>NC_134690.1:370324351-370981851 GCF_050947455.1 Rhinoderma darwinii | reverse complement strand
AAAACTGATGTTTTTTCAGAACCGTATAATGGGTGTGATTATTGTCCCCATTGACTTCTATTGGGAATTCTCAGATGCAAATCGGCATCTGATGATGCATGCTGCATTTTCATTTTCAAGGCATCTGACTCTGCACATGTTTGTGCAGAAAAACGTTCATAAGAATTGATCTATTTATTACTACAGGGTCAGTGTGCAGACAGTATTGCGGTCCTTTAGACTAGGATAATACACATACATAAAAAAAAATCTATGTGTGAATATTCCTTATCTTTCTCTACTACATGGGCTAACACCTGCTGAGTGTCAACACTTAATGACAGACATTATTGCGCCCATAGGTGTTGTCAACACGCCTTTTTCAGACTCTGAATGGCAGAGATTCAGGGCTGGATTAACCCATCGACATAGTAGGCCTGTGCCTATTGGCAGTCCTCGGTAAACGGCATCTGCTGAAGGGAATATATAAATATGAATACCTTAGACAGTTTGTATGAATATGTAAAGTATGTGTATTTTTATGTTAATTAGGCACCTACAGTGCTGTGAGAGTGAGAGGAGAACACCTAGGGAGACATAAAGGCTGTAGAGGGTGACAGATATTGTGAGAAGTGCATCCAAATGTTAAGCCTTACTTTATAAGAGCAGTCAAACTGTATGAAGCCATACATGAGTTAAGTTGTGACCTACTTGATGGGCAGAGTCTAAGGTGCCTGCCAATCTGTGACTACGGGCTCCTGAGATATAAATCCGGTACTGCATACAACATATCATATAACTCTGCATTATTATGCATAATTACATCCCCTCTACCCCGGCAGATAAATATATTTTCCATCCCGAATATATATTTGAGATATAACATAGTATCACACTCTTAGCTCATTTTTATTTATTTTTTTGTTTACATTACATTGTAGAATCAGGTGCAAAGTTGAACTTAATGCTTTTCCATTTAGAGATCTGGTCAATTAAAGGTTGCTGAAACATTCTTGCTAACAATACAATCAATATCTGCAATTTGGCAGCTGCCAGTCTCGCATTAACACTAAGCATTATAGCTGAGGTCTCATATAAGGAATGAATTATGCGTATCATGAGAGAGGTAGAGGCATCTGTGGAATCAATGTAAACATTTTATTACTGATCTAGGAGAAATTCTCAACAGAGTTTAGGATTATTAGAAAATGAGAGATAACAGGGAATGGTTGATGTTACAATATTGTTATACATAGATTACAATAACGTGGAATCTGCCCTGAGGATTCTACCTATAAAGAGACATTGAACACACTGCTAAAATTTAGATGAACGATCCTTGTCAATACAATTATCAATGACTGGAATGACGTATGATCAACTGGCCTATTTAAACATTGTGTTTGAATACAATAGATAAAATATTCTAATGGCTAAAATACCTAATGTTTCTTCTTATATAAAGGTAATGTAACTTTTATTACTTCTTTATAGTTATCTAAAAAACATAGAAGAGGAATAAAAACGTATCTTCTTACAAGACTTCCTAATATAATGGCTAAAGTGGCTAATGTGCGTATTCATATAACATCTGGTCAGACGAGCCGCTTGGCATGATGTATATGTCATTGTACAGGCATAATAATGTCGCCCATCCAAGACACCTGATGGTAGTGGTGGGATGACTCTAACAAAGCATTATCCGCTGGATGCCAGCGTTGGATGTAACACCACAGGCTGTTATATGGTTGTGGCGTCTAAATGGACATGATGTCGTGTCAAGAAAGATTATATTTCAAGACTGTGAGTATTTTGAAAATATTTTTGTTTTTAAGGCATCCTGTAAATTAAAGAGGTTATCCAAAATCCACCTATAATGTCTATAGACCGAATATTAAGGTAAAAAGATTGAGTCTTAGAAGGGTCATACTACCCTAGAAGCCCATTATCATTACAAGGGCATATAGAGTAAGGAGACGAGCAGTTAAATAACAGACATGTCAATCAAAAATTATTATCATGACATCACACAATTAGATGAAATTAACATAATAGTGTGTGAAATATGTACAATAAAATTATATGATACGGCCAGTTAGTTTATGTGCTTAAAGTGTAAAATTCAATTAATCTATGGTACCAAAAGTACTATCTATTAAGGAATAATGATTGAAATGAATATGCAATATTGATTATCTGAGATGATTAGTGTGGACAATTTTACTTAATTTTCATGTGTCTACCATAAAGACTGAGAATATTTTATGGGCAGATGACACTGGAATTCATGTACAAAGTCGTTTGAAAAAAGGCAAAGTCTTGTGAATAGTAAGTTGAAGGGGTCGTCTACCAAAGAATACTCTTGTCCATATGCCCTATTAAGGTGGGTTGCAGAGGGGGATGGGAAACTGGGTGCAAATATCAACACCCATGGTGGCTTCCATCGGATGAAGGGGCAGGCTGCCGGGCTCAATTCACCAGCTAAGCCAGATAACCCCCTTCTTGGTCTCTAAATTCGCTGTGATGGAGGAGGGGGGCTGCTTTAGATACAATAAACTAATATATAATTGTAAATTCATCTATGCATCCCTAATAATAAACTTACACTTTTAAGGGGTTATCCGATGGCCGGTGAAAAAAATATAAAAATCCACCAAACACCTATAAGGGTATGTGCACACGAGAAGTGGCTTTTACATCTGAAATGACAGACTGTTTTCAGGAGAAAACAGCTGCCTCGTTTCAGACGTAAAAGCTCCTCCTCGCATTATGCGAGGAGTCTTTGACGCCCGTAATCTTGAGCTGCTCTTCATTGACTTCAATGAAGAACGGCTCAAATTACGTTGCAAAGAAGTGTCCTGCACTAAATGACAGGTCGTCTGCACAGTACGTCGGCAAACCCATTCAAATGAATGAGCAGATGTTTGCTGACGCATTGTAGCCCTATTTTCAGACGTAAACGAGGCATAATACGCCTCGTTTACGTCTGAAAATAGGTCATGTGAACCCAGCCTATCAGTGACCTACACTGTAATTCTATTCTTCTCCGTAAAAAAGAAATCAATATGTTCTTACTATTAGATCCATATCATATCGCTGCTCACACGCTGTAAGGCCTTATTCACACGAACGTGTGCGTTTTGCCAGAGGCGTAGCTAGGTTCTCCTGCACCCGGGGCAAAAATTTAGCTTGGCGCCACCCCCCCCCCCCCCAAACTCTTTCCCGACACCTCCTTCCCACTCACCATATTTGCTTTCTCAACCAATCAATGAGGTGTAACTTTTTTTTTCACTTTTATTTTAATGTAGCCATTTGTACATTTTACAAGCAGTATAGTTCTATGTGCGGTCCTTGTTTTGCGGATCCGTGATATGCAGCCGTATAAATGGCAACGGACGTGTGCTTGAGGCCTTAGGCCTC
The DNA here is from genome assembly GCF_050947455.1 of Rhinoderma darwinii. NCBI lineage: Eukaryota > Metazoa > Chordata > Amphibia > Anura > Rhinodermatidae > Rhinoderma > Rhinoderma darwinii. The sequence continues at coordinate 370,978,452 of NC_134690.1, read as the reverse complement.
ATGCCCACTTCAGATTTTTTCATCAGGGGGCTATCCGTTGTTTGAACGGATAGCACCCTGACACATTCATTTCAATGGGTCCATGCACACTTCCGTTGTTTAAACGGAACCGTGCCGCCGTTCCCTCAAAAAATAGGGCAGGTGCTATTCCTGCCCGTTTTTGACGGAACAGTCTCGGCCTTTGCATCGATTTGGTCCGTGAAACAAAGGACTGCACACGGAAGCCATCACGGAACCGTCATTAGCGGCAGAACAACGGCCGACAGAAGTGTGCACAAGGCCATACAGTCAAATCCTTCCTCCCCACTAAAACAATTTATACAGAATCCATACCTCCCAACCATCCCGGATCCGGTGGGACAGTCCCGGTTTCTCACCGCTGTCCCGCCATCCCGGGCGGTCTGTAAATGTCCCGCTGGGCGCTGCATCAGAACAGCTGATCGCTGCTGACTGCAGCAGCGATCAGAAGAAGGCAGGAGTCTTGCGGCAGTGTTCTCACTGGGATCGATGCCGGCCCATGAGTGGACCTGTCCAGTCACCTGACCTGTCATCTGACCTCACCGTTCAGGTGACTGGACTGGCCGGCATCGACACCAGTGAGAATGCCGCTGCAAGACTCCTGCCTTCTTCTGACGGTGAGTGATGGGGCTATTCACACGACCGATTTTTTGATGGCCCAAGAAACCTGGCCATTAAAAAATGGGACATGCCCTATTTTCGCCCGAATATTGGGTGTGGTTAGGGGGCGTGGCTTAAAAATCTCCCTCTTTTTGGAATTCAAAAGTTGGGAGGTATGCAGAATCCCCTCACCCCACACATAATATTTACAGTCAAATCCCCCCTCCGACAGAAAAACTATTTATAAACACACACACACACACACACACACACACACGCCTCCACACACACACACACACACACACACACACACACACTGTATACACACACACACTGTATACACACACGCACTTACTGTATACACACACAGTATATACAAACACACACAGTATATACACACACACACTGTGTATATACACACACACACACACACACACTGTCTACACACTGTATATACACACGCACTGTATATACACATACACACACACTGTATATACACATTACACACTGTATATACACACACACTGTATATACACACACACACAGTATATACAAACACGCATACACACACACTGTATATACACACACACTGTATATGTACACATACACACACACACACACCTCCCCCTTTTTGCACATACACAATACACAGCTGTACTTATCAGTCCGGAGCTCCGTGGAGCGATGTTCACGTTGTCAGCAGTCACACGTTGCAGGCAGGAGGAGAGCTGTGTGTAAGACTGCTCCTCCCCAGCCCTCTCTTCCTCCATCCTCCCTGCCTGTCTGCTAGCTGGGGCTGAACACTTCAATGGTGTTCTCCTCACAGGCAGGAGAACATTGTGCATTACATTTACACAGCTCCCACTCCTGTCCCATGTGCGGCCCATGGCACTAAATGTCTATGGGGGTCCCGGCCCGGAGGGCACATGCCTCCACTCCCCTGGTCGGCGCCCCCCTTCCTTCCCTTGTAGTTGCACCTGGGGCACATGCCCCGCCTGCCCCCTTAGCTACGCCCCTGGTTTTGAGCGCGCTAAAAAACGCTGCGTTTTTTGCGCGTTGCAGTTCCATGTGTCATCAGTGTTGGCTGCATGGCTGGGGGATTTTCACGCATATGTCATGCTTATGACATGCGGTTTTGATGTTTAGAAAAAGAAATTAAGGAAGTGCTTTTATTTTTTCCTTCATTTCTTTATCTACTGTTGCGCGAATCACGCGCGACACACGGAAGTGCTTCCGTGTGCCGTGCGCGATTTTCACTCATTGACCCATTGACTTCAATAGGTGCGTGATGTGCAAAAAACGGGCAAGTATAGGACATGTCGTGAGTTTTATGCAGTGGTCATACGCTGCGTGAAAATCATGGACTGTCTGAACGGCCCCATTCACAAACATAGGTCCGTGCGACGCGCGTGATTTTCACATGCGTATCACGGACGTAAAACACGTTCGTGTGAATAAGGCCTAAGAATTCTAGGTTCTAGGCGGGACTGCACACAGTTCTTCTGATGTTTTCCTACATGTCCCATGATGCTTTTCTGTCCTCTCTGCACAGTTATCGCCGCCCATCAAATCCCTCTGCCCGTCCTCCTGTATTGTTTCGCCCCTTGTCCGCTTACAGTTTCCCACATCACAGTCTTCCACATCACAGTCTTCCACTTAGTTTCCTCTACTAAATGTACCGCGCTACTTTCAGCGTTCCGCTGCAGCTACTAAACTTGAACATGTCAGGTAAAAATATAAATGGCAAGCCGTGCTTTTTTTAATAAAAGAATATTCTCATTGGTAGCGGTATGGTGCATGCGCAGATTCAACAGGGTGGGGGGGGGTCACTAAGTCAATTGGACCCTGCGCAGGCGCAATGCTATATTGATGCAAGGGGCTGTGTATCAGCGCCAGCCCCTTGCAGTCACATGCTGAATGATGCGCCGACACCGAGTGAAGTAGGAAGAACTTCAAGGTCACATGTAGCGGTGTGGGCACGTTAACAGGTTTAGGGGGCCCCGTTCTGTAGATAGGTGCAGGTCCCAGAGCTGGAACCTGCATCTATCTGACATTTATGACATATCCTGTGGATGTGTCATAAATGTAGATCGTGGGAAAATCCCTTTGACATTAAAAAGTGCTGGAAACATGGAAAACACTAGCCATATCTTGCTCTTTAAATGGACTGTATAACTGTATATTCCATAAAAGCAAATTTTCAGATGACATTTAAGAATAATACCCTAACTTTTACATGTTTTTAATATATAATATATATTATCCCAGTAACAATATTTGCACATGCTTGTTTCATCTTTATATGTAAAGTACAATTCTTTTTAAGAAACTGCCAGATGTATTTTGTGCTTGAAAACTAACAAACCTTCCATGAAGAAAAAAAAAAGGGAAAACCCACAATATCCTGTAAACAGTCCAAAAATTTGCACGCCTTTCTGGCCATAATGTATTAACACCCACAACCGCCATGAAAGATGTAATTATACTCGACATACTTTAGGCAGGATAAAATATACGTAGCGTTCTTACCATGGGCTGATAAGTGGTTTTGAGTAATAGAGCCGAAGTGAGCAGTGTATTAATTCTACTCATTACACTTAATTTGGTGTTTTATGTCTAGTTTAGTAAGCTTTCTTTCATGTCCCCTTTGTGAACTTGGTTGTGAGTCTTGTAGTTTGTACAGAATGTTCCTATTGTGTAGCAGTTCATTTGTTTTAAAGGGATTTCTGTGCCTGCCATAAGTGTGGTCAGTGGGTATTAAATACGGATGTGAGAGGTTGGCGGCAGTCCAGATTCTTAGCAAAACTTAATCTTAACAGCAAAGTTTTATTTTATTGTTTGTAATTTAAGAATGTGGTCTGGCTTTAACAAAGGCACCGATTTTAGCTTTGTTTGTAGATGTTTCTGTGCTTTTTGCCATACCAGCTTTTATATACTAATGTTTAAAGAAGTGTTAGGCACAAGTTTTTGTAGTGGAATTTTTAAAGAGAATATAGAAAGCATTAATAAACCGTAAATATAAGTAATTTTTTTGCCTTTTATGTTAATATTTCCATACTTTTTTTACTTTTTTTAAAAAAAGCTGGGTGATTTCTAATATGCTCACTTAGGATGTCACTTAGACTTTTTTTACACTGGCCAATATGGGCCGTAAAAACAAGCACCGATCAACAAGGCAGCTTGTTGATGGGCGCTCGTTTGCTCCTTTCACAAGGAGCTATGATCAGTAATATGTAGGGATGAGTGATCGTTACCATGATCGCTCGTCCCCATGCCTTTCCATCATGTTGGCAGCCCATCTCCCTGTTTACACATGAAGATGTGCTGCCGACAATGATAATATTTTGTGCTGCATAAACGATACGATCACACGATGAACGAGCATCGGCTGATAGTTGTACTGTTTACACAGGGCAGTGATCGGGAACGAGCGTTAATATGAACGCTCATTTGCCTGATCATTAGCCCGTGTAAAAGTTTTTCTAGGCTCTTAAATGTTCAATCTGTGTGATCGTGACTATCTGACCCCTGTAACCCCCACAATCGGTAGTAAATGAAGAAACCGCGGTGTTTGCTGGTGCATCGGTACATTCTTAGTACTCCAGCTCGGCCCTTTTCACTGGTACTACAACTCATCCATGGCTCCCATGTTTTGCTGATATAAGGTAAGGATTACCTGCTGAGGTAAGAATTAGGCTCGTGTTGAGATCTAATTTTTCTACACGTTGGAGGTATGTATTTGGAGTATTCCCCAAACTATATCTCGACATGTCCTTGGGACCCATGCACCTAGCGAATAACAAAAAAGTGTCTATTTGGCATACCTTCATTTTCATTGTATGGGAAAGCATAGACTACTACACTTTCCTATGCAAAAGGGACATAGTAAAAAAAATCTTATATACTGCGCAGTATGCTTTTACAATGGGTACCTATGGGTGACGTATCACACTGTACGCCTATACAGTGTGATATGTCGCAATCTTCTGTTGGGGGTAAATGTCGGGAGAACCTCCAAATGTATGTCTTTGGTGTAGGCTCAAAATGACATGTCAACGGAGCCTAAGCCATCTGTATGCATTCCCAGCCAACCCCTGTAATACCCTTTAAATATCTTCATCTTGAAAAATCTTGGATATTCTAACTAAATCCTTTTAACAAATTAGAGGCGATGTAATTCAATAGAAGGATGATGAGCTGGACCTTCAGAAACAGAATAGGCTGCTCTAGTCCACAACACAGCTGAAGAGAAATCCTAAAGCCAATGCACAGGCGTAATAGTCTATGGCAGTCTAGTAATAAGATGCAGAACCATGCTCTGCCAGGCAGCCTTTTAAATTGTGTCATTAACAACTGCTACATCTGCACCTTCTCTGTTTCAGAGTCGAGTCAGAGTAATACCTCTACAGCAATAAATATTATGTGGTTGTAATTCTGCATCGGTTTTTCAAGCCGCAAACTGTTAGTGCAACAGAAAATGAACAATAGGGATATTTATGAGGCCACGTTGACCCACGAGCTGTTAAATCTTGTGGTAAGTGAAAATCTAATGTTTCCTTGAATGTTAGTTGGTATACTGCTAGGGACATGCCTACTCAATGTCATAATTCATTGTGTTTAAAGGCAAATAGAATCTCTGCATTGCAACTAAATGAAAGTAATATAAAATAACACGATATAATATATTACAAATAATATATATATATATATATATATATATATATATATATATATACACACACTACCGTTCAAAAGTTTGGGGTCACCCATACAATTTTGTGTTTTCCATGAAAACTCACACTTATATTTATCAAATGAGTTGCAAAATGACTAGAAAATATAGTCAAGACATTGACAAGGTTAGAAATAATGATTTTTATATGCAGAATGGAGTGATAGCCTTCCTTATTCAAAATCCCTTTTACCTTGTACAAATCTCCCACTTTACCAGCACCAAAGCAACCCCAGACCATCACATTACCTCCACCATGCTTGACAGATGGCGTCAGGCACTCTTCAGCATCTTTTCAGTTGTTCTGCGTCTCACAAATGTTCTTCTGTGTGATCCAAACACCTCAAACTTCGATTCGTCTGTCCATAACACTTTTTTCCAATCTTCCTCTGTCCAATGTCTGTGTGCTTTTGCCCATATTAATATTTTCCTTTTATTAGCCAGTCTCAGATATGGCTTTTTCTTTGCCACTCTGCCCTGAAGGCCAGCATCCCGGAGTCGCCTCTTCACTGTAGACGTTGACACTGGCATTTTGCGGGTACTATTTAATGAAGCTGCCAGTTGAGGACCTGTGAGGCGTCTATTTCTCAAACTAGAGACTCTAATGTACTTGTCTTGTTGCTCAGTTGTGCAGCGGGGCCTCCCACTTCTCTTTATACTCTGGTTAGAGCCTGTATGTGCTGTTCTCTGAAGGGAGTAGTACAAACCGTTGTAGGAAATCTTCAGTTTCTTGGCAATTTCTCGCATGGAATAGCCTTCATTTCTAAGAACAAGAATAGACTGTCGAGTTTCACATGAAAGCTCTCTTTTTCTAGCCATTTTGAGAGTTTAATCGAACCCACAAATGTAATGCTCCAGATTCTCAACTAGCTCAAAGGAAGGTCAGTTTTATAGCTCCTCTAAACAGCAAAACTGTTTACAGCGGTGCTAACATAATTGCACAAGGGTTTTCAAGTGTTTTCTAATCATCCATTAGCCTTCTAACACAGTTAGCAAACACAATGTACCATTAGAACACTGGAGTGATGGTTGCTGGAAATGGACCTCTATACACCTATGTAGATATTGCATTAAAAACCAGACGTTTACAGCTAGAATAGTCATTTAGCACATTAACAATGTATAGAGTGTATTTCTGATTAATTTAATGTTATCTTCATTGAAAAAAACTGTGCTTTTCTTTCAAAAATAAGGAAACTTCTAAGTGAACCTAAACTTTTGAACGGTAGTATATATATATATGTTGCTTTTTATATAAAACAATAATTGCATAGCATTTTTCTTTTCAGGGAAATCTCCTCTCATGTAACATAAAATATACAGTTAGGTTCAGAATTATTTGGACAGTACACAATCTTCATGATTTGGGCTCTGCTGCCACCACATTGGATTTGAAATGAAACAACTGAGATGCAATTCAGTTTAATTCACGGGGTTGAACAAAAATATCCTGTGAATGGTTTAGGAATTGCAACCATTTTTCTACACAGCCTCCTAATTTCAGGGGCTCAAAAGTAATTGGACAAATTACCATTACCATAAATAAAATGGTTTTTTTTAAGACTTTGTAGAAAATCATTTGCAGGCAATGACTGCCTGAAGTCTGGAACCCATGGACATCACCAAACGCTGGGTTTCCTCCTTTTACTGCAGCTGTCTTCAGTTGTTGCTTTTTTGTGGGTCTTTCTGCCTTAAGTTTTGTTTTAAGCAAGTGAAATGCAGCTCGATCGGGTTGAGATCTGGTGACTCGGCCATTGCAGAATATTCCACTTCTTTGCCTTATAAACTCCTGGGTTGCTTTTGCAGTATGTTTTGGGTCATTGTCCATCTGTCCTGTGAAGCGACATCCAATCAACCTTGCTGCATTTGGTTGAATCTGAGCAGAAAGTAAATCCCTGAACACTTCAGAATTCATCCGGCTGCTTCTGTCTTCAGTCACATCATCAATAAACACTAGTGACCCAGTGCCTCTGGCAGCCATGCACGCCCATGCCATCACACTGCCCCCACCATGTTATACAGAGAATGTGGTGTGCTTTGGATCATGAGCCGTTCCAAACCTTCTCCATACTTTCTTCCTCCCATCATTCTGGTACAGGTTGATATTAGTTTAATCTGTCCAAAGAATGCTGTTCCAGAAATGGGATGGCTTCTTTAGATGTTGTTTAGCAAAGTCTAATCTGGCCTTTCTGTTTTTGAGGCTGATTAATGGTTTGCACCTTGTGGTGAACCCTCTGTATTTGCTCTCATGAAGTCATCCCTTTATGGTAGACTTAGATACTAATACACCTACTTCCAGGAGAGTGTTCTTCACTTGGGTAGACGTGGTGAAGGGGTTTTTCTTCACCATGGAAAGGATTCTGCGATCATCCACAACTGTTGTCTTCTGTGGACGTAAAGGGCCTTTTGGAGTTCACGAGATCACCAATGCGCTTTTTTTTCCCAAAAATGTACCAAACTGTTGATTTGGCCACTCCTAACATTTTGTGCTATCTCTCTGATGGATTTCTTCATATTTTTTTTTCAGCCTAACTTGCATTGAGAGCTTGTTTGACCTCATGTTGTGGGTTCACAGCAAAAGTTTCCAAATGGAAATGCCACACCTGGAATCAACTCCAGACCTTTTACCTGCCTAATTGATGATGGATTAACGAGGGAATAGCCCATGCAGCCCATTAAATAGCTTTTGAGATAATTGTCCAATTACTTTTGGTCCCTTGAAAAAGAGGCAGCTACGTATTAAAGAGCTGTTATTCCTAAACCTTTCCTCAAATTAGGATGTGACTACTCTCAAATTAAAGCAGAGAGTCTGCACTTTAAGCCCATATTGATTATATAACTGTATATTCAATATGTTTTGGTAAACAGCTAAAATGCCAAAACTTATCACTGTCCAAATAATTCTGGATCTAACTGTAAATGTGAAATTTTAAGGTGTCATGAAGAATACATTTGTCATTTCAATACCCTCTGCCAGGGGTGTAACAAGATAGAGATGGGCCCCATACCCATTCCCCCCTATACATAACTTGAAAACGAAAGAACTTACTCATAGCCACTCTTTCTAGATCCGCTTAGGCTACCACATGAAGACACGGTGTACACACGGTCTTGACGCCGGGCAGAGCCAAGACGACTTATATAAGACACGTCCTCATTGTGTACTGCGTTGCGTACAACCTCCTGAGGCTGCAAACCTTTCACGGGGCCTGATGTGACAGTGAAAGGGGATCAAGTACAGGCCTTCTGTGGGCCCCCTTTCCCTCCGGGACTGGTTGCAGTCCCATCTCTTGCGCCACTGGCCCCAGCCCCAAACAGATTTATCCATGTGTCAGCTAAAATATGGAGACCTAGTTCAAACTTTGCAGTTTAGTGTAACTTCTTCTGCATGTTTTTAATCCCAAAGCACGAGTGGGACCTATATATAGTGTAACCGAAAGTGGAAGTAACTGAAAGTGTGCACATGGCTGTCCTGCTTATGGTGGCACACAGAGTATTGCAGACCCTAAGAAGCAGGAACCAATCCACATATTGTTTTCTCACAGACTTTGTATAAATCAGTAAGAGAAAACCTCTTTATGTATCAGTATAAAATGGGAGGCACAGAAGTCTATGGGCGCAATTTACAGATCTGTACAACACAGATCTGTAATACAGCAGTGTGCATGAGCTCTAAGAGAGTCCTGAAGACTTTCAAAGGTGGTGTCCCTCCTATTTATCAAGTAGATGCACAAATTTCAAGAATGATAATGACACTGTTTACAATTTTGATCTTCTTTCCACAAGGGGCATCACAAGTGGGTGGTGGGGTGATGTGTGGTAGTGGTTTGCTGTTCTAAGCTGTGAAACATTTTTCAATTTGTTAAGAAAGAATTTCTAAAACAGTCTTAAAGCCTCGATTACTAAACTGTCAGTAGTTGCTTTACTTCACATCTAGTGCCCTGTCACAGTCTGTTATTGCCTTGTGTATTATATGGCTTACGAATGAAGCTGTGGACTTCATAATCAGGTGGGGTATATACTGACAAGTGGAAAGTTAGTCAGGTGCACTAGCTATTTGTATTGAAGACAATATAAGGTTTCTATCCTGTTCTGAGGGTCATAGCTATAGAGGGTGTAGAGGTTGCAGTCACACTTGGGACCTGCTGTCTAAGGGGGACAAAAGGGCCCGTCTGCTACATAAGAAGACACTAATAATATAAATGGCACATGATAGTTGGGAGCTTGTTACACATTTTGCATCATCTATAAGTATTATGAGGAATGAACAAATACCGGGACCGGGGATTGGTGGCATGCAGGGACGTAGCAGAAGGGGGTGCAGCGGCAGATGTCACACCTGGGCACTGGTGCATGAAGGGGCCCAAATGCCCCTTTGCAACACAAGAAGACACCAGTATTATAAATGGTATATGGTAGTTAGGGGCCCGATTTCAGATTTTAATTATTGGGGCCTAGAAGCTTCAAACTTCACCTTTGGTGGCATGAAATAGCCACAGAGGCCTTTTTTCTCATTTTATTGCAAATTGTTTCATTTATTTTAAAGGGCTTATCCAGAGAGATAAAATTGATGGCCTATCCTGAGGATAGGCCATCAATTTTATCTAGAGGCCAACAATTTTATCTCTATGGATAAGCCCTTTATTGTCAGTCAAAAATGAGATAAGAGTTTAAGACTGGGTTAGGACATGGGCGTTCTGGGGTTACAGTGGTGCAATTGGGAGCTGCACCACTATTGAACTATAGAAAATCACTGAAAAACTCCATGTATCAGGGGACATTTTAATTTTAAGAAACAGTTTAATTAAAGTGTAGTTAATCCTGGAATTGTTTCTTTAGGTTACCACTATTTTATGTACAATGCAATAATCTACTGAAAGCAATAGCTCAAAATTAAATACTAATTTTCTGAATTCCAAATCATCTTGCATTTCTGTGTCAGAAATATGTTCTGGACTATCAGATACTGGGTTATCTGTATTATTTAATTCTAATTGTTTTTGGTGGAAACGTCCTCTTGTTGACTGACAGAGATTTATCTCTTTCTAAATACCAAAGCCGTATGATATCACTTCTCAAGATTTGCTCATAGTTGATGAAGAGATTGCTGTGATTTTATGTGAAAGCGTGCTGGCAGTGACATTGTAAAACTCATAAACCTGCAGTCTGGTACAGCAAAAGTGATTCATTCATTGGTGTAGATTTCACAAGGACAAACAAAATATCTTTGCCAATAGCTATATATTTATCCCAAGCCACCCATATCATTACATATAAATAGTGTAAGGCCCCTGGGACTGGAATCCCTTTAGAAGTAATTTTTTGGAGTCATGAAGGCCTTATTTGCATCCTTTGTTGGTCATAAATTGCTTCTGTAGCTTTTCTTTATTGTTGCTGTATACTGTATGTGTAAGTCTCTCATGGTCAGATATAAAAGTTGGTGTAACATTATTAAGTGCATCCATTAAAATTATGTTTTTGACATGTTTTTTATATATTTTTTTAATTTCTTTAAAATGATCCTTAACCTTTTAATCAATCGCTAGCCGTAGATCTAAAAGGTGTTGTCTCAAGATAGACATTAATGGCATATCGCTAGGATATGGCATCATTGTCCGATCCACAGGAGTCCAACTGCTGTGACCCTGTCATATTCTAGAACGCAATGGCTGCCCCTGACCAGGTGACCTCCAGAGAAAGCCCCTGTATGTGTACGAAAAAATCGAAGTCAAAGGATCCCTGCAATTTTTATAATAAATTCAAGTCACATTGAATTGCTTACTTGTGTAAACACGTCTAGTTAATTTTTCAACATTATCGACTTTATTGAGAAAAGATAGACCAAAAAATCAGATTCCCGCTGTTAAAAAGATTTAAGAGGCTCTGTCACCAGATTATCAAATCCCTATCTCCTATTGAAGGTGATCGGTGCTGCAATTTAGATAACAGCAAAGTTTTTATTTATTTTTTAAAAACGATCATTTTTGCCCAAGTTATGAGCAATTTTATATTTATGCAAATGAGCTTTTCAATGGACAACTGGGCGTGTTTTCTTGTTTTACCAACTGGGCGTGTATTGTGTTTTTACCAACTGGGCGTGTATTGTGTTTTTACCAACTGGGCGTTGTGAATAGAAGTGTATGACACTGACAAATCAGCATCATACACTTCTCAGTGTTCCCATCCAGCTTCTTTCACTGCAGGCACACAGCGTGACGTCACCCACAGGTCCTTCAACCTTGGCGTTGGACAGAGAAGATACATGGGCTCCAGCCATCCGAGAAGGTAATATGCTCATCTCTAGGGAGTCTGCTATGCTTACCTGCACATGGTGATGTTGCTGCAGATTCAACTGTACTCTCTGACGCCATGAGCTGATGTATCTTCTCTCTTCCGACGCCAAGGTTGAAGGACCTGTGGGTGACCTCATCGTTCCCAGCCAGCTTCTTTCACTGCAGACACACAGCGTGACGTCACCCACAGGTCCTTCAACCTTGGCGTCGGAAGAGAGAAGACACATCAGCTCCAGGCGTCAGAAAGTACAGTTGAATCTCCAGCAACATCACCATGTGCAGGTAAGCATTCTAAACTCCCTAGAGACAAGCATATTACCTTCTCGGACAGCTGGAGCCCATGTATCTACTCTGTCCGACGCCAAGTTTGAAGGACCTGTTGGTCACGCTGTGTGTCTGCAGTGAAAGAAGCTGGATGGGAACGATGAGAAGTGTATGATGCTGACTTGTCAGTGTCATACACTTCTATTCACAACTCCCAGTTGGTAAAAACACAATACACGCCCAGTTGGTAAAAACACAATACACGCCCAGTTGGTAAAACGAACGAGAAAACACGCCCAGTTGTCCATTGAAAAGCTCATTTGCATAAATATAAAATTGCTCATAACTTGGGCAAAAATGATAGTTTTTCAAAAAAAACAAAAACTTTGCTGTTATCTACATTGCAGCGCCGATCACCTTCAATAGGAGATAAGGATTTGATAATCTGGTGACAGAGCCTCTTTATTTTGCTCATGTAGCTATTTTTGTACTTATTTTTTTATGTTACAATAATGGAAGTGTAAACCTCTAATGTGGTGCAGAATAGTGTGGTGTGGTATGGATAAGGGTGTGTGTGGGGGTGGGTGTGCATAACCAGAAAGTTCTGGGCCCTATAATAAACTTTTGAAAGGTTCCCCAGAGCATTTACCAGAGTCATGTGAGTTATGGAGCAGGAACACTTGAATTGCAATTAAAAAAAATAAAATATTTTGTGAAGGCACAACTTTCAGCATGACCTGACAAATGATCAGAGCATGCTGGGACAGTGGTACCACATGCACATCAGCTATATAAGTAGAAAATGCAAGATGAGGGCCCCTGTTCAGATTCCTAAATTAATTTAGACATTAGACCGGACCCGAAAAATACATTATACACCAGACACCTAAATTAATTCAGACCCTAGACCACACCCCAAAATAAATTTAGACCCCCAAACCAGACCCCTAAATTAATTTAGACCCCCAAACCAGACCCCTAAATTAATTTAGACCAGACCTTTAAATTAATCAGACTCCAGACCTGTAATTTAATTTAGACCCCAGGACCATAAACATAAGTTAATTCATACCCCAGACCAAACCCTTAAAATTATTTCAGACCCCAGACCAGAGCTCAAAATTAATAAGACACCAAATCCGACCACAATATTAATTCAGACCACAGACCAGACCCCAGATCAGACCCCTCTTTCTACTTACCGCAGTACACAAGATCATGCCGGTGCAGCGTTAGGACATTGTTTGCGCTCACTCATTTGAGTCCGTTAGCTCTGTAGCAGTCTTTAAATAGGCTCTGTCACCAGATTTTGCAACCCCTATCTGCTATTGTAGCAGATCGGTGCTGCAATGTAGATTACAGTAACGTTTTTATTTAAAAAAAACGAGCATTTTTGGCCAAGTTATGACCATTTTTGTATTTATGCAAATGAGGCTTGCAAAAGTACAACTGGGCGTGTTTACAGTAAAAGTCCAAGTGGGCGTGTATTATGTGTGTTACATCGGGGCGTTTTTACTTTTTTTACTAGCTGGGCGTTCTGACGAGAAGTATCATCCACTTCTCTTCAGAACGCCCAGCTTCTGGCAGTGCAGACACACAGCGTGTTCCGAGAGATCATAGCAGATAGGGTTTGCAAAATCTGGTGACAGAGCCTCTTTAAGGTTGATACATTCCAATTCTCGGAACAGGATCTGGATTGCATTGGTACTGTGCAGAGAAAGTGCTGAAAGGGTCTGGGTCTCCTTCCTTCTTGTGATCGTTGGGGATCAATGTGGTACGACCCCATGAAGACCCCCAACTAGTGATGGCATAACTGTATAATGCTTATTAGCCAATGCATGTTATACAACTTGTTGATAGTGGAAGTTTACAAGATGTACAGTGATTTTGGAAGCCCCTTGAATTTTGTTACGCTAAATGTACAACACATTGCAACAGAGCAATGACATTTATTATAGAAATACAATGTGAATATAGGTTTGTTATGCCAGAAATAATCTTTTCAGTTTGCTAATAATTTCCTGTTTTTCTATTCTTTGGCTTTTCTTTATAATCATTTCTACAAAGAAATTTACGTGTACAACAGGACAACAGATGCAACATTATTTTTATCTTTTTATGGATGGCGTATGAAAGAGACATAAGGTGAAACTAACAGGCAGCTTGTTATTTAATGGCCAGAGGGGAACTTAGGCGGTTGCTGAACTAATAACCAGGTCATTAACTGTAGTAACAACCGATTTCATGGTGATTATTGTTATTATAAGCTGTAATCAAATTTTTAAACATGTTTCAAGATTTTATTCAACCTAAAACTAAAGCAGTGAAGCAATAGGAGCAGCTGGGCTGAGAATTATTCTTTCTCCCAGACTAATATCTGATTTTCCATCAGGCTAGAAAGCGAGACGTGTTGTGCTTGTGATATATAATTGTATCAACAATAAACCTCTACAGTGCTGAAATACGATCATCAAAATGTTTCTTTTCAACTTCCTATGCATGAGCCATCTGACTAGATGGACCTCAGCAAAAGTAGTTAAAGCAATTTGTTTCACTTACAGACAGGAATAAATCAGGGCAAAATGACTCCAAGCTAAGGTTTACTTGCAACATATGTCATGACTTCATCTTTATCTGACTTAGTAAAATACTTTTGATTTTTCAGCCATTATATGACCCTTAAAATCTGTTGGAGAATGATGGCTAAATCTGAGTACAAAATGTTCAATATTATTCAAAACCCCGGACTTTTTCAGTGGCGGGTTACATTATAAGTATAAGTGCTCTTGTACAATGCCAACAAATAAGGCCTTCAATGATATTTGGATAAAAAACTTCACAGTTATATTATTTGTCATTATATACTTCATGGTATCATAATCTTCATGACTTGAATAGAAAAAAAAAAGAGAAAATAAATAAATATAGTGCAAAAGTTTACAGTTAACTAAGAATTGTCCTTCAAAGGCAATTAAAGGAGTTGTCCCATTTAGATAATCCATTCACATATACCCTATTAGAGAATATAGATATCATAGAGGCCGGTTCCCATGCTCAGGACCTCCTTCTATTGGCTATAGAGCATCTCCCAATCCGGAAGACTTGATGAGACCAAGTATTAGATGGTCTCACTTTCATTTGAATAATGAGCAGTTACATTGAGCCCCGACAATAAAAGCTGGTTGAAAAGGGATGGAATAGTCACACCCATGTTAATCAAGGGAGGCTTCAATGTAAGAAGCAGTTGTCCAGAACAATGTCATCTAACAACATGTAATAGCGATAAGTACTGGCCTGACTGACAATAGATTCAAGGCTATCAAATCGGAATGCTGAGTGGTTGGGACTTTAGGCAACAAAGGTGGTTATGTAGAACTGGCCAAACAGGCAGGTGTAGCCAAAACTTGGATGACAACTAGTACTTTGCTTATATAGTTCAGGAGCATGGTAAAATATAGAAAAAACTTCTGTATCCTCTCATCATGATTTTTTACATTTTCTTTATAAACAAGCTGAGTCCTCTACATGCCATGACACCTTTTATCAAGCGTCAGGAAGGAGGCATATATAGAAAAATCTCCAGAGGCAATAGAAACCTGATTTTTCCCAACTACTTGCTACCTAGTAGAATAGTTAAATTGTAAAAAATAGCTTTATTTAAACCAAGTAGGGACAAACAACATAGAATTTAAAACTACAATGTGTGCCGACCAGTAATAGTATCAAAGATCCTAAGCCATACAAGAGATAAGAATAACCCAATGCAAATCATAAGCACTGAGTAAAAGTGCTCGCTGTTTTCAATAGTATAGATCAGCCATCACTAAGTAAAGGCACTAACTGTGGTCAATAGTAAAGGTCAGCTGTTAACATTGCCCTAAAATAGGATTAATATAGCCCCCCCCCCCCCCACATGTTTCGCCGCATCAGATGCAGCGTCCTCAGCGGTTTTGGGGCATATAATCGCACGCACCAAACAAAACAGCATCTTTATCATCTACCACCTAGATTGAACCAGGTGTGTAGTTACATGTAACCAATCTCATCCATCCCTTTGCCAAGAAACCTACTTCCCTCCATGACAGACTTGGCATATGGTCAATGACATGTGAACGCCCACATCTGCACACTAGTGCCGGAGACACACTCCGAGACTAAGTTACAAAAAAGTGCTACTGGGCATGTCAAAAGACTTAAAGAAAAATCGTCAA
Organism: Rhinoderma darwinii; assembly: GCF_050947455.1. Lineage (NCBI taxonomy): Eukaryota > Metazoa > Chordata > Amphibia > Anura > Rhinodermatidae > Rhinoderma > Rhinoderma darwinii. The sequence goes on along the minus strand of NC_134690.1, from coordinate 370,962,334 downwards.
ACAGATAGTGCGAGAATATGCATACACTCTGAAGCTAAATAAATAATCAAAGACTCTAAATAAAAAAAACACTGCTGTGATCTACATTACAGCGCCGCTCACATTATGTAGAAGATAGGCCACTTATAATGTGGTGACAGAGCCTCTTTACAAAACATTTGGATATTTTTACACCCCGTGGGATGCTGTGGCTTTTCCTCTATGGTTCACTATACACGGTCCAAGAGGAATACTTGGACGTTGTAACTTTGCATCCAGATCTACCTTTTAAAGGTTATACACACAGGGAGTGTGCTGCAGACGCTTCTACTTTTTTTATGGCCCCCGAGGATAGTCACCAATTACCAGAAGAGACAAGGGGAGAAATACCAAGGTGTCAACCAGAAAACTAGGATGATGTCAGCAGGTCAGAATTATATGATAAGGGACGAATAACTGGAGTTTAGAGTACCTGGTAAAAGGATCATTGAATAAGGTAAGAGTCGGTAACGGAGAAGGATGGTGTTGGGAACAAATAATGGAAGCTAACATCAGAAGTGTAGACAATACATAGTGGCTGCCATGATAGTGCAGAGGTTTAGATACTGGGTAGCATGTTCTAATATTAAAAAAAGTGCTGATGCACACAGCAAATAAAATGGGGTAACAACAGGCTCCGTCATAAACCAACAATTGAAAATACACCTTGTTATTTCTCAGGGTAACACATTGCTTTGATGGTTATGGCCTCCAGATAATGCACGTGGTATCAAGTTTGCTAGCTGGCCATGGTAGCGGGCGTTGGTTAATAAGCAAGCACCAGTTATAGCTACATAATGTGTGATCATACGCTCACTAAATAAACCTCAGCCACATTTTGTCCCGCTTGACATGCATGTTTAAGTAAATACTTGTAGTCCTCATGAAATAACAATTCTGGAATATTGCTTCTTAAAACTGTGTTGTGATGTTCCTCTATTATTCCTACTGGAAATTGGACAGTGACAGAGTGAGAAAGGATGCACTTCATTGATAAGGGGAATGGTAACACCCAGTAAATTTTTGCATATATTTAATATATTTACAGGAGGAATAACGGAGGAACGGCACAATGTACAGTTCTAAGAAAGAATGTTTCAGAATTGTTTTTTTTATGTAGAATGCAAATATTTACTAGAACAAACTGGTCAGGAGAACAGACTGGTTCTCTTAAAAGGGGTTTTCAGTTAGAAGAAATTGATTGCCTATCCTCAGAATAGGCCAATAATATGTGATCAGTGGGGGTCCGAACTCTCTGTTTTGAAGGGGCCGTGGTGCTCATGCGAGCGCTGCTTTCCATTGATTCCTTAATTGCACTGTACTATGAATCGCCGACACACTTGTGAATGGGAGAAGGCTGTGATACTGTGAATACACTTACAGTGAAGGAAATAAGTATTTGATCCCTTGCTGATTTTGTAAGTTTGCCCACTGTCAAAGACATGAACAGTCTAGAATTTTTAGGCTAGGTTAATTTTACCAGTGAGAGCTAGATTATATTTTTAAAAAAAAACAGAAAATCACATTGTCAAAATTATATATATTTATTTGCATTGTGCACAGGGAAATAAGTATTTGATCCCTTTGCCAAACAAGACTTAATACCTGGTGGCAAAACCCTTGTTGGCAAGCACAGCAGTCAGACGTTTTTAGTAGTTGATGATGAGGTTTGCACACATGTTAGATGGAATTTTGGCCCACTCCTCTTTGCAGATGATCTGTAAATCATTAAGATTTCGAGGCTGTCGCTTGGCAACTCGGATCTTCAGCTCCCTCCATAAGTTTTCGATGGGATTAAGGTCTGGAGACTGGCTAGGCCACTCCATGACCTTAATGTGCTTTTTTTTGAGCCACTCCTTTGTTGCCTTGGCTGTATGTTTCGGGTCATTATCGTGCTGGAAGACCCAGCCACGACCCTATTTTAATGTCCTGGTGGAGGGAAGGAGGTTGTCACTCAGGATTTGACGGTACATGGCTCCATCCATTCTCCAATTGATGCGGTGAAGTATTCCTGTGCCCTTAGCAGAGAAACACCCCCAAAACATAATGTTTCCAACTCCATGCTTGACAGTGGGGACGGTGTTCTTTGGGTCATAGGCAGCATTTCTCTTCCTCCAAAAATGGCGAGTTGAGTTAATGCCAAAGAGCTCAATTTTAGTCTCATCTGACCACAGCACCTTCTCCCAATCACTCTCAGAATCATCCAGATGTTCATTTGCAAACTTCAGACGGGCCTGTACATGTGCCTCCTTGAGCATGGGGACCTTGCGGGCACTGCAGGATTTTAATCCATTACGGCGTAATGTGTTACCAATGGTTTTCTTGGTGACTGTGGTCCCAACTGCCTTGAGATCATTAAAATATTCCCCCCGTGTAGTTTTCGGCTGAGCTCTCACCTTCCTCAGGATCAAGGATACCCCACGAGGTTAGATTTTGCATGGAGCCCCAGATCGATGTCGATTGACATTCATTTTGTATGTCTTCCATTTTCTTACTATTGCACCAACAGTTGTCTCCTTCTCACCCAGCGTCTTACTTATGGTTTTGTAGCCCATTCCATCCTTGTGCAGGTCTATGATCTTGTCCCTGACATCCTTAGAAAGCTCTTTGGTCTTGCCCATGTTGTAGAGGTTAGAGTGAGACTGATTAATTGAGTCTGTGGACAGGAGTCTTTTATACTGGTGACCATTTAAGACAGCTGTCTTTAATGCAGGCACCAAGTTGATTTGGAGCGTGTAACTGGTCTGGAGGAGGCTGAACTCTTAATGGTTGGTAGGGGATCAAATACTTATTTCTCTGTGCACAATGCAAATAAATATATATAATTTTGACAATGTGATTTTCTTTTTTTTAAAATATATAATCTATCTCTCACTGGTAAAATTAATCTAGCCTAAAAATTCTAGACTGTTCATGTCTTTGACAGTGAGCAAACTTACAAAATCAGCAAGGGATCAAATACTTATTTCCTCCACTGTAAAAAAGGTCCAAACAATTGGAACGTAGTTCCGACTCCACATGCATTTAAACTGACAATCGACCTAACAGGAGTCATACAAACCTAATCACACAAGTATGGATGTGGAAAAATACCTTTTATTGAATATGATTAAAAACAGTATAGAACGATAGGGATATGGAACAAATTTGAGCCAATCAACATTCAACATTAGATATTATTGATACAGCATTTATGTACAAAGAGTTTTATATTTCACAAATTGAACTGAATAATAAAATGACTACCAAGAAGACATGTGCATTATTTCATTTATGGGTAAAGTGCATCCAAAAAGACAGAAAAAATGCCATGCAATATGTATATATATGTATCCTATCAAAAAGTGGATAGATAGGGGCATAGTAGCTTAAACAAAGTAACTCCATAAGTTGGAATAGCTCACCTAGATAGAGGTCAGGGAAATGTGATCGGCCGCCTTGACGCGTGTTTCTCATCCATATTTCTCAGGAGACGTAATGCAATAGAGGGGGCAGGGGCTTCATAAGGGGAGCTGCAACCAATAGAGTTGCTAGAAAAGCCACATGTGATGTACCTAATTAATAGATTCGTTTACATAGTCACAGACAGGAAGAAGTATGTTATGTGATCAATCCCATGACTTACTCCAGAAATGTTTATCTGGTTACTAGGTTACCTGGTTACTTGCAAACCAATTACAGAAGTTCCATCAGGATTGAAAAAAGATTTTTCTGTGTGAGTGACTATGAACAAAATAGGGTTTACAGGTGGCAGAAATGCACTAATAACTTTAGATCAAGATCAGCTTCAGTTTCATCCACATCATCAGCGGCAGAGAGCAGTAGTTCCATCAATTCAGTTGCTCATAGACGACACAATCGGCCTGACCATCGAGAAATGAGAAACAAATACGCAGGCAAGCGGAAATATGATGATCGCCCAATGAAGGAGAGCAAACATAGGAAAGGAGATGGACCACAAGTAATCAACATATCCCACTTCATTTTAACATCAGCAAAAATTAATTTTCTTTCCATATGTTTAAGTTTTTCTCCTTGCAATGACCTTGATTTGTTTACAGTAACCAAAGATATACACATTTTTTGCTCGCAAACTTGTTTTAAAGAGATTCCATAACAAGAATCAAATTGGAAAAATACTGTCCACATGAGAAGTACAGGAAACTATTTTGGAATCCTTACAGGCAGAGTCCCTTCCAGATAAGGTCAGTACCTTCCCAACCCATATGAGAAAAAAATCTATGCCCATCAGTTAAAAAAAAATTCAGACTGATAGTCAGAGACTTAGAATTTCTATCCCCTAGACTAGGCAGAGATAATGCCACTTTTGAAGAACGGAAAGCAATAAAGGAGTTGAAAGCCCTGAAAGAGATAGAAATTAAACCAGCAGACAATGGGGAAATATTGTAATTTGGCCTAAGACCATATACGAAAAACAGGCATTTAAACTGCTAAATGACACCTCGTTCTATAAGAAGCTGAGTTGTAACCCTGTGCTATCTTTACAAAAACAGCTCTTGGAAATCTTGGAAGATGATGGATAATGGCACGATACCTAAATTAATCTTTGAACCTTTGATGATCACTAACCCCAGAATTCCAACTTTCTATCTGATCCCTAAGATTCACAAAAATATTATCGGCCCTCCAGGGAGACCCATAGTTTCGGGAAATTAAGGTATGTGCGAAATGGTCTGTCAATTTATCGTCTTTCATTCAAGATACCACCGAGGCTCTCAATCGATTGGAAGGCATGACTCTAGATGCAAATATGATGATTGTTACAGCACACGTTGAATCCGTATATAATTACATATGGCACACAGATAGCCTCCAAGCAGTATCTCTAGCTATACGATCCAGTAATTTGGAAGAGGACCTTTGCAAGGTACTTCTTACTCTTTTAGAATTTATTCTAACACAATTTTCTTATTTTTAAAGATCGTTATTTTTTGCAAATTCAGGGCACTGCCATGGGGGCCACCTGTGCGCCTTCTTATGCAAACCTTTTCTTGGGAGCCTGGGAAAGATAAATCTTTATCACAGATCCGATCCTTGGAATAGAGAAAGTACACAATTGGTTGAGATATATAGATGATGTCCTCTTCATCTGGGAAGGCACAACATCTGATTTAGTCATGCTAATGAGGAGTCTTAATAACAATACTATCAATGCCAGGCTCACATATAAATATGGAAGAGAAATTGACTCTCTGGACATCAAAGTGCAGATGGGATCATCTTGTAATCTAGAGACGGATGTCTTTAGAAAAGAAACATCCATAAATTCATTGCTTCATGCAAAATCTGCACATCCACTTGTGACTATTGAGGGGATCCCTGTTGGATAGTTCCTACGTATGAAGAGAATATGTTCTACAACTGAGAAATTTGAGGACCAAAACTAGATTCCAAGAGAGAGGGTTTTCTAATAGGAATATTAAAAATGTTTATAAGAGAGGACAATCAAAAAGAAGACCAAGCCTTCTGTCTCCAAATATGAAAGTAAAAACAGAAAACCAACCGATCAGGATGATTACCACCTATCATTTTCAATTGTCTAACATGATTAAGATACATAGGAAACACTGGCAAGTTTTACTTGGGGATCCTATTTTCCAAAATATTCTTCCCTCATACCCTCAAATAACAGCGAGACCAGCTTGTTCATAGCCATTATATACCCGAGACACCTAAGAGTTGGGCTACGAAAGGACCCAAGTGGGGATGCTTCCCATGTGGAACATGTAAAGCTTGCCATAATATAGATAGATCCTTTGACTTCCAAGATTCCAAACAGCTACGTACGTTTAAAATCACACAGCACATCTCGTGTATCTCTGAGTCTATCATCTATTACACAGTTTGTCCTTGTAAAAAGATTGACGTGGGACTTACGACCTGAGAATATAGGGTGTGGGTACGGGAATATATCAAAGATGTTGAAAAGGCTGCAACTGAATACAATATTATGTAGTTAAAAACAATACCCTAGCAATTCAAAATATTTCATCAATGCAATTCCAAGCTTCTCCGTTTTCGTGGGATCGATAAACTACATCTAGGATCCAGAAGAGGTAACTGGGGTAAGAAGCTTGCTCAATTGGAAAGTCAGTGGATATACAAATTGGGTACTCTACCACCTTTTGGTTTAAATGAAAGCTTTGGCTGCCGTTCTGTGAATATCCTCTTTTTAATAGTGGAGGGTGCCAATTGGCCTTGTTTTGTTTAAGCTGTGCTTTTAAGTTAATTTTAATTATGATTTTTTTTTAGGTTTCAGTTCAAAGATACATACTTCTACTACTCATGAGAAATGCGCATCGAGGCGGCTGAGCACATTTCCGTATATATGCAAAAAAATGGAGCTTCCAAAAAATAGCGCTGCTAACATCCAATAGAGTCCAATCCAGTAGTTCAAAACAAGATTACATTTATTAGAACAAACATAAAATGGACTACGCGTTTCTACGCCGAACCGGGGTCTTCATCAGGTCAAAGGTACATTTCCGTGACTTCTATCTAGGTGAGCTATTCCAACTTATGGAGTTGAGGGAGCTTTACACTGAGCAATTATCGGGCAAACGATCGTTCATAGAACGCTCGTTGCCGATAATTTCCCTGTGTTAACATAATAATAATGATAATAATGTATTATGTTAATAATGTATGGGGACGATCAATTGTAGTAACGACCGCTCATACCCATACATAGCCCTTTGTGACAGGAGCAAACAAGCGCCGATCAACGATTTCTCGTTGATCGGCGCTCGCTGCACTGTTCAAAATTGGCCGGTTTAATCGGGGCCTGATACTTTGTTAACTGGGGCTTTGACTAGCAGTTTTAAATCTGGTGCACTAGCATTCACTTTGTTTAAGCTACTATGCCCCTATCTATCCACTATTTGATAGGATACATATATATACATATTGCATGGCATTTTTTCTGTCTTTTTTGATGCACTTTACCCATAAATGAAATAATGCACGTCTTCTTGGTAGTCATTTTATTATGCAGTTCAATTTGTAAAATATAAAACTCTTTATACATATATATCACTACATCTAGTGTTGAATGTTGATCGGCTCAAACTTTTAATACTGTGAATGACTGAAACAAGTGTGTCGATGATTCACAGTATGGGGCAGTGACAGGCGTGAAGGGGAAGCAGTGTTCGCATGAGCGACGCAGCCTCTATAAACAGCAGATCTGCCTATAAACAGCAGATCTGCGGGGGTGCCGAGAGTCGACGCACATGGATCACTTATTGATGGCCTTAAGATAGACCCTCAATTTCTTTTAACTGGAAAACCCCTTTAAACTGTGGAGTTGCACAAAATATGCTAAAAATATATAAACAATATAAATACTATTCATTTCCCTACCAATAGTGACAATTATCTGCCTTATATGATTAAATGATCCTTGTGAGAAAGGTTTCCAGCTTTAAGTAGCGCCAAGACATTTAATTCATGTGTTAAAGAGGGTATAAAAAGCTATTTTGTAACTTGCATTTACTTTTTTTTTTCCAGAGCAACAAAAAAAAAAACTATTTAATTAAAGACAGACCCAACATAACAAAACACAGAGTTGATAAAACCTGCACAACAGTAATTAACCACATAGTTAAATCAGATTTTGATTAATAAAAAAGAAGTTTACTGTGAAGAGGATAAACTCCTTTCAGTGTTTATTAACTGTTCCAGATTTCACATAGTTCTCAGCACACAATTACTTTTATGGTCTCATAAACACATTTCTGAAAAATAATGCCCTCCTGAGCTACCACACACAGAATACAGCAGTAACTCACAGCAGCACAGACTTTTCCCCACAAAGCTGGTACTTTACAATGTTAGACTTTAAGTTTTAAATATTCAAGTTCATTAGTAAATTGAAAACAGGTTTAGTGTCGCCTACTGGCATCTAATTATTATGTGTGGCCTATAGTATTTACAACATCTAGCCGTATTATATGTCCTATAAAGGTAGATCCTGCGGTACAATGGTGATAGTGAATTCTGAAAGTGGGGAACTACCAAGACTGGAAGGCTTTTGTAGCCTACTACTCAGTATTATTAGGCTCGGCCTATACCTAAACTTTTAATCACTTTCTACAAAAAAATCCGCCCATAGAAATGGAGGTTATTCTGATCGGGAGAAGGGGTGCAAGGTAGGAGCCTCAGCCTTGGTACTTGCCATAGAGTCAAATCCATGGCAGCTAGGAGAATACTGACATAGGAATGTTGATACATTTACCCTTTTTTATCTACTTTGATTGTTATGAAACTAAGAAGTTGTCACTAAGACAACACTTTTGCAAATGCCCTATTGGGGCATATATACATCAGGATCCCAGTCTATGAGTTAGAATGAAGAGCTGCTAACAAACAGCAGCTTTTTCTTTCTGGCAGACAGCCCATCCATGTATCACATGGGTGACCGTTCATCTGAATGGCCACCATGGTATACTACATCAACAAATGTCTGAATGGCCGCAGCTCCCCCCCCCCCCCCCCACAGTCAGGGCTTATTAGAGCTGGACTTGCAGTGATCAATGGATGTCCGTTTCTTTTTGAAACTACCACTTAATATATATATATATAAGTGTGTGTGTGTGTGTGTGTGTGTGTATTTATAGTCAAAGTCATAGAGTCATTTCTTGCTATATATGGAAGAAAGTGATGCTGGTGATAAGGTGAGATATTGCAGGTTATGGGGTACTGCAGTGATGGTATCAAGAAAATGTGTTTCTGGTTATGATGTAATTTAGTGCTGTCTTGGAAGCAATATAATATTGGACACATGTTGAGTTATAACATGGAATATACATATTAAAGATATTACTACCATTTACAAATCCTGTAGTTATCTTCTCTCTTTCGATGCATATATTAATTTACTAAAAGATAATTTTACCACTGTATTAAAAAAGAACAATGGTTTACATAAATATAATTCAAAAATAAGAAAAATAGACCCCTATTAACAACATGCTGGGACAATATATGGAGACCTGGAGTGCCATCGGATAGTAAAAATTTTTGTCTGGTTCTTTTATTTCTGATACATTATTGTTAAATCTCATAGAAATGACTCACACAGCACAGTATAAGCCACCTCTTTACATCTTTAATATTTTATGAAGAAATATAAATTTTACAAGCTAATATTTAACCCTGAGGACCTAGAAACTGGATTATTATTGTGTTTAGTAGCCAGCCTATTGCTTATTTGTGTGCTGACGTTATCCCCGGTGTATTATCTAGCTGCTTCATACTCTTTAAGTAGACACAACCGCATGCTGTACAGATGGGAGCCAGGCTGCATCATTATGTTATATTGAAATAATACAATGCCACCTGTTTCATTTGGGTTTCCTGCCAATATTACCCCATAAAACATTTATTTTGCTAATATTTTAGTTGGTCACCACAGAAGGGCACTTGAAGTTAAAGATTTAGCATGTGTATAACCTCTATTTAAAATAGTCATGGAACAACACTGCAGAATGATACAGAATAGCCCATTGTCCATTGTAGATCCTGATATTATGTTATATCAATTTGCCATTTGTCTTCTATTTTTCAGTGCACAAATCGAGACTTCATTCTTTCTTGGCATCTGGCACTAAATGAATTATGATAATTGTTCCACTGTGCACTCCCTATATATATATATATATATATATATATATATATATATATATATATATATATATATATATAGCTTTGAATATGTAACGTGATACGTCGCTGATTATTTTTTCTTTTTTCATTTTTAAGGATTAATTTACCAAAATGAAATGACAATGAATGATTCAATACATGCAGTCAACTATAACAGGAAATACTAATTATATATTATTGCTTGATTACAAAGATAGTAGTAATACAAAAGAATGGACTACATTACAATTACTTAGAATTGCTTCAAATTAATTAGGAAATGTTTTTGTAACCTGGTCAAATTTATTAATTATCGGACTGTTTCTACAAGATGTTATATTACACATTCTATTAATGTGAGTCTTATTTAATGACATTGTTACTAGAGAATAAGATGAATTACACTTATTACACGTAAACTTCATAAAGTCAAATGAATTTTTGGTTATTATTGTTGCAGCTCTTAGCATGATGTTATAAATTATATGGGTAAAAAAATAATATTCAAAATAACTGTAAAACTGCTAAAATTGCTAAAATATATTAAGGTAGACAACTATAGCATTACATTTAAATGCATTTTATATTTAAATGTGAGCTTCTAGTTGGCTGCTGTTGATGCTCTCAGTATGCTAAGTCTACACAAAAGCTCTAATTACACCCAAATTTAATATTCGCTTGCCTTAATAACTATGATTTAGAAACCCTGCCAGGGGCATACATACAGGTAAGAAGGTTCCATAGCAAATATGAAAAATGGTTCTCCCCTCTGGTGCTGGTTACCACCACTTCAACCCTAACCATCTGGGAAAGTAGAAACTTAATGCTTATTTGCCCCCATCTCCCTTTTCATGATCCTTTGGTTTATTCCCTACACCCATTGTAGGATATGTGGAGAGAGGATCTCTGCACAGGTTCTTCCCACTCATTAAAATAAGGCTGGTTTCATGTTGTAATATAGTTGTATTTAGAGTATAAATAAACTTTAAAAAAAACTTTTAACATGTAATTGTGACATGTCAGAAGTTTTAATCGGTGGGGGTCTGAGCACTGAGACCCCCACTGATCACTAAAATAAAGTGGCAGAAGCACTCGGGTGAGCACTGTGCCGCCTCATTTCTAATCGGCTTTTCTCGGGAAGCCGATTGAGTGTTGTAGGGCTCAATAGAAAGTCTATAAGTCCGTACACTGCTCCCTTTTGAGAAAAGCCGATCAGAAACAAAGCAGCACAGCACTCATCCGAGCGTTTCTGCCGCTGTGTTTTAGCGATTGGTGGGGGTCTCAGTGTTGCAGACCTTACCAATCAAAACTTCTGAAATGCCACTATAACATGTCAAAAGTTTTTTTTAACCTCTTGGAGACTCAACCAATTTTAGTCTTGTGGACACAGCCCATTATTTTTAAATCTTTCATGTGCCACTTTATGTGATAATAACTTTGCAATGGTTTTACTTATCCAAGCAATTATGAGAATATTTTCTTGTGACACATTGTACTTTATGTTAGTGGAAAAATTTGGTCGATAAATTCAGTATTTATTTGTAAAAAAAAACACCAAAATGTTGAGAAAATTAGCATTTTTCTAAATTTAAATGTATCTGCTTGTAAGACAAATAGTAATACCACACAAAATAGTTACTAGTTAACATTTCCCATATGTCTACTTTATGTTGGCAATTTTTCACATTTTCAAGAAAATTTCCAAAACCTATTTTTTAGGGACCAGTCCAGTTCTCAAGTGGCTTTGGGGACCTTATATATTAGGAACCCCCATAAGTCACCTCATTTTAAAAATTACAGCCCCCAACATATTTAAAACAGCATTTAGAAAGTTTCTATACCCTTTAGGTGTTTTACAGGAATTACAGCAATGTGGAGGTGGAATTTACAAATTTCACTTTTTTCTTTAGAAAACCCATTTTTATTAATTTTTTTCTGTAACACAGAAGGATTTAGTAGAGAAACAAAACTCAATATTTTTTGCCTATGCTCTGCAGTTTTTAGAAATGTCCCACATGTGGCCCTAGTATACTACATGACTGAAATACTGGCCTCGGAACCAAAGGAGTACCTAGTGGATTTTCGGGGCTCCTTTTTATTAGAACATATTTTAGGCACCATGTCAGCTTTAAAGTGGTCTTGTGGTGCCTATATATTGTAAACACCCCCAAAAAGAGACCATTTTGGAAACTACACCCAAGGAATTTATTTAGGGGTATAGTGAGTAATTTGACCCCACAGGTTTTTTTTGCTAAATGTATTGGAATTAGGCTGTGATAATCAAAATTTTGAATTTTTCTCATAAAATGTCGTTTTAGCTCAGATTTTTTTCATTTCAATAAGTTATAAAGGAGAAAAAGCACCGCAACCTTTGTAAAGATATTTCTCCCGAGTACGCCAATACCCCATATGTTCTCAGTAACTGTTACTTGGACACACGGCAGATCTCAGAAAGGAAAGAGCATCATTGGGCTTTTGGAGCTTAAATTTTGCTGTAATGGTTTTTGTGTGTCATGTCACATTTGCAAAGCTCCTTAGGTAGCAAAACAGAGGAAACACCTGAAAAGTGACTCCATTTGGCAAACTACACAACTTAAGAAATTCATCTAAGTGTATTTTTGCTGAACTCATTTGAATTAGGCCATCAAAATGAAAAAATATTTATTTTCCAATAAAATGTAGAATTTTTAAATTTCCACAAGGAAAAAAGGAGATAAAGCTCTCTAAAATATGTAAAACAATTTATCCAGGGTATGGAAATACCCCATACGTGGTCGTAAATTACTGTTTGGGCACATGGCAGGGCTTAGAAGGGAAAGAGCACAATTTGGCACTCAAATTTTGCTGTAATGGTTTTCAGGTGCCATGTCGCATATGCAAAGCCACTGAGGGACCAAAACAATGAAAAACCCTCAAAAGTGACCCCATTTAGGAAACTACACCCCTAAGGATTCTAGGGGTACAATGTATTGGAATTAGGCCGTGAAAATGAACAGTTTTTCCACTAAATTGTAGAATTGTTTACATTTTTACAAGGGATAAAGGAGAAAAAGAACCCCAACATTTGTAAAGTTATTTCTCCCAAGTACGGCAATACACCATATGTGGTAATAAACTGCTGTTTGGACAGAAGGCAGGGCTCAGAAAAACGGGAGTGCGATTTTGCAGGATTGGTTTTTAGGCGCCATGTCTCATTTGCAGAGCCCCTGAGGTACAAGTACAGTAAAAACCCCTGAGAAGTGACTCAGTTTTGGAAAACTACAGCCCTCAGGGTATTCATGTAGTGTTGTAGTTAGCATTTTGACCCCACAGGTGTTTCATAGATTTTATTAGAATTAGGCAGTGAAAATGAAAATGAAATTTTTTAAAAAAAATATGTACATTTAGCTCCCAGTTTTTCCATTTCAAAAGGGGTAATAGGAGAAAAAACACCACAAAAGTCAATATCTCCCGAGTATGGCAATATATGTGGTCGTAAATTGCTGTTTAGGCACATGTCAGGGCTCAGAAGGGATGGAGCGCCATTTGGCATTTGGAGATCAGACTTTATAGGATTGTTGTTCGAGCGCCAATGCCACATTTGCAAAGCCCCTGAGATACCAGAGTACAATGAAAACCCCGGAAAAGTGACCCTATTTTGGAAACTACACCCATCAAAGCACTTATCATTTGCCTGGACATCTGACAGGGCTCAGAAGTGAAAGAGCACCATGCACATTTGAGTCCTATTTTGGTGATGTCAAATAGTGAAACAAACCCCCCAGATGTGAGGCTATTTTGTAAAACTATACCCCCAAAGGCATTTTTTAAGGGGTGTAGTGGGCATTTTGACACCACAGGTGTTTTTTTTTATTAGAAATGAATGCACAGCGGATGGTGCAAAACGAAAATATTTTTTTTTCCACAGATATGTAACTTCAATGCCCAATATGTGTGTCACGTAGCGGGTTTGTGGACCCACTAGACCGTACCGCCGTAGCGGGGAGGCTGCTGGCCAAACAACAGGGAACCCCAGCAATACAATGTCCCAAACAAGGGTACCTGGATAGTCCAGACAGTGACCGCAGCTCTGGTACAGATGGAGATGGGTGCAGCAGGTAACGCCAAATGTGGCGGATGACACTGGTGCCGCAGGTTGCGCCAGACATTGCGAATTCCTCCGGACGTGGCAGATGACACAGGTCGTGGCAGATGACACAGGACGTGGCGGATGGCACAGAAGCCGCAGGTTGCGCCAGACGTGGCTAATTCCTCCGGACATGGCAGATGACACAGGACGTGAGACGACACTGACACTAGTAGGCACAGGAATAAGAACAGCACAGGATACAGGAATAGGTAACAAGGCACGGGTAACAACTGGAACGGGAAGCACCAAGGGACCATTTGCAAGACAGACTTGGGATAACTAACAATGCTCAGGCAAGGATCAGAAGGGCTGGGGCCTTCTTATAGACCAGGAAATCATGGGCCGTTGATGATGATGATGATTTCCTGATGCGCACGCGCTGGCACTTTAAGGAAGGAGATGGGGACCAGCGCTCACGGATCCATGGCTGCGGGCGTCGGGAGGTGAGTAAACCCGACGGCCCGCGGCAATGGACGCTACAATGTGGTACCCAGTTTGTTCCACTATAAAAAGACAGTTCTCTAATTATTATGCCATGTTTCCTGGCTTTAGATACACCCTACATGTTTCCCTAATATTTTGCCTGGACATACGACAGGGTTCTGGAATGAAAAAGCATCATGCGCATTTGAGGTAATTTTGGCGATTTATGCCGCATTGGCCTACAATTGCTAGGCTCTGAGGTCAAATAGTAATTAAACCCCCAAGAAGTGACCCATTTTGGAAATTACACCCCTCAAGCCATTTATCATCAAGGAATTAATGCGCAGTGGATGATGCAAAGTGAAAATTTGAATTTTCCACTGATATGTAATTTTAGTGCCCAGTGTGTTGTGCCCAGTTTGTGCCACTGAAGACAAATGCCTCATAAACTGTTAAGCAGTTTCTCCCGGGTACGGTGATGCCATATATGTGGACGTAAACTGCTGTTTGGGCACACTGTAGGGTTCAGAAGTGAGGGAGCGCCGTTTGGTTTTTGGAGCGCAGATTTAGCTTGGTAGTTTTTCTGTTTGGGGTTTTGCTGGTATTTCAGTTTATAAGGTGGGGGCATATGTAATCTGTGCAGAGTACATCAGGGCATAATAAGAGGGTATAATAATGCGGTAAATAAATAATAATCCATCGATGTGTGGCCAGTGTCGCACTGATAAATGGTGCTCGACAGAACTTTTTTATTTTTTGTCAACTGAGCTGTGCGGGACAATCTGTAGTTTTCATTGGTACCATTTTGGGGTACATGTGACTTTTTGATCACATTTTATTACATTTTTTGTGAAGCAAGGTTACCAAAAAACAGCAATTCTGGTATTCTTTTTTATTCTTTTTTTTTTTACACTGTTTACCAAGCACTATAAATGACATATTGAATTTATACTGTGGGTCAATACAATTATGGTGATACCAAATGTATATAGTTTTTTTATATTTTACAGCGTTACCACAATAAAATCACTTTTTTTTTAAATATTTTTTTGGGTTGCCATATTCTAAGAGCCTTAACTTTTTTATTTTTGTGTCGACAAGGCTGTATAAGGGCTTGTTTTTTGCGGGATGAGCTTTAGTTTTAATTGGTACCATCTAAACCCCTTCAAGACCCAGTCTGTTTTGGCCTTCAGGACATAGCCGATTTTTTCAAATCTGACATGTGTTACTTTATGTGGTAATAAAGTTGGAATACTTTTACCTATCCAAGCGATTCTGAGATAGTTTTCTCGTGACATATTGTACTTTATGTTAGTGAAAAAAATTTGGTCGATAATTTTGCTATTTATTTCTGAAAAACACAAAAATTTAGAAAAAATTAGCAGTTTTCTAAATTTAAACATATCTGCTTGTAAAACAGATACTAATACCACACAAAATAGTTACTAGTTAACATTTCCCATATGTCTACTTTATGTTTGCATCGTTTTTTGAACGTACTTTTACTTTTCTAGGACGTTACAAGGCTTCGAACTTTAGCAGCAATTTCTCATATTTTAAAGAAAATTTCAAAAGGCCATATTTTCAGGGACCAGTTCAGTTCTGAAGTGGATTTGAGGGACTTATAGATTAGAAAATCCCCAGAAGTCAACCCATTTTGAAAACTGAACCCCTCAAGGTATTCGAATCAGCATTCACAAAGTGTTTTAACCCTTTAGGCGTTTCACAGGAATTAAAGCAAAGTAGACGTGAAATTTACAATTTATTTATTTTTATTTACAAAATTAATTTCTAATTCCTTTTTTTTTTTGTAACACAGAAGGTTTTACCAGAGAAATGCAACTCAATATTTATTGCCCAGATTCTGCAGTTTTTAGAAATATCCCCCATGTGGCCCTAGTGTGCTAATGGACTGAAACACAGGCCTCCAAAGCAAAGGAGCACCCAGTGGATTTTGTACCTCCTTTTTTTTTAGAATATATTTTAGGCACCTTGTCAGGTTTGAAGATTTCTTGTGGTGCCAAAACAGTGAAAACACCCCAAAATTTACCCCATTTTGGAAACGACACCCCTCAAGGAATTTATCTAGTGGTATTGTTAGCATTTTGACCACACAGGTTTTTCGCTAAATTTATTAGAATTAGTCTGTAAAAATTAAAATCTACTTTTTTTCTGAAAAAAAATAGAAAGTTGTAATATTTACAAGGAATAATAAAGAAAATGCACCACAACATTTGTAAAGCAATGTCTCCCTATTACGGAAATATCCCATATGTGGTAATAAACTGCTGATTGGACCCACAGCAGGGCTCAGAAGGGAAGGAGCGCCATTTGGATTTTGGAGCACGGATTTTGCTGGATTGGTTTTCGGTGCCATGTCGCGTTTGCAACACCTTGGAGGGACCAAAACAGGGGAAACCCCCCAAAAGTGATCCCATGTTGGAACTGCATCTTTCAAGGAATTTATCTAGGGGTATAGTTAGCATTTTTACCACACAGGTTTTTTTTGCAGAATTTAGTGGAATTAGGCAGTGAAAATGAGAATAGATTTTTTTTCTGAAAAAGCATAGAAATTTTACAAGGAATAAAGGAAAAAAAGAACCACAACATGTGTAAAGCATTTTCTCCTGATTATGGCAATACCCCATATGTGGTAATAAACTGCTGACTGGATCCATGGCAGCGCTCAAAAGGAAAGGAGCGCCATTGGATTTTGGAGCACGGATTTTCCTGGATTGTTTTTCGGTACCATGCTGCGTTTGCAACGCCCTGGAGGGACCAAAACGTGGAAACCCCCCAAGTTACCCCATTTTGGAAACACCCCTTAAGGAATTTTTCTAGGGGTATAGTGAGCATTTAGACTCCACGGGTCTTTTGCAGAATTTATTAGAATTAGGCCGTGAAAATGAATATCACAATTTTTTTCAACTAAAATGTTGAATTTTCTCATTTTCACAAGGGATAAAGGAGAAAAAAACAACCAATTTTTGTAAAGCAATTTCTCCCGAGTACGGAAATACCCCACATGTGGTCAAAAGTTTTTTTTCATTAGAAATTAATTAACCCTTTCAGGACTGATCCATTTTTTGCTTTTTATTTTCGTTTTTCACTCCCCGCCTTCCAAGAACCATAACTTTTTTCTTTTTCCGTCAGTAGAGTGATGTGAGGGCTTATTTCTTGCGGGAGGAATTGTAGAATGTACTGGGAAACTGAAAAAAATAGGAAAATATAGGAATACAGGAAAAAAATCTGATTCCATTTTTTGGGGTTTTCGTTTTTACAGCTTTCGCTGTGCGGTACAAACAAAAACTACAGCGATTTTGGCGGTTTAAATGATTTAAGTTTTTTACAGTGCTCACCGTGCATGTTAAATAATGGTATATTGTAATAGTTTGGCCTTTTACGGATACCAATTTTGTTTATTTTTTTGGAAAAGGTTTTTTTTTTAACTTTAAACTTTTTTCTTTCTCACTACTAATAACTTTTTAATAATTCTTCTACACATTTTATTAGTCCCTTAGGGGACTTGATCCAGCGATCATTGGATCGCTGGTACAATATACTGCAATACTACTGTATTGCAGTATATTGTTATTTTTATAGGCTTCTGTAACAGAGCGATCGCGGTTCCTGTTTGTTAGTCCTGGGTGTCAGCTGTAATACGCAGCCGACACCCGCAGCGTATGGAGCGGGCTCAGCACATGAGCTCGCTCCATACATCAACCCCCGCACCATGACGTGCTATTAAGTCATAGTGTGCAAAGGGGTTAATGCGCAGCGGATGGTGTGAATATTGCAATTTTCCACTGATATGCCATTTTAGTGCATAATATGTTGTGCCCAGTTTGTGCCACTGAAGACAAATACCTCATAAAGCGTTAAGCGGTTTCTCACGGGTATGGTGATGCCATATATGTGGGCACAAACTGCTGTTTGGGCACGCTGCATGGCTCAGAAGGGAGGGACGCCATTTTGCTTTTGGAGCGCAGATTTTGCTTGGCAGTTGTTCTGTTTGGGGTTTTGCTGGTATTTCAGTTTATAATGTGGGGGCATATGTAATCTGTGCGGAGAACATCAGGGCATAATAAGAGGGTATAATAATGGGGTAAATAAATAATAATTCATAAATGCGTGGCTGGTGTCGCACTGATAAATGGCGCCCGATCTTATCCGATTTTGGAACACTCTGCACATTTTGCATAGCGATATTCTGACAATTGACCGCAGCATTTAGGGGGTTAATCGGCGGGGATCGGACCTCAGTCCAGTCCCTGGCATTACAGCAGAGTGTCAGCTGTGATATACAGCTGACACCCGCTGGTGACAGAGCAGGCTCAGATTCTGAGCCTGCTTCATCACGGTCACGTACAGTTACGTGACAATGCGCTAACCCCTTGGCGGCAGCGATGTAACTGTACGTGACGTGTCGCCAAGGGGTTAAAGTTTAATTACCCTTTAAGCATCCTTATTATGACTGCAATACCTGCAGTTCTACTGATGAAAACTAAGATAAAATTTACAACTTCTGAGGGTTAAATTGTGGCCATTTTATGGTGGTATGAAATCAGCTTAAGGGATGCAGCCTACATGGAGTGGGCCCCTCTTCTCCAGGAGCCCCATACTAGTCACATGGCTTCCTCTGTCCCCTGCTGTTCTCTACTAGGCCACAGCTGAGCACAGTCTGTACTGACTATGACAACATAACAACCCAGCGGCCCTGACATGAGCCACCTAGGAGTTTATATAAGAAATAATCCAATTGCTACTACTGGTGACCACAGATGTTGTGTCTACTATGTGTATAGTGTGGTCACCAATACAGGAAGTCAAAAAGAGCTGGGTACGAAAGAGCATCAGAACATGCAGAGTGCAAGGTCACAAGACCTCCCTTCACTTGCATGTGGACATTGTTTATAGAAGTTCATGCTCATCATAACTTCTACTTTAAATGAACAAGCAAACAGAACGCGAGGAGCAATGGACAACGAGTTTGCATGATATCATAACATCACGCGACCACTACTGTGACTTCATGCCCGCCATGTTTGCATGTGACCTCCTCACTTGCAGCACTGCCTGGACTTTGGCTGCATGTAAACAGATTAAGCTGCAACTCTTATTACTATGTGGCATTTATTTTATTTGAGGGCCATCTAGTTTGATCTATAAGAAAGTTGCCAACCCATTTAAACGCTATGCTTACTTGGAAGTACATTGAATTGAAATTCTAACAAAAACAATGTATATCAATCCCTATTGGAATAATACAAACAAATGAGAATTTTAAAAAGTATCTGAAAAACAAAGGCTGAAAATCTGACCAAGGCATGTACATCAATTTATGAAATTTGTAGTGTGTATAACACCATATAAAACTACATTTACTCATGTCCATGTGTTAATACACAATTGTAAATATAACATTTGCATAATTCTGTTGTCCTGATGACACTTTTTATAAACATGCCCAATATGTAAATAAATATCTTCACGTTTTCATGAAAATATTCACATTAAATATAAAAAATTTTATAACAAAAAATAATGTTACAACACAAACAAAAAATAAAAATGTTGTCAATATCAGATGTGTTTGCATGTAAGCTCCAGTTTCATCATCCATGCGGTAAAGGTCATACCCTCCATTTTCCCTTTAATGTTTGTACTTGATTTGTTAGACTACTCTTTCAAGCCCTTTCAACCATAGGTTGTTTTTGCACAGAATCCATTTTAATTCCCTGTGGTCAAATATTTTCCGAGCCAGATGCGCAAGCTTAATTTAATTATGCAATGAACAGTGTGAGAAAGGCAAGGGCACAAATAGTTAAAATAATGAGCTGTAAGGGTTATATAGACTTGGACACTATAATAAGTAATAAAAAAGACTATTACCAGCAGCGATTTAGGAACAAAAGGTTTGTAATATATTTAATGGATTTTACTTTCATTCTATTTTAATTTAATTCACAACCCAAAAATGTTATCTGCAGAATGCTAGATAACAGACATTTACTAAAAAGAACCAAATTTTATTTGTAAACTATAATTTTTATAACATATTATTCCTCTGAACACTCATAAATCAAAAGTAAAGATTTATTTGGTAATTGTTTCAGTTGCTATAAAGGCCATGTTCATCTTTGAATGGATATAATTTCTTTATTAAATCAATTAAATTAACTTTTCTAATTTACTTTTTCTTTACTTCTTACGATACAGCTTCTATATATCCTGTATACATAAAAGCTGTATCGATCTCTCTCTGCTGATTCCGTCAGTTCAGCTGAACTGATGGATCGGCTAATAGGGGGTCCTGCGTGTTTGTGACACACAGAATCCACCTAACATCAAACACAGTTAAGTTGATCAACTAAGATGTGATAGATACTAGGTGGAACCTGTTTGCCGAGCCATCAGTTCAGCTGAACTGACGGATTCTGCTATTAAAAGCCTAATACATGCATAGTGCTGCTGCCTGCTAGCCCCACAATTACAAGGTGTAAACAAGTGCTGTAATTACTCACTGTCTGCTACTGAGACACAACTGTACTCCTGGACTTCGCTGCCCAGCATGTGAAACACGATCCTTTCGGAGACAGGAAAGGACGGGGGAAAGTGTACAATGTACAGCATGCAACCCAAGCAGGAGATATACACCAGAAGCATAGTCATGTGACAGCATGTATGGCGTGCTTATAGAGACACTTTGTAGCTACAGGCAGTACATTAGTAAATGACTCTGAGTTACACAATGTGCCCACAATTTTTAATGGGAAATCCTACAACTTTCTAAAGTATATGTAGTAAAAATTCTGCTTGTATCAGTATGGTATCCTCTATCTAAAAAACATAGTATAGCCCACAGATTAGTCTATAGTAGTGCATCCATGGACTAACTGAATAGGACTAAACCTGATTTCAGTCATGTGACCCACCACCCACACATCATGTGACTACTGGCATTCAGGTAACACTGTTCAGGTACCTAATTGGTGAATAGTATTCATTTCATTACCATGTCTATCAGTCTATAGTATATACAGACATATCTCATTATCATTTCTGTCAGTGTCTTAGCAGGAGCAGCTCTTACATTGTTCTCTGTCTCCTCTGTGAATATTGAATGCTTTTTTAACAGTTAACTTTATTAAAGAGGCTCTGTCACCAGATTTTGCAACCCCTATCTGCTATTGCAGCAGATCGGCGCTGCAATGTAGATTACAGTAACGTTTTTATTTTTTAAAAACGAGCATTTTTGGCCAAGTTACGACCATTTTTGTATTTATGCAAATGAGGCTTGCAAAAGTCCAAGTGGGCGTGTTTAAAGTAAAAGTCCAAGTGGGCGTGTATTATGTGCGTACATCGGGGCGTTTTTACTACTTTTACTAGCTGGGCGTTCTGACGAGAAGTATCATCCACTTCTCTTCAGAACGCCCAGCTTCTGGCAGTGCAGACACACAGCGTGTTTTCGAGAGATCACGCTGTGACGTCACTCACAGGTCCTGCATCGTGTCGGACGAGCGAGGACACATCGGCACCAGAGGCTACAGTTGATTCTGCAGCAGCATCAGCGTTTGCAGGTAAGTCGATGTAGCTACTTACCTGCAAACGCTGATGCTGCTGCAGAATCAACTGTAGCCTCTGGTGCCGATGTGTCCGACACGATGCAGGACCTGGGGCAGGAAGTGAGTGACGTCACAGTGTGATCTCTCGAGAACACGGCTGTGTCTGCACTGCCAGAAGCTGGGCGTTCTGAAGAGAAGTGGATGATACTTCTCGTCAGAACGCCCAGCTAGTAAAAGAAGTAAAAACGCCCCGATGTACGCACATAATACACGCCCACTTGGACTTTTACTTTAAACACGCCCACTTGGACTTTTGCAAGCCTCATTTGCATAAATACAAAAATGGTCATAACTTGGCCAAAAATGCTCGTTTTTAAAAAATAAAAACGTTACTGTAATCTACATTGCAGCGCCGATCTGCTGCAATAGCAGATAGGGGTTGCAAAATCTGGTGACAGAGCCTCTTTAACAACATGACAAAGTCACCTTGAGACAGGCAGCCATGGTATTCATAACCTACACACAGGCAGCCATGTTATACAAGTAAATACATGCACACTGAAGTAGATGTTGCACTAACCATAATAATAATATTAAAAAAAATAATAATCATAATAATCATTATTCCAACCTTAGTCCTATTTAGTTAGACATGGATATGACTGAGCACATGTATGTCATCTATCTCTGTTGCTAATTGATTGCCAGACGTCACATGACAGAATAAGGGTATGTTCACACGGCCTATTTTCAGCCGTTTTTCGGCCCGTAAGCCCCCCAAAAAATTGCTAGCAATACGGGGGCTGAACGCCTCCAAACACCTGCCCATTGATTTCAATAGGAAAAACTGTGTTTCGTTCCCATGGGGCGTTTTGTTATGCGGCCGTTTGTAAAAACGGCAATTAAAAAACACCCCGTAAAAAAGAAGTGCATGTCACTTTTTGAGTCGTTTTTCATTGTCTCAATAGGAAAACAGCTCCAAAAATGCCTGATGCATAAAAAACGGGTGAAAATCAGGGGCTGTTTTCCCTTGAAAACAGCTCTGTATTTTACAGCCATTTTTTGTTTAGCATGTGAACATAGCCTAACACCCTGTTTTTTTTCCTATGCAGTTATCCGATGGATGTATTACTCAGGACAGATTTGTGGGCTATACCATTCAACTGTGCAGACATGAGTCAACTGCACTGGTGTAAGAAAGGTATATGAGCAGATATTGAAATACATGTATATTAGAAAACTGTATGACTTTGTATTCTACAATCAAATAAATGTAAAAACAAAAAACTGGAATATCCCTTTAAGATATAACGGAAATTTGCCGTACCATTTCTTTGCGTGGCTCAATGTAAAAATAGGCGTGGCCCTGGCATTGCAGTGTGGCAGGTGTACGTAGGATTCTCAGACAAATGTGGACCGGTATTTGTGCTTCCAGATGGACTTATTCACTGCAAAGTAAATGATTGTTCATATTCCTACTGCAGCTTTTGACTCTCTTGACCACACGTCAGAATTGTTTACAATCTTGACTTTTGTGGCTCAGCTTCTGTTCTCTGCTTTTTCTCCTCACGTGTGCTGATGTTTCTCGTCAGATGTATAGCACGGTATAAATTGTTGCTACTATGTAAATATAGGATAATAATGAGAATTCATCTTCTTGCTGCAGGGAAACATTTTCCTATCCAATATTGGGTACATTATACAGTTTTATAGTCTAGCAGAACAAAGAAACATACAAATCTCTTTAGTGTGGTTTTATTGTGTATGAAATGGAACCTGTCAGCTTAGATTTTCCTACCAAACTAGTCCCAGCGTTTTGTAGGTCTTCTAAAACTATGTCCCCCACATACCCTTTGTTTTATTTGGATTTCCTTTACTTTGCAGAAAAAATGGCTTTATTACAATATGTGAATGACCCTGCAAGTGCCACTTAGACGGGCTGTTTAATCAAAAGTGCTTCCGTTCTTGCCATATAATCCTCCTTAACTCTGCCCACTGCCCAGTATTGACGTCAGCACGCTATGTCCACGTCACTGTTATTTTTATTGAATTCTTGCACATGTGCGTTTATATTCTATCTGGAAAATGTGCAGTATTTAATCTAGTCTGGCGTTGCATGGAAAAGCACTACTGCGTGTGAGTCGTGACATCTTAAGTACACCCGGGAGAAGAAAGACCAGATCTCAGTACGGAAGGCTCGGAGCTGGGCGGAGCTAAAGATGCTATTGCTTCTATTGTTGCTTCTTCCAGTTGTACTTGTCATGTCCAATATAGTGGTTAGGCGTCCCCATATATCTCCATATACAGTGAAGGAAATAAGTATTTGATCCCTTGCTGATTTTGTAAGTTTGCCCACTGTCAAAGTCATGAACAGTCTAGAGTTTTTAGGCTAGGTTAATTTTACCAGTGAGAGATAGATTATATTTAAAAAAAAACAGAAAATCACATTGTCAAAATTATATATATTTATTTGCATTGTGCACAGAGAAATAAGTATTTGATCCCCTACCAACCATTAAGAGTTCAGCCTCCTCCAGACCAGTTACACGCTCCAAATCAACTTGGTGCCTGCATTAAAGACAGCTGTCTTAAATGGTCACCTGTATAAAAGACTCCTGTCCACAGACTCAATTAATCAGTCTGACTCTAACCTCTACAACATGGGCAAGACCAAAGAGCTTTCTAAGGATGTCAGGGACAAGATCATAGACCTGCACAAGGCTGGAATGGGCTACAAAACCATAAGTAAGACGCTGGGTGAGAAGGAGACAACTGTTGGTGCAATAGTAAGAATATGGAAGACATACAAAATGACTGTCAATCGACATCGATCTGGGGCTCCATGCAAAATCTCACCTCGTGGGGTATCCTTGATCCTGAGGAAGGTGAGAGCTCAGCCGAAAACTACACGGGGGGAACTTGTTAATGATCTCAAGGCAGCTGGAACCACAGTCACCAAGAAAACCATTGGTAACACATTACGCCGTAATGGATTAAAATCCTGCAGTGCCCGCAAGGTCCCCCTGCTCAAGAAGGCACATGTACAGGCCCGTCTGAAGTTTGCAAATGAACATCTGGATGATTCTGAGAGTGATTGGGAGAAGGTGCTGTGGTCAAATGAGACTAAAATTGAGCTCTTTGGCATTAACTCAACTCGCCGTGTTTGGAGGAAGAGAAATGCTGCCTATGACCCAAAGAACACCGTCCCCACTGTCAAGCATGGAGGTGGAAACATTATGTTTTGGGGATGTTTCTCTGCTAAGGGCACAGGACTACTTCACCGCATCAATGGGAGAATGGATGCAACCATGTACTGTCAAATCCTGAGTGACAACCTCCTTCCCTCCACCAGGACATTAAAAATGGCTCGTGGCTGGGTCTTCCTTCACTTCAATTTCCCGAAACATACAGCCAAGGCAACAAAGGAGTGGCTCAAAAAGAAGCACATTAAGGTCATGGAGTGGCCTAGCCAGTCTCCAGACCTTAATCCCATCGAAAACTTATGGAGCGAGCTGAAGATCCGAGTTGCCAAGCGACAGCCTCGAAATCTTAATGATTTACAGATGATCTGCAAAGAGGAGTGGGCCAAAATTCCATCTAACATGTGTGCAAACCTCATCATCAACTACAAAAAACGTCTGACTGCTGTTCTTGCCAACAAGGGTTTTGCCACCAAGTATTAAGTCTTGTTTGCCAAAGGGATCAAATACTTATTTCTCTGTGCACATTGCAAATATATATATATAATTTTGACAATGTGATTTTCTTTTTTTTTTTATATATAATCTATCTCTCACTGGTAAAATTAACCTAGCCTAAAAATTCTAGACTGTTCATGTCTTTGACAGTGGGCAAACTTACAAAATCAGCAATGGATCAAATACTTATTTCCTTCACTGTACATGTATGATCAAAATATTGTATCAATATACCAAATAAAATGACTAAAGCGGCTTGTGGCTTACCAGAATGAATGGAGAGGCAGGGAACCAATGGCTCTCTGCTCCTCCAAAGCCAGCAGGCCAGGCCCCCTTTCAGTCGTGGTCACACCTTGTGGTGTGTGGTGGGCCGGGCAGCCCTGAGAGTGCAGGCCCTGTAGCAGCTGCTGTGGCTGCTGTGGTGGTAGTTTTGCCACTGGTCACAGGTGAGTTCCATGACTGCTGTCACGGTTTGGAAAATATTGTTTGGCATCTGGGGCACAGTTCAGGGGTGGACATACCATATGTGCAAACTGTGAAGCTGCACAGAAGCCCTGCAGACAAGGGGACCCCCCGCTACCATTTTAATCCACGTCTCACAATGACTAGTTGATTCGTACACTGGTGAGGGATTTTCTGCACAACATTGAATGAGGTGCTCTATAGCTAGCACCACCCTGCCATCAAATTAGCAGTTAGAAATTACAGAAGCCCTCTATTATTGGTGTCTGTCCCTAGGCAAGCTACTGAGATATAGAATTTCAATCAGGTAGGTAGCTGTGACATCTCAAATGTCTTTATGTCAGGTAAACAGCTGGGACATCACAAGTGGGTTACACTCAGATAAGCTGCTGTGGCATCACAAGTGGGTTTCATTTAAGTTAGCTGTCATCTGTTGTGACATCCCAATTGTAATTTACTCAGGAAACGTACTGCCAGATCACAGGAGGGTTTCCGTCAAGTGAGCTACTGTAAAGCCTCATGCACACGGCAATGCCGCCTGCATTTTCGGGCAGTGCTCCCATACAAAGTATGGGAGCACGGCCCGTAAAATGCAAAAGAACGGACATGTTCCATAATTTTCAAAACATTTCTACTGCACGGACACCCATCTGTAGTGATACGGAAAGGTGTCTGCGGCCAATAGAACGGAATAGCTCTGTAATTGCAGACCGCATTACGGTCCGCAATTACAGAGGGTTTTTACGGTCGTGTGCATGGGGCCTAACACCATAAGTGGGTTTATGTTGTGTAAGCTACTGTGACATGTTTCACATGTTTCATACTGTTCTTGCGCATGGGTCCTCTGTTATTTTTTTTCGCCTCTGGCACAGGTGATGCCCAAATGTGGAGGGATGGAGGCATTGAGTCTGTACCCATTCCTTCTCCCTGTAATCCACTGATTGAGTACTTTTATCTATTCTCTATTACATGTACTCCAATATCAAAACCATGAGTGCTAAAGTAGATTGTAATTTAGAGTAATCTTTTGGGGTTTGCAGGTAATTTTCAATCTATGGTTAACATACTTAACATTAAAGGGGTTGTCTGGACATGGACAACTGATGACCTATCCACAGGATAGGTCATCAGTATGTGATCGGTGGGGGTTCCTACTGCCTCCGGGCACCGGATGTCCATGGCAGAAGCAGATGGCTCCGGTCACAGGAAAGCGGCTGAGCTGCAGTACTTCAGCTCTGCTCCTATTCAATTGAATAGGCGCAGAGTTACAGCTCTGCAGTACGCCCGCTATGCAGTGTACGGAGCAGACTGCTTCCGGCTCCAAACACTGAATACCCTGCATAACATCCGGCGCCCAGGGGCAGCAGGAGCAGCTGATCGGTGCGGGGTCCGGGTGTCGAACCCCCACCGAACATATACTGATGATATATCCTGTGGATAGGTCATAAATTGCCCTTGCCCAGACAACCCCTTTAAAGAGGCTCTGTCACCAGATTTTGCAACCCCTATCTGCTATTGCAGCAGATAGGCGCTGCAATGTAGATTACAGTAACGTTTTTATTTTTAAAAAACGAGCATTTTTGGCCAAGTTATGACCATTTTTGTAGTTATGCAAATGAGGCTTGCAAAAGTCCAAGTGGGTGTGTTTAAAAGTAAAAGTCCAAGTGGGTGTGTATTATGTGCGTACATCGGGGCGTGTTTAATACTTTTACTAGCTGGGCGCTCTGAAGAGAAGTAACATCCTCTTCTCTTCAGAACGCCCAGCTTCTGACAGTGCAGACCTGTGACGTCACTCACAGGTCCTGCATCGTGACGGCCACATCGGCACCAGAGGCTACAGTTGATTCTGCAGCAGCATCAGCGTTTGCAGGTAAGATCGACTTACCTGCAAACGCTGATGCTGCTGCAGAATCAACTGTAGCCTCTGGTGCCGATGTGGCCGTCACGATGCAGGACCTGTGAGTGACGTCACAGGTCTGCACTGTCAGAAGCTGGGCGTTCTGAAGAGAAGAGGATGTTACTTCTCTTCAGAGCGCCCAGCTAGTAAAAGTATTAAAAACGCCCCGATGTACGCACATAATACACGCCCACTTGGACTTTTACTTTTAAACACACCCACTTGGACTTTTGCAAGCCTCATTTGCATAACTACAAAAATGGTCATAACTTGGCCAAAAATGCTCGTTTTTTAAAAATAAAAACGTTACTGTAATCTACATTGCAGCGCCTATCTGCTGCAATAGCAGATAGGGGTTGCAAAATCTGGTGACAGAGCCTCTTTAATGTTAAGTATGTTAACCATAGATTGAAAATTACCTGCAAACCCCAAAAGATTACTCTAAATTACAATCTACTTTAGCACTCATGGTTTTGATATTGGACTGCATGTAATAGAGAATAGATAAAAGTATTCAATCAGTCCCTCAAGTACTCAAGCCCTTTAATATACACTAAACCATAGTTAAAGTCTCATCATATTGACATAGATATAGGACTTTTGCTGATCAAATGTCCACCAACGGTGCTTCTGGTGAATTGAGTGTAACTATGCTGGTCTCCACAGGGGCATGGAGATCCAGTATATTCATCTTCTGACTATGGTTTTGCCTAGCAGACATATGTATTAAAAAATCCTTAAAGGGTATTCTAACCATTATTATTTTGGCGCATACATGATAAATTTCTGATAGGTAATCCCATCTATTGGAAGCTGGTGATTAAGATTGGCACAGAGGGGGGTCACAGTATTTCCATTGTCCCTCCATTCTAAATGGTGATAACAAAGGTGGGGGATCCCCCTATGAATATATGCCATAAAAGACAATGGTCAGCATACCCCTTTAATTAATAATTATAGTAAACTGTGTTTTATTGGAAATTCATATTAACACATGATAAAAGATAGACAGGAGAAATCCTCGAAGAAGATAATATTCCACAAGTTCCCAACTCGTCAGTAGTATAGAAGCAAATGCAGCGTATATTTCCTGGATGGTCACCCTTTAATGTGAGGAAAAAATACTGTGATCTCTTATTATTGGAAGGTGAATGAGAATCTTGTGTTTAATGAAATCCATCACTCAAAACAACAAATGATTTTTTTTCCCTCAACCTTCTAAGAACGTGGATTTCCTGTGGGCACTTAATTGTCGAGAAAATGAGTTAACTTCAAAGTGAAACAATTTTAGGAAAGAAAAAAATCCTGTAAGCAACATTCATTTATCAGGTCCGTTTCTTTGTAGATTGACAAAAGACTAAAATTTGAAGGGGGCTCTGCACAAGATGAAACTGGCCCATGTAAGTGCCTGCACCTCGTCATTCATCCCCGGGCTGCACCGAATTCAGGATGGACGTGTTGGAACTTCTGCTTATTCTGCCTTGTGGAGAATACACCATAATAATAATGAGAAGCAGATCTGTATAATAGATGAGTGTCTTTTTTAAATTCTGCTCTAGAACTTTCCAAGTCCTTTAAAACAACATGATGGGAGAGTTACCTGGTGTGTGTCAAATGTATTATGTGTTTTTGACTAATTTATGGAGATTTAGTAATATGGGTGCACCAGACTAGTTGCCAGTATCTCTTTCCGATGCAGAGATCCTCACATTATCAGCGCATGTCCAGTTCATGAATGTGTCATGGGGTAAAAACAATGGCGGAAAAGTGGCTGAGACTGCTAGTAAATGAGTTCCATTCTGTACGACCTGTAAAGCCCCAGCAATTTCAACAATTTTTCTGACACACAGGGGCTTCATAAACATGGCAACTGACCAACACAATACATTTTTAAATTTTTCAATGTATTTACACAAAAAAACTGGCCTAAATAGATTGACAGATCCGCCTCCCTCAACAGTTGTCAAAAGTGTAGAGTAAAAGTGGCATGGCCAAGCATAAAATGCCCCAAGTTTACATGCACTTTTTTGGCTCAAAATACTGCTATAAAATACGCTAGCCATAAGGTGGCATAGGAAAGAGAAAAGTCTAGCAAGTTGCACCAAATTTATCATGACATGTCTGCCATTTTTTTAAAATTTGGCGGCATAAGGCCCATTTCAAACAGTGTTTTTTGCAGCTGATTCTGATGCGGAAACCCCATCTGAATCATCGTCAAAAAACACCACAAATCCCCCCCATTGATTGTAATAAGAGGTAGAGGCATTTTTTTTTATCCCGGGTGGTTTTTGTCTGATCACAGAAAAATAAGGATCATGCCCTAACTTGCCCCCTAACGAAACCTTCATTGACATCAATTGGAGGTGGAAGAGAACGTGGAGAGTTTCTTTATGTGTTTTTTTACTAAAAACCTCTAGCTGTTTTTGCATTTGCTAAATAAAAAATTACGCCTTTATAAAACATGTGAAAAGTGCATCAAAATGTGGCTAAAAGAAGCTTGCATTTCAAAATCTGCCTCAAATATCCGTAAGGAATATTGAAGCAGATTTTTTTCTGTTTGGCAAAAAACGCCATGTTCACATATACCAAATGGGAGCTTAGAGGCCTACTTAATTATTATTAAAGGGGTTTTACCACAATGGACATTTATCACCTATCCACAGGACAGGTGATAAATTTACGATCACTGGGGGTCCCACCATTCGGATCCCCACGGATCACTACAACAGGGATCCCGATCTTGTTTCTCCTCATTGCACAATCGCAGTGAGGAGGATTTTGTATTGAGCAGCAGTCGCCTATGTGCGCTGCCGCTACCTGCAATGTCTATGGAACCGACAAAAACAGTCAAGTATAGCGCTTGGCTGTTTCCATAATTTCCATAGATTTTGAATG
Organism: Rhinoderma darwinii; assembly: GCF_050947455.1. NCBI lineage: Eukaryota > Metazoa > Chordata > Amphibia > Anura > Rhinodermatidae > Rhinoderma > Rhinoderma darwinii. The sequence goes on along the minus strand of NC_134690.1, from coordinate 370,931,581 downwards.
GAGTGGCAGCACACATGCGCGACTGCTGCTCCATTCAAATTCCTACTCACTGCAATTGTGCAGTGAAGAGGAACAGGGGTTGGGACCACCATTCTAGTGATCGATGGGGGTCTTAGTGGTGGGACCCCCAGCAATCATACATTTATCACCTATCCTCTGAATTAATTTCCAATGCTGGAAAACCCCTTTAAATTCAATGTATAAACATTATGCGGTAAGCCCATAAGTTCCCTCTAGTGGTGGCCGCCGGCAACCAGAATATTATGTTCCAAATCCAAAACAGAGCGCTGACCTCTATACAGATATTTCACAAAATGTACTGTATCTGCACAGAAAAAATACATGGCTGCACGCAAACTATATAAACTATGTATCTGATGCGTAGACTTATTTCCAGCTCAAAACTTTTCTTCTATATTTCAGTTTTGTTTGAATTCACCTTCTCACTCCTTTATATGTCATTGAAATGAAATCCTGCACCACATCTATTTTAATCACAGTCTTTAATCTCTATGGGAAACATATTGCTAAGTCCCAGACTGAAGTCAGAGTTACAGTCTTGAGACAATAGTTAAAATGTTAAATTGCAGGTTTAAATGGGAATAGTCCTGACCTTTTTAAATCAACTTTCCATTTAAAATCTCTGTGCCGTCTGGTAGAAAACTGGTAGCATTTGAGATGAAGGGTATGTACGGTTCAACCTTAAAACCTTTTATTTAATAGTTGCAGATGAAACATAAAGGAATGAAGATTTTGAGGGAGAGCTATAAGGGAAGAAAAAGCCATAGTGGGCTAAATAGTTATAAGTCAGCAGCTAGGCAGAAGCCAAGCAAGGACATTATGAACTAAAATGTCATAGTAGCATTAGATCAAGCGGCTGCGTATATCAAGGCAATATCTAGTAAAGGTTATCAGAATACTGAACCTTGCCGCAGTTCCGAGACACAGCTCTGAAGCATATTAACTGAGAATTTGTTTGGTTTTGTCAGCATGTCTGTGACCCTTAACATTATTTTATAACATAGTGTTTTTCATTTCATAAACTCTAATTGGACGAAATGTCAATGTTAACATCACCATAATTAAAACTATTGCTGACTAGTGATCTTTTCCCCTCTCAGTCATTAAACCTGAATCTCAGTTGATCTGACCTTTCATTTCTGCAGAGGGACTACAATTTCAGTCCAAACTGCAAGTTGTAATCCTTTATGAAATTAGGTAGATGGTGCAGTTACGTCTTTGCAAGAAATGTGAGGCCATCCGCCATATATAACTTCCACCCGCATTGTCGTTGTTGTCCTTGGTGCAGTAAGAAATACATTTCAAGGTTGACGTGTTGGAGGTTTGAAGATGATTCCTATTCAGGAAAGGAATAAACTATCAATTAGGTCGGATGCGATTACCTTAGAGCCGCTAAAGAGGAGAATGCCGCTCATCTCATTATAGTAGACACTGACCGGACGGTCTTCAGTGCATCTCAATATCATCATTGCACGGAAAATTTATTGTCAATGTCCACACTTTATTTTCCCTCATATTATGCATTCATGAAAGTTGCATAGACAATATTGCTGAGTCAACGGCTTAAATTGAAGTCCCTTTGCCCCAAAGAAAAATTATCCGTAATTGCGGACCGTAATACAGTCCGCAATTACGGATAAATTCAGTTCTATTGGCAGTGCACACCTTTCCGTATCGCTACGGGTAGGTGTCCGTGCCGTAGAAGTGTACTGCAAAAGATAGAACATGTCCTATCTTTTGCTTTTTACAGGCCGTGCTCCCATACTTTGTAATGGAGCACGGGTCGAACATTCGTGCGGCTGTCCGCGGCCATCGGTGGCCGGCCATGCCCGCAATCGCGGCCTGTTATTACGGGCATGGCCGTGTGCATGAGGTCTAAGGCCCCTGTTCAAAAGCCTCTGCCTCCCATTGACATCAATGGGAAGCGTTTTCGGCAGGTTTTTGGTGCGATTTCCGTGTCAAAAACAGTGCCAAAAAAAACTCTGTGTGAATAGGGCCTAACAGGGCAACAAAGCTACTGTACCATGTGCCATTAATAATTCTGGTATCTAATGTGGAAGAGGGACCTTTGAGCTCCTCAGGCACTAGAGCATGGGTGTAACCACGACCTCTGCTCTCCTTATAGCTATGCCCCTGGATATTTCATAGTCCTCTTATTTAAAATAAATTTGTAAACTTATTTCCTTTTCTTATGATTTTTACTGCAAAATAGGTTATTGTGCTATTATTGCTATTTTTATTATTGTTGTTGAACATGGCTATGGATCATGTATAATATTGTGTTAAAAACGGAAAATTTTTTAAACACAGTTTATAGTCCACATTCGCTTTTAGTAGGCTATAATACATTTATTTATCTTAAAGGAAAACCCCACTTCTGAGCACTATTTTATTAGATTACATGGTTTACATCTGCATAAGAAGCTTAGTAACTTTTTTAATTCTTTTGGGACATTCATTAAATGGGTTGTCCAGGTTGGGGGCTGTTTTTTATACTGATGACCTAACCACAGGATAAGTCATGAGTATATGATCAGTGGGGGTCCGACACCTGGACACCGTACCGATCAGCTGTCTCAGCTGCCTCCAGGTACCTCAAGCTATGCAGTGGTCGGTGTCGGAAGCCGAAGGCGAGGACCACTATATAGTGCCCGTGCTGGGTTACTGCAGCTCTGGTGCTATTCAGTTGAATAAAAGCAGAGTACTGAACAGTGGTCAGAGTCTTCTGCTTCCGGCACCGACCACTGCATAACTTCTTGTGCCTGGAGGCAGCTGGAACAGCTGATCGGCACGGAGTCTGGGTGTCGGACTCCCACCGTTCATATACTGATGACCTATCCAGTGGACAAGACATCAGTATAAAAAACAGCCCCAACCTGGACAACCCCTTTAAGGGTATGTGCACACGCTAGCTGTCATTTACGGCTGAAATGACAGACTGTTTTCAGAAAAAAACTGCTGCGTTGTTTCAGCCGTAAATGCTCCTCCTCGTAATATACGAGGCGTCTGTGACGCTCGTATATCTTGAGCTGCTCTTCATTGAGTTCAATGAAGAACGGCTCAAATTACGTTGCAAAGAAGTGCCCTGCACTTCTTTGCCGAGGCAGTCAATTTACGCTTCGTCGTTTGACAGCTGTCAAACGACGACGCGTAAATGACAGGTCGTCGGCACAGTACGTCGGCAAACCCATTCAAATGAATGGGCAGATGTTTGCCGACGTATTGTAGCCCTATTTTCAGGCGTAAAACGAGGCATAATATGCCTCGTTTACGCCTGAAAATAGGTCGTGTGAACCCAGCCTAATACTCATCCATCGTTCAAGCACTCTGCCAGTCTTCCAGTGCAGCATGTTCTAAATTCAATAACAAGATGCACTCTTATTAATGAATATGTCGCGGGTTACAAACAATACAATCTGGTGTGCTTATTCATGGTGTGATTTTCATCACTTTTCTAACTTGTTCTAAGTGGTGGAATAAGTTGATAAACGAGTTGCACAGAGTACAACTCTTAAACCCTGGAAAAATGCCCTGGACGCCATGTCATTCAATGAATTTACCCCAGAAAACTGGTGTAAATATATTGGTAAATCTGCCCGATTGTTTTTCTTATCTTGAATTGATTTTGAATACAAATGTGTCACCTTTTCTATTTTCTGAACATGATTTTGATTATTATCTTGCCCCAGCTGCTACTCTGAGGTGTGTACAGCAGTTCCAGAGATTGGCTTTACAGCAGCTACATGGACATAAAAAAAACACAGTTAGAAAATAAACTATTGATGTCCATAGGAGAATGTAGGGGCATGCTCTGTGACATGTGCAGAGGTCATCGAGAAGGGAGGGAGAAGAGAAGCCAAGCTGTCCCCGTCATCTATGGTCAATGGTGGATCCTGTGTATATAGAGATGATATCTTTCATTGTAAACCTTCCTCTAATGATAACGAGATGATCGCTGAGAAGTGATCTCTACTACACAGTAAATGTTAACCTATTGGAAGGGGCCAGTGACCAGTGGGACAACTGCAATATTTTAGGTAGTGACATGGAAAATTAATACTATTTTGTGATGATAGATTCCTTATAAGTACCTAATGATTTATTTTTTTGTTCAGATAGAACTTTAAATAAAAATTTTTTTATCTATATAATGCTTATGTACAGTATTCAAAGCAAAATGAATACAGTTAATGGGTGCTGACATTGGATTAATAAACACTGCAGAAGTGGGATGAGGAATAACAATAAACACTCCCCAGTGATACTGTATCCATAGTCGAAGTTCAGCGGAATAGTCATAGACTTCTATAGGCGAGAATCAGCACCATCCTGATATAAGTTAGGCTGATTAATCCATCCATAACTTGCTAGTCACTATTGCCAGCATTTTATATCCTCTTTCCAGTAAAGTGTCTATATTATTACTGTAGCCCATTCATACTATATAGCACCTCCGCTGTACTTTAGCATAGCGCAAACTTGGTCTCCCAGAACAGTAACTCATTGAAAGTGTTATTTCACCATTTGGTTACATCTCAATTCATTATTGACTTTGGGGAAATATCATATTTTGTTGCGGTTGCTTTAAATCTAAATATATGTATATATTTTTTCAGTTCCAATGGAAATTCAAAGTACAGAGTATAATCTGTGTGGCAGCCAATTTTTTATTACACTAAATATTTGTGGGCACAGGCATGTCAGATTGAATATTGAATAGATGATCTGCAGGGAGAATGTGGTTTTTACACTTTCTGTTTTCTCACATAGCATGATTCTATCTCTACACTATTAATAAGGTTGTTCTGGAGAAGCTAATGTAATATGGCACCAATAGTCACAAAAACGATTATGAAACTGATGAAATCCATATTTTTATTTAATATTGAAATAAAAAAATATAGTAGGTTTGCAGATGAATGAAAGTAAGACATAACTGCAGGATCAGACTACACAGGTATTGTTTGTTGTCTGTTACCATGGAGACATATAATTTGCATAGGTGCTCTATACACATTATGCTAAATGTATCCATAGGGCCTTATTCACCCAACAGATGCCAAATGAATGTCAGGGAGGTATATGTCGGTATATATTTTCTTCAACTGTATAAAATAGCATAGTCGGCTACGCTATTCCATAAAGAAGCATCCTGCAAAAAAAACAAAAAACACATACCGCACAGTGTATGTTTTCTTAACATGAGAGCCAGCGTGAATACACCCTAACGGAAGAGATTTTAAGATAGTTAACCTCTGAACAACGGGCTGGTCATAGATCTTTAGTGACAAGGAGTAACTGATCTACTCACATCAAGAAATTACATAAAGGAAATTTTTTAAGTGAGTGGTGAGAGCCAGCGATCACAAAAGGAAGGCTGATCAATAATACCAGTGAGGTGGCTATGTATCTCAATAAATGTTGCCCTAATAGACCCAAGGGCAGCAACACAATGCCAGCAAAGGTTCAACACAGAGGGTAAATATCTTTTGAGAATAGTGCAAGATATCGAAACCGCTATGTTAAGATTTTATAATTATTCTCTTAGTCATAAAACACCAAAGACATATTTTTATTAATGTTTTATTTATTTTGGGATCAGCAATCCATTTGACCAAATATAATGTACGTTATGCAGGTCTAATCTCATATAAAAAAAATGTTGGTGTGCGCCAAATTCGCAGGTACTATATATTGCAACCAGAAGTCATTATGTGAGGTACAGGACAATAGGCACCATGAGGCACAATCAAATAATCTGTCTACATTTGTGTATAGGACATAGAGGGGGACAATGCAGGGCTGAAGCAACATACAAAACAATGAAATAAATGCTCCATCAAAAATATTAAGTGACAGGTACATTTGAACACTTCCTTCAAATGTACCTGTCAGATCAAAATACACATGAGACATTCTTTTGGCACAGAATAACTGAAATGTCACAAAATAAAAGTCAATGGAGACTTAATGTATATAAGTGTCCTTTTACACTGGCCATAAAACGAGCGTCGATCAACGAGACAGCCCGTTTATCAGCGCTCGTTTGATCCTTTCACAAGGAGCAATGATCTTTAATGTATGAAGACGAGTGATCGTCACTACGAACGCTCATCCCCACGTCTTTCCATCATGTCGTTTACACAGGGAGATGTGCTGCCGACCACGATAATATTTCCTGCTGCATAAACGATACGATCACCCGGTGAACGAACGTTTGCTCATTCATCAACTGATCAGTGCCCTGTTTACAAAGGGCAATGATTGGGAGCGAGCGTTCATATGAACCCGATCAATGGTCCATGTCAAAGGGCCTTTAGTCATGATCTGCGCCTCCTTTACTCCACAATAGGCTTTCTTGCCCCAGTATAATTATTCTCTATTGCACAGGTGTAAGCTTCTGTAACAGGGCCACCCACCTACCATGTGCCATCTATAATACTTGTGCCTTTCAGCCCCTCAGGCACCAGGACTGGGGTGTGATTCCTCTGCACCCCTATAGCTACACCCCTGGCTGCTTCAATTGCACCATTGCAGAGACTGGAGACATTGAGAACGGCCAATTATTGAAATGCAAAGTATTTTCTTTTTATTGAGAACAATATTTAATTAAACTAGACAAAAAGGTAATTTCAGATACATATGATTTTGCACAGACAGTTTCCCTCTGTTATTAATAGGTGAAGAAATTAATAGACTCAATCTGAAACAATTGCACTGTGGACGATTCAGCGGTTTCCTAAATTCAGTGGACATTTCACTTATGAAAGCACTTTCAAGCTATGTTAAGCAAGTCACCCCTGAAATGATGATTTTATCCATTGTTGGAATATACATGTTGCAGCTGAGTGCTTCACTTATTACACGTTCCCTTTATGAAAAAATACAGCATGGTGAAACAGTTTTACTGCCTTACAATAGAAAGAGCCAATGTCTCCTTGTGAAGAAATTGTACCTTTAAATAATATGCTACCAGATTTGCTCTATGGTTGTTGACTCTCTAAGCTGGCAATTCCCAGGTACAGCAATTTTCCCAGGCAGCAATTTCTGGAGTCAGTAGGATGAAAGAACAGGCACCAAGTTGCTATTTTCTGTTAACAATAAATCCAAATTTACTCCATGACCATGGCCAGGGGTGTGCAGGCTGGGGGGTTATGCACCCCTGGTGCTCGGTGACAGGAGTGCCAAGGAGCCACTCTGCCTTGGCCAGAGTATTTGAATAAAGAGTTAAAGAGTAACTACACTTCATCAAACTTTTGATATGTCATAGAGACATATCAAAAGTTTGGATCAGTGGGGGTCCAGGTGCTGAGACGAAGGTGCAGAATCACTCAGGTGAGCGTTTTGCACATTCGGCTGTGATCGGCGCTCCTCTTCAGCCTGATGAGAGCTCACCTAGACGTTCTGTGAAAACCGTCTTCAGCCTGAAGCAGGGGCCGTTGCTAGGGTCTTAAAAGATCAGGGGCACAAGCCCCGAGACATATATTTACCCCACCCCCCCCTCCGAAAAATAAATACATATTTACATACATATCGGAGATCGCATAACTATAAAACTAAGGCTCCTGTAGTTACGCCGCTGGATAGAATTGGATGCATTGTCTCAGCAGACAGTATCACACATGATAGGCTTAGATACATGGCCCCAGTAGACAGTATCACACATGATAGACTTAGTACTCATTCAGATGAGCATGAATCTCGTCCGTGTGATGTGAGTTGAAATAACGAACAGCATATGGACCCATTGATATCAATGGGGATATTCACACATGCGTGAGTTTTCACGCAGCGAGTCTCGATTGCGTGAAACTCAAAATTAATGAATGGGGAAGAGGGGGAGGTAGACCTCCAGCTCACCGTTTAGTTGTGTCTGAGTGCAGACAGCGCCCGAATTCCCGCGCGGCCAGCGGTACACAACAGGAAGAAAAAACAGAACCAAGATCCAGCGCTGGGTGTGCGTTAAAAAGGAACTCCTGTTCCAATTTTATTGGTATAACAAAGATAAAAATGATAGAACTATATGGAGTAGTTCTGTGGCAGAGTACAGGAATGAATGTTAGGTGAAGGATATCAGTAAGCCCTGTTCAAATGTGCCACTCACTGCATGTCCTATATTGGTGCATTTTCACGCGCCTAGTCGCACATTGAAGTTAATGGGTGTGTGAAAACCACGGATAGCATACTGACGCACATCCGTGTGTAATCCGTCTTTCATGCATCAGTTACACTGAAAAAAAAAGTGCTTGCAAGTGCATGAAAAACACATGCCACACGCAAAGCACAATGATGCAAAATGCAACGCACATGGACAGATTTACACATGTTTTTTACACACAGAAATCGGTCACGCTTGTGTGAATGTAGCCTTAGATACAGGGCCACAGCAGTAAGTTTCCTTGTACTAAACCTCAGCGGCAAATTTGGCATTTCTGTGGCCCCAAGAAAAATCAAAGACACCTGTAGAGAGTTGCCCACACAATGCCCCCTGTACAGGGGCGTAGCTAAAGGCTCATGGGCCCGGGTGCAAGAATTCAGCTTGGGCCCCCCTACCCCTCCCCAACACCACCATCATCATCAGACCCCTGCGCGCGCCTATGCCCAGATGCCTTGCCCAACAGCCCCCATAGTATAATGCCCCCACACAGTATAATGCTCCCATAGCTGCCCCCACACAGTATAATGCTCCCATAGCTGCCCCCACACAGTATAATGCCCCATAACGTATAATGCCCCCCCATAACAGCCCCATACCGTATAATGCTCCCCATATCAGCCCCCCATACAGTATAATTCGCCCCCACAATATCAGCTCCCCAAACAGTATAATGCCCCCATATGTGCATAATATAAAAATAGCATAATTACTTACCTATCCCCGTTCCCACGTCAGGTGGAGGATCCTTCACCTCCTCCGGTCTGTGCTATGAGTGACTCAGCGAGGCAGGCTTGATGATGTCGCTACATCCCGCCTGCCTGCGTCGAGCCGCTCAGGGCACAGTGAATGCTAGATCAAGGAGATGTCAGCTCCTTGCTCCAGCATTGATTGGAACCGGGACCTCGGTGAGTGACTCACGAACCCCCAGGGGGACGCGACCCACAGTGTAGGGATGTCCCGATACCAGAATTTGGACTTCGATACCGATACTTCGTTTACTTTGCCAACAGTAATAATAAAAAAAAAAGTTCTTTCGTTTTCTAATGTGAGGCACGAGGTGTGATGAATTTTGAATGTGCCTCACATTAATAGTAATTAACCCCATCATGTTTCTCAGTCATAATGGGTTAATATGTAAGGTACATGATGGGGTTAATTACTATTAATGTGAGGCACATGGAGGTTAAATTCATCATCGCACCTTGTGCCTCACAATTAGGCCCCATGCACACGACCGTAAATAACCTCCATTTTTGCGGACCGCAGTTGCGGTCCACAAAAATGGACCCATTCACTTTCATTGAGCGCGGACACAATTCCGTAGCGCTACGGATGGGTGTCCGTACCGTAGAAATGTTCTGAAAATTATGGAACATGTCCGTTCTTTTGCATTTTGCGGTCCGTGCTCCCATACTTTGCCCATGCGGGCCGTGATTGCGGGCACGGTCGTGTGAATGGGGCCTAAGTGATAGAAAGCAATTTTTTTTTATTTTTTTACAGAGCACAGATTATAAATGATGCAAAACAATTGTTGTGCAGGTTATTACGGCCGTGCCAATACCGATTATGTGTATGTTTTATGTATTGAGACTTATTTTAATGTTTATTGTAAAAAAGGTGTATGTGTATTTTTTTTATTTAACATTACTTTGTTTTTACTTTATTTTTAAACTTCAATGTACTGGTCTATAGCTATATGCCAGTACATTAGCCTGTGTATGTATAGTACACAGGCAGTTGTTAGGACATACCTCAGTATGCCCCAACAACAGGAAATATGGTAGGACAGCCCTGGGGTCCTTCAATGGACCCTGGGCTGTCTGCCCATATATGGTATGTCCCTCAATCGCGTCACAGGGAATTCCCTGTGATGCGATCCAGTGGCATCCCCCCTCCTCACTTTCCCCTGAATGCTGCAGTCAGCTGTGATCGCAGCATTCAGGAGAATAGCGGCGGAGATAAGAGGTTTCTCTGATCTCCGCCGTTATAGAGCGGGGCTGCGGCTGTGTAATACAGCCATTGCCCCGCTCCTGACAGTAAGTGCGTGCACGCGGTCAGCATGAGGAGATGCGGCCGGCGCTGCACTAATGAGTGGCGGCGCAGGCACCGAACACAGAACATGGGGGTGTTTTGTAGCGCGCCCGCCATGTTCTGTCTTCAGTGCCGCAGATCATTAGTGCAGCGCTGGCCGCATCGCATCATCCTGACGGCGCGCACATATCAGGATTCAGGAGCGGGGCAGTGACTGTATTACACAGCCGCAGCCCCGCTCTCATAGTCATGTGTACTATACTGTATTGTGTTGGATTGTGCAGTTTGCGATGGAGGAGGGGGGGGCAGTGATTTAATGCCCCCCCTCTCCACCGCAAACAACACAATACAACACAATACATTACAAGGCATTATAACACAATACATTACAACACAATACATTACATTACACTGCAGCTTACCTGGAGTCCTCCGCACCGACTCTTCTGCTATGTCTGGAAGAGTGTCACATGACAACACGGTCACATGGTACACTAATGAATACCTATATAGAACCAGACCTAACAAAAAACGTTATGGTAAACGTCCACACATATCAAAGAAGAACAGACAATACCTATAACTGTATGTGAGGACAGATAATAGCACCCCGTAGGGGAAGAATAACACCAAGTACAGCAAGAAATTTGCAAAAAATATACATCCTTTATTACAATAAATACAAGAACATGTTGGCCATCAAGACCTAAAAACCACAAACAATTAAAATATGCAAAGTGGAAAACATAAGGCTACTAACAAATGGCATATACACAATGTTCAAAAAATTTCATGCAGAGTCGTTCTGACAGTCATGCCATAAATGCATGTGTTACAAAAAATGACAGACACCTGGAACTATATATCCAGAAGAGTATACTAGGACAGAACAGTGTAATAAAGACCCTTGTGAAAATGGTATGCAAGAAGGGCTAAATAGCCAACACTGAATGATCAGTGTAAATAGAATGGTATAGAAACCAGGATATCACCAAAAATTACAATAGGTCCCAGAAGCCATACCAACCAGTATATTGCATATCAAGCCAAAAAATGAATATCCACCGCAAGAGCCCCAAATTTCTTGCTGTACTTGGTGTTATATAGTTCCAGGTGTCTGTCATTTTTTGTAACACATGCATTTATGGCATGACTGTCAGAACGACTCTGCATGAAATTTTTTGAACATTGTGTATATGCCATTTGTTAGTAGCCTTATGTTTTCCACTTTGCATATTTTAATTGTTTGTGGTTTTTAGGTCTTGATGGCAAACATGTTCTTGTATTTATTGTAATAAAGGATGTATATTTTTTGCAAATTTCTTGCTGTACTTGGTGTTATTCTTCCCCTACGGGGTGCTATTATCTGTCCTCACATACAGTTATAGGTATTTATGGTACACTAAGTGTACCATGTGACCGTAACCAGGAAGTGCCGGCTTCACGGCACAGAAGATTTAGTTAGGAAACATGCTGTATGGCAACGGGGGCCCGGGGGCCCCCCAGGCTTAGGGGCCCAGTCGCAACTGCGACCGCTGCGACCCCTATAGCTACGCCAGTGCCTCTGTATATAGTGTCACAACCCCCTTGTATGGTTCCACACACAGTCTCCCTGTCATACATCCCCCTTGAAGACAGTGCCATGCAGTCCCACATACCCACCTTGTCTCAGCAGAGAGTATCACACATAATAGGCTTATATACATGGCCCAGCAGAAAATATCACACATGATAGACTTAGATACAGGGCCCCAGCAGTAAGTATCCCTGTACTAAGATATGTTCACGCCCCCAAAAAAATTGTGTTCGCGTATGTATATGTATGTGTGTGTGTGTATATATATATATATATATATATATATATATGACAGCATATCTATAGCACTACGACCCTATAGCTATGGATAGGATTAGATACAGTGTCTCAGCAGACAGTATCACACATGATAGGATTAGCTATATTGCCCAGCTCGCTGACATTGCGGTTCCACCGCTGGACCCAGGAAAGGTAAGTAGAAGAAATGCTTTGCTTCTGTATGTGTTACTATTTTTTTTGGTGTGTTTGTTTTTTACAGGTTCGGTTGCTGGACTACGTCAGATTCGAGGACTACTTCGATGATGGCTTTTATATTCTCAATAAAATGGTTAACGAGGGTTGTATGGGGTTTTTTATTTCAATAAAATATTTTTTCTATGTCCTTGAATTTTTTAAACTTCATTACTACCGTCTTAGTAATGGCTGCCGGCTGATTGACAATGTCCATTACTAAGGTGGGGCTTAATGTTAACCGGTGAAAAGGCTAGCACTAAGCCACCGCCACCAGGGGTACTGGGAAGAGATGAGTATGATACAGTACCTGACCATCTGTAGTGATGGTCGGGAACTAGGGCGGTAGTAATGAAGTTCAAAAGAAAATACAAGGACATAGAAGAAATATTTTATTGAACTAAAAAAAAAAAAAACCCTCATTAACCATTTTATTGAAAATACAAAAAAGCCGTCATAGAAGTAGTCCTCGAATCTGACGTAGTCCAACATCCAAACCTGTAAAAAAAACACGAACACACAAAAAACCCCATTAGTAACACAAGTGGTAGGCTTAGATACAGGGCCCATGTGTGATACTGTCTGTTAGACCATGTACCTAAGCCTACCACAAGGTAGGCTTAGATACAGGGCCACAGTAGACAGTAATCTTATACTGTTTAAGATTACTGTCTGCTGGGGCCCCGTATCTAAGCCTACTATATGGTAGGCTTAGATACAGGGCCCCATTAAACAGGATCACACATGGGCCATGTATCTAAGCCTACCATGTGGTAAGCTTAGATACAGGGCCCAGCAGACAGGAACACACCATGTGTGATCCTGTCTGATGGGCCCTGTATCTAAGCCTACCACATGTTAGGATTAGATACAGGGCCCCAGCAGACAGTAATCTTATACAGTATAAGATTACTGTCTGCTTGGGCCCTGTATCTAAGACTACAATGTGGTAGGCTTAGATACAGGGCCAATCAGACAGTATCATACATGGCCATGTATCTAAGCCTACTATGTGGTAGGCTTAGATACAGGGTCCATGTGTGATACGGTCTGTTAGACCCTGTACCTAAGCCTACCACAAGGCAGGCTTAGATACAGGATCCTAGCAGGCAGTAATATTACACTTACCCTCCTCTTCGGCTCCGGGTGCAGCAGATGTTCCGACACTATCCAGCATCGTGACATAATGCGTGGTGCACAGCTTTGTGACATCATGACGCGAGAAGACGTCAGGACTTCCAATGCGCTCGGGAAGGAGGGTAAGTATGGCGTTATTACTATAGTAACAGGGGCCCATTTATTTATGACATAGGCACCGTGACCACTGCAACCCCTGTAGCTACAGTACTGAATGTGACAGTCCCCCAGGGATCCGGGGCACGGGCTAAAGATCTGGGGCTTGGGCACCGGAGGCCCGATGCTAGCAACGCCCCTGGCCTGAAGCCACCATAGTGGTCAGCCACCATTACTCAGTGCCAACACACAGATGCCCAGTACAGTTTAGAGCCTGATGAAGGTCTAGGATAAGACCGAAATGTCCACATGGCCACACACGGCCACTGGCATGAATATAAAAAATCAGTACTTTACTCCAAAGTGTTGTGCAGAATAACTTTTCTTAACTATAGTCTTATCATGTTCCACATCATCAGTTAGCAAGAGCTTTCATACTCAGATCGCCAGTTTCTATGTCCTGAAGACAAATAGCAAGTAAAATTCCTAGTAGATACTGATGCAGGGCATTCGATTACCTTCTAAGAGCAAATAGGCAAATCTGATACTCTAATCCAATAACTCAGCCGAGCGCACTAATCATGTAAACACAGAGGCATGTAGCCATTGGGATTGATGATCCTAATGTCCACACAAGATTCCCAAAGTTGCATTAATGCTAACCACGTAACCAGTCAACCTTTATGTTCAAAACCAGATTTGAAAAATAAACTTTGGTTACTTGGGTATTGCATGAAAATATGTTATCTCAGGATTTCATTAAGATTTATCATAATGGATGACTCTACTGAGCCATTTAGCTTGAATGTTGCTATACATATAGGTGGTGAAATTGCTTGGGGTATGGCAACTTTGGGATCAGGAAAGCTGCCATCTTTCATCTCCACTGGAGCCTATTTGTGGAGCTGAAGATGACTAAATGCACTTGCCAACAAGTCATTTACTGACCTCAATTTCTGTCATGTCTCGTAATGATCCTCTTAATTTCCAGGAGATCATTATTGGGGATTGATACATTCTCCTCATACATTTCTTTGTTTAATGATCTATTTAGCAGCTAATTTCTTGAGCTTCCTTTGTTGGAGATCACCATCATTTTTCACCCCAGAAGCTTCTATCTCAGCTGAGATGTTACGAGGTGCTCAAGAAATTATCTCCTAAATAGATCATTACCCAAAGTACTTATCTGTGTCCTGAAATTCTAACATGTTTGGCTTTCAACAAATTGAAGTATCCTTGGCCACTACTGAAAACGTTTCTCAAATATATTTGTTTAAGGCTATGGTCACACGATCAGAATTTACCATAGGCAAATCCAATTTGGATTTTTAAAAGAATCTGCAGCAGAAGTCTGAGAAAGACATTCCCATTATTCTTTCGGATGTGGCAGTGGATCCTTACGCAGATTATTGTAATTCAATGGGGCTAATCCGCAGGTTTTCTAAGCGGTGTCTGTGCAAATAATGAGCATGCTGTCGATTTTTACAATCCGCAGCACAGTCATTATTCCGCACAGATTTTTTTCTGCTGCATGTATGTAAATATGGGTATGAAATACTTCATTCAATTGCATTGGCTGTGGGATGTCAGCGAATTTGATGAAGATTTAGGTGCAAAATCCGTGCCTAAATCCTGTTCAAATCGTGAACGACCATAGGGTATGTCAAGGCACAGTAGAAAAGCACAATATCTGATCTTCAGAGGAAACATGAGAATGTAAATCAAAGTGAATTGACAACAGAATATTACCGTGAGGACAATACTACTTCTTTGAATATTGCAATTAAATTATTATTCCCTATTAGGACATATGGACGTCATAGCAAGAGTCCCCTATTTAGGTCCTAAACTAGAGCGGAGGGACGCTAAGTATTTGGTGAGAAGCCTGACCTTATTGATGGCCATAAACATGAAAGGCCGTTATGTAATACTACATTTCCCTTGCAGCTGATCGTCAGAGGGTTCAGAAGCCAGATACATGGCGATCAGTTAATCGACAGGCTGACTTTATTCCTAAAAGGAGTCACCTTGGTAAGTCAACTTAAAGGGCTTTCTCCCTCTAAATAAAAAATAAAAAAAATTACTAGTAATATGGGACATAAAGTTATCTTCCTCCATCAACTTATGTAAAAAAATTCAGACAGTCGTTGGTTATACCTAATATATAGATATCTCCTGGGTCTAATGGCTACAATGAGTATGATTCAGACCGGAGCAGGTAAAGTAAATTGGGTGGAATTCAAAAACACACCATTAACATAAAATACAACACAGCAAAGTTTTACCGCTCAGACAGCATTGAATAGCCCTTGGCGAGATGGTTTGCCGTGCCGCTTATACCTTTTTATCGATTTTATTGAATTTCTGATGTTTTATCTTTTGCAATATGGAATAAAACCAGCATGGAGCGAACAGTTCTGAAGGGTGTTGCACTATATTTCTTTTCTTTCATACCAGAGATATAGGATCTTATCCTGCCAGGAGTACATACGTCAGGAATGTCGACTACAGTATTCATCCCATCAAAACGACAGAACCCTTGCATTTTGTGTCAGTCAGGGCCCTGTTCCAACGGAAAGCTCCGATGGAGCGTTGGAACGGAGCCCTGATGCAGATGTTAACATAGCCTAATTTAATCTAAATATCCTAAATTATTCAAATGGTTCCTCCTCCTGATCTGAAGTTTAACCTAATAATGTGTTTTTTTGTATAAAAATATTAATTCGAATGATAGAAGTTTAATAATACTTTTACTCTCAGGCTCAACTTAAAATTTTAGTCGTGCGGCGGTCTTGGTAAAATTGCCACAGGCCAAGCCTTACAAGGCTACATCAAGGATCACACATGGTTAAGGTCTCCACTCATCACTGCGTCACACTTTACATTTGCAAGATTAGTATGCAGGAAAGCTGAGTTTGTCATTTAGCTAAATTATTTGTGATTTAGGACTTGTAGTAAACCTACTTTATTATCTTTATTAGTACTTCTAGAAAAAAAAAAAGAAAATTGTGACTGTGCTCCTAAATCTTATGTGCAGTAACTGTGTAGCTGTGTCTTTCTTGTATAAGCTCGGCCATTTGTGCCACAGACTCTGCCTGCAATTTTAGGGATAGGATCATCTAACTCACTGACAATTAGCATTGTCATCCATATTAGCTATTGTTGGTCTAATTTCCCTTTCAACCAGTCACCCATAGCGTGCCTCCTTCTCTCTGGTAGTTACAGTCAGGGAACACTCCAATCTCTCACTTTGACACGTAAATGACACGTGCAGTCTGCTACATCTGTATAAGCAAATAAAATTAAAGGGGTTGACTCAACATGATAACCCCTTTTTAAAATGAAGATTCCCTTCTGATCAACTGATCGCTGCTTTTGTGATCAGCTTTTTATTGTTGTAGCCGTCACATATTTACTCTACAGTGGCCACTAGAGGAGGAACGTAGTATTACATGGCATGTAGTCCACTACATTGCAGAGCTAAGTCATCCAGAATAGGAGATTCTTTTTATTAGCATCTCTCCACTTTGACTTATAGAGGGGAGTTTTAAGTGGGGGACCCCTCTATGACAGCCATATGCTTTTTAAAAATGGAAATGTCTGAAATCAGAGCTCTACACATAGGAGTTTGCTTGCTCATGCAATGTAAAATGATCTCACGCAATGGCTACAATTTACTTTCTGACTTCACTTGCAAACCTATATATTTTTTATGAGTGGTTTTGATTGATTTAAATTGCTGAAATTGACCCAACGCCACTTGCTTTTTAAGGGAGTACACCTCAATAAATAAAAAAAATTGTGTATTACAATACACGCTAAGGGCAAAATATACATTTGTCAAAAATAAATAAAAACTGCTCCCATGTAATTGGCCATTAGGTTGAAAAAAAAACCTTTTATGTGTTTACTGTATCTCCTTTAACACTAATTCTATTAAAAAAAAAAAAAAAAAAGAAGAAGGGAGGGGAGAAAACACTAAATGAAAAACCTGCTTAGACAGATAGTGATCTTTGGTGGCTCAGCTTGTTTGGTAGCCTTAAGGGTACAAGCTAAATTCCCAAGACTCAGTAAGGAAAATTAGTCTTGGTGTGGTATAAAGCTACTATAGCTCAAAGCAAGTGTTAAACTCTGGGCATGCCTCAGCTTCCATCATGCATGCTGTCATCCCCAAGACAGTATTTACTTTAGCAATAGGAAAATGACAATGTTTTGAGAACTTGGCCTGACTTGTTGCGAGCAAAGCTTGCACTCTAGCCCTTAGGAATATGTTGTAGCTACTTAATAACCACAATAAGGCAGGAAAAAACGCTGTCTCCGCTGTCAGCGCAACCGTTTAACTTTCTCCTCTTCCGTTTCTCTGTGTCGATGGGTGAGTTTAGTGTGTAAATGTGCTGTTCACTCACTAGTAGTTAATTTCAACTTCACATACAAAAATCCCATGTGAAGAATTTCTTTAAGGAGCAGCCAAGATGCAGAAATTCTCTTTCTTGCTGTTCTTTTTTCACCTCTTCAAGTGGAGGGTCCGGTTTCCAGTGTATAATTTCTATTCGCTTTACAGGTGGCAAATATTAAAAACAGCACACTGTGCTCCTCTCTGTAGTTGCGGTTCATGGTCTCACACTGCCCCCTGCAGGTCGTAGTGACTGGAGATACAAGGAAACATACAATGTTTAACCCAAAGCATTGTTTCAGGGAGTCAGTATAGTTTCTTTGTAGCAAACGCAATGCACAAGATTGCAAGATTTCTAGTAACTGATTTATAACATTACATGCTAAATCCATTTCTCTATTAAAGTACAGTAGTTGAGTTTTTGGGTTTTTTCACATTATGTTTTCTGAAAATACGCTACTTTTTGTTAACTCGGGGAGTTATCTCTGCTGTATCTGTTGTTAAGTTGCCGCTATTAACATATAAATTAATGTAATGTAGCATTAGGTTTACCGCCATATAAAAAAATTACTGATATCAGATTGTTGTGCAATAACCTCAGCTCTGCTCCATCTCTATATTGTAGTGATAGAGAGAAGGAGGGATAGATGCAGTGGCGTAACTATAGGGGTCGCAGCGGTCGCAATTGAGACCGGGCCCCAAAGTCACATCAATGAAAAGTTACTATAGTAACTGGGGCCTATGTAATAAACTACACTGGCCGCCATTAATATAGTAACTGACAGTACTTACCTTTCTGGTTCTGGAGCGCAACGGAAGTCCTGACATCACGGCGCCGTGCGCAGCGCACAACATCCCGACCCTGGATGGAGTCAGGACCTCCACTGTGACTGAAGATGAGGGTAAGTTCAATACCACTGTCTGCTGGGGCTGATGGGTCAGGGTCCGACTCCCGGGACCCCCGCCAATCAGCTGCCTTGAAGGGGGTGCAGCCGCTCGTACGAGCGCTACTTCCCCTTCATTCCGGTCACTTTCTCCCACTGAATCACTGACACGGACATGTCAGCGATTCACACTGTGAGCAAGTAAAGGAAATTAAGGGGAAGTAGCGCTCATACGAGCTCTGCACCCGCTTCAAAACAGCTGATTGGCGGAGGATAGGCCATCAATGTTTAGGGACTGGACAACTCCTTTTAAGCCTACCATATGTGTTAGGCTTCGTTCACATCTGTGTTGGGATCCCGTTCTGACATTCCGTCTGAGCTTTCCTTCAGAACGGGACCCTGAACAGACAGAAACTGACCCAATTGGAAAACAGAGGTTTCCGTTTCCATCACCATTGATTTCAATGGTGACGGATCCGGTGGCCATGGTTTCCGTTTGTCTCTGTTGTGCACCGGATCCGTCATTTTGCCGGAAGCAATAGCGTAGTCGACTACGCTATTGCTTCTGCCAAAATGACGGGTCCGGTGCACAACAGAGACACCATGGGCACCGGATCCGTTACCATTGAATTCAATGGTGATGGAAACGGAAACCTCTGGTGTCCGTTTGTGTCAGTTTGTATCTGTACAGGGTCCTGTTCTGATGGAAAGCTCCGACGGAGCGTCAGAACGGGACCCCAACGCAGATGTGAATGAAGCCTTAGGCTGTGTTCACATCACAGTTTCACTTCCATTGAGAGGTTCCGTCTGAGGTTTCTCTTGGCTAACCCCTCAACAGAACGGCAAACTGAAACCTCAGCTTTGGTTTCCCTCATTATTAATCTCCATGGTGACGGAAACGTTGCTAAAGTTTTCCGTTTGTCAACGTTGTGACAGGGTTCCATTGTTAGTCGACAGTCAGTCAACTCCGCTATTGATTCCGTCAAAACGACGGAACCCTGTAACAACATTGACAAACGGCAACCTTTAGCAACGTTTCCTTCACCATGGAGATCAATGGTGAGGGAAACGGATGCTAACGTTTCAGTTTGCCTTTCCGTTGAGGGGTTACCCGACGGAAGCCTCAGACGGATGCGCAGCGGTGATGTGAACAGGCTTTTCCCGGTACCCTTAGTGGCGGTGGGTACCGGGGTAATAATGGGAGTTTGTATTAGCCTCTTCATGTCTAACATTAAGCCTCACCTTAGTAATGGATGCCGTCAATCAGCCAGCGGCCATTACTAAGGTGGTAGTAATAAAGTTTAGAAAAATACAAAGACGGAAAACATATTTAATTGAAATAAAAATCCCACACACAACCCTCGTTATCCATTTTATTGAGAATAAAAAAAACGCAGTTATCGAAGTAGTCCTAGAATCTGAAGTAGTCCAACAACCAAACTTGTAAAAAAAACACAATGATACAAAAATAATTAGTAACACATAAAAAAGGGAAAATAATTCTTATACTTACCTTTCCTGGGTCCAGCGCTTGAGCTGCAATATCTAATCCTATAATGTGTGAGATTATCTGCTGAGCCACTGTATCTAATCCTATCATATGTGATACTCTTCTGCAGAGCCATTGTATCTAATCCTATAATGTGTGATACTGTCTGCTGAGCTACTGTATCTAATCCCATCATGTGTGCCACTGTCTGCTGGGCCTTATATCTAATCCTATCATGTGTGATACTGTCTGCTGAGCCACTGTATCTAATCCTATAATGTGTGATACTGTCTGCTGAGCCACTGTAACTAATCCCCTCATGTGTGATACTGTCTGCTGGGCCTTATATCTAATCCTATCATGTGTGATACTGTCTGCTGAGCCACTGTATCTAATCCTATCATATGTGATACTGTCTGCTGGGCCGTATATCTAACCCTATCATGTGTGATACTGTCTGCTGAGCCACTGTTTCTAATCCTATCATATGTGATACTGTCTGCTGGACAGTATATCTAATCCTATAATGTCTGATACTGTCTGCTGAGCCACTGTCTCTAATCCTATCAATAGCTATAGGGTCGTAGTGCTATAGATATGCTGTTGTCAAGTTGGGTTTGTGGACCCACTGGGCCGTACCGCCTTGACGGTATGGCAGCTGGCCAACAGGGCGCAGGTCACAGTCCACAGTTCGTATAAGGTACCTGTGGCTGCTCAGGCGTGGAGCAGCAGGACAGGCATAGATACAACACAGCACGACTACAGCACTGCACAGCACTAGAACAGGATAGCACGGGATACAGGATACGGGATACAGCAACAGGGAACACTGGAACTGGAAAACACTAGGAGACCATTAGCTTGGACAAACTAGGATATGACAAACAACGCTCAGGCATAGAAACAAGGGGCTGGACCCCTCTTATAGTCTAGGCACTAGTGGGCTGATTAAAACATTAAATACCCTATGGGGCCCGGCCGAGGTGAGTGGAAGTGATCGCTGGCGCCTCCTGAGGAGAAGACTGGGGCCAGCGCTCGCCGACCCATGGCTGCGGCCGTAAGGGGGAGAGTGAACCTGAAGGCCTGCAGCCACGGACATGACAGCTGTCTCCTATATACACATATACATACACGCACATACATTTGTTTAAGTGGGTATATGTATTGGGGCTATTTCCCCTGACCTTAGCGACGCCCCTGGCTGCTAGTGCTGCATCGTTGGGTCACTTAGGAGACCCAACGATGCAGCTGAAAGCTACGGGCCCTCGGCCATGGGAAGTTTGGGGAGGGCGCCCAAGAAGAACCTTTGCATCGGGGCCCATGAGCCTTTAGCTACGCTCCTAGATAGATAGATAGATAGATAGATAGATAGATAGATAGATAGATAGATAGATAGATAGATAGATAGATAGATAGATAGATAGATAGATAGATAGATAGATAGATAGATAGATAAAAATGTTAATCACAAATGGAAATTAGTAATTAATATTTGTAATAATTTGATATTAATCATTAAAAAAGAAATGTTTTTAGACTAAAACAATATATGCCAACTGCATATGAGAAGATATATAATTAAAAAAAAACTAAACTCACCTTTTAATCCCCTGCTACTCCAGTCCTGCTGGTCCAGTGGTCCCGCGCCAGTCTGAGTTCATCTTGCTGAAGCAATGACATGCCATACTGGCACATAACCGCTCCAGATATTCACTGGCCACTGTACATACTGACATGACCCCACAGGCTAGCGAGTGTCGTACTGCACGTCATCACTTCAGTAATGTAAATGAAAACTAGGAGGGGAATTACTTGCAGATGGCAGATTATTCTTATTTTTTTAAAGCCTATTTTATGGATTTAGTCTTTTGTTCAGTTTAGTCAGGTATTCGTCTTTGGGAATGAGGTTACAGGACAACCCGTTATAATCTTTATTCTTTATTCGTGTTTCCTATGGGTGATTATTTTTCCTTTCCCACCATGTGTCCTCAGTTTTTGTAGCTAGGGATTTTATCTGGCAGCCAGGTCTACTATAGCTTTCCCCTCTTTTTTTTCAATCCTAAATTTCTGAATGCCTCTGTCTTATCTCCTGTTCCATGTACATTGTCACCAGAACGTCAATGTACAGAATTTATCACTACTTTTGTAAAACTCTATTTCAGCATGGTATAAAGGGGGTTTTACACTAGGTGATTATTGGGCAGACAAGTGTTCATAGAACGCTCGTTGCCAATTATTGCCCTGTGTAAACAGCGCAGCGATCAGCAGATGGACGAGCAAACACTCGATCATCTGCTGGTCGTATCGTTTTAAAAAAGTAAAATATTATCGTTGTCAGGAGCACATCTCCCTGTGTAAACAGGGAGACGCGCTGCCGACATGATAATAATGTATGGGGACGAGCGATCAGAGTAACAACCGCTCGTCCCCATCCACAGCTCCTTGTGACAGGAGCAAACGAGTGCCGATCAACGATGTCTCGCGAATCGGCGCTCGCTGCACCGGCCAAAATCGGCCGGTGTAATAGGGCCTTAAGTCATCTATGTGCAGATGCAAAGCTACTGATAAGAAAATAATACAGAAGGCCATTTTATAGTCTGCTGAACAATAGGACATAATAGTGTCTCCTTAAACAGAACATGAGAGCAAACATTTTAGGAATCTAATAAATGTCATTGCAAGCATAACTTCTAAGTAAGCCGTGCTAAAAATAAATAAAAAACACCCTATAGTTTTGCAATACTGGTACTTACAGATATATTTGCTATATTCTTCCTTCTTGCTTACATGAGAATGTGTACTGTTTCCCACTGCAACACTATATTTCACATGACTATTAGTATCTAGTGGAGTTCACGAGGTCAACCTGCCACATGTACCAAGGCAGAGTTGCCCATACTGTAGTACTTAGACCATTGGTATGCAACCTGCGGCCCTTCAGATGTGGTGAACCTACAACTCACATCATGTCCGGATAGCACATGACTGTCAGGACATGCTGGGGATTGTAGTTTCACAACAGCTGGAGGGAAACAGGTAGCACTAAAAAA
This sequence comes from Rhinoderma darwinii, assembly GCF_050947455.1. Classification (NCBI taxonomy): domain Eukaryota; kingdom Metazoa; phylum Chordata; class Amphibia; order Anura; family Rhinodermatidae; genus Rhinoderma; species Rhinoderma darwinii. The sequence goes on along the minus strand of NC_134690.1, from coordinate 370,908,275 downwards.
CAACTGGAAAGAAGGCAAGAAGATTGCCTCATCCCAAAGACTTTTTGGTTGGGAGATCACCATACAGTAGCTGTAGTAAGATTTTATTACCAACCCCCTTACCATAACTCACATTCTTGTAAGCTTTATTTTACATATTATCAATAATATTGAAAAATCATAATACTAAACCATATTAGATAGGATGGTGATGAAGACCTATCAGCACAACTCCTCATGGGTTGAGGACCAAGAACAACTAAATAATACAAATGTACTTTTAAGCGGGCAAGTTTGCTCATTCAAATCCATTATAAATTATTTGTAACAAGTGCAACAAGTGGCCATGGGCAAAACCTAGAATGGAGCCCTAGTCCACCATGACCACCACTAATAGTCAATGATTTCAGGAAAAATAAATTTGACTCACTTTCCTAGGCCTGTCAGTGCTTTCCATTCTATTATCAACCGTCTCCAACTTCATTCTTCATACTAAATATCTCTCTCTTTTTCTAAATCACCTAGGTTCATCCCTTTTTTTTACAATAGATGTAAACGTATATTCCATTGGTCAGCATGTGTTCTACTGATCCTAGTTAGTTTATGTTTGGCAATGCGGGGTGGCTATTTTACTGGTTGGGACCCATAGTGAATGCTATGCTTGCTACCATTATACTAACATTTTGTAATCCAATGGCCCAATCGCTATTGTGTCATTAATTTAGGGAAGAAGCCTGTTGGGAATAAATGGGGACGTCCGTTTAGGATCCCTCATGAAAAGTAGTAGCTTGTATGTGTACAGTGATTATTGTCCTGTTTAGGTACCAATTAAATTCCCTTTATCTACATTCCAAAATGTTAATGACTGGACTACAGAATTGAAAATAATAAATCCGAACGGGCATTTTATCACATCCTAGTAAATGGAAAAATTAGGTATTGACTGGGAGAACTATTGCACGGGAACATAGAGTGTATTTATTACCTTCTCATACGTGCAGTAGAGGCAGCCCATGTTGCTGCTATGGGGCTCCTGAAGAGAGGGGGCCCAGCCTATGTTGGCTTCTCCCTTATTTTAATGGGTGTTGAAAACATGCACAGGGATCTCCGCTCCACAGGCCCTATAAGGTTAGCAAACAAGAGCGAGGGGATCCAACTTAAGAGTCCTGGAAAGAAGATGAGGGGCAAATAAGCATTAAGTTCTTCTGTCTTTAATGCTTAGGTATGTGGTGGTATCAAACAGCACCAGAAAGTGACTCCTTTGCTATGGGGTCTACCATTACCCTATATATGACCCTGCTAATATATATTTTGGTAGTAACAATCATCTATATTGGAGATCAAATTGTCATCTAATGATACAATGTGTAAAATAAAAAGATTATTGGTCGAGTTTTTCTACAGGTAGGTGGTCAGCCAAATTAGCAGCCATATATCAGCAATATTTTCTACTGATGTCCAAAGCCAGAATATTGAAAAAGTTATTTTTTACACCTTCATGGTCATTTAGTAATAATTTGTTCTGGAATATATCAAGCCTATATATACCATAGAGGCAGTTCAAGAGGCTGCTATAGGGCTCCTGATGAGTGGGGCTCGGACTAGGTTACCTTATTTTAATACTTGATAAGAACGTGTGCAGGGATCCCCTCTCCATAGGTCCTACAAACAAGGTTGTGAGGAACTAACCCAAGGATAATGCAGAGGAAAAGGGGGCAATCAAGCACAAAGTCCACCTATCCTAAGTGGTTAGTGCTAAAGTCCCTAGGGGACTTTAACCAGCAATTGTTAGATCGATTTCACAATATACTGCAATACTAATGTATTGCAGTATATCATGATTCCGACAGTCTCCAATGAAGCCCTGCCGGAGGCAGGGCTTCATAGGAGTACAAAGATGGCAGACCTGGGGGCCTTCATCAGACCCCTAGGCTGCCATGCCAACCAACGGATGGAACGTTACAGGGGGGTCACCCGCCTGTTTTAGTCATTTAAATGTTGTGGTCGCTATTGACCGCAGCATTTAACGGGTTAAACTAGCAGGATCGCACTCGAGCGGGATCCCACTCGTTACCTGGAAGTGTCGGCTATAACACACAGCCGACACGCTCGTCCTATCAGCCCGTGAGGCCGCTCCATACTTCCCCATCCGGCGTGTGCCGTATATATACGGCGGATGTCGGGAAGGGGTTAAGCTAAAAATGTGACTAACAATGTACATATAAACAAAAAAGAGAATAAAAAGGGTTTGAAAAATAAAATATAAAAAAGGTGATTGAGATGATAAATAAATATTACAAATTCAACAATTTCTATACATTTTTTTTGTAGTAATCACTTGTTCTTGACTTTAACTCCCACAAAATTCCTTAAGATTCATTAAGAAAGTTTATGGGAGAGATGACAGTTTTCAGAGGCCTGATATGGGGCCTTTGATCTCTCAAGTGGCACGAATATTAAATTCAAGGAGAAGCACTCAATGCAATTTGATTCTCTGTGGTTGGCTGTAATAGGTTAATTTATGCTGTCCACCAACTTTTTTTTATAAAATATTTAATCATAACATTTATGACTTTATGGGGACCCTGCAGATATTTTGATATTGAGAACATACCATAGGATAAAATCCAAAGGGCCACACAATAACCATGGGCCAGTCGTCCTCCACAACCAAAGATGACCTAAAATAAAGAAGAGCAACAGTTAAAATTGTTTTAGGACAGTATCAATGGGATTAAATCTAGAATAATCATATTACAGATTATCATATGGTCATAGAAAAGTATATAGAAAACTCAGGAAGGGAGCCAAGAATAAATTGTCAACACCAAATGTATCACTATAATATAATAAATGTAATGTTTGGTAATCAGAGGAACTTGATTGGTTGTCTCACTTTAGGATGTATTTACGAGTATTTTTTTTTTCATGTTTTTTTTTTGCTGAGCAACACTGTGATTTTTTTTGTTTGTTTTTGTTACAAAACTGTTGCTGTGTTGCTTCGATTATTAAAAATTTGCAGCAAAAAACGAGACAAGTGCTTATCAGACTTGCTGTATTATGGAATGCCAGATTAAAGGGATATCACTGTACTTCTATGCCAATGTAATAAACCTTCAGTTGGCCTTGCCATGTTTATTGCTAAACATTAAAGCTCTCTTAACCCCTTAATGATTGCATGCTGTGGTTTTACGGTTGCCATTAATAGGCTTTACACTGCAGCGCTGTAAAAACAAATGGCTGCACAGAGAATTGCTCAGGTTGGTTGCATGGCAAGCAGAGAGGGCCGGACAATCAGAAGAGAAAGCAGTCATGTTTATAGTGCCTCCTCAACCTCCATATGCACATTGTTCATTGATGAAGCGCTGCTGCCTCTATTGGACCCAGTGGACTTGTGATCGTCGGTACATTTTTCATGTGACCACTGTTGCATTATCAGGTCTGTTTTCTCCTGTCAGTGGAGAGCTTCAGTTAAAGGGTAAATATGTAGTGTAGATACATATACTTTCATATATATAGTTTAAAAAAATACAAGTGAAACAAATAATTCATATAATGCTAATAAAATGGTAAAACAAAACTCCTTAATAACCATATAACAATAATTAATTGTTATGTATAAAACTAATTGGTAAACAATAGCAAACCCAATTATATATTACATTAACGTTTATTACGAATAAAAAAAATTGTTTCAACTTAAAAGTGTACTTTTTTTAATCAAACTAAAAGCCTGATTATAAAAAAGCAACTACTATGGGGGTAAATTATTATTATAAATTTTACGCAAGTAGCAAAGATGCAAATTCCTCAAAATTCGCAATTGGCACAAAAATGTATGACTTTTGAGGCATTTGCAACGCTGACATCACTTTATTACAAAGTGTATAGACCTCTATTTCCCCCAATGTTTTTTATAAAAGAAAAGAAAAGAAAAATAATCCAAAAAGACGCAAAATCACTTTAATAGTCTAGAAAATGAAAAAAGTTATGGCCATTTAACCAGCACAAACCAAAAATCTTTAAATAGCGTCTGTTCAATGAGTCACAAGATACGCCCAGTATTAGGGGTTAATTACATAAGAACTGGAATCACGACAGCAATCTCCCGCCTATTGCCCTCTTCTTTCTGTCCTCTATTAAAGAATCTGAAAAATGTTCTTTACTTAAATGCATTTTGCAAAAACTTTTATTGTTCCAACAAGTGTCCAAGAAAAGTTGAAGAGAAAGAATAAACCAAAGGATAAATGTCTTCAAAGAATATTTCTTAGAGAAACAATGTTTCATTCATCTGCTCCGTTCTTGTATCATGAACCTTTGGCTGCACAAAACAAACAAACATTTCTTTTTATGAGAAGACAAAGAGCCTGAATACCGAGCTGGGCAAATCATTTAAGAAAACAAACTTTCACATATAAGGGCTTTTGCCACACATGACTTATTCTGATGACAAGGAGCTTGGCTGCCGAGTGTTGAAAGCTTATTAATATTGTACAAAAGACTTTTGTTTAACATTTAGTAGCGTACATGGGAATTGTAATGAATGGGGAGCTGGGGGAAGTCAAAAAATAGCAAAAAAAAAAATACCTTACATTATAGTATCAAGTGTTATATTTACTGCAGCCATAACAACAATGTGTCCGAATACCTTCACAGGAACAAAATCTTTATTAGTTATTTAAAGAAGTTTTCAATTAATGGAGATCCTCCCCTTGTAGTTCCTCCATATTGAAAAATAATAAGCTTTGTAACATGCATAAGTCCCTTGGTCCCCATTGAGTCAGCCCATGCAGCTGCTATGGGGCCCCTGAAGAGAGGGGGTCCATTCCTGGTTGATGACAGCGATTTGGTCTCCACAGGTGCTACCATGTTGGCAAACAAGAAAGTGACAAATGTACTTAAGGCAGGCAATAAGATGTGGTCGCTAGGACTTTGCAGGTCGTTAGGAGTGTGGTGGTGTCAATCAGCTTCTGAAAGGGGAATTTTGTTTTTGTTTTTGGGGCCCCTCATTCTTTACGTACAACACTGACTGCAGGAAACATGTTACATTGTGGTTTTATGGAATATCAACCTCTTATTTACATAATGAGATAACGACCAATGACACAAGTTATTTTCTTGGTGCGTGAGGGTCGGACACAGCTTTATTTTGCTAAGAGAGAACTTAGCTCATAACCGCCGTCAGTCAAATTCGCAATCTGCAGGGTGGGCCATTTATATGGATACACCTAAATAAAATGGGAATGGTTGGTGATATTAACTTCCTGTTTGTGGCACTTTAGTATATGGGAGGGGGGAAACTTTTCAAGCTGGGTGTTGACCATGGCGGCCATTTTGAAGTCGGCCATTTTGTATCCAACTTTAGTTTTTTCAATGGGAAGAGGGTCATGTGACACATCAAACTCATCGAGAATTTCACAAGAAAAACAACGGTGTGCTTGGTTTTAACGTTACTTTATTCTTTCATGAGTTATTTACAAGTTTCTGACCACTTATAAAATGTGTTCAAAGTGCTGCCCATTGTGTTGGATTGTCAATGCAACCCTCTTCTCCCACTCTTCACACACTGATAGCAACACCGCAGAAGAAATGCTAGCACAGGCTTCCAGTATCCGTAGTTTCAGTTGCTGCACATCTTGTATCTTCACAGCATAGACAATTGCCTTCAGATGACCCCAAAGATAAAAGTCTAAGGGGGTCAGATCGGGAGGCATTTCTTCTGTGGTGTTGCTATCAGTGTGTGAAGAGTGGGAGAAGAGGGTTGCATTGACAATCCAACACAATGGGCAGCTCTTTGAACACATTTTATAAGTGGTCAGAAACTTGTAAATAACTCATAAAAGAATAAAGTAACGTTAAAACCAAGCACACCATTGTTTTTCTTGTGAAATTCTCGATAAGTTTGATGTGTCACATGACCCTCTTCCCATTGAAAAAACTAAAGTTGGATACAAAATGGCCGACTTCAAAATGGCCGCCATGGTCAACACCCAGCTTGAAAAGTTTTCCCCCTCCCATATACTAATGTGCCACAAACAGGAAGTTAATATCACCAACCATTCCCATTTTATTTAGGTGTATCCATATAAATGGCCCACCCTGTATGAAGAAAATGTCATCAGATCCACAGTGAGCATGTCTAGACGACCAGCGGAGTACAATTAACCCAGGGCCATGTCCTCTCAGCCGCCAGCAATGAAATCTTTCTAACAAAGAAACCATAAGTACAGTAACATAAACAATGCAATTATACACATAACTTTTTACAACAAAGTTGGCGGGTGGGTGGAAAATTCTCTTGTCTACGCAGTTCAAAGACGCCAGTCGACCTTAAGCAGGACCTCATAAAGAATCCCAAATCCGTCCCCTTACACAACACCTCCTACCAATCAGCATCAAGCAACTAAGACTGCCTAAAAACTGCTTATGAACCTTAAGTATCAGTGCTGAATGGATGTGTATTAGCTTAATCCACGTCTCTGGAAGAGCTACATATATAGACTTTACTGCACACAGTCTATAAACTCTTCCCAGTCAAGCAAATAAGATCTATTATTTACTTGCGGAGAATCCTTTTAATCCTTGAGTAATCGCAGTTTTGATGAGTGCATCAGGCATCTATCCGAGGTCAGCAGATACGGTACATTACACAAGACTCAATAAAAGTATTGGAGGTCAGTTAGTCAGGATCTAGCTGTCCTTTATCTAGAAAATGAGAAAAGTAAGCTGGCTGTTGTGGGATATAGAGTACTTCCATGTTGTAACAACTGGCAGGTATGTGGACCCACTGGGCCACTCCACCGTAATGGAGCAGCTGCTGATCAACAGAGTCTATGAGCGTCAGTAATGATAAAGTACCTGGAAGGTCAGAAGTGGGTATATGCCAGACAGTCATGGGGAAGCAGGCCTGTGCAGGATAATGGAGTATAGCCTGGACTCTGGACTGGAGTAGTGCAGTCGTCACAGACACTGGACTTGACTACGACACCGGACTGGAGTAGTGCAGTCGTCTCGAACACTGGACTTAGCTAGGACACCGGACTGGAGTAGTGCAGTCGTCTCGAACACTGGACTTGGCTAGGACACCGGGCTGGAGTAGTGCAGTCGTCTCGGACACTGGACTTGGCTAGGACACCGGACTGGAGTAGTGCAGTCGTCTCAGACACTCGGTTTGGCACAGGCACCGGACACAGATGGTGAAGTCATCTCGAATACTCGGTTTGGCACGGGACACAGATGGTGAAGTCGTCTCAGACACTCGGTTTGGCACGGGCACCGAACACAGATGGTGAAGTCAACTCGGATACGTGACTTAGGCACTAGAATTAGAAACAAATACTGGATACGGGAAATGGTATTCAGGATATGGGATACAGCTAAGGAACCATTTGTAAAACAAACATAGGAAATACACAACATTTCTCATGCACTGGGGAATAGGGCAGGCCAGATTATATATCCCAGGGCGTACAGTGATATGCTAGGGGAACTTTTAGTGGTGCGCGCACTGGCCCTTTAAGAGTCCACCATAGCAGTGGAGTGGGGATCAGGAAGCAACACACACCGGCGTCCCCTGGGAGGAGGGAGACACTAACATAGAGGTAAGCGAAGCTGGCGGCCGCCAGTGTTACACATGTTAGATCTTATAATCACATATGGTCTGGCACCTTACACTCCACCCATCAAGTTGGCCGAGCCTTCTCCCTCTGCTCTGGTATTTACCTCTGGATGTACATCAAAAAATTTTAACATAACCAATGGGACTCGACAAGGGTGTCCTTTATCTCCACTCATCTTTACCTTGGTGATGGAGCCATTGGCTACTTCCATTAGGTCATTTGTTGCTATTAGTGGGATAACGGTGGGGGATATATCTCATAAAATTGGCTTATTTGCGGATGATGTGCTCATTGCTATATCTGACCCTGAGACATCTCTATTAGAGGTTACTAAGATATTGGAGGCTTATGTTACTAAGTCTATGGTTTTGAGTATGAATATTTCTCGTCTTCTTTTGAACTCTCTCCGGAAGAAATTTCCGTTTGTTTGGGTTGAGCACTCCTTCTCATACTTAGGAATACAACTTACCTACCCCACCTCTCTTTTATATAAATATAATTATATACCATTGGTATCTGCGATAGAAGCAGACTTATCCAAGTACATGAAGTATGAGGCATCATGGGTAGGGAGAATCTCTGCGGTTAAGATGATGATCCTCCCAAACATACTATATCTATTTAGAAATGTACCTATTCTGCTATCGGTATCTTATTTTAAAAGACTCCAAGGTATAATTAATAAATATATATGGAAAAACTCCCGCCCTAGAGTAGCTGCGGAGGTATTATACCAGCCAATTGTTAAAGGGGGTTTGGGTCTCCCGAACTTGGCTTATTATTATTATGCAGCAATTTTGGATCAAGCCAGAATGTGGAAGACTAAAGTTCCTATGAAACATTGGATTTCTATGGAAAAGGAATTACTTGATGGATCTTCTGTAGAAGCGCGCATGTGGCTATTGTTCACTGGTGCTAAAATATCGAAATCTTCTTTTTTAACGATTGATGCAGGGCTCCAGGTCTGCAAAAAATGTACTGTTATTCACCCTATAATCCTGGTGAGATTTTCTGATTTTCCGCTTCGACTGCTTCCGCTTCTGATACCTGATATTGATATCCAAAATAGGCTGATGTCCGGCATTGAGTGTATTTCTGACATTATGGAGCGAACTCATCTAATGGCATTTAATGATATATGTCTGAAGTACAACATACCCCATAGGGACTTCTATAAATCCCTTAGAATACGTAATTTGTTGAGTACATTGCCTCCTCTGATTGATTCCCCTAAAACGTCTTTTGAATTGTCATTCACTAATCTGGATAAAACATGCAAAGGGATATCAAAAATGTATAAGGTATTGTGTGAGGGTTTGCTTGTCTGGGGCATTGGGAGAGAGATCTGGGAATCCCTATAAGTACGCAGGATTGGGAAGATACTTTCAATCTAGCTTGCTCTCTCTCTAAGTGCGCTACACATTTGGAAGCGTCTAGGAAAATAATGTATAGGTGGTATTACACTCCTAGTCGTTTGTCGCGAATATATCCAACATCACCAGATAGGTGCTGGAGGTGCCTCACTTCTAAGGTTACCATCCCCCATATTTTCTGGGAGTGTATAGTATTGTCCAGCTTTTGGCAGCAAGTAGAACATTTCTTACGATCTCTTTTAGGGGTTGACATTCAACTCGCCCCTGCTCTAGCCCTACTGCATGTGGGATTGGTGGATTTCTCTACGGGTGTCAGAAACGTACTTTTTCATGTATTGCTGTCTGCAAAAATATTGATTGCAAAATACTGGAAATCTACAAAAGTGCCTAGTATGAGTGAAGTGATTTTATATGTTAACAATAATTGTGTTATGGAACGCGCTTTAGCCTCTATTCAAGGGTCCTACGCTCGTACTTCCTTATGGGATCAATGGACTGACTCTACTTACTCTTATGATTACCTTAGTCGAATATGTGGTCAATTTGCCGTGTCTGTATCCGGAGTTTTGTTTGTTTGTTTGTATGTTTCTTTTTTGTTTTTCTGTAAAAAATGTGATCCTTATCCCAATGCTTCGTTTGCAATGTTTCATTGCTGTATGTAATGATTAGATGTATACTGGATCAATAAAATCTGTTTATTAAAAAAAAAAAAAAAGTTGGCCGTGCCTTAAATAAAGTATGGCTTTAAAATGTCTGTCTTCTCATACAAAATTAAGCAGAACATTGCGGTGCACTTATCACATCATCTAGCACCCTCTGCAGTCTTCCCTTTGTCCCTCCCTGGGTGACCTCCTCCGAATCCCACAGCAAGGTCAGTGCCTATTAGCATATAAATGCATGTCATTTACATATAAATACATGCTGTTCAGTATATTCATATGTAAATTCTCCCTTTAACAGTTGCCCTCTCCCCAGTACAGCCTATAAGCACAGGCCTACTGTGCCTAAAGGTAAATCAAGTCCGGAATATGCCCTACTGTAGTTTTTAAAGCAAGAGTTTGTTGGGATAGGAATAATTTCAATATAGTGGAGGGGCTGAATTATAACATGGGTAAAAGTTATAATTGACCTGGGGCTTCCACCATTTAAGGGTCTTCACCACTCTTTTAAAACTAAAACATGAAGCCTGCGCTACACTTTTTCCTTGTTGGGTTGTCTTTTAATACATCAAGTCACTAGACGTCGTATTATTTAGACACTGTATAGCACTGGTAGGTAGTTGGGCACTGTTCATTGGATCGTGCCATTAGTGTATGTGAGCATTATATAATATGTAAGCCAAACCATTGAATACTCTGGTCTCACATTCTACACTATTCCTGGTCAAATCCTCAAAACAAAAAAAATTCCAGTGCTCAACTATGTTCTTACTCTTTCTAGAAGGTAAAAAAACAACGTCTTTGGCTGGAAAAGCCTAAGAATTGTTGGCATAGCCTAAATTTTGCTGGGGGAAACCTTCTTTAGTCAAATATTTCCTACAGATCAGCTCTCCATTCTGGCTTATAGAGGGGATCCCGAGCAGGGGGACCCCTCTATGAACCTAATAGGGATGTGTTCACACTTTGTATTTTGTTGCGGTTTTTGGATGCCTTTTTTTTTTTTTTTTTTTGGTAAAGCGAGTGAATATAGAAAAGCTTTCAGTTTTTTCTCATACCCACAGCCTGACCTGCTACAGTAACACACTGATTGCCATTAAGTCAGTATGATGGACCTGTAGGCATACCATGTGCCACCGTATGGTGCCTCTATTGCTTCTAGAGGAGAATACCTGTGTAATATGGCATGCGATGGAGCATACCATTTTTTTTTTGCTACTCGCGGTTTCCATATCAATTTGTGAGAAAAACCACTGTGTGAAACCTCTCTATGAAATTAGATGCACATGGAGGTAGAATATGGGTTCATAGCAAGCAATGGGCACTGCATTACTGCTTGCATAAGACCTTATACTTCTCTTCTCTTTAGAATCCACTCCTGTTTTATGCCCAACCCAAAAAAACAAACAAATAAACATAAGCTGCAAACTGTAAACTGGGCCTAAGGCCTAATTAACACGAACGCTGCGCATCTCGGACGTGAAAAACTGCAGTTTTTTATGTCCGAGGTGCATCCGTGCTCAGCGCTGTGGGACGCGATGTTATGCATCCCCTATAGTTGAGAGTCTATTGAGGGATGCGTGAAAAGATAGGACATGTCCTATTTTCCCACGGACCCTTCACACGGTCAGTTGAAACAACGGCTGTGTGTACAGCCACATTGAATTACATAGGTCCGTGGGACGGCCGCTGCTTCAACGGCCGTCCCACGGACATTTAACATGTTCGTGTGAATCAGGCCTTAGAGTAGAACCAAAATTTTAGATGCAATTTCAAACAATTAGACTATATATTTTTCCCATTCCCATATAAAAAAAATAATGCAATTATAGTCAAAATACGAGACAGCACTCCAAAAATGGTGAAAGAAAGTGAGTGCTGTCTCGTATTTTGAAATATTTTGACTATATATATATATATACACACACAGTCGAGTCACATTATTATGACCACCAGCTAATATCCAGTGTAACCGCCGTGTGCAGCACGGACAGTAGCTAGACAGGCTGGGAGTGACTCAGGTATCTGGAGCCATGCTGACTGCAGTACATTCCACATTTGCTGGAGGGTGCGTGGGGGAGGATCCATTGAGTGAACAAGACGGTCGAGGTGGTCCCACAGATGCTCAATAGGGCTCAAGTCTGACAAATTACGGGTCCAGTGAAGTACTTGGAAGTCTTGGTCGTGCCCTTCCAACCACTGTTGGACACTTCTAGCCGTGTGACATGTCGCATTGTCTTGCTGGAAGATTCCATCTGCTCCAGGGAAGACAAACAGCATGTATGGGAGGACGTGATCTGTAACGATGGATTCATACCCAAATCGGTTGAGAGCGCCTTCCAAGTGGATGAGTGGACCTAGAGAATGCCATGAAAAAATTTCCCAGACCATAACGCTGCCACCACGCGCTTGTGTTCTTACAGCAATGGTTGCAGGGTATTTGTTCTCTGATGTTTCTCGCCTGTCACGCCAACGTCCATCTGTTCGTTGAATCTGAAAACGTCACTTATCGGAGAGGGCAACCCTTTGCCAATCATCGGTGGTCCAAACCCGATACTGCCGTGTAAATTGAATCCTTTTTTTCCAATGCATCTTTGTTAGCATAGGAGCAGTGAACATCAGTCTGCTTGGGAGCCCCATACACAGTAGGGTTTGCTGAACTGTTGTTTTAGACACATGTCTGGTAACCCCCTGGTTGACTTTCACGGGGAACTGCTCCACTGTATCGTGTTCAGCCCTCGTGCACCATCGTAGCCGACGTTCACCTATCACATCAATGGTATGAGGTGCTCCGCAGTTTCCACGTCCGTTATTCCCAATGGTGCCATTTGTCAACTCACGATACACTATTACCATAGCAGCCCGCGAACATTTTACAGACTGCGCTGATGAGAAATACTGCAATCCTTGGACCAGAAGCCAATAATCATCCCTTTTTGTAACTCTGATAAATCGCCCCTTTTACCCATGGCAACAATGATTATATGTGTTCAGACTACCTATCGCACACCTTATATACCCCCAGACGAAGGCTTCCGGGCCGAAACGCGCGTCGGGGTGGACGCCAGACAGTCAACTTGGAGATGGGTAAGAGATATTGATATATTTCGACATACATTTTCAGTTACTCTCTTCTACCGTTCATGGGCTGTTGTCTCAGATGTATTATACAGAGAAATTATATAGTGTATTCATCATTGCTGCATTCATCACCCAGCACTTTGTATTGACATACAATTGGCTGCTTGCACATTACTTTTCAACCATCAATGTTATCTGCCACAGTTGTGCTTAGCCTATCTACATAGTGCCGCCATTTGTACTATATATTCTGGTTGTCCATTGTCCTTGTGGTAATCATCTCTATGCTTTTACATATGTGTTTATTTTAATTGATTCAATAAACTTTCACTGTTTTAATTCATCTCTCGTGTGTCAGACTCCAAGTTATAGGTTTTGTTACACATTATATACCCACCAAGCCAGCCCACAGCACATCACTTTCTTCATGGGCTATGCGCTGCTGACGTTGAAAGTAGGAGGTGGTCATAATAATGTGATTCGACTGTGTAAATACAGTGGATATAAAATGTCTACACACCCCTGTTAAAATGCCAGGTTTTTCTCAAGTTACAAAAATCAGTCCAAGATTGACCATTTCAGAACTTTTTCCACTTTTAATGTCACCTATAATCTGTACAATTATATTGAAAAACAAACTAAAATCTTTTAGGATGGAAAAATAACAATAAAGAACAAAAATAATGTTGTTGCAGAAGTATGCACACCCTTAAACTAATACTTTGTTGAATTACCCTTTGACTTAGTGACAACATTCAGTCTTTTTGGGTAGAAGTCTATCTGCATGGCACATCTTGTTTTTATAATTGTTGCCCACTCTTCCTTGCAAAAGCGCTCCAAATCTGCCAGATTGCGAGGGTATCTCCTGTGTACAGGCTTCTTCAGGTCCACCACAGATTTTCAATTTGATTCAGGTCTGGGCTCCGGCTGGTCCATTACAAAACTTTGATCTTCTTCTGGTGAAGCCATTTTTTTGTTGATTTGGAGGTATGCTTTGGGTCGTTGTCGTGCTGAAAGGTGAAATTCCTCTTCATCTTCAGCTTTTTAGCAGAGGGCTGCAGGTCTTGTGCCAATATTGACTGATATTGGGAACTGTTCATAATTCCCTCCACCTTGATTACAGCCCCAGTTCCAGCTGCAGAAAAACAGCCCCAAAGCAAAATGTTGCTCCATAATGCTGCCTCCACCATGCTCCATAATGCTGCCTCCACCATGCTTCACTGTGGGTATGGTGTTCTTTTGGTGATGTGCAGTTTTGGCTTTGCACCAAACATACCTTTTGGAATTATGGCCAAAAAGTTAAGTTTAACCTTGGTCTCATCAGAACATAACACGTTTTCCCACATGCTTTTGGCAGTCTTGATGTAGGTCTATGCAAAACATAGCCTGGCTTGGATGTTTTTCTTTGTTAGAAAAGGCTTCCGTCTTGACACCCTACCCCACAGCCCAGACATATGAAAAATACGGGAGATTGTTGTCAAATGCACTACATAACCAGTACCTGCCAGAAAGTCCTATAGTTCCTTTAATGTTGCTGTAGGCCTCTTAGTAGCCTCCCGGACCAATTTTTGTCTTTTCATCAAGTTTTGGGGGACATTCAGTTCTTGGTAATGTCACTGTTGCTCCAAATGTAATCCACTTCTTGATGACCGTCTTCACCGTGTTCCATGGTATATCTAATGCCTTGGAAATTCTTTGGTACTCTTCTCCAGACTGATGCCTTTCAACAATCAGATCCCTTTGATGTGTTTTAAGCTCTTTACAGAACATGGCTTTTGCTGTCACACGCAACAAAGGAAATGTCAGGAAAATCCTAATAGAACAGCTGAACTTTATATGGGGTTACTGAGAATCACTTTAAATAATGGCAGCTGTGTACTAACTACTATATAACGTGTTTAAACGTGATTGGCTAATTCTGAACACAACCACATCCCCAATTATAAGAGGGTGTTCACACTTATGCAACCACATTATTGTTTTGGTATTTTTATTTTTCCCCTCTAAATGATTTCAGTTTGTCTTTCAATGAAATTTTACAGATTATGTATCACATTAAGGCCTCATTTACACGAGCGTGTGCGTTTTGCGCACGCAAAAAAATGCAGCGTTTTGCGTGCGCAAAAGGCACTTGACAGCTCCGTGTGTCATCAGTGTATGATGCGCGGCTGCGTGATTTTCGCGCACCGCCATCATAGAGATGAGGCTAGTCGACGTCAGTCACTGTCCAGGGTGCTGAAAGAGTTAACTGATCGGCAGTAACTCTTTCAGCACCCTCAACAGTGAATTCCGATCACCATATCGAGTAACCTGTTTAAAAAAAAAGAGGTTCGTACTTACAGAGAACTTCCCGGCCGTTGCCTTGGTGACGCGTCCTTGGTGACGCGTCCTTGGTGACGCGCCTCTCTTGACAGCTGGCCCCACCTCCCTGGATGACGCGGCAGTCCATGTGACCGCTGCAGCCTGTGCTTGGCTTGTGATTGGCTGCAGCTGTCACTTGGACTGAATTGTCATCCCGGGAGGTCAGACTGGAGGAAGAAGCCGGGAGTTATCGGTAAGTCAGAACTTTTTTTTTTTTTACACGTTCACGTATATTGGGATCCGAAGTCACTGTCCAGGGTGCTGAACCAGTTTAACTCTTTCAGCACCCTGGACAGTGACTGTCTCCTGCCAAGTTCGGTCAAAACGAGTTCGGCCGAACCCGGTGAAGTTCGGATCGCTCATCTCTAAGACACTCCGTTCGGATGTTTGTAAACAGAAAAGCACGTGGTGCTTTTCAGTTTACATTCAGTTTGACAGCTCTTGCGCGAATCACGCAGTTCGCACGGAAGTGCTTCCGTGCGACCTTCGTGGTTTTCACGCACCCATTGACTTCAATGGGTGCGTGATGCGCGAAAAACGCACGATTATAGAACATGTCGTGAGTTTTACGCAGCGCACTCGCGCTGCGCAAAATTCACGCATTGTCTGCACTGCCCCATAGAGTAATATAGGTGCATACGACACACGTGAAAAGCACGAACGTCGCACGCGCGTATATTACGCTCGTGTAAATGAGGCCTAAAGGTAGACAAAAATTCTGAAATGATTCATCTTGTACTGATTTTTTGACATGACAAAAACCTGGCATTTTAACAGGGGTGTGAAGACTTTTTATATCCACTGTGTGTGTGTGTGTGTGTGTGTGTGTGTGTGTGTGTGTGTGTGTGTGTGTGTACATATATATATATATATATATATATATATATATATATATATATATATATATATATGGATAGATAGATAGATAGATAGATAGATAGATATAGTTAGTATTATTATTACGTATATTAGTAAGTAAAAGACAATTGCTCATGCCTCATTTTCTTATTATTTTATTTCTTTTCTTTCATGGTATGAGATTTTACATCACTAATAAAAGAAATATTGCAAAGCAAAATACACAAATGACATCGATTTTCATCACTTCACTTTTCCTGAAGAAGCAAAAAATTCTAAATGATTTACAACAGGATTTCAGCTGCAAAGTATTAACCACACACTGAATTCATCGATGATATACTGTAATTATTAGGACTGAGTATTATTTCTATCCTTATCTCCTACATAATGATATGATTGGCAACATACTCTCTCGCCACTGGCTGAGCTGGTTGCATTTGTATTGCAAAGAACTGGAAACAAGAAAATTTGTAACATCTCATCTGGCCAGTTGCCAAATATCTACAGGGCATTAGCAACAAACTGGTGAAGCTCATTAAAGCGGAGAGAGAGAGAGAAAGGAACCTATAACCATTAAAACTCCATTAAGCAGCATGTCATCTTGTGGAACTAAATAGCCCACAGTAATCAAAAGCATATGAACCCCAGCTGGGTTACCTAGTGAATTGCTTCGATTTAGGGGAGAATCTATCAGGAATGAATGTTCTTGGGTTGGTGGAGTTTTTTTCTTCTCCAGTATATGGTTCCTTGTTCCATTATAATTAAAGTGATTGATGCTGCATGTAGACAAAGGTGAGGAGTGACCAAAATAGCCGGCACATCTGCTCATTCCAAACAGCACATAAAATGCAGCTATAGCAGATAGGCCCGTAAGGTTATCCTGCCACAATCAATTAGGCATGGCAGACACAATACTTTCTCATCAACTTGTGCAGGGGATATCCATCATTTTTTTTCCTACAAAGCAGATTACCTATTGTGTGAATCCTATGCAGACTGTTTATAGCTTCATTCAAGGAAATCTGCTCTTCTGCTCTTAAACATTCATTTACTTCAGCTGTAAATTATGTATGCGCTGTATGAGCACATTGATTCTACTGTGTGGAGCAAATATTGAAGGTAGCTCATGAAATAAAGATAACGGTTGATGTGTTCCTTTAGCCAGGAACGTCTAAGAGAATGCAACTTTGAGGCTGGGTTCACACAACCTATTTTCAGGCGTAAACGAGGCGTATTATGCCTCGTTTTACGCCTGAAAATAGGGCTACAATACGTCGGCAAACATCTGCCCATTCATTTGAATGGGTTTGCCGACGTACTGTGCAGACGACCTGTAATTTACGCGTCGTCGTTTGACAGCTGTCAAACGACGACGCGTAAATTGACTGCCCCGGCAAAGAAGTGTAGGGCACTTCTTTCAGACGTAATTTGAGCCGTTCTTCATTGAACTCAATGAAGAGCAGCTCAAGATTTACGAGCGTCTCAGACGCCTCGCATAATACGAGGAGGAGCTTTTACGGTTGAAACGGGGCAGCTGTTTTCTCCTGAAAACAGTCTGTCATTTCAGCCGTAAAAGCCTCTCACCGTGTGCACATACCCTGAAATTGTTGCAGTAATAGAATCAGGCTGAACTTTTTTATTTTCTTTTTCTTTCTATTTTTTGTCATTTTGCAGTAAATTTGGCCTTAAACAGTTCCGTTGCGGGTCGTGTAGTATTTTTATGTAATGCACAGTACTCAGTAGAGATATAGGTGCAGTTTTAAAGAAATCTGAGTTATATTGTTGACTAAAACTGTAACTACTTAGTTTAAAGGTTGTCTTTATGAGACAACCCCAGTCCATGTGCTCTATTAGGGCATATGGACGCCATAGCTGAGGCTCCCCTGTTCAGGACAGCTCCAGAGCATTCCAGCTGCCCTTGTATTATATGGATAGACATTTATTTCAATGGTCTCAATGGTCTCAATGCAATACTACCAGCGAACGCATTTTTTTCCTTCCTGCAAAACCTGCTGGTCAGCACAGCAGCTCCTATGTGAAAAGCACTGTCTGTGGAGAGGCAGCTCCTTTAATTATGGGGCATCATCTTAATCATATTGACATGGATGTCTATTAGACGTTATTCCCATGCAGCGTCAAGTGCACGAAACCTGTATTGCGGCAAACAGAGTTTATTTACTGCTGTATGGTGCCTCCTCATGGCACTGTATTATGGAGGTATCCTTACTAAGTAGGTATCCTTTACTAGTGGTAAATACCTTCTTAGTATGGCATGCCACCATTTTTTTTCTATCATATTCCATATTATTCTGAGAGAAAAAACCTCTATATGCCGCCGTATGAAATTATATGTTATAATATGGCCGCATACATTTTCAATTGGTGCTGTATTACAGATTTGTACCAATTGAAACTGTCATAGATCCATAATACAGGTGTGTGCACAGATGTGTTCATAGGTTGGCGCCCACTGCAGGAACTGGCAACTACATTGCATGAATGACTGGGTGATCTGTGAGTAGCGCCATATGATTAACACCTGAAAATGGAAATCTTCATTGTGCTCAGTTTTCCATGTACTTGTATAAATTGTTATATTGTCCTTTTACCACCCTGGTGATATTTAGGCACACAGAGATATTTTTTGTTGTTAGAAAAAAAAACCTTATTCGTCAGGCATGTCATTTACGTGCCAAATTTTAGATACATCCTGGAAAATCAATTTGTACATTATTTGCGTGGGGAGGGGTTGTAAATAGGTAAGGAAAGCCCTGTCTAGGCAGTTTCATAAACACCATCCTCCTGTATTTCAATGCTTGAAGTTATTATCCCAAATTACTGATATGAGTTTACTGCTTTGTATGTTACTGTTTATTCCATGTATTATACAGTATAGTTGTATATTATACTAGTCATTATAATGGGCATTATCTTTGAGTCCATGTGAGAATTCGAATAAATTCTATATAAATAATGTAAAAAAAAATAATCACACTCATATCAATAGACTCAAGTATTCCGAAAGTGTTCTGATGACTTCCAGACATGTATATTCAGTGTTTTGATTTGGAGCAGATTGAAAGCTTTCCCAGATTTCTAGGAGCCCTGTTTATGCATGGTCTTTGTTTGTGATGCTTCGCCAATTGGGGACATGGTTGACAAGTTTAGTGAAATGGAGCGAATTCATTTTTTAAGATGGCAAATGTGACTATACAGGTGCAACTTCAGTAATTTACTGGAAATTGGAAAGCCTGAAGTTACTTTTCAATGAATGGCGATTAGATGCATATCCAGGCCTCATATCACTTTGGGCAAGTCTTCTATTTGCTGTCTTAGTTCTGTACCCTGACCAAGACAGTGTGGCTTGTTAATGGCCCCCCCTTCCCACCACCCCCATCACTCAACACCCAGGGCACATGCCTACAAGCCCATCTTTCCTACAGCTATTAACCTATTGACAATTACAGAAAATGTTCCCCTAAAAAACCTATATACAATTATCTAGAACTATAAGTAACTTAGTTCTCTCTTGTGTGACGTATTTTCTAATTAAATGTAATTGTAATCTTGATGCAGAATTTTCAAAGTGACCACTACTAATAGAAGCCATGACAGTGTCTATAATAGAAAAAATAAAATATTTGAAGCAGCACAAATCCCGATATCAGGAGCGGTGTCACGCTGTAAAATCAGACAAACCCAGTCTGACGTAATGTAATCCTCAGAAAAAGCATGGTTGACCAGCAGCACACATCTCCCAAATTTCAAGCAATATGTCCTTTTATTGGTCAAACATCCAGTAAAATATGGCAAGGCTTGAGAAAGACCCTCCACTTGTCACGGGGCGAAACGTTGCCATTTTTTACTGGATGTTTGACCAATAAAAGAACATATTGCTTGAAATTTGGGAGACGTGTGCTGCTGTTCAAACATGCTTTTTCTGAGTGTCTATAATAGAGTCACTATCACTCAATGGACATCCTATGGTAATGCTTTTTTAGATCTAAAGATTTTGTAGTTCTGGCATTATATTCACTAACCTTCCCATATTAATTATGCACTGTTCAACCATAACATTAAGACCACCTGCCTAATATTGTATAGATACCTTTGTGCCGCCAAAACAGCTCTCACTCGTCGAGGCATGGAGTCCACAAGACCTCTGAAGGTTCCTGTAGTATCTGGCACCAAGACATTAGCAGCAGATCATTTAAGTCCTGTAAGTTGCTAGATGGGACCTCCATGGATCAGACCTGTTTTTTCAGCAGATCCCACAGATGCTCGATCTGATTAAGATCTGAGGAATTTGGAAACCAAGTTAACACCTTGAACTCTTTGTCATGCTTCTCATACCATTCCTGAACATGTTTTGCAGTTTGGCTGGGCACCAGCTTGCCTTCTTCCATAGTGCCTCCTGGTGCCATCTTCTCCTCAGGCATTCGGCATGCATCCGGACATCTACATGATGTAAAAGAAAACATGATTCATCAGAGCAAGCCACCTTCTTGCATTATTCCATGGGTCACCTCTGATACTCAAGTACCAATTTAGTGGTGGACAGGAGTCGAGATGACGCCCCAAACACAGCAAGTTGTGATACATTGTGTGTTTTGACACTTTTCTCTCACAGTCCGCATTAACTTTTTCAGCAATTTCTGTGAGATTGGACCAGGTGGGCTTGTCTCAACTTTCTATAAATGTAAATGTTACCCTAAGAAATTTGTAAGCGGGTCAGTAGAAATTGAATTCTACATCCTTGTTACTAGCACAGTGGCAGCACAAGTATAGCAGTATCATTCTATTCTTTCTACTTCTATTACATATTTTATTCTATTTTGATACATTTGGATCAATTTAATAGCTCTCTACCTGTTACTCTACTTTTGCACACAGTGTTGTAGTTGCAGTAGGATTACAGCTCCACTACCAACTTATTAGCTCAGTGGCAGCATTATTACCATCACACTTTTTTTTCTCTTCTCAATACAATAGAAGAGACAATATAATGTTTGTTGAATGCAATGTATGTTTTCTTGATTGTTGCACGATGTGCCTTGATAAGACATTAGGCTGCAGGTAAATTTATGATTTTGGCAATTATGCTCAGTGGGAATGTGAAATGATCCGGCTGAATGCATGGCTAGACATATACAACTGTATGCCTATACAGTTGCAAATGTCTGCCATTGACTGTATAATATAAACATATTCCTTGTGGTATCCATATTTTTATACAGTTGTATTAAAAAGTGTACTCTACTGTATACTTATTAATACATTTGGGATTGCTTGAACCTGTTGTATATTGGCCAAATGTATGCCAAAAGCAGGGGTGTACTTCAATTTGGTTCAGAAGCAGTATTCGTACCTGAGCCCCAGTACCCAAAGGGGCCCTAAGGCCCCTCTGACACATTAAAAATATACCAGTATTATACATGGTAGCCCCATTACAGATTTTGCATTTGGGTCCCAGAAGCTTCAAGTTATGCCTCTGTTTAAAAAGAGACCGTTATGTCATACGTTGGCTATTAAAGATAATATGGTCTACATTAGTACATTTTCCTGGCATATGTGCCAACTATGTACCACAGGTATAGCGTGAATTGTGCCTTAACTCAGTCAGTCAAAGTTGAAAAAAGAAACCGTTCAATGACAACTTCATCTCTACTACATCTTTAGATGTAAAAATCCGTAAACAACATAACAGCACACTATAATATAATCTAACTCATAAGAGGACATAAAAGAAAAATGAACTCTTGACTAAAACAATCTCAATTATTTAATGAGATGCTCAGTAGACCTAATGGTGATATTAAGGGAACACATGAGAAAGTAGATTTTTATTATCAGCTAATGACCAGTTTGTTAGCTAACAGGTTGTAAACACTCAAAGAAGCTGATCGTTAAATGTGGTTACTACATACCTCCATGGGGATTTACTAGATTTTTAATGATTTCATCAGAGAGTCGGGGAGGGGCAAAATTCTTGATTTAAATGGCTGTAGTGAACGGGCACATTGTCAAATTAAACTGAAAATAACATGTTCCCTTGTCAAGAATATACATTTTTTTTATCTTAGCAATCACATACGAATATAAGAAAATCTCCAATTCTAATGGATAACTACTCAATAAGTGCCACTTAATCTACATTACTTTGTGCTAAAATTATTCTAAGGGTCCTCCTAAGCAATGTTTCTTTGAAGCAAATTGCAATACTCATTTAAGAACAATCGTTTAATAAAATTTACATGACACTTTCACAGATCTTCATTATATAAAGTGATCTCTGAGATGGAGGAGAACATTGAGTACTTAACCATCCTGCTCTTGAGTTAGTCGCACTGTGTTGTTTGCCTTTACAATAGAAATCCAGCTGTACAAGTATTCCTTTCAGGTTTGAAAAAAAAATATAATTGACACTAGTTACTTTTTTGTATTTATTCCTATTAAAAGTAATTCTGTTGCAAATATAAACATAACAATGAAACTTTTTTAAATTAGATATGTTGCCTCCTTGTTCAAAACCCAAGACTATCAGTAGGTTCACTTTACAGGTATTTACCTTAAAACAGTTGCAAACCTGAGCTTGAAATGTTCCAGAGCAGATGTCACTCCTTCTCCATACAGGTTTTCACTGGTGAGTTGGTGGCTATAGTCAGAGAGATCTATATTTGTATGTGCTCACCAAAAATAGCCAAATGATCACCAAAATAGACCACATAAAATCTTATTGATTGCTACGGTCTATTATTTTTTTACATTTCATCATCATCCCCAGTGAGGCTAGTTGTGATGGTGCTACCTGCTTAACCCAAAGTTAATAATTATATTGGGGAATTTTCGTACCTACAAAATCCATGATGTTATATTATGTTATCAAATGACTCCCTTTACAAGCAGGAAGCATGACAGCATGTGTTAGCAGTGTAGTGCCACAATGTAGGCTACCTTTAAGGCCACGTTCACACGTGGCAGAATTTTTTCCGCTGCAAATGTTGGTGCAGATTCGGGGCAATTACGCAACGAATCTGCACCAACATTTGCATATTTGACAGGTAATGCACATATCACAGCGGACTTGCCACAGATTTCAGTTTTTGCAATGCAAAGGCTGAAATCCGCAGTGAAATTCCGCTGCTTCTCCGCAACATAATGAGCATGCTGTGGAGGTGAAATTCTGCACAGCAGCCTAATTTCCGCACAGTTATTTTCTGCAACGTCTGAAAACGTTTCCTAAAAATGTATAGAAACAAATGTAAAAACGGCTGCTGCAGAATTCCACTGCGGACTGTCCACCTGACAGTTGACCTAATAGTACCTATAGTAGGCTACCATTAATAGTACCTGTATGACTGCAGGACAACAGTGGAAAATGTGAACTCACAAAGGGGTTTATCTGAAAAATGTTTGAGAAACTTCTGACATGTCATAGTGACATGTCAGAAGTTTGGATTGGTGGGGGTCCGAGCACTGAGACTCCCACCAATCTCTAGAAAGAAGCAGCTGAAGTGCTCGTGTGAGCGTTCAGCCGCTTCGTGTCTGTTTGGCTTTTTCCGGAAAGCCGATGTATCGGAGTATGAGCTCATAGACTTTCTATTGAATCCGTACACCGATACATTTATTTCCGGAAAAATCTGAACAAACACGAAGCGGCTGAGCGCTCACACGAGCACTTGAGCTGCTTCGTTCTAGCGATTGGTGGGAGTCTCAGTGCTCGGACCCCCACCAATCCAAACTTCTGACATGTCACTATGACATGTCAGAAGTTTGTCAAACGTTTCGCTACACTTTAACTCTCAAATTCATACTAATCTTCATTCAACCACTTTGGAGATGGTACTCGAACACTAGGTCACAGCCAGCGAATTACTGAGAAGTTATGATGATCCACCCAGGAGACTGCATATAAAAATACTCCCCTGCTGAATAGTGAACGATGTGGCACAGCGAGTAATTGGTATGCAGACTATAAGTATAGCCTTAGTATTTGCAGAACACAATGTAATTACAGTTATAAGCTCACAAGACCAGGGTCTAGACAAGCTCTCTTGGTGCCCAAGACAGGGTTATCAGAATGTGCACACCACCCTCGGTCAACTATCAGTAGGACAATTGTTACTTTGAATACCCCCTTTCTCCCAACTAATCAAGTTCTCTCTTTTTTTTTAATTAATAAAAAGTACCCCCTACCACCAAGGGCACCCTAGGGGCCGCCTACCAATCATCTTGACTCTGCTCAAGGAACTTCAGCTTGTTTTGAGTTTTTTTGTGTAGAAATATGTACAGTAGATACCTTTTGTAGAAGAAAGTGCTGAAAGGTAAAGACTAGGGGAAAGGAAAGGGACTCAAGAAAGAAAAGGGTGGAAGGGTAGGGATTCAATGCATATGGATCCCATTAAATAATGCAGAAGTAAATATACAGTATGCAATTGCAGAATGAAAGACTTTTCCCTTCCAAGTCCTTGCAGTGTTCTTTACTGGATTAGCAGGAGAAGAATATACAGCCCATACATTCTTATTATTAGCTGCTCACAAGTGATACATAAAAAAGTCTCCATGTTCAAAACTCTGTTGTCATTGAGGTGACAGGGTCAGTTCAGTGATGGCAAAAATAGATCTTTGCTAAAGAGCAATATAGTTTACTGGAACCAAAGATAAATGTACAAAGCAAATTGGGATTATGAAAGAGTCAGTTCTTTCCAGAATTTCCTAGTGCAGAGTTTATTTGATTCTGAGGACATTAAGTTTAGTATTAAAAGTTTATCTCCGTCACATGCAAAGGTTAAAGTAGTTCTGAGTAAGCTTAAAAAAAATATTACTGAAAAGTTATGTCTATAAAAATTTACAGAGTTTATTTTTAGACTTCAAAAGAATCATAGAGCTGTTAAACATACACACACAAACAAAGGATAAAAGCACAGCGTGCACAAACTTAATTTGTATTTAAAGTTCATCCAGGCCGGTCTATCTCATATCTATTTATTTATGCATTATCTATCTATCTATCTATCTATCTATCTATCTATCTATCTATCTATCTATCTATCTATCTATCTAATATCTATCTATCTATCTATCATCTATCTATCTATCTATCGATCGATCTATCTATCTATCTATCTATCTATCTATCTATCTATCGAAAATCTATCGAAAATCGATCTTGTCAATGTCAGGGTTAGGAGAAAAGAAGAAACAATGTATATGAAGCTCAAAATGCTGAATATAGATTTTTGTCAAAACTCAAATGAATGGTAATCACTTGTAATATTCATCAACCTTCATAAAGTCTTCAGCTTTATAAACAGGGAAGGACCATTAAAGAGCCCCTGAAAATGTCTCTGGACATATCCTCAATCCTTATCCCTTTCAAACACATGAAAACTCAAATTTGCACCACTGTCAGAGACACTTCTGTGGATAAAATATTTCCTACAGCACCCAAATCCAGCAACATCAATATCTACAAGTATGTTTGTGGCCCCGGAAGAAACCAAAAAGGCAAAACCTAGGATCAGGCTGCATGCTGCGTGTACTTTTATTGATAAGCTTTTTTGGATTTTAAAGTTTGCAAGTATACTGTAATAAAACCATACTATTTAACATGGAAGCATACACATGGATAACCATCTCTGGCGGCATTTCTGAAATGAATGATTCTGAAAACAGATGTTCACTCATATAGAAAAGGAGAAAAGGTTATCCAAATATGACAGATATTACAACTTGCAAATGTATCCTTAATCTAAGACAGTATGGAAGCCACTGTGCCAAAATTTACAGTATATGGTCTGACCATAGTCAGGAATACCCTTTCCTGTGGATTCTTCTCCAAAGCATTCTCTCCTGCCGAGCGAAATGATGGCATCGGAGATCGCAAACTCCTGGCCATTAAATTTGCTCTTGTATGGAGTCATTTGCTAGAACGGGCTCATCATCCCATCACTATCTATACCAACTACAAAAATGTCTTGTATCTGCAAACGAAACATCTACTCAACCCTTCTCAAGCACGCTGGACTCTGACACTGACAAAAACGTCAAGGCTGACGTCTTATCTCGCTCTTTTGACCCAGAAGATCAGGACCCTGTACCTCAGCCTCAGTTCATTATTGACCCCAGCCTCATTTTGTGCGCGGTTAAAGCGAAGATCACAATACTCCTCGAGGTAAGACTTTTGTTCCTCTTAATCAAAGAAAACAAATCCTTCATTAGGGTCATTCCTCCAAGTTCACTGGACACCCTGGAAAACACTAGCTCTAGTATCTCATTGCTACTGGTCGCCTTCTCTGTCTCAGGACATTATAGATTATGTCGCAACATGCTCCATTTGTGCTTAGAATAAAGCTTCAAACTAAAGCCCTTCTGGATTGCTACATCCTTTGCCCATACCTGACTCTCCTTTGTCTCATTTTGCTATGGATTTTATACTGACCTACCAAGTTCCTTTGGCTGTAACGTAAAATGGGTCGTAGCTGACCATTTTTCTTAAATGGCACACTTCATTTTCTGGCCTCCCTTATGGTGCTCGTCTGGCTATTCTCTTCTATTAAGCACATCGTGTCTGATAGAGGAGTACAATTGACTTCAAGATTCTGGAGAACACTCTGCAAGTGGCTCGAAATCAAATTGGACTTTTCCTCCGCCTACCATCCTCAATCCAATGGATCAACCACTTTCTAGAGAACTTTCTCAGGAATTTTGTGTCCGCTCCTCACTATAACTGAACTATTCTCCTTCCTTGGGCAAACTTTTCCTATAATTACCACACTGGGAAGTCCATACAGTCATCACCTATTTTTACTGGTTTATGGACAACATTCTAGAATCCCTTTATCAGTTCCAACACTTTCTAAAGTTCCAGCAGCCAATCCCTCTTATGATCAATTCTTATGCAATTGGCAGTTGGCCAAGGAGTCTATAAATAAATCAGTAGCCTACAAGCTTCATCTTCTCCAAGAAGTCTCCTCAATGTCCTACTTTCTCTACTCCTGATACTGAGTATGAGGTTAACGAGAATCTGGATGCCAAGAGGTCCAGAGGGAAGCTCTGGTAACTTGGCAATTGGAAGAACTCTGGTACCGAGGACAGATTCTTGGAACAAGAAGAGAATGCTCATTCTCTATCCTTAAAATTTTTTATCATTTGTTTCCCCAACAAACCGAGGGGACGTAAGCAGGGGAGTACTGTAATGGTCACCACTCCCTGCAACTGCCGTATACTTACCTTTCCACAGCATTATCTGTCTCCTGGTCGGCTTTGCATCTCTCCCTCTCTCCTGTCTGGTTACGGCTATCACCGCCGCTCTCCTCCTGCTACTCAGCTAGTTCCTAGTGTATGCGCTGACATTTCCTCCCTTTAAGATGTAACCTGTGCCAAATTAATACCCTGCCTTCTACTGATACCCTAAAATATACTTTATTTGGGTTTCTTGTGATTGACTTCTGCCTGTACCTTTGATTATTCTTGCCTGCCGCCTGCCTTGACCTCTAGCTTGTGACCAGTGACGAACCTCTACCAGCTGCCAAGACCTCTGGCTCTACCAACCATATGTGCCCACCTGCTGCCTACCTGAAATGCCATACCTGACCTTGCAAACTTTCTGCTGTTTCTGTATCTCGCCTGTTTTCCTCAACCATCGTCAAGGAGACTACTCCGGGGTTAGCACCTATTGGGGTTAAAGGGTGAATATCTGTGGTTTCCTTAGACTCCGCTCTCCAATTTAGCCACATGTCAAATCCCTTGGTGACACAGAGGATTCACACTATCCTCTGCAGGCCCCCTCTGATAGTCTCACTATCCACGAGCCCTTGACACAGTGTGATGCTCTGGGCAATGTTCTGCTTGGAAGACCTTATGTCCTGACAGGCATGTGGATGTTACCTTGACACATACCACCTACCTAAACATTGTTGCAATCCAATAACAGCCCTATATGGCAATAGTATTCCCAAATAGCAGTGGCCTTTTTCAGCAGGATAATGTGCCCTGCCACACTACACAGATTGTTCAGAAATAGTTTAAGAAAAATGAAAAAGACTTCAAGATGTTGACTTGGCTTTCAAAGTACCCAGATCTCAATCCGATCGAGCATCTGTGTGATGTGCTAGAAAAATAAGTCCGATCAACTTACAGGAGGATCTACTGCTAACGTCTTGGTGCCAGATTCCACAGCATCTTCCGAAGTCTTGTGAAGTTCATGACTTGATGGGTCATAGCTGTTTTGGTGGCATGAGCGGGACCTAAACAATATTGGACAGGTAGTTTTAATGTTATGGCTGATTGGTGTATTTTCCCGAGTGCAATTTTTTTTGCAAGATCTCTGCATTTAAACATTATGATAATAAATTACAGGGGATGTCTGCTTGATTGTAAGTTCAGTCTATGCTATCAGTCTATTGCCTATTATATAATTTACTTCCCTCATTTTCAGTCAACTCTATGGGGTTTATATGTCCAGTTGTTTCCTTTTCTATGCAGGACTTGTGCTGGCTATATATGATATAAACTCTATAACAGAGTGCAGTGTTCACCTGCTATGCAAGACCCATTCTTCTGTGTATTTGTCAGAGTTTAAACTCAGTAACTCCTGTGTTCCAAGGAGTAGCTCTTCTCATTGAGACATCTGAAATGCTGGACAGCTCTACTGCTGAATCTATTGTCTAGTTTCTATTGATTCCTACCTCTCTGGATTCCTTACTTTAATTGCTTGATTGGGTTCATTCTTGTGTACATCTATATAAGCCTGGCATAGTCTAGTTCCTTGCTGCCTCTTACTATAAAAGCATGGCATAGTTTCGTTTCTTGTTGTATTTCTACAAATTGTTGCTTCTCATTTGTGTACAAAACTTGGAATGTTTCCTGACCACATCTCTGCCTCACGCTACAAACTGTTGACGCATATCTGTGTACCGAACTTGGATTGTTTTCTAACCTCGTCTCTGCCTCACGCTACAACCAGTTCACGGTTATATGTGTACTGAACTTAGATTGTTCCCTGACCACGTCTCTGTCTCAAGGTACAACTGTTGATGCTTATCTAAGTTCCAAACCTTGAATCTTACTTGACTACTCCTGCTATCAGCAGCCATTTGCCTGATTGTTTCAGCCACTGGACTCTCTATCTGCTATAGATCGTTATAGAATAGTCTGGCCCATTTTATTCCAATGAACAGAATAACCACTGCAGAATTTTTTTTTTTGAACTAATGATTCGTAAAGTATTCAGATTACAAGGAATTCCAAATAATATGGTCTTTGATCGAGGGTTCACTTCCAAATTCTGGAAAAGTTTTTGCTTTGCTCTTGGGATAAGAGTAAATTTGTCTTTGTAGCGTCCATGGCCACAGGCCGTCGGGTTTACTCACCTCCCGACGCCCGCAGCCATGGATCCGTGAGCGCTGGTCCCCATCTCCTTCCTAGGAGATGCCAACGCTCACTTCCGCTCCATTCTGCTGTGTCCCGTGGGGTGCGTGAAATCAGGAAATCATCATCATCAACGGCCCATGATTTCCTGGCCTATAAGAGGGTCCCAGCCCTTCTGATCCTTGCCTGAGCATTGTTAGTTTTCCCAGTCTGTCTTGCAAATGGTCCCTTAGTGTTTCCCGTTCCAGTTGTTACCCGTGCCCAGTTACCTGTTCCTGTATCCCGTGCTGTTCTTGTTCCTGTGCTAATTGGGTGACAGAGTCGTGTCACGTCCTGTGTCATCTGCCACGTCCAGAGGTATTCGCCACGTCTGACGCAACCTGCGGCATCTGTGACATCCGCCACGTTTGGCGATACCTGCTGCACCCATGTCCATCAGTGCCAGAGCTGCCGCCACTGTCTGGACTATCCAGGTACCCTTGTGCGGAGCTTTGTATTCTGGGGTTCCTGTTGTTTGGCCAGCTGCCTCTCTGCTACGGCGGGGCGGCCTAGTGGGTTCACTAACCCGCTTCATGACAGTCTTCTGCCTTTCATCCCTAATCAAGTGGACAAACTGAAAGAATTAATCAAACTCTTGAACAGTCCCTTCAAAGCTTCAGTAGTTATCTTCAGGATGGCTGATTGGATTACTTACCAGCAGCTTAGTTTGCATATAATAACTCTGAGCAGAGTTCAACATCACAAAATCCATACTATGTCTTTATTTCTGATTTGCCAATTTTTATCTCTCTTCCAGCAGTGACTGAGTACCTCACGTCATTACAAAAAGTTCAAGAAAAGATTGTTGAGAGTTTGCACGATGCTCAAAAACAATTTAACCAGGCTGTTGATAAACACCGAAAAGCAATTCCTGCTTTATATTTAGGGGACAAAGTGTGGCTTTCCACCCAAAAATTCTCGCAGATAAAAACCTCCTCAAAACTTGGGCCAGAAATATATTGGACCATTTAAAATTTATGCGAAAATTAGTGAAGTCATATTTCGCTTAAAATTTGCGGAGACAATGAATGTGCATACTGCTTTTCATTGCTCTCTTTTTAAGCTGTTTCAGGAAAAATCCTTTTTGAGGACGTAATTTGCTTCCTATATTTTTTAAAAGACCTTGGACTCCAGAATTTATCGGAATAAGCAGCAGTACTTGATTCAGTGGAAGGGATATGGCTGTAAAAATATTTCTTGGGAACTAGAAGACAATATTCATGCTCTTGGGCTTACATATCAGTAGAGGTATCCTAACAAGCCAGCCCCTAGGGCGTACAGAAAACATCAAGGAAGAAAGGGGGTTACTGTAAGGATTTGAACCCAAAAGTTCTTGTGTCCTAGGCAGCAGCTCTTCTCACTGAGCCATCTGTAGTGCTAGACAGTGCCACTGCTGAATCTGTTGTCTAGTATCTCTTGATTCCTGCCTCTCTGTATTAATTGCCTTGATTGCTTGATTGGGTTCATCCTTTGGTTTACACTATAAGCCTTGCATAGTTTAGTTCCTTGATGCCTCTTACTACATAAGCCTGACATAGGCTAATTCCTTGCTGCCTCTCCACTGTTGATGCTTTTCTATTTACTAAACTTGAACTTTTTCCTAACCACGTCTCTGCCTCATGCTATAACCTGCTGCCTCTTATCTGTGTACAGAACTTGGATTGTTTCCTGAACACGTCTCTACCTGTTGACGCTTATCTGTGTACCAAGCCTGGACTATTACTTGACTACTCTTGCTATTAGCACCCACCTGCCTGATTGTTTTAGCCACTGGACTCAGAATCTACTAAAGACCATGACAGTATTGTATGTCAACACGGGCTCACACATTCTAAACAAAAACGTTGTCACATGACCTTGCACTGCCCTCGAAATTGACAATACTGAAGGTAGCACAATAAAAGCCCTTTCATCAGGAGACTCTTAATTTGCAACAGTTTGTTTATGGATTATCCATAATGGAATAAGTGTCATAGTTTGGTTATTTTTATTTAGCATTTTTAGGTACCACATGTTTCTCCTTTAGAACATCTAGCGATAATTGCCATTGAGTGAATTTTCCCGTCCACAGGCACATTTACCCATCCCCAAAAGATGTAAGAATTACTCTGAAAATCACTCCAGTAAATCCTATTCATTTCAAATGGATTTATGGATTAACAGTACTCTATTTAAAAACATTGGCAGCTGTTTGAACCTATCCCAGATGTCCTCCTGGTTCATGAAAGCAATGGCTTACATTTTAATCAAGCTAATCAGCAAACATGTTAATACGTTGCAATAGGATTTTCCAATCTACAGCTTCTGACCTTCATTAGAGGTGAGGTACAAGGAGCAGATACCAGGGAAAAAAATGTTTAAAGAGTAATTATTTATTTATTTAGTTCTACTAATAATTTACGGCATCTGTTACCTCCGAACATGATTTTCTGTTGTGTAATGCTACTGTTGAAATATCATACAGTATATTTACTGTTTTTTTTCTCACCAGAGATGCGAATCCTCTAAGCAACAATCGGTTTAGCGCTGGCTAGACTGGGCTGTGTAGTCTAAGGACTCTCCTAATTCTTCACTCAACCCATAAGGAGGTATGGACGTTCCCTGTAGGATTCCTATGTTGTGATCCCCAAAATAGCAACTAACCTAAAGGAACTCTAGTGTAGTCAGCAATGGAGCCAATAGCCGTCATTTGGGAAGCAATCACATGCGAAAAGTAGTAGGGTAGTAAGGGAACGTTCTGAAGGTCCTGAAGGTCAGAACTAGCAGTAGGAAAACAGGTACTAGGTGACAAATCCAAGGAGCAAGGTGCAAGACAGAAGCCAAATCTAGTAACAGTACCAACGGAGGATGCATGAATACAAAAAAAAAATCCGGCAGCACTGGCTTAAATGGGAGGAGGTGCAAGCCTTAGGGAACTGACCACTGTCACTCTAGACAAAAAGCAGTAAGTAGGCAGCACTCACAAAGGTGGATTCTGCCTGTTTACTGCTTTTGTTTTTTTTTTAGAAAGTTAGATACGTGGCAAATGGAGAAGAAAAAGGAAAAACACGATTTAACAGCACAATGGGAATATACCCTAACAGGTGATAGATAGATAGATAGATAGATAGATAGATAGATAGATAGATAGATAGATAGATAGATAGATAGATAGATAGATAGATAGATAGATAGATAGATAGATAGATAGATAGATAGATAGATATCAGATAAATCAGGCAGCACAAAATCAGGCAGCACTCCAAAAATAGTAAATTAAAATTGTGTGGTACTTTAGTGATCCATAAGCCCAAACAACGTTGCATTGGGCTTTTGGATCAATAAAGTAACACACTTTTTTCATTACTATTTTTGGAGTATTGCCTGATTTTTTATATATTTGTCTGGGTCTTTGGTCCTGACCTTGGCAGGCTTGCAGCCATCCAAGCTTGGTGACCGTGCGTTTTTGTTGTTGTTGTTGTTGTTTTTTATAGATAGATAGATAGATAGATAGATAGATAGATAGATAGATAGATAGATAGATAGATAGATAGATAGATAGATAGATAGATAGATAGATAGATAGATAATTAGCTATTTAAAAATAATGACAAATATGCTTTCTGGGAAATAAAGAATAGAAAATAAAAACAAATAAACATAACTTTCTGTGCAACATAATTAGATTTGTTTTATTTAACATGGCGAATGCAATATACATTTTTTTAGCTGTTATGCATGCAGACATTCAGGAAAAAATGTAATGAAATTATCTGCATGCTCTGGTAATATAATATATGAGATTATTAGAGAGACCAGGCATGAATAAATATATTATGTAATGTCTGAGCCGGCCTATTTTGGGTGCATACAGTATTGACCAAACGTATGTACAAAACTCAGAGTTTGCTATAAACCAGGGGTCTCAAGCACGCGGCCTGCGGGACACAGAGCCGCTAGTACAGACTCTGCACTGGGACTCTGGAATTCCCTGACATCATTGTCCACATATGGACAGCGAAGTCTGGGGCTTCCCCAGAACCGGAGTCCCATGCAGAGCGCTAGTATAGGCTCTGCTTTGGGACTCTGTGGAATTCCCTGACATCACTGTCCATATATGGACAGTGTGTCAGGGTCTTCCCCAGAGCAGAGTCCCAGGCAGAGCGCTAGTATAGGCTCTGCTCCGGGATTCTGTGGAATTCCCTGACATCAATGTCCATATATATATGGACAGTGTGTCAGGGTCTTCCACAGAGCGGAGTCCCGGGTAGAGCGCTAGTATTGGCTCTGCTCCGGGACTCTGTGAAATTCCCTGACATCGCTGTCCATATATGGACAGTGTTGTCAGGGTGTTCCCCAGAGCGGAATCCCGGGTAGAGTGCTAGTATAGGCTCTGCTCCGGGACTCTGTTGCAGCCTCTGACATCGCTATCCATACATCGACAGTGTTGTCAGGGGCTTCCCCAGAACAGGAGTCCCTGTGATGTCAGGAGCAGAGCTGGAATCCCAGGCAGAGTGCTAGAAGCGGCTCTGCTCCGGGACTCCAGCTCCGGGCAAGCCCCTGACATCACTGTCCATATATCGACACTGATGTTAATGGATTCCCCAGAGTTCCGGCGCAGAGCTTATACTAGTGTTCTGCTCCGGGACTCCGGCTCTGGGGTTGCCCCTGATATCACATATGGACAGTGAAGTCAGGGGCTCCAACAGTAGAGGAATCCCCAGCCAAAGCGTCTGCAACGCTCTGGCTGGGGATTCCACTCCTACAGCAAGCCCCAATGGAGCTATCTACTTGGGGTTACATACATACATACATACATAGTTACATACATAGTTTGTACGGTTGAAAAAAGACACATGTCCATCAAGTTCAACCAAGGGATGGGAAAGGGGAAGTAAAAAATTTCTGCACTGTGGCAGCGTCTACTGAGGGTACTGTGGCAGCATCTACAGAGGGCGCTGTGGCAGCATCTACAAAGGGCACTGTGGCAGCATCTACAGAGGACACTGTGGCAGCATCTACAGAGGGCACTGTGGCAGCATCTACAGAGGGCACTGTGGCAGCATCTACATAGGGCACTGTGGCAGTACAGAGGACACTGTGGCATTATCTAGGGGTGTGTTGCATTATCTACAGAGGGCACTGTGGCATTATCTACAGAGGGCACTGTGGCATTATCTACAGAGGGCACTGTGGCATTATCTACAGAGGGCACTGTGGCATTATCTGCAGAGTGCACTGTGGCAGCATCTATAGAGGACTCTGTGGCAGCAACTACAGAGGGCACTGTGGCAGCATCTACAGAGGACACTGTGGCAGTATCCACAGAGGGCACTGTGGCAGCATCCACAGAGGGCACTGTGGCACTATCTAAAAAGGGTCTGCCCAATCTTAACATGTGTGTCTGCCAAACACTGCTAACTGAGCCGCCGGACTGCATTTAGCGACACTTAAACTGGAAAACTGGATTGTTGAAATAAGCACGTGGAGAAACAACTCAAATTTTAAACCTAGCGGTATTATTATAGTAATGTAGTATTATTATTATTATAGTAATGTAGTATTATTATTATTATTATAGTAATATAGTGTTATAGTAGTTCAAATAACTCATTGATTAACAATAATTCTGTATTGTATCAAATTTGAAAGTAATGCGGCCCGTCAATTTCCCATTTTTTCTACATGTGGCCCACTTACCCGGCTGAGTTTGAGACCCCTGCTATAAACCTTCCCTTGTAAATAACACATTTAATTATAAAAGCGGGCTCAGGAGATAGTATGTAACTCCTAGAAGCAGATGTACTATGTGGAGTCATCACTGGAGTGAAAGAAGAGATATGGAAAGGATTGCCACATGCAATTCACAGCAATTTGGAATCTCCCTTACCCCTCAATCTGTAACTTGTTTTGTTATTCCAAAAAATGTTTAGATGAAAATTATCAGGTACAAAGAGTGTGTCCTGAAGGTTCTTTACTTAAGTTATCCAAAGTTCACTGCACACTTGAAATGTGATTTGAAAGGGAAAATTCAGATTCTGTTTCCTTTTCCAAAGACTTTGCCAAGAACATGTCCACAGAAGAGGAGTAGATGTTCACGTTGAACACAAATCAAAATGACTTCCAGCTATCTTATGTCTTTTATATATTAGACCACAAGCTCTTAAAGTAAATCACCAGTTGCGTGCTTTCACACATAGTGTTTAGGTCTTTTCCTGCGTTTTTTTGGGCTTAAAAAATGCGACGACCAGATGTTATCTAAAAGTCTGTACTGAAATATAAAACGCACTACAAACAATGCTTTTGTATTTGTGGCTTTTTTTTTTACCTATTGGTGCATTTTTTTGTGAGTGACATTTTTTTCAAAAGAAATCATGCTCTGGGTATGGCATTTCTTCTGCCGTTTTCCCACATAGGTTTCTCTATAGGACTTGAAAAATGGCAATAAAATGCATGTTATAAACTTAATGATTATAAAAACGGCACAAGAAAACTCATGAAAAAAATGCATGTATCATTAAAAACAGCTGGCATTTTTGAGATTCGCTTTTTTAGAAAAAAAAAAAAAGAACAAAACTCAAAGAAGCCTTAGATTAGAAAAAAAGATGCTTTTTTTCCCCCATCAATAGCACTACTCTTGTCTATGGGCTGTGCCTGGTACTGCAACTCAATCTCATTCAAGTGAATAAGGTTGAGCTGTAATACCAGTCACAGCCCATGGACAAAAGTGGCGCTGTTTCTGGGGGAAAAAGCAAACCTTTGTCTAACCTCATACAACCCCTTCAACCTAGGTTCATGCTTGGGGGCACAGCACATCAAAAATTTAATTTAAAAACTGAAGCCAAAGATTAAATACTGTGTGTTGTGATTCATCATTCTATCTACTGTAGTGTAAAGAAAAACAAAACATTACTTAAACTATTCAACTCTTACCAGACATAATAGTACAGCATATTTTATGTTAAAACAAAATCCAAAGAGCATTTTTCATTTGTCAAAATTCCATTAACAAAAGTTCCTTAGTAATTGAGAAAAATGTAATAGTCAATGATTTGGGGGTACAAGACCTGAACTATACTCATAATGGTGCGGCAGTTTATAATATTCCCTTTGCAGTCGCTTTATTGTATATCCTGCTCCTAGGACCACCCTCAATTAGCTGAGGCAGTTGAGTGTCCATTATCCAGTATAGTAACATTGCAGTGTACATGAAGTATTACACGTCTCCAATTGAACTCAAAGATCATCCATGTAATGTCAGGACCTCCAGAGTTAGAGTAGCAACTTGTAGCTGCATCTCGCTAGGGTAAAATAGGGTAAAACAGGGTAACCTAATTGAGGACCCATAGTACATCCTGTACACAATGTACAGTGAACCGCTTTGAGACAACCACTCAAAATTGCATTGAAAAATTGTCTTCTATAGTCATAGTGCTCTTAAAGAAGAGGACCAATATACATAAGATATATAAGGAATTCCATTACAGAAAAATCTGATATTGATAATGGAGCCTCCGTCGTAGATTTCGTAGGTTTTGCTAGACCAAATAACACAGCATGCAGCGCTTTTTTTGTCTGGCAAAAAGACAGACAACATTATGGAAACCCAACAGAGACCTTTAAATTCAATGGGCTCTATCGGCTGACGTTGATGTCCGTCATGCAACAGATTTGAGGCTTTCAGTATTTCTGAGGCTTTCAGTATTTTCGTTGTTCTACTCCTATAAATGAGCAGTACAGCAGAAACTCCTAACGCTGATGTGAACGAAGTCTAAGAGATTTATCATAAAAGTTTGCTGTACTTGGAATATGTGATCCAATGTCTCCAGAAGGTTGATGTGATGATTCGTTCAGTGCCAAAATGGTGGCTCAGTGGTTAACACTCTTAATCTTTCAGCACCAGGGCATTATATGCATAGAGTTTGTGCTTGGGTTGGTGTTCTTTGGGTACTACCATTTCCTCTCACACATAAACATATGTGTGTCTCTAAAATTAGAGCAGGGTTGCTCATCACCAGTTCTCAAGTACCCCAGAAGGTCATGTACTCAGGATTTTCTTAGTATTGCACATGTGATATACAGAAACTATGGTCAGCACATCAGGAATGGTCACAGATGTTTTCTATATAGGCTATCCTCAAATCATGACCTGTTGAGGGCACTTGAGGACTGGAGTTGAGGAACACTGGATTAGACAGAGACACATTGGGGAAACAAGTGACTACAATCTGTATATGATGTTTTGGTATATGTTGGCACTTTATCAATAATGGTACATGTAAATAATAAGTAGATACTCAAGTAGCGCCATTGTTTCCACCATTTGTAGTAGACACTATTCAGCTTCACATCACTTTGAACTTCTTCTGAGGGCTAAAATGAATAAAGAAAAAGAGCCCTATTTATTGACTGCCAGCCCCTTTTTGTTAATAAGTTATATAAAGCTGTAGGTGAAAGTAGCTGAAAGCTACGTACTACTTCAAGCTCATGCCTTCATCAGCTCAAAAGCTAGAAAAGCATGCAACTTCACAAAATCTTTAGAAATCTGTCTTCTTCACCTAGGAAGGTTGGGGCTTAGTTAAATGAGAGCTAAGGATATAAAAGTAAACAGATATAAGTTTCATAATATTATTCATTGTAAATATCTAATTTAGAAAATTTTTATGCTTGGAGGTGATTGATAGATTAGACTAAGAACTTGGTCCGGGCTGGTAAATGATAGCACTGATACACCGATTCTGTGGTTTTAAATCCTTGCCATCGTTTGCTGGACCTTGTATTTACTTCTCATACAATTGGCTAAGATTAAGGGCAGGCAAACTTATTTTATGCTTGCATATTTCACAATCATTGCCCCGGGCCAGTATTGCATTAAAGGAAAAGGAAGGGTAAAAACAGATGTTTCTTCTTAGGACACAAAATAAGTAATTTGTATATTTAGTATACTTGACAGGTCAGGTTGTTCTGATTTAGACAAAAGTGATACTAATGAAAATAGTTAGGTTTACTAATTTTCTCCATCAGTGAAGGGGTCAACTGAAATCCATAAGAAGCTCCTGAAAAGGACATATAATATGACTCAAAACACACTTATCTGCTACCAAAGAGGAATTTGATGGAACCGTATGTAGAATTTGGTGGGTTTAACATGAGCTTATGACTGATAAAATGAATTTAGTCATTTCAGCCTTCATTCATATGATTAAAATACTTTATCATTTTTACAGCACTGATATAATCCAGTCATTCACAAGCCCATAAAACATATTAAGCATTGAAGTTAAAGTTTATATCTAAGAATGTATATATAGACATCTGTAACCTTTTTCATCACAAATATAGAATTATCTTTCATAAGTAAATATGTAATATGAGAAAAAGGTGTCATGTCTGGCAAACCCAAAGAAAGAAAGAAATTTCCTTTTATTTAGGTCAGGATGTGTAATAGGTTAGTGTCCACCCGCCCAATACTGTCTTAAACCATAATGTGGGCACATTTAGCACTCACTACATCAATTAAATGAAGGGCAATGACAAGCCAGCTACAAGTTGTCTTTAAAGGGAAAGTGTCATGAAATTTTTTATTTTTTTTATCAAATTGCTTTTAGTATGATATTAAAATAAATTTTATTTATTTGTGTTCTTGTGTTCTACTTTTTTCTTTTTTCTTACTTTTACCTCTCTATGGGGCTGCCATTTTTTTTTCATCTCTGTATGTGTCGATTAACGACACATACAGAGATGGAATATGGCACATATAACCCCATAGAGAATGCGAACGGGAGCCGTTCCATTCTCTGCAGCGTATGCCATCTGTGTGGAAACGGGGCATGCGCCGCTCCGAAACAAGACCAAAACGCAGCTCGTTCGCAGAGTGAAATCCGGCGCCATTTTCATGTGGACCGGAAGCCGCTGCCGGACAGTAAGATGACGACTTCCGGCCGCGGCTTTCGGTCATATGTTCAAGGAAGCGAAGGCGCAAGGCATAGGAGCGGAGGCAGCAGAGGCGGCAGGAGCAGGTAATTTATGTTCGTGTTTGTGATGTGTGTATTATGTTCGTGTATGTTCGTGTTATACTGTCTGCTGAGCACTGTATCTAATCCTCCCACACTGGGAAGTCGCTCAGAAAATGGCGGCAAACAGTGTAGGAGGTTTGAAGATTCAAACCCCTCCTTCTCCTGGCACTAGCCAGAATAAGGGAGGGGGGATTGTGTGAGGACACTAGAGAGAGTGTGTCTACCCCAAATTTGCAGCATAAAGCAATGAGGTTGCTTTACCACATTGACCATACTGCAATTTTAGGAACTGCTCCCTCTAGTGCCCAGCACATGGAAATGTTATAAATTAGAATCTAATTTATAATATTTCCTGACTTGTGAAAAAATTAAAAAAATTAAAACAATGTGTAATCACTCAAATAATAATTGTTTAACTAAAAAAAATTTCTAGTGACTCATTCCCTTTAAAGGGGTTTCCTTGGAGTACACATTGATGGCATATCATTAGGGTGGACTATCAGGACACCCGCTGATCAGCAGAATCAAGGTGTTAAGCTGCACTACCAGGCACAGTCTTGCTAGAGTGCCAAGGGCTCTTTGTTGTTCTGATTGTGGGGATTCAGCTGTGCCTGGTACAACATCTCAGCTTCATTCGCTTGAATTCGGCTTGTTCTGCCAATCAGTGAGTTCCCAACCTGATAATTTATTGATGGGCTTTCCTAAGAAGGGGCCAAAAATGTACATTTACAGAAATCCTTTTAACATATCACTATCAACATAAAACTTAAAACACCAATGTGAAGAAAGAAAAAGCTTAGGAATGTTAGAGAGAGGCTGACCTATGTTAACACATAGGTCAGCCTTGGAGCTGTAGATGCAAAATATTAGGATATTCTTTATCAGGACTGTTTGTTATTTGTCAATAAATCCTCCACTCGCTAATGATAACGAGTTGACTCTACTGACTCTGTCTCAGTCTATGCAGCTAAGCTAAAAAGTGAAAGGAAGGAAACAGGAAATGTCAGTCTATTTATTGTGTGTTCTCCAGTGGCCAGTGTAAAAATGTGACTATTTCAGGAGATTTTTTTATTTAAAAAGTCACTTAACAAAAAACACCATAAAAAATAACAAAATATATGTTTATAATTAAAAAAAATATATCATAACCCCCATATCAGCATGGGTTTATGAGGGATCACTCCTGTCAAACTGATCCGATCAGCTACCGTGAGGAGGTGAGTGCTAGACTGGACTGGGATGAGTCATCGGTTGTCATATATCTTGATTTTTCCAAAGCATTTGATACTGTGCCACATAGGAGGTTGATACGTAAAACGAGAATGCTGGTACTAGGGGAAAACGTGGGTAAGTGGGTAAGTAACTGGTTTAGTAATAGGAAACATAGGATGTTATTAACGGTAAATACTTAGATTGGGCCATCGTTACTTGTAGGGTACCACAGGGGTCAGTATTGCGCCCTATGCTGTTTAAAGGGAATGTGTTGCCAGCAAAACATGTTTTTTTTTTTTTAGTTAAACAATTAGTGTGTGGGTGATTAAACATTGTTCTAATTTTTTTTATTTTTTTCACTTGTCAGGAAATATTATAAATTGGATTAAATTTATAATATTTCCCAGCACTGGTCACTAGATGGAGCAATTCCCAAAATTGCAGCATTGCATGTGGTAAAGCAACCACATTGCTTTATGCTGCAAAATTGGGAAAAAATCCCTCGCTCTAGTGAGCTCTCAGAATCCCCCCCTCCTTTATCCTGGCTAGTGCTGGGAGAAACGAGGGGTTTGAACGGTCTAACCTCCTACACTGTGTGTCGCCATTTTTTGAGCTAACACACAGTGTAGAAGGTTTACATACACTAGTAAACACACAGTATAAAACTTACATACACAGAAATCACTTACCTGCTCCAG
Source organism: Rhinoderma darwinii (assembly GCF_050947455.1). Taxonomy (NCBI): domain Eukaryota; kingdom Metazoa; phylum Chordata; class Amphibia; order Anura; family Rhinodermatidae; genus Rhinoderma; species Rhinoderma darwinii. Next base: position 370,867,030 of record NC_134690.1, on the reverse strand, counting down.
TCGCCGCCGCTCCCTCCGGTCCGTCCGCTCTGTCTGTGCACAAGTCCGGAAGCCGCGACCGGAAGTAGTAATCTTACTGTCCGGCCGCAACTTCCGGTCCACAGGAAAATGGCGCCGGACGGCGCGCATTTCAAATTGGACTGTGTGGGAGCGGCGCATGCGCCGGTCCCACACACACGGCGTACACCATAGTGGATGGAACGGGCCCCGTTCGCATTCCCTATGGGACTGGAGCTGCCGTATTCCATGTCTGTATGTGTCGTTAATCGACACACACAGAAATGGAAAAAAAAATGGCAGCCCCCATAGGGAAGAAAAAGTGTAAAAATAGAAAAAAGTAACACACAAACACACAAATAAATATAAACGTTTTTAATAAAACCCTAACATAAAACTGATATAAAAAAAAATAATTTGGTGACACTGTTCCTTTAATATTTTTATTAATGACCTTGTAAAGTGTTTGCACCGTAAAATTAACATTTTTGTAGGTGATACTAAATTGTGTAAAGTAATTAACACAAAGGTATTCTATTACAAATGGATCTGGATAAATTGGAGGCTTGAACAGAGAAGTGGCAAATCTTGTTTAAAGAGGCTCTGTCACCAGATTTTGCAACCCCTATCTGCTATTGCAGCAGATCGGCGCTGCAATGTAGATTACAGTAACGTTTTATTTTTAAAAAACGAGCATTTTCGGCCAAGTTATGACCATTTTTGTATTTATGCAAATGAGGCTTGCAAAAGTCCAAGTGGGCGTGTTTAAAGTAAAAGTCCAAGTGGGCGTGTATTATGTGCGTACATTGGGGCGTTTTTACTACTTTTACTAGCTGGGCGTTCTGATGAGAAGTATCATCCACTTCTCTTCAGAATGCCCAACACTGGGCAAAAACGAAAACAGTAAAGGGATTAGGAATTTTAGTTGACAGTAAACTTAACTGTAGCAACTAGTGTCAGGCAGCTGCTGCAAAGGCAAATAAGTTCAAAAGGGGCAAAGATGCACATGACAAAAACATAATTCTACCACTTTATAAATCTCTAAACCAAACATGGAATAATGTGTACAGTTTTGCACACCAGTGCTTGAGAAAGACGAAGTAGAGCTTGAGCGGGTTCAAAGGCGGGCAGCTAAAGTAAAAAAATGGAATGGGTGGACTTCAGTACCTAGAAAGATTATTAAAAATGTATTTATTTAGTTTAGAAAAAAGATTGCTGAGGGGGTGACCTAATTAAGATGTATAAATATATCAAAGGTCAATACAGAGATCTCCCTCGTGATCTATTTATACCCAGGACTGTAACTATAACAAGGGGGCATGCCCTTTGTCTAGTGGAAACAAAAGTTTCTAAACAAACAAAGACGGTGATTCTTTACTGTAAGAGCAGTGGAAATATGGAACAGTCTGCCAGAGGAAGTTGTCGTAGTTACGTAAACAGCCAAGAAAGCACTATTCGCATGCGCATTTCTAAGGGCACATTCAGACGTGGCGGACTGTTGAATTCCGCTGCGGACAATCCGCAGTGGAATTCTGCAGCAGCCGTTTTTTTCATTTCTTTCTATACATTTTTAGGAAAGTTAGTTCAGACGTTGCAGAAAATAACTGTGCGGAAATTAGGCTGCGGTGCAGAATTTCCCCTCTGCAGCATGCACATTATGTTGCCGAAAAGAAGCGGAATTTCACTGCAGATTTCAGCCTTTGCAATGCAAAAACTGAAATCTGTGGCAAGTCCGCTGTGATATCTGCAACGTCTGAATTACCTGTCAAATATGCAAATGTTGGTGCAGATTCGTTGCGTAATTGCCCCAAATCTGCACCAACATTTGCAGCTGAAAAATTCTGCCACGTCTGAACATGCCCTAAGTTGGGAATAAGCCTTTAACGTATGATTTTAGGTGGCTATAATTTGAATACAGTTATATATTATTGGACAGTACAGAATGTAATAAAAAACATGAAAGACAGAAATAAATATAAAAGAAAATTATTGCGCAAAACATGAAGCAGCTTTACAAATTGCCTTGATCAAAAATCAATTGTTTTGGGTATACAGCTCCTATGCAAAACCCATGTCTTCCCATTTTTACAGACTGCAAGCAGGTCTGTGTGTAGTCTGATCCTTCCAGGATCCTTGTAGATTAGCAAAAAGAAGTGGCAGATGGAAAAGAGTAACACATGACTGCAGGAGCCTGTTTGTAGCCTGTAACCATGCAAGCACATAGGGTTGAATAGGATCTATATGCATAAACTACTAGGAGATTTCTTTATCAAGATTATTTGCAAAACATTATAATTTTTTTAATTTTAGATGCATTAGAGCAAAAATGTTCTGTCCCTCCCTCCACTAGTCCCTGTCTGAAATCTGAAGCCAGTGGCCACCTTAGTATGCAAAACAGGGTTTGGGTGACCCCATTTTACTGACATAGGTACAGGTCATAGCTCTATTAGATGTTTTTGTCATATCCTGTCTACGTTGGAAATAACCCTTTAAGCTTTCATACATACTTATTTATTTATTTATTTATTCATTTATTTTCCAATTATTTATGCAACTCACTTTTCTGCTTTGCTATGTAGAATGGGACCATATCAGTGGAGTCATCTCAATTTTATTTTACTATGGCATCCCCTTTTCCTTAGTGGACAGCCCTACGTCTAAGTTGGGAATACAATTTTAAGCTTTCATACATACTTTTTTTTATTTACTTAATTTATTTGTTTTTATTTATTTTACATCTATTTCTGCAACTCACTTTTCTGCTTTGCTGTGTAAACTGAGATAGGATCAGCTGAGTCATTTCACTTTGATTTTGCTATGTTCTCCACACCCACCCTTTTTTTAGTGTGCACTCTTGTTGAGCTTAACCTAGTGCATAATAGGATGGAGTTATTCTTGTATGTGGTTAAGACATTTCTGATTTTAACACTGACAATAAAAAGAAAAATGACTGAATTAATTGCTTGATCTTTTGTATTTTGTTATTGTATGTATTTTATTATTATTTTATTTTTTGCAAGTTTACCATTGTACAGTGTATGTAGCATGATATATCCGGTGGTAGTTGACTGTAAAACCGTTATTGTAGTCTGTTCATTTTTCTTCTTCAGGTTTTAATGTGTACAGTGAGGTCAACGTGAGGCAAGTATTAGCTTATTTATAACTGAAGAAACTTATTTTTCAGAGCTGTCTGAAAGAACTTTCATGCGAGGCAGAATTTGATAGAAATATGGAAAATGGCCTGAACTTTAAATGACAAACAGATGAGAAAGGTCCCATGAAAGTCAAACCCTTTTGAAGCTCATGTGTTTTTGCATAGAATATAAATGAGGTTTTTAATTGAGATTGACTTGGTCTCATGGTAACATTTTGGTTGATCTCAATTAGCAAGGTTACAACAAACAGTAAAGGATGGAATCTGGTCATGGCACACGGTAATGTGATCCTGCTCTCGGAGTTCCTGTGATAATTTCCTCATAGGGTTTCACTAGTAACTCTTTCGGCTGCTTTCAAGCTATTCTCAATAATTCTGCCTTTTAGTGATAATACATTTACATGCAAAGATATAAAGAATTAGTGCATGCACAATTGCATGTTAGATTTAGGGTGCTTTTTACGTTTTTTGTTTTTTTCAATCCCCTATGTACTGGTTCTTGATCCTCCTGGGACTAATGGGTATATAATTATTATATATGAGTTTTTGGACAGTGAAAAATAGTAAAAATGTTGTGGTCACTATGGTGGGTCTTACATGGTCTATTTTGGATGTTCTATTTTGGAACTGAGCCACAATACCAAGAGCAGCCGCATGTACGGACGCGCTCCTGTGCCTGGTAAAACATTGAAGGGGCTAGGAGGGGCCACCTAAGGATAGCTGATCACTGTGTAATTACGGAAACAAATCCAATCCTAATGAATTTAATTTCACTGTGTCAAAAAATGTAATGTTCCACCAAATATAAAAAATAAAACTATTAGGTATACATTTTTGGGATTTTTTTTATTTGTTATCTGTGTATATATATGATCCTGACCTTTCTATATATTCAGTACATTTGTACATAGCACTCAAAATGTTGGCTATACTGAATATAAACGGCTATAATTACAAAAAATTACAAGATGTTTTCCAATGACATCTTTCATAGGGTCACCCTCAACAAGGCAGTCGGTTAGTTTGAAAGGTTGTTTTTATAATTTACATATACTACCAAATGCCAGATTTTAGGGCATGCTTACCCCCTTAACTAATGAGATTACGACCAGCATCTACTCCTGTGTCTGCTCTCATGACTTACAAACCACGCATCCCTGCCAGCCTCATTCCCTTGAAACAGGAAGAATTTTCATAGAAGTTTCAGGAGCAAGGAGATGAATCAAATGAGTCCTCTCCGTATAGTTGTGACGCCAATAGAGCTCACTGACATCTAAACAGGGCCGTGTTAATCTATAGGTGGGCCCAGTGAAACGGTGTGCCCCCAAAATAATTTAACCTTAAATGGAAAAGATTTACAGCTACTCCCCCATCTGAGGGAAAATAATGGGTGAGCTGAAGCACATTTTCCTCATTAAAACTTTTTTAGTCCCAATGTTCCCTTAAAGGGGTTATGCGGGGACCGAAAATTATTAGCAAGGTACTCAATGCAGTATGTGAGTACACTCGCTAATAAACATTCCAGTCCCCCGTCGTTCTGATTCTGAGATTTTCATAGATTTTTATAGTGCTGCCGGGGGACAGGAAGTCCAGGTGCACAGCCTTTTTTGATGACGATACGACTCTTTGTCATGTGACCGACCCCACTGTACTCTATGTACTCGCTGTACTACTGTTCCTGCTTGTACATGGAGTACAGCAGGCTTGGTCACATGGTGAAAAGTCATCAAAGAAGGCTGTGCAACTAGACATCCGGTCCATGTCAGCACTATAAAAATCTCAGAAATTCTCAGAAATCTCTGAAAATTTCTGAAAATTTCAGAATAGAAAACATCTTTAAACTGTCATGACATTTTAACATTTACTGAGTAGTTATGTGCGAGATACTCTCTATGCTATCAGTCATTTCCGGCTGTGTTGACCTTTAATGGGATTGATGGAAAAAGTCTAATATTAAACACCCCCTCCCTATATCATGACTATATTTCCAAATACCAACTTGTACTTGGTCATAATTGGTTGTAATTGGTCATTTAAGTTACTGAAAATAGCATATCAAAGCATACAGTAAAATCCTGACTGACCTGCCCCTGCCCCTTCCCCCCACAATTATTGATCTGGAAAATATTTTTTATACAGTTTATACGGGATAGAAACATAAATAAATACATGACACAAGGGAAGGCAAGCCATTAAAATTAATAAACCAGGAACTGTAACAAATTTGCTGCACAATTCATACAACTCTTACATCATATTTCTGTAGGGGACAAAATTACAAGCTTAATTGTTTCCATGTTCACTAAGTTCAATGCTCTGTACAAATTAGAATTTCTGTTGTTAACCGTATCATTGCTTCATAGTCATATGCACAGCACATGTATGATGTATGATAAAGATGGCTAAATATAGTGCAATGTGAATTGTATTCTAAACCCACATGAAATTTGTTAGTAAATAAGAAAAGTTTTATTATTGCAGCATTGTAGAAAATGCTCAATTGTTAGTACAGTCTATAGTAATGTATTGCAATAGCGTTGCATGGTTTTATGTTTTCATGTGTGGTAAACGTGTGTAGTTGTTTTCTTCAGAGCTCAACTATTTTCCTCCAGACCTGTCAATGTCTATATATTGATGATTTATGAGGCTACAGTTTTAATGTTCCCATATACATTCAATTAACGTTGGCCCACCATCTAATATTTATGGGGTTGTCCCGACTCTCCCCTGACGGCAGATGGGGGAAAGAAGTATACGAAATGTTGATTACACATGCCCAATCCTTTGTTCCCACAGTAGATAAGCCACTGTCAGAGTTGTCTGGCAGCGACTTCACCCCTTCCCCATTGAGCACATGCAGGCTCGTCCGAGCCATGGCTGCATGTTTATGGGGAATTCAGGAGGAATAACTGTCGCTCAAAAGAGCATTTAGCTGACAGTTATCTAAGGTGCAAAGTTTTGACTTAAATATATTCTAGGACAACTACGGTGAATGTGCCAATTGGGGATTCTTTCATTCATCCATAATAACAGCCATTCACAAAGTACGCACCACAAACCAGGATACGTAATTTCAAATATAGCATATTAAATGCGCAAAACCACATCCCGTGGTGCCCAAATTCCTAGGTCCATAGGGTTTAAAAGTTCATTATCCCTGGACAAACATATCCAAACAGAAATACCATGAAGAGGAAGATGACACGCCAGTGGGACGTTTCAGGAGACCGCCACCTTCCTTAAGAGCTGAAATACATGCTCTAGATGAGTTGACAAGCTGCCTCATTTTGGATTTACGATAGAAGGTTTCATAGAGATGTCACTATGATCAATCAGAAGAAAGTAGGTGTGAAATGAATAGGGTAGTCAGTGGAATTGGAAGTAATTCCCCAGACCTCTCTCCAAATGCACACCAAAACTGGGAATTCCCAGAAGATGTGGAGGATAGTCCCTTTAGCCTTATGGCAAAGTAATAAAAAAAAGTAACGGAAAGGTCGGCATCAGAGCCTGTACTTTGGAAGGAATCCCATACAATCTAGAGACTAATTTAATATGCAGCCTCCTAAAGGCAATTGTAGATAGAAGAACCGGTGGTAAAGTCAGAATAACTAGATATCAGAAAAGGACAGGATGAGGTCTCTCTATATGAAGAATGGTCGAGATTGATTCAGGGAAGGACAACAACATGGCATAAATCAGGGCCCAAGTATGTCTTGAAGCTAGTCATAGTGTTTTTAGGGGCATCTTAGAGTGTGAAAAGAAAGTGGCGGGTAAACGGATATCAGTTAGAGTTGGTCAGCTCTCCCGAAGACAAGACGTTATGTTCCATCATGTTGGTCAGAGACTTCAGAGATGGCCATGTGCCCATCTTGTATGATGTAAGAGGCATGGGAATCACCATGACAAAGTCATTGGTGGAATATAGGATGGCCCAAACCTGGGGTAAAGGTGGAGGTTTTAAGGATGAGAAACATGTGCGAGGGGTGAAGAGAGAAATCGCATGTTGAAAAGATCTTGTGAGTCATTGCAAGTATGGGCCTAACAGTGGAGTTTAACTAATAAGGGGATTGAACTAAGGGGCAACTGTTAGTGGGATTAAACTAAAGAAGGACTCCATAGACACCCATAATTTAGTGTCTGCTTGGCGGTGACAGCCTACCACTCCTGACAAATGAGATGTTACATAATACAAGTGCATACTAGGAAGGAAGACTCCAGATTCTTTGGATCTAGAAAGGATAGATTTTGCAACGCTAGCTGGTTTATTGTTCCAGATGAACTTGGTAAGGAGAGAAGACATTTTCTTTAAAAAAAAAAGGTAGGGCCGTAGGAAATAGAGAACCCTAGGGAGGACGTTCATTTTGATTATTGAGCAGCGATTGAACCAGGTAAAGTTTTCCTGTGTCCATCAGTCAAGGTGGGAATTAAGAGATTACATTAGTGAGGGGGGGGGGGATTAACCTGACATAGTCTAGAGGCATGAGGCATTAAATGTACATCTACGTATTTCAATGTGGAGGAGGACAACTGAAATATTGAAATAAAGTAGATTTGGAAAAGAGGAGAGTAGTGCTTCTGATTTTTCCAGATTTAGTTTATAGTTAGAGATGGCTGCATATTTTGCCAATTTTGTGAGAATATTCTGGAGTTATAGAAGGGGATTGGAGATGAAGAACAGTAAATCATTTACATAGGCCGCAGCATTGTGTTTCAAGCCCCCTATGGGGATACCCAAATTATCGGGGGTTGTGACATACACAACAAAGAAGGGGTTCCAAGGTGAAGATCAAGATGAGAGGGAATAATAGGCGTTCCACTTGAAATGGGGAAATTATTTAAAAGGCATTAATTAATATTAACTGCAGCACAGAGATTGGAGTAGAGGCTTCCAATCCAACTTAACATGTTAGGACCTAAGTCTATGTAGTTAAGGGTACGGGAAAGGAATCCACAGTCTACTTCGTTGAATACTTTATAGTCAAAAGCATTATAGGAAAGAAGGAGGGCTGGTGTAATGGCGGAAGGAGGTGAAGGGAACAAGTGAGCCCTAATCTACCCACCGCCCTGTCCCTGCCTACTTGCAACGACCCGCCCTAGGCGACGGGGTACAACTTGGCGGCGGTCCCTACGCTGTCTAAGTGCAAGGGAGTACAAACAGGGAACACGCAAGGGAATACAGTAGCCCACGGAACGCCGCGAGGAAACGGAGCGGTGAATGAGCCAGTCAGGATCAGGAAGTAGTGGAGTATACAAACGGGAGCACGGAGCAGAAGCAAGCCAGGGGCAGAGCAACGCAGGATAAACGGAACTGAAGCAAGGCAGAAGCACGGCAGAAGCAGGCTGGAGCAAGGCAGCAGTGGGGCCAGGAATCCAAGAAGAATAACAAGCAAGGAGGAAGAGAAAACGGCAGGTATAAATGGACAGGGGGCGGAGCTAACTCTGACTGACCAGGCCGCGATAGGCTCTCCCACTCCTGAGCCTGCCACCCTGATTGGTGGGAGCAGGTGTCAGTCTCAGAGGTCTGGCCTCAGGTGTCGACTGATTAATCCTGGGAGTATACCCAGACGTAGTGCCTGGCAGATCCTTTACAGTACTCCCCCTTTATGAGGGGCCACCGGACCCTTACTAAGAGGACCCGGTTTAGTGGGGAAGAGAAGGTGGAACCTCCTGATCAATACCCCAGCGTGAACATCTCGAGCAGGTACCCAAGTCCTCTCCTCCGGCCCGTATCCTCTCCAATGGACCAGGTACTGGAGGGAGCCCTGGATCATCCTACTGTCCACAATCTTGGCCACCTCGAATTCCACCCCCTCAGGGGTGAGAACGGGAACAGGAGGTTTCCTCGAGGGGGACCAGGACGGGGAGCAGCGTTTCAGGAGGGAGGCATGGAAGACGTCGTGTATGCGAAAGGATGGGGGCAGCTCCAGACGGAAGGATACAGGGTTGAGGACTTCAATGACCTTATAAGGTCCAATAAATCGGGGAGCAAACTTCCTGGACGGGACCTTAAGGCGCAAGTTCCTCGACGACAACCACACAAGATCCCCGACGACAAACCGGGGGTTAGCAGAACGTCTACAATCAGCCTGAATCTTTTGTACGCTCTGGGACGCCTCTAGGTTCTTCTGAACCTGGGCCCAGACTGTGCACAGTTCCCGATGAACGTCCTCTACCTCGGGATTATTGGAACAACCAGGGGAAACGGAGGAGAACCTAGGATTAAACCCGAAATTACAGAAAAACGGGGAGACCCCTGACGAGTTACTGACCCGGTTATTCAGGGAAAATTCGGCGAGGGGAAGGAATGAGACCCAATCAAATTGACAGTCAGAAATGAAACACCTTAAATATTGTTCCAGGGATTGGTTAGTCCTTTCCGTTTGGCCATTAGTTTCGGGATGGAAGGCGGAGGAGAAGGACAGATCAATCTCCAACTTTTTACAAAAAGCTCTCCAAAATAAGGAAACAAATTGTACCCCTCTGTCCGAAACGATATTGACTGGGGCCCCATGGAGACGCAGAATGTGTTTCACAAACAAAGAACTAACGTCTTGGCGTTAGGTAGTTTCTTAAGGGGCACAAAGTGGCACATCTTGCTGAAGCGGTCTACTACCACCCACACCACCGACTTGCCCTGAGATGGAGGCAAATCGGTGATAAAATCCATGGAGATATGGGTCCAAGGTCTCTGGGGAATGGGCAAGGAACGTAGTAAGCCCGCAGGTCGGGACCTAGGGGTCTTGGACCTAGCACAGACCTCACAAGCGGCGACGTAAGCCCTAACGTCTTTAGGCAACCCAGGCCACCAATAGTTTCTGGTAATGAGGAGTTTGGTACCCAAGATGCCAGGATGACCAGATAGAGCGGAGTCATGGTTTTCCCTGAGTACCCTTAGCCGGTATTGCAGGGGGACAAACAGTTTGTCCCCAGGGAGGTTCCCGGGAGCTGAACCTTGATCAGCCGCGATGTCAGAGGCTAAGTCAGAATCAGTGGCAGAAACAATTATACCAGGGGGTAAAATACAAGCAGGATCCTTCTCAGAAGGAGGATTAGCCATGAAACTACGTGACAGTGCATCAGCCTTAATATTTTTGGACCCAGCCCTATAGGTAACCAAGAAATTAAATCTGGTAAAGAATAGTGCCCAACGAGCTTGTCTAGGATTAAGCCTCCGGGCAGATTCTAGGAAAACCAGATTCTTGTGGTCAGTAAGGACCGTTACCTGGTGTCTGGCCCCCTCCAAGAAGTGACGCCACTCTTCAAAAGCCCATTTAATGGCTAAAAGTTCGCGGTTGCCAATATCATAGTTACACTCCGTGGGCGAAAACTTCCTAGAGAAGTAAGCACAGGGGCGGAGATGGGTGAGGGAGCTGGTACCCTGGGACAAGACGGCCCCCACTCCCACCTCGGACGCGTCAACCTCCACAATAAATGGCTCCCTTTGGTTGGGCTGAACCAGCACGGGGGCCGAGATAAAGCACTTCTTGAGGGTCTCAAAAGCCTGGACGGCCTCAGGGGGCCAATGGAGGACATCAGCACCCTTGCGAGTGAGGTCCATAAGAGGCTTAGCGACGACCGAGAAGTTGGCAATAAATCTCCTGTAATAGTTAGCGAATCCCAAAAAACACTGTAGCGCCTTCAGGGAGGCAGGTTGGACCCATTCCGCCACAGCCTGAACCTTGGCAGGGTCCATGCGGAATTCATGAGGAGTGAGGATTTGACCTAAAAATTGTATTTCCTGTACCCCAAACACACATTTTTCGGTCTTCGCAAACAGATTATTTTCCCGAAGGACCTGGAGGACCTTCCTGACATGCTCCACGTGCGAGGACCAGTCCTTGGAAAACACCAGTATGTCATCAAGGTACACTACAAGAAAATTACCCAGGTAATCTCTCAGGATTTCATTAATAAAATTCTGGAAGACGGCAGGGGCATTACACAACCCAAAGGGCATGACTAGGTATTCGAAATGACCTTCGGGCGTGTTGAACGCAGTTTTCCACTCATCCCCCTCTTTGATGCGGATAAGGTTATATGCCCCCCGTAGATCGAACTTAGAGAACCATTGGGCCCCCTGAACCTGATTAAAAAGATCTGGAATCAAAGGAAGGGGATACTGGTTCCTTACTGTGACCTTATTCAAGTTCCGATAATCAATGCACGGCCTAAGACCACCATCCTTCTTCCCCACGAAGAAGAAGCCAGCACCTACAGGAGAAGTCGAGGGGCGAATGAAACCCTTGGCCAGGCATTCTTGGATATACTCCCTCATAGCTTTACGTTCAGGACATGAAAGATTAAATATCCTCCCCTTAGGAAGCTTGGCATCAGGCACCAAATCGATGGCGCAATCGTAATCTCTATGAGGGGGCAACACCTCGGAGGCCTCCTTAGAAAACACATCAGCGAAGTCCTGAACAAACTCAGGAAGCGTGTTTACCTCCTCCCGGGGAGAAATAGAGTTAACCGAAAGACATGACATCAGGCATTCACTACCCCATTTGGTGAGATCCCCAGTATTCCAATCAAACGTGGGATTATGCAGCTGCAACCAGGGAAGACCTAATACCAGATCGGACGATAATCCCTGCATCACCAGTACAGAGCACTGCTCCAAATGCATGGAGCCAACACGGAGTTCAAAAACAGGAGTATGCTGAGTAAAATAACCATTAGCAAGAGGAGTGGAGTCGATACCCACTACGGGGATAGGATAAGGTAAATCAATAAAAGGCATCTTTAGAGACATAGCAAATTCCACAGACATGATATTAGCAGATGAGCCCGAATCCACGAAGGCACTGCCAGTGGCAGACCGGCCAGAAAACGAGACCTGAAAGGGAAGCAAAATCTTATTGCGTTTAGTATTAACGGGAAATACCTGTGCGCCCAAGTGACCTCCCCGATGATCACTTAGGCGCGGAAGTTTTCCGGCTGCTTATTCTTGCGCCTGGGACAGGTGTTCAGTAGATGCTTGTCGTCCCCACAATAGAAGCAGAGACCATTCTTCCTGCGAAACTCTCTACGTTGTCGAGGGGACATGGAGGCCCCGAGTTGCATAGGTACCTCCGAGTCCTCCGTGGAAGAGCGAGGAGACGGGACCTCGGGGGGAATCGCAGGGCAGTCAGAGGGGAAAACATTGAAACGTTCAAGCTGACGTTCCCTGAGACGTCGGTCAAGTCGTACTGCTAGGGCCATAACCTGGTCTAGGGAGTCAGAAGAGGGGTAGCTAACCAGCAGATCCTTCAGGGCGTCAGATAATCCTAACCTAAACTGGCACTTTAGGGCCGGGTCGTTCCACCGAGAAGCTACGCACCACTTTCTAAAATCAGCACAGTATTCCTCAACAGGTCTCCTACCCTGACACCAGCTGACTCTCGGCTAAGGCAGTCCTGTCAGTCTCGTCGTAAATGAGACCGAGGGCAGAGAAAAACCGATCAACGGAGGAAAGTTCAGGGGCGTCAGGAGCCAAGGAGAAGGCCCACTCTTGGGGCCCTTCCTGGAGTCGGGATATAATGATACCCACCCGCTGGTTCTCGGAACCTGAGGAGTGAGGTCTTAGGCGGAAATAAAGTCTGCAACTCTCCCGGAAGGAGAGAAAAGTCTTACGGTCCCCTGAGAACCGGTCAGGTAACTTGATGTTGGGTTCTAAAGGTGAGGTGAGGGGTACTACAAAGGCAGCGTCAGACTGATTGACCCTCTGAGCCAGGGCCTGGACCTGTAGGGAGAGGCCCTGCATCTGCTGGGTCAGGGTCTCAAGGGGGTCCATTATAGCGTCAGCGTAGAAGAAATGGTAGACTAGGTAAGGGCTTGTTATTATGTAATGGCGGAAGGAGGTGAAGGGAACAAGTGAGCCCCAATCTACCCACCGCCCTGTCCCTGCCTACTTGCAACGACCCGCCCTAGGCGACGGGGTACAACTTGGCGGCGGTCCCTACGCTGTCTAAGTGCAAGGGAGTACAAACAGGGAACACGCAAGGGAATACAGTAGCCCACGGAACGCCGCGAGGAAACGGAGCGGTGAATGAGCCAGTCAGGATCAGGAAGTAGTGGAGTATACAAACGGGAGCACGGAGCAGAAGCAAGCCAGGGGCAGAGCAACGCAGGATAAACGGAACTGAAGCAAGGCAGAAGCACGGCAGAAGCAGGCTGGAGCAAGGCAGCAGTGGGGCCAGGAATCCAAGAAGAATAACAAGCAAGGAGGAAGAGAAAACGGCAGGTATAAATGGACAGGGGGCGGAGCTAACTCTGACTGACCAGGCCGCGATAGGCTCTCCCACTCCTGAGCCTGCCACCCTGATTGGTGGGAGCAGGTGTCAGTCTCAGAGGTCTGGCCTCAGGTGTCGACTGATTAATCCTGGGAGTATACCCAGACGTAGTGCCTGGCAGATCCTTTACAGCTGGGATGGAGGAGGTGGATGTGTAGTGTAGGACATTAATGGCCCTAGTGGTATTGTCCTTTGCCTCTCTGGTAGGAACAAGTTATCTTTTAAATCCATATTTATTCTGGATAACAGGACTCTGATTGCTATAAAAAATATTAAATTAATCATAGCAGAATCTATTAAGATTAAAAAAATTGTGTTCCAAGGCAGTCATACTGTATACTTTAAGGATTTGTGTGTGTGTGTTGATATAATATTATTAAACGAACACTAATACACTGTATTTAGAGACCCAATAACCGGTGCTATAAGGATATAACGACATTACATTGCATAGTAAAATGTCTCTTTTTTTCCTATCTTCTGATTTCTTATATCATTTGTTTAAAAAATGTAAAGATCAAAATCATAAGGGTCCATTTAATTTGCAATAATACTATTAGATTTTATACTATAATTGTTACATTTTTTTTATTTGTGCATTCAATGTGAGTGGTAATATTAAAAGCACATTTATGATAACTCTGGAAAAAGAGAATGTGAGACATGTTAAATGCTGTATTTATTGCTTCTGTGACATTTAAAGGGCCATTCATAACTTTCTCCTAATTACGTTTTTCTTTCCGTTTTTTTATGGTCAGTTATGTTGTTTTATATTTTGCAGGAAATTATTAAGAGTCAAATGTTTTTACTCACCCTTATATATTTGTACTTTAAAGCCATTATTTGGAGTTTGTGGCCTAGTAGACTATATTTTAGTTTTATTTTTTTAGGTACTTTATGTATGTTACATTATTTTTTTAATTTCCAAACAAATTATAACTCAAGTTAAGAACTACATTATGGACTCCTACTAATTTTAAAAACACCATAAAATAAACAAAAAATAACATGCAGCATCTTGTAAAATATCACATAAATAATTTATTGTTTTTCTTTTTCGTCTAAGAATAATATGCAATACACAAAGGACGAAAATGTACTGTTATACAAAATTAAAATTTGTGTATTTGTAAATACTTCTGTATTATGCCTAATATGTGTAGTAGTAATATTAATAACATGTTTGGTAAACTATGTCTTTTTCATAAACTATCTATAATTAAATCATTCTAGAAAGTAGTGGTGCTCTCTAAACTAATAAATACTAAAAGGCATAAAACAAAAAGGTAAAGTTAATATATATATATATATATATATATGTATATATATATATATATATATATATATATATATACTGTATATACGAGCGCTGCTTCGCCTTCATTCCTTATGTGCTCGTACTGTGAATCGCCGTCACTCTTGTAGTGGTGGTTTCAAATATTACAGCCTTCTCCGATTTAAGTGAATGGGAAAAGGCTGTAATACTCCGAACCGACGCTACAAGTCTGTCGTCGTTCATAGTACGAGCAGATAAGGAATGAAAGGGATGCAGTGCTTATACGAGCTCTGCAGCCCCTTCAAAACAGCTGATTGGCAGGGGTGTAGGGAGCCGGACCCCACCGATCAGGTATTGATGACCTATCCTAAGGATAGGCCATCAATTTCTTAGGACTGGACAACCCCTTTAAGTGTTCCAATTAAAATCAGCGGACTGTCTGTGTAGTGCATAGACATGTGTCCTCCATGGTGAGAGATGCTAAGTCCACTCTGGCTTGTAGATAATAATATTGGTTCCTGAAAGGAAGACCCCCCCATTCTCCCCTTTTTAACTCAGAATGTCCTAACAAAGTAGTTGCATTTTAATATTTTTTTTTTACCAAACAAACACTTTAACATTTTGTCACCCTATACCTGGACTGGCAATTTTGTAAATTTTTTGATAAAGGATAAAAAAAACATGGCGACTTATGATCATGCAATGTTCATGGTAATTTCAATTTTTACATATGGGCATAAGTTGCGGGTGTCTCCTGATGATCCATGACTGAATAAATGCAATTTTCATGCAACTTTTTCCCACATAGGGGTGGTACTGATCCTCACCCATCAGAAGAAATACTTTGGTTACTATAGACCCTTAGATTACCCATCTGACCACACATTCTCAAACTCATCAACCAAATTAGCTTTCCTCTATGGCATGTTAAGTGGAAGGCACATGAAAATGTGAAAACTTTTTACCTAGTACTTTTCTCTGCATTAAAACTAAAACAGAAAAATATTGCAAAACAGCTGGCGCTCCGCATAGTTTTAGACAATGTAAAAAAGAAAAAGGATTTAAAAAGAAGTAGCCAAAATACCTTGGTAAGGACTAGAAGTTGTTTGATAAATGTGTCTAATACCTGATCCTAAGCTTTACAGGATTCTAATTAAACATTTTCACAGACCTGTTGGCACTGTCAATGCTGATTTCTTCTCTACTTTGACTCATATGAACCTTTGACTGGACATCTTCTGATCAGCAGACAGGAACATAGAGAATTCGCACTTCTTAAATTTGTTGGCTTTTCATCCTGACCTGAAACTATCACACAGATGTCTGTGTTTTCTTTCTCCAAAGACTAACCAGCTCCTGAAAAATTGGGAGCCCCAGCCAGTTTCTTTAATGGTGTGAAAATCTAAGGGATTAATATGTTGCGTCATCATGTGAAAGGATTTTCCACACTAATGAACCAGCTCTAGACCTACCAAATACTGCCGGTTGCTGAAACAGAAGTGTATTTGAACACAAGCACTTAGACCTCCCTTATCCTCTTAACTTAAAGATGTAGCCCCACTTCTGCACTGGATCAGTTTGTTGTTTTTACACTTGAACTTTGTCCTTCAGTCGCTTTAGGTTTAGCTTTAATTTTCTTCCTTCTGGAAAATATGTCAGTGCCTCCTCTATACATGATTTAATACTCATCTGCCTATTACAATAGCCTCCATAACTTTTATTTAAGAATGAAAGGTCTGTTCCATTAGATATGTATTCAACTAAAAAATGTATCAGTTATCAACTACATTATCTAAAGCTAAGAACATTTGACTCTCGAAGACTACAGGGATTCTCCCTGATAACAATGGATAATATGGACATCTATTTCACTAGGTGCTATTCTCAAAATATGGATGAACATTGTGACTAAGAGGGTACAATTGTTGAAAACCTCTAACTCTAAAATCGGAATATGTCAGGGAGTCCTGAAATCACAAACGGGTTTATTTAACTTGGCAGATTGTCTCACCTCAGGCTGGACTACTGTTTCTTTACTTCTCCCTCACTTGTTCCCTCTACTCTTTCTTAATAAGCAATTTTTTTGTATAACTTTTGTAATTTGTTGTATTATTTGATCTCCTTATTTTACTCTTTACATGCTTAATACAATTCATATAAATACGTATCGTGTTTCTCTTTTTCTAAAATTGTCCCTGTCCTGTTCACAGAGCCTAATTCTTCCACAAACGCTCCCACTCCATCTCTATGCACCTCCTTTTATCCTACATATCGGCATTTCCCCCCTAGTTTAAGCACACATCCTTCCAACTTAGCCCAGGACTGGAAGTCATCTTCCATAACTACTTCTGTTTTCATAAGTGAGGTCTCCCTGGTCTATTCTTTCCCAAGCTCCTGTGTGAATTATTGTATTATTGTCATTGACCACCAACTTGAACAGTTAGGTCTGTTAGGAGACTAGACTCTGATGTCACTGAGAGGAAATTATGTAATTTGATTGATATGATTTGCAGCAGAAAGGGGCATCACAAACAAAAATGGCTTCAATCTTGTTACATAGCATTAAGTCATATGGTGTTCTCTCACTTAGGTTTTAATGTTGATCTTTTAACTCTTTTAACTTTTAATCACTGCCAAAATAATGGAATTTCTTATGATAATGACAAATACTCTCATTTCAAAGCATGGAAGCTGGGAGTCATAATCCTGTGATATTCTTATATAAATACTAAAAATGCATTTAAAATGGCAGGGTTGCAGAAGAGAACTGATGTTCATCTGTATTTTCCCTTTTGATTTTTAAGGTGGCCATATGTGCCTCGTGTACAAAAACAAGTTGGACATATTGCAATTACTCGCCCCAGTGTAGGAGGACCAGGGATCTTGGACACTTGTTTTTCTCATTGCTTCTGTATATTATAGCAATTGGTAAAGACAAAAATAAATTATGTAAGAGCCTGAACAAATATAATAAAAAAGGAAGACTTTGCTCTATTTTGGCCTTGCTAAATTAAGTGGCTTTTGGATCAAGTGGAGTTACTAAACTGGAGTTAAAAAGAGGAGTTAAAGCCCCTGTAAGTACCCTTCTTTTCTTTAACAATTGTTCACTGTTTTTTTGTAACTGAGATAATGGATAGCAAGATTGAAGGTTTTCTTCAGTGCACAGTTTGCCATATGTATGCACGATTGGAGCTGGAGTTCCAGGGTGAATACCTCTGTGGCAGATGTGAGCATGTTGTTCACCTGGAAGCTCGCATTAGAGATCTGGAGGAGCAAATGGCAACATTGAGGGCAATAGACAATCTTAAGCGGAGCATGCTGCTTAGTGAGCACGCAGTTAGTGGGGTAGATCTGGAGGGTGAAAACATTGGTCAGCAGGACCAGGCAAGTAGCTGGTTTAATGTAGTTAGGGGCAGTAGAATGGGGTCCAAGAAAAGGAAGGCCAATCCTGTTTCTGATATTCCAAGCAAAATTGCCAAGTTGGGTGATGATGCGAGGGTGTCTGTCTCAGAAATGGCAGCCCTAGTGGATACTGATCTCTCTAACAGCCGGGAGTACAGCCCAGCTAGTAGTCAGCAGGATGGTAATGCAGGTAAGGCAAGACAATTGGTAGTTGTAGGGGAGTCTATAATCAGGAAGACGGATAGAATAATTTATCGCCAAGACCGCCTCAACTGAATGGTTTGCTGTCGCTCTGGTGCCAGGTTTTGGCATGTGGTGGAATGGGTAGATAAATTACTGGAAGGGGCTGGTGATGATCGAGCTGTCGTGGTCCATGTGGGTACCAACGACAGAATACATGGTAGGTGGAGGAGCCTTAAGAATAATTTTAAAGAACTAGGCTACAAGCTGAAGGGAAGGACCTCCAAGGTAATATTCTCAGGAATACTGCCTGTGCCATGCGCATCACAGGAAAGACAGCGGGAGATCAGGGAGTTAAATGCTTGGCTTAAGTCTTGGTGTAGAGGAGAAGGCTTTGGGTTCCTAGAGCACTGGGCTGACTTTTCATTGGGGTACAAACTGTATTCTGCAGATAACTTGCACCTAAATGGAAGGGGGGCCGCTGTGCTGGGGGAGAGAATTCTAGCTGGGGTGGTGGAGTATTTAAACTAGGGCTGAGGAGGGAGTTCATTGTAGAAAATAAAGGGGTAGTTAGGTTAGAGAGGGTTTAGACTAAAGTGGTCGGTGGAGAAATAGACTGTGGGGAGAGGACTAGACAACAGGATAAGGAGATCCTTTTGTTACAAAACAGCAATGAAAACAAAAATGCCCAAATAATGTCAAATAATCACATTTCTGATACTGAAAGTGAAAAATTGAAAGGCATGTTAAAGTGTTCACAAATGCCAGAAGTCTAGCAAGCAAAATGGGGGAGCTGGAGGCCTTGGTACTGGAGGAACATATTGATATAGTTGGTGTTGCTGAAACATGGCTGGACTCTTCTCATGCCTGGGCTGTAAATCTACAGGGTTTTACACTGTTTCGGAAAGACAGGAAAAATAGGAAAGGCAGGGGTGTATGTCTGTATGTGAGAAGTGATATGAAGATGGTGGTGTAAGTCTGTATGTGAGAAGTGATATGAAGGCGAGTATGAAAGAGACAATAGTGGGTGAAGATTGTGAGGAGATTGAAACCTTGTGGGTGGAATTACAAAGGGAGGTAAACACTGAAAAAATTACTTTTGGTGTAATCTATAGACCCCCCAATATAACTGAGGAGATGGAAGTTCAGCTATATAAACAAATGGAGCGGGCTGCACAGGCGGGTACAGTAGTGATAATGGGAGATTTTAATTATAGGGATATTAATTGGGTCATGGTTCGGCTTCAACTGCAAAGGGGAGAAATTTCCTCAATCTGTTGCAGGAAAGAAAATTTTATGGGCAAGTTTGTGGAAGACCCGACTAGAGGTGAAGCTCTGCTGGATCTGGTCATTTCTAATAATGCAGAGCTTGTTGGGAATGACAATGTTCGTGAAAACCTAGGTAACAGTTATCACAATATAGTTATATTTTACCTATACCGTAAAAAAACAAACACAAGCTGGGAGGGCAAAAATACTTAATTTTAAGAAGGCCAATTTCCCCAGGATGAGGGCTGCAATTCAGGATATAGACTGGGAAGAACTAATGTCAAATAATGGTACAAATGATAAATGGGAGATTTTAAAATCTACTTTGGGTAATTATAGTGCAAAATGTATTCCTATAGGTAACAAGTATAAACGACTAAAATGAAACCCCACACGGCTTACACCATCTGTAAAAATGGCAATACATGACAAAAAAAGGGAATTTTAAAAATACAAATCTGAGGGTACATCTGAAGCCTTTTTAAATTATAAAGAGCTTAATAAAATCTGTAAAAACGTAATAAAATCAGCAAAAATACAAAACGAAAGGCAGGTGGCTAAGGATAGTAAAACAAATCCCCCAAAAATTTTCAAGTATGTAAATGCAAAAAAGCCAAGGTCTGAACATGTAGGACCCCTAAATAGTGGTAATGGAGAGTTGGTCACCGGGGATCAAGAGAAGGCAGAGTTACTAAATGGGATCTGTAGCTCTGTATATACAACTTAAAAAAGAGCATTTGATGTAGCCGGTGCCAGTGCTGTTAATATATAAGTTGATATACTGAATTGATTGAATGTCGATATGGTCTAAGCTAAGTTAAATAAAATAAATGTACACAAAGCCCCGGGACCAGATGGGTTACACCTCAGAGGTCTTAAAGAGCTTAGTTCAGTTATTTCATAATATTTTGAGATTCTCTAGTAACTGGTATAGTGCCAAGGGACTGACGCAGGGCAAATGTGGTGCCTATTTTCAGAAAGGGTTCTAGGTCTTCCCCAGGTAATTATAGACCAGTAAGCTTAACATCCATCGTGGGGAAAATGTTTGAGGGGCTATTGAGGGACTATATACAGGATTATGTGACAAAACATAGTATTATAAGTGACAGCCAGCATGGTTTTACTAAAGACAGAAGTTGTCAAACCAACCTGATTTGTTTTTATGAAGAGGTGAGCAGAAGCCTAGACAGAGGGGCCGCTGTGGATATAGTTTTTTTGGACTTTGCAAAGGCATTTGACACTGTCCCTCAAAGACGTCTAATGGGTAAATTAAGGACTATAGGTTTAGAAAGTATAGTTTGTAATTGGATTGGGAATTGGCTCAAGGACCGTATCCAGAGAGTTGTGGTCAATGATTCCTACTCTGAATGGTCCCCAGTTATAAGTGGTGTACCCCAGGGTTCCGTGCTGGGACCACTATTATTCAACTTATTGATTAATGATATAGAGGATGGGATTAATAGCACTATTTCTATTTTTGCAGATGAAACCAAGCTATGTAGTATTGTCCAGTCTATAGAAGATGTTCATAAATTGTAAGCTGATTTGAACACACTGAGTGATGGGGCATCCACTTGGGAAATGAGGTTTAATGTAGATAAATGTAAAGTTATGCATCTGGGTACGAACAACCTGCATGCCTCATATGTCCTAGGGGGAGCTACACTGGGGGAGTCACTTGTTGAGAATGATCTGGGTGAACTTGTGGATCATAAGCTAAATAACAGAATGCAATGTCAATCAGCTGTTTCAAAGGCCAGCAAGATTTTGTCTTTTATTAAAAGAGGCATGGACTCGCGGGACAGGGATGTAATATTACCACTTTACAAAGCATTAGTAAGGCCTCATCTAGAATATGCAGTTCAGTTCTGGGCTCCAGTTCATAGAAAGGATGCCCTGAAGTTGGAAAAGATACAAAGAAGAGCAACAAAGCTAATAAGGGGCATGGAGAATCTAAGTTATGAGGAAAGATTAAAATAATTAAGCCTATTTAGCCTTGAAAAGTGACGACTAAGGGGGGACATGACTAACTTATATAAATATATGAATGGCACATACAAAAAATATGGTGAAATCCTTTTCCATGTAAAAACCCCTCAAAAAACAAGGGGTCACTCCCTCCATCTGGAGAAAAAAAGGTTCAATCTGCAGAGGCGACAAGCCTTTACTGTGAGAACTGTGAATCTATGGAATAGCCGACCACAGGAGCTGGTCACAGTAGCTACAGTAGATGGCTTTAAAAAAAGCTTAGATAATTTCTAAGAACAAAAAAATATTAGCTCCTAAGTGTAGAAATTTTTCCCTTCCATTTCCCATGCGTTGGTTGAACTTGATGGGCATGTGTCTTTTTTCAACCGTACGAACTATGTAACTATATGTTACTATGTAACTATGTAACAAAGTATTATGACAACAGTGTAGCTTTATAGATTTTAGAGACTAATAGTCCTTGATGTATAAGAACATTAGTCATGCTGCTACATATTGGGAAAACGTAACCCTCGCAGCCATGTTGTAGACTGCACCGTGGATTTCTTCAGGCTTCGTTATAGCATAAATACTGCAGATATTTAGCATGTGAAATTGTTTTATTTACTTAATAAAACCCATGAGGAATGTGGATATGTTGAATTCCTAATAAAATTAAAAACTGTATTTTACGCAGGCACAAAATGACCTCCCACTATTCTACTTGGTCTCCAAGAGCTAATAACTACAGTTCTGTATGGCCAGTTCTGACATTATGATATTCAATAAAATAGATTCAGAATAATTCTCAGGAGAAATAAAACTTCTACAACTTGTCGATATTGAAAAAAAGTTCATGCCAGCTTACTTAGACAAATATAATATTCAATGCCTCTGTTATTCTAGGTTTCAGTTTTGCCATTTAGTAAGCTGAGGGATATAAATTTAAAGACCCGAAACTAAGGGAGTAAAACTTATCAGGAATTTCAGAAGGGAGGCAAAGGTGCTGGGGTAAAAGCTTTCCTGTAAGAAATATTCCTGCAAGATATTTTTCTAATGAATGTATGGCTCTGTGCCTTGTGTTACTGCTGTGGCCATACATCACGTAATAAAAATATGCTTCATTTTCCATTAATAAGCTGGAGAGCAATGTGTTATATTTTAAGCTACGGCACTGCTGGAGGGAGCTGGGCAATGAAGGAGTTAAATGATGAAGTCAGTTTTTCAATTCAGTTACCAATTTTGGAGCACCTAAAATGTAACAAGACATAAACCGAGCTACATGTATAAAGCGTGAAAAGGATGGAAGTCAGATTTTTTTCAAACGTTTAACTCAGCAGCGCCGTTTAAGTCAATCCTCTTATTTCCTCTCTGTAATTCTTTAATATTCAGTCATTATTGGGGATACTACAACAATCAGTTGTTTTTATGAGATCAGCATTTTAAAACCACTGTTTATGTTTGCTATATCTGATTGTGAAGCCAAGTTTTCAGCCCGGTCTATAATAATTGATCACATATGTGTTTCCATTGTTTACCAAAGGCTCATCTAGACGAGTGCGTTGGCTGTCTGGAGAGGTAGCACGTTAATGTGTTTCGGTTGAATTGCTAAATCTGTGAGTTTTTGGAAATATTTCACAGGCATTGGGATCATTGATCCCAACGGTCAAAGGGGTATTCCTGTCATACAGTTTTATGGCATATCACTAAGATATGCCATAACATTATGATTGGTGGTGGTCCGACCTCTAGGACATCCAACGACTACGAGAATGAAAGGGCAGAAGCTCCTATTTTGGGTTGTCTTCTTGGTGGTTCTGAACTATAGCAGGCAAGTTTTATATATATATATATATATATATATATATATATATATATATATATATATATATACATATTTATTTTCTAGAAAGTCTGTATGGTCCCGATGGCACAAAGCCAAAGTGCATGTGCACCATTGCAAATACATATATATATATGCACAGGGTGGGCCATTTATATGGATACACCTAAATAAAATGGGAATGGTTGGTGATATTAACTTCCTGTTTGTGGCACATTAGTATATGGGAGGGGGAAAACTTTTCAAGCTGGGTGTTGACCATGGCGGACATTTTGAAGTCGGCCATTTTGTATCCAACTTTAGTTTTTTCAATGGGAAGAGGGTCATGTGACACATCAAACTTATCGAGAATTTCACAAGAAAAACAATGGTGTGCTTGGTTTTCACGTTACTTTATTCTTTCATGAGTTATTTACAAGTTTCTGACCACTTATAAAATGTGTTCAAAGTGCTGCCCATTGTGTTGGATTGTCAATGCAACCCTCTTCTCCCACTCTTCACACACTGATAGCAACACCACAGAAGAAATGCCTCCCGATCTGACCCCCTTAGACTTTTATCTTTGGGGTCATCTGAAGGCAATTGTCTATGCTGTGAAGATACGAGATGTGCAGCAACTGAAACTACGGATACTGGAAGCCTGTGCTAGCATTTCTTCTGCGGTGTTGCTATCAGTGTGTGAAGAGTGGGAGAAGAGGGTTGCATTGACAATCCAACACAATGGGCAGCACTTTGAACACATTTTATAAGTGGTCAGAAACTTGTAAATAACTCATGAAAGAATAAAGTAACGTTAAAACCAAGCACACCATTGTTTTTCTTGTGAAATTCTCGATAAGTTTGATGTGTCACATGACCCTCTTCCCATTGAAAAAACTAAAGTTGGATACAAAATGGCCGACTTCAAAATGGCCGCCATGGTCAACACCCAGCTTGAAAAGTTTCCCCCTTCCCATATACTAATGTGCCACAAACAGGAAGTTAATATCACCAACCATTCCCATTTTATTTAGGTGTATCCATATAAATGGCCCACCCTATATATATAATTTTTTTTTTTTTTTTTTGCCTTAGTGAATCTAAAAATAAAGCAAATGTGAAAATATTCCTGATTAAAATTTTCTATCTATTTTGGTATACAGCATCTATGCAAACCAATGTGAATAAGGTTGACGCAGCTGCAGCTCCAAGGTTACTGCCGACAAATAAGCCCTGTCTTATGCCTTGTATTGCAGTCATGTGTTATTCCCCTGCTTCTTGTTAATTTCCTTCTGAGCACTGTACAAGCACTTGTGGTCAGTGAATGTCTGTGTTATTCACACACAGCATGTTTTTAATCCCTGATGAAACAAATGAGCTGCTTATATCACAGAATTCACATTTTGCATAGACATTTCAGTGTGAGAGAGGGAGCGGGAGAAGTCATCGGCACACAAGCTGTAAGAGATAGGAGTGAGGGAAAGTGCAACTTCACAGGGAATGCCAACTGAGCCCTGAACTTGCAGCTCCACAAGCAGACATGTCAGAAAAAGCAGGTAAAAAATCATCCAACATTTAGTGCAACTTGAACCTCGCAAGGTATACAGATACATTCAATGACAAAGGTGCACATATGCTATAAGGACATATTCATGCACATTTTTAGTGCATTTTGGCCATCAATTACATTGAGCTGAACAAGATTTTGTATAAATCCTTTCCCACAATGTTGTTGAATATGGCATACTACAGATTTTTAATGATGATGATTTGAACATTAATGCCAATGACTGCTAATTACCCATTTTAATTTGCAAAGTCAAATTGACTTATAAAAGGAAGTTCCTCATTCTATGAACTGAACAGTTCTAATCCTGAAACTTGCAGACGGCTATAGTTTTGCAGTCTTACAGCACAAGGCTGCCTCATACTGTTTGCGGTTTGCCACATCTGAATACAATTTTTTTAGCTTGATGATGATCTAAGCAGTACAATTTCTTGGCAGTAGTAACCTGATAAGGCACTAGCTATGGTTGGCTTCCTGACAGGTCAGACATTCCATCCTGCTGTGCATGGCTTCAACACATCTGGGAAGACAAAGCATTGCCATCCTTTGTTTCTACAAACAGCAGAAGAAGACGTCCAAGTTTGCTGCTGTGGGCAGCATGAGAATCTGTCAACAATATGCAGGGGTTTTAGAAAAAGTCTGCCTTACATGACTTGCTTCATACTTGTAAAAGAAAACATATTGCTGTTAGTTCTTCTCCCCAGCAAAGCCGTAACGAGGAATAAATTGTTCCAAAATAGTTCAAACGTACTGTCCTACAGCTGACCCGAAGCTCATTTTGAAGAACACTTATTTGCTTGTGTGGTTGTTTTTTGATCGAGATTTGTAAAATAACATTTCAATTGAACCATATTGCTTTATAAGCAAAGTAACACCATGTGACATGGAACATTGGAACTTGCCAGAGCGGGTTTAAGAAGGGTTATTATTGAAATGAGATACGAGCAGAAATAGGCAAAAGTTGTGGGAGTCAGTTTGTGAATTTATGACTGCCCCCCCCCCCCCATGTAAATTGTTGTCTGCTTTTCATAAAAGTGATTGATTGTATAGTTACATTATAGATTGTAAACAATACGGGAACTATAATGCATCACATGCACAGCGAACCTGAGTGGTCAGCATGTAAAAAGCCTAAGTGGTCATCAATCATACTGAATTGTGTTTAGAGATGAGCAAACCTTTGAAATTTTACTTAGGCTGAGTCAATGAATATAGTTGTCTAGTTTGATTTGCGGCAAAATATAATTTGCAGAGGGGTTACAGCTTAGAAGTCGGACAATTCACATTCACTAGCATATGGCACGTGAGGTTTAAAAGTTCATTTGCCTAGTGTGGCTTGCACTATCATCGCCAATATGGGTATGATTAAACTTGTCTCTTCTACAACCATCTAGCAGTGTTAGCAGTGTGGGGGGCCAAAAGGTGTGACAGACTCACTTTAAAGTCAAGGTCTCTATTTTGTCAGATCTAAAAAGGGGCATGGAAGATGAGAAGTGCTGGATAGGACCTATCTGGCAACTCAATGCTCAAGCAGCTAAGTTGTTGGTTGGCTGCCACTCCTCTCTTCCTGTTGGTTGATTTGGAGATGCTCCACAAATCAGTAGTGTTGGTGTAGCCAAGGTTCAAGATCCCAAAATATGACTCATTCAGTATTTTCCTAACAAGGCTGTGTGCACTTTGAATAATCATGTTACAGAAAAGGTGGCACAGCGCTTATATTCAGCAATCTCTGCCCCAGGCACATGCCACCACCGCAAACAACTGTAGCAGTAATAATGAACAGGAGGCTATCATATGTCTTTGATAGCCCACTGGGTTAGTAAAGTGGCGAATGTCCTATAAGGGTGTAAAGACTTTACTGGAGGCACTTTCAGACCAGAATCCAAGGTCTTGCTGTACTACAAAAAGCTGATAGGCAGGCAGGTATCCACAATTAGTATGAGAAGAGTTCATACAGTCAGGATCAGGCAGAAATCATGGCCGGCTAGTAGGTAAGCATTATTTACTGTAGGTAGCAGTTCAGGTCAAACATAGGAATCGGGAATGCATTAATAATAAATAATATTTTAACAAAATATCAGGTGACAAGGGATCTTGTTTTTCAGGCACTGATGTATAGTACACATATGTGTTAAATATTGTATATATCAAATAAGTGATACGTATGCACATATCAGCCATAACATTAAACCGCATGCCTAAAATTGTGTACGTCCCACTTGTCCCGCCAAAACAGATCAGGCCTGTTGAGGCATGGACTCTTTAAAACCTCTGAAGATGTTCTGTGTAATCTGGCACCAAGACGTTAGCAGCAGATCCTTTAAATCCTGTAATTTACAAGGTAGGGCTCCATAGATCGGACTTGTTTTTCCAGCACATTTGGAGGTCAACACCTTTAACTATTTGTCATGTTCCCCAAACCATTCCTGAACAATTTTTGCATAGGGGCAGGGCACATTATCGTGCTGAAAGAGGGCACTGCCATTAGAGAATACCATTACCATGAAGGGGTGTACTTATTCTGCAACAATGCTAAGGTAGGTGAAGGGCTGGCTCCAGGGTTATGTGGGTCCTTAGGCGACACAGACTTAGTGGGCCCCTTTTGAGGGGGAACTCACGGCAGTAATAAAACGTCAGAAAACGGCAGTTTGTGCCCCCATATAGAAGTTAGGCCCTGTTTATGCCCACATATATTTAGTTTCCCTTGTAGGTAGTGCCACAGAGCCTCCCTCGGAGGTAGTGCCACACAGCCCCCCTCATAGGTAGTGCCACACAGCCCCCTCGTAGGTAGTGCAACACAGGCCCCCTTGTAGGTAGTTCTACACAACCCCCCACGTAGGTAGTGCCACACAGCCACCCTCATAGGTAGTGCCACACAGCCCTTCTCGCAGGTACTGCCACATAGCCCCCCTCCTAGGCAGTGCGACACAGCCCCTCCCAAGTAGTGTCACAAAGCCCCCCTCCCAGATAGTGCCACACAGCCCTCTCTCAGGTAGTGCTGCACAGCCCCCCACCCTGTAGATAGCACTATTGGGGCTGCCTCTAGGAGCGGGATCCCCAGCCAGAGCATCGGCAAATATGGACAGTGGTGCCAGGGGCTCCTCCAGAAGCAGAATCACTGGCTAGAGTATCGGCAATGCTCTGCCCGGGGATTCCACTTTAGGAGGAGTCCCTGATGTCACTGTCCATATATGGATAGTGACATCAGGGGCTACTTCAGAAGTGAAATCCCCGGCGAGAGAGTCAGAAACGCTCTGGCCGGGGATTCCGATTCAGGAGGAGCCCCTGATGTCACTGTCCATATATGGAAAGTAACATCAGGGACTCCTCCTGAAGCAGAATCTCCAGCCAGAGTGTCGGCAAGACTCTGGGGGGATTCCACTCCTAAACAGGGGCTCCCTGTAGGAGTGGAATCCCTGGCAGGAGCGGCAGCAACGCTCTAGCCAGGGAATTCACTCCTGGTAGAGCCATGATGGCGGTGTCAGCACCCGGTGGCCGAGTGGGCCCCCCAAATGGCAGCTGGTATGTGTCAAACTAACATCCATATGAATGACAGGAACCAAGGTTTCCCAGCAGAACATTGCCCAGAGCAATATATTGTTTACCGCCGGCTTGTCTTCTTTGCATAGTGCATCCTGGTGCCATCTCCTTCCCAGATAAGTGACATAAACATGGTTCATCAAACCAGGCCACCTTCTTCCATTGTCCAGTTCTGATGCTCACGTGCCCATTATAAGTGCTTTTGGTTATGGGCACACTAATCAGTCTGTGGCTATGCCTTGCGGCTTTTGACTTCTGGTAGGTCCTGTGAATTTTGATTGTGATGAGGTACTAACCACTGAAATTTGGAAACACTACACAAGGCATGTCTTTGTTCAGATGCTCTGACCCAGTCGTCCAACCATCCCAATTTGTACTTGTCGATGTTGCTCAGATTCTTACGCTTGCCCATTTTCTGCTTCCAACACATCAACTTTAACCCCTGAACCTTCTGTACCTCCTCCAACCGCAGTGAGGAGAACACTGAATAGAACGGCGGTCGAGCATGCGCACCGCTGCTCCATTTAAGGTCTTTGGGAATGATGGAAACACAGTGCGCAGCTGCTTCCGCCTGTCTCGTAGACATTATTAAAATGAGCAACCGGTGCATGCTCGACTGGCGCACCATTCAAGCTCCTCGTTATTGAGGGGGAGTGAGGAGGATCTGGGGTTCAAGATCCCCATTCTCATGATTGGTGGGGCCCTGAGCAATCAGACAATTATCACCTATCCTGTGGATAGATGATGCCTGTCGATTCTGGGACAGCTAATTTAATATACCCCAACCCTTGATAAGTGTCATAGTAATGAGAAAATCAATAATATTTGCTTCACCTGTTAGTGGTTTTATAGTTATGGCTGATCGGAGTGCATACTATGGGTATTTTCACATAATTAATGAATATTCTTCTTTTATCATACCTATATTCCGTTTAGGCACCTTGTGCTTGGTTGCATGGAAATATACCTCCAATGTCAAAAGCCCTTTAACTCAAGACTGGTCATCTTTAATTTTAATAGTCACCATGTATTTCAAACACCTGTATTTTTCTTGAACATCCTCACACTATCCGCTGGTATTTGCATGCTGTGGTGCACATTCAGTGGGTGTCAAATGTCAGAAACACCAATAATAATGCACAAAAAGACTGCTGAACAGCACTCCATATTGTGTGATGTAACAAGTAAAGGTTTTATTTGGTACCTAAGAGTGAAAAAAAAGTGCAACGTTTCAGACTTGCAGGTCCTTTTTCAGGCTACAGGTTAGATGAATCTAGACTAGAGGTCACTTCTGGAGCATTGAATGGAGTCAAAAAAGGCCAACATTTTGGACTCGCAAGTCCATCATCAGACATAGATTAGATAAATCAGGACTGGAGCAAAGGAGATAAAAGAGACAGTATGATCGAAGGTAATTTTCAATACCATGGCTAGTCCAACAATTCCAGATGTTCATACGTAAGGATGATTGAGATGACAAGTTGATGTATGAATTCATAGATTTTTTTCTATAACTTAAATTTCCTCCCTGCTGGATTATATACAATCTAACTGAATGGAAATATACTACAGCATAAGAGTTTGATATGTTCACCTAGTTAAGATACCTTCATATATGGGGTCAGATTAGAGATTAAATACAAACCTAGATTAGATTCAGCAATACTTGTGTTCTAGACAATTCTTGTCTCATAGTCATTGAAAGGCATTACAATCAGTCTTTGAAAAGAAATTAAACAATTGATAGATACTATTACTTGTATTAGAGAGTTTTAGAAATCCTGGGTCATATTCTTGATTCATACATCATTTTTGGCAGATTTTCACCATACTGGTCCAAAAAGCATTTCTCCTTAATAGTCTAGACAATCAATCATTCTCTCTTTTATCTATTTCTACATGTGCAAAAACTATCATCTTAAATTTTATTTTATTGATGTCATAGTCTTTGTTCAAATTCCGGTGATAAAGGCACAAGAACCCCTCTCCTTAATAGCTATCACATGTTGTAAAGACCTTATACATTACTTTAAATTTGGAAATGTTCATTTCAATACAGCTATTATGAAACAAGGACTATAACAATTCCTGTAATTTCCATTTTCACTATAATTATGTAGAACATGATTTATTAGGAAAAGGACTTTAAAGAGGATCTGTCACCCGGTCCTGACATCTAAAGTACACATATTACCTTTAGCCCGCTCCTACTCTGTTTCCTGCACTGTTTTTTTTTTTTTCTGCTTCTCTCCATTCCTGAGTAATTATGCTCCGTACTTTAGGCGCTCGATATTGTAATTCACTGTAGTTAGCCAATGGGGCGTGAACTACAGTGAATCTCCTTGGGTGGAGACATCTTCACAGCCTCTGATACTGTCCAATCAGCGTGAGGCAGCTTAAAACAAATGTATTTGATTAGACGTTTTCTCCAAGCCCGGTCTCACTGGGCAAGGCTATCATAAGCTGCTACATGCTCTGCGATTGTCAGGAACTGGAAAACTGATAATTTGCTACTTATCAAGGCTGTTATAAATAAAGTGAATGTATATATTAAAATTTAATATTGATTGGACGACAACCAGAGTAATAAAAGATGTGGAAATAGCGTTGTTGGACTAGATTAAAATTATTCTCTAAGGGATATGTGATATAGGGCCCATCATTTTGTCTTTTTTTTTTACTAACTTTAAAGAGGCTCTGTCACCAGATTTTGCAACCCCTATCTGCTATTGCAGCAGATAGGCGCTGCAATGTAGATTACAGTAACGTTTTTATTTTTAAAAAACGAGCATTTTTGGCCAAGTTATGACCATTTTTGTAGTTATGCAAATGAGGCTTGCAAAAGTCCAAGTGGGTGTGTTTAAAAGTAAAAGTCCAAGTGGGTGTGTATTATGTGCGTACATCGGGGCGTTTTTAATACTTTCACTAGCTGGGCGCTGTGAAGAGAAGTAACATCCTCTTCTCTTCAGAACGCCCAGCTTCTGACAGTGCATATCTGTGACGTCACTCACAGGTCCTGCATCGTGACGGCCACATCGGCACCAGAGGCTACAGTTGATTCTGCAGCAGCATCAGCGTTTGCAGGTAAGTCAATCTTACCTGCAAACGCTGATGCTGCTGCAGAATCAACTGTAGCCTCTGGTGCCGATGTGGCCGTCACGATGCAGGACCTGTGAGTGACGTCACAGATATGCACTGTCAGAAGCTGGGCGTTCTGAAGAGAAGAGGATGTTACTTCTCTTCACAGCGCCCAGCTAGTGAAAGTATTAAAAACGCCCCGATGTACGCACATAATACACACCCACTTGGACTTTTACTTTTAAACACACCCACTTGGACTTTTGCAAGCCTCATTTGCATAACTACAAAAATGGTCATAACTTGGCCAAAAATGCTCGTTTTTTAAAAATAAAAACGTTACTGTAAACTACATTGCAGCGCCTATCTGCTGCAATAGCAGATAGGGGTTGCAAAATCTGGTGACAGAGCCTCTTTAAATCTCTGTACAGCGCTCTGCAATATGTTGGCTTTATATAGGCAACAGGAGATTTCCATTGTCTATTTAGTTACTCTCATAGAATATGCTGTCTCTGAGAACCAGGCAATATTACATTTCTTAGCAGAGCGTAAAGCTCTTGGGCCTCAAAGCAAAATCTGTAACATATCCTCCACCTTCCATGTGGTATTTATAATTCTGGTGTCTCCTTTTGTGGAAGTGCGGCTCTTAGACCCCCTGAAGCACCAGGTGCGACTGTACCTCTGAACCCCCTGTAGATACACCCCTGTTCCTTACTCCTGGTCAAGGAATATTACCTTACATAAGCTTAGCATGTGTTAATGGGATAATGAATATTAAATCTATCTTACACAAGAATAGATTTTTACCGTTACAGTGTCCTAGGAATACAGTGATATTTCCAAAGATAAATCTTTAAAACCTGGGGCTGTCCCTGAAGATTAAGGAAAGTAGATCATATAGTGTTGATATATCTACGTAAATTTATTTTGATTATGTAATGTGCACTTAAATTTATAACCTTATTTGTAACGGAGAATTTTCGACCACTGTTTTTTTCATACTTTATACCTATTTAATGTGCCATTCACAGAGAATGAGATCATGGATAGCATTGATCAAAATCCATGTAGCATATCATACGGATAAACTTTCATTCCTAATGAGATCTGAGACATTTTGAAAAATGGTTAAAGATCCAAAACATGACGTTTCCATCAATACATCAATACATCATGGTCTTTTCAAATGCTGAGGTTACGAGACCATGACAAATTATAGTTCAATCTCTATTCTTTTAACAGGGTTGGGATATGGGGTTGACTTTGAAGAGAAGATGCATAATTAAAGTTAAATGTTAATTCCCAAAATGGGTCACTGGGTATTGCAGTGTTATCTTGGCTGGCCTTTTCCCTGCTGATTCCCCCTTATCAACTAAATACAATCTGCAGAAATTCTACAGTTTCTTAAAAGCAAAGACTGATATTATATTTACATATCTTTATCTAATAAAATATATTGAAAGGCTAATAAGCCTTTTTTTCAGGTTTTCTTAAGCAACAAGAACTGTGTGAGTGCCCAAAAAATTTTATTTAAGGATTTTCTGCAGAAAACTTCCACAGCAAACCCACAGAAAGCCACAGAGAAATCTGCACGGCAAATCTTCACCAAATTGTGTGGCTTTCGTGCAGAAAAACAGCCCAGTGTCTGCAAAAAAAAAACTAAGCTCAGCTCCCATTGGCACTCCCATGGCAACACTTCCCTCTGTCTCTCTATACCCGGCCACTAGCCTTGTGTACAGAGACCATTGGGGGGGGGGCAGGAAAGCATTGCCACAGAAGCGCCAGAGTGAGTATAGTGTTTTTTCTAATTATTTTTAACTAATTTCTTTAATTTTAAACTCATCTTAACCCCTTCCCGTCGTAAACAACTTTCAGATTTTCATTTTCGTTTTTTCCTCCCCACCTTCCAAAAGCCATAACGTCTTTATTTTTCCGTCGATATAGTACTAGGAGAGCTTGATTTTTGCGGGACGAGTTGTAGTTTTTCGTAGCACCATTTATTTTGCCATATAATGTACTAGGAAACGTGAAAAAAATTATTTGTTAGGTAGAAAATGAAAAAAACAGCGATTCCTCCATGTTTTTTTGCGCGCCGTTTTTACGGAAATCACTGTGCAATTAATACAACATGTTAACTTTATTATGTGGGTCAATACGATTATGGCGATACCAAATATATATAGTTTTTTCTATATTTTACTACTTTTACAAGTAAAAACACCTACGTGTAAAAAATAAAATTTATTTTGTGTCGCCAAATTCCGAGAGCCATAACTTTTTCATTTTTCTGTCGATGAAGTGGTATAAGGGCTTATTTTTTGCGGATAAGCTGTAGTTTTTAATAATACCATTTTGGTGTACATGCAACGGTTTGATCACTTTTTATTTCATTTTTTGTGAGAGAGTAGGTGACCAAAAAATAGACATTCCGGCGTTTACAATTTTTTTTTTTACAGCGTTCACCGTGCAGGTTAAATAATGATATATTGTAATAGCTCAGACTTTTACGGACGCGGCAATACCAATTATGTTTATTTATTTAATTTTTTGCTATGCACTAGGGGGAAAATGGGAAAAGGGGGGTTTTTTGAACTTTTAATATATTTTATTTTTTTTTACACAAAAAAAAAACTTTATTTAACTAATTTTTACTTTTTTTTATTAGTCCCCCTAGGGGACTTCAACCAGCGATCGTTAGATCGCTTGCACGATATACTGCAATACTAATGTATTGCAGTATATCGTGATTCTGACAGGCAAATATTAAGCCCTGCCGGAGGCAGCGCCTAATAGGAGCACAAAGCTGGCGGACCTGGGGGCTTTCATTAGGCCCCCAGGCAGCCATAGCAATCATCGCCACCCCGCAATTGCGTTGCTGGGGGCGTGATGAGCTGTTAGACGGGGTCGCCCCCTCTTTCTAACGATTTAAATGCTGCGGTCGCTATTGACCGCGGCATTTAACGAGTTAAACTAGCGGGATCGCGCTTGAGCGCGATGCCGCTCATTACTCTGAAGTGTCGGCTGTAACATACAGCCGACACCAGCATCGTATGGAGCGAGTTCACTCCATGAGCCCGCTCCATACTTCCCATACCCGGCTATGAAGTAACTGTATGTCATATGTCGGGAAGGGGTTAAACTATTAAACTATCTGGACTTGCGGATATTGCTGGCTGTCCACAGCAAAATCTGCAACAAAAGGATTTGATATGAATTTTTTCTTTCCCATTTGGCAGCATAAATTGACACCGCGAAATCTGCACCGCAGGTGAAGTTCTGTGTGGAAAATTTTCACAGCATGTGGAAAAGATTTGTTCAAATCCCATCCACTATTCTGCTACCATATTTCTCTGCGGATTTTCCATCATCAAATCTGGACGGAAAATCTGCATCAAATCTGCTACATGTGAACATAGGCGTTGGTTACAAGACATCTTTGGCTGCGCAATTCCCAATGGTGCCTCACAGTTGCAAATGTGACTTTGGCTCAACTTTCTTGTGATGTGGTTGTGCGCACAAAAGTTTCAGTCAGCTGCAGCTTTGGTGCGGACAGATAAAGCAGAAGCACAAAGTTTCACAAATTATGGGACTTAATGTTTTCTATGGAAATGTCAGTCCCCTGACTATACTGCTGCGCTACCAAAGTCGTTATGTAGTCCAAGCCTAATTATTCGTTGTTATTTTAAGGTTATAAATCACCAATGTGTGCAGATTTACTAGGGCATTAGTGAGATGCCTAAGGGTATGTTCACACAGGGCGGATACGCTGCATAAAGGTACATAGCGTATACTACCTGGACACGGCATGGAATTCCGGCCAAAAAAACACACCGAATTGTGGTGCAGTATTCCATCCAGAATGTCCGCTGCAGAAAACAAGATGTTAAAAAAAACCTCTATACTTACCCGAAGCCATGGCGACATGTCCCTCTGGCCTCCTGTGATTGGCTGCAGTATTCACATGGGATAAAACGTCATCCCTGGAGGCAGTGCTGGACTTAGGAGCAGAGAGATCTGAGTAAGTATAGACTTTTTTTCTGAGTTGCGTTTTTTGCGGCGAAATTGCAGCTTTTCCGCTGCAAAAATCACATCATCTGTTATTTGTTGCGGCTTTTACCTCCCCAATTCAATGGAGAAAAGCAACTATTCCACTACATAAATTGACCTGCTGTGGATTAAAAAAACGCACCGCAGGTCAATTTATCAGCGGATTTTTTACGCAGAGAGTGGATGAGATTTGTACAAATCAAATCCACTCTGCTGCTACTGTAAAACGCTGCGGATTTTCCGAAATAAAATCCATTGCGGAAAATCCACAGTATTTACGCTACGTGTGAACCCGGCCTTAATGTGGGGTAACTAAAACAGCCACCTGATGGGAGGGGGCTAAAGGACTGTACACACTGTATGTAAGTGACTGAATCCTCTGGCAACTGTAATAACCAGTTTAAGTCTTAAAAAATGTAGCAATCAAAGACATATTGAAAAGCTCCAGACAAAAATCATTAAAAAAAACCCTGAAACTTCCAACTTGAAAGTTGATTCCTTTCAGCAGTGTGCTGTGTTGTAAATTGATGGCAAATGAAAAAGAATACTAAATCCACAGTCATCCTGCAAAAACCTTATGGATTAGCGAGTATTCATAACCCTGTGATACGAAAGGTTAGCGCTGAAAAATCTTGCCAGAGCGAGAATAACATTTGTTCGGTGGAGAGATGTGTTGGGAAATGCTTATGATGTGTTTTTCATGTGACTGTTCTTCAGTTGAAAATGTTATTGTTGAAGCTCATAAACTTAATGGACTTTAGTTCGTTGCCTGCGCACCACACTGAGGGATTAAAGGGAGCTGTTATGTCTCTGAATTTTACTCTCTGTGCTCTGCACCAAAAAGTTCATTTTAAATAATATGCTATATTTAACAAAAAATTATCTTCTTACATAAGATGTAGTGAAAGAGTCCTCATATGTTTCCTGACATTTATATGTGTTTATCGACGTGGTAATCTCCAATATTGCAGTCCAAGTGTCTCAGGATTATCAGTAGCATACAGTACTTAAAAAATTTGGACACACCTTTGATAGTTTTTTTATTTTATTTATTTCATTCAGCTAATTTTGGGGTAAAAATCTTTTTCCCCAATAGGTCTTTATTAAAAATGATGTTGCATTTGACGGCTCGTAAAATGGGCACTACTCCAGGCGCTGAAGTTTTTTGTCTTTTTTTATTTTAGGGTATGTGCACACACACTAATTACTTCCGTAATTGACGGACGTATTTCGGCCGCAAGTACCGGACCGAACACAGTGCAGGGAGCCGGGCTCCAAGCATCATACTTATGTACGATGCTAGGAGTCCCTGCCTCGCTGCAGGACAACTGTCCCGTACTGAAAACATGATTACAGTACGGGACAGTTGTCCGGCAGCGAGGCAGGGACTCCTAGCATCGTACATAAGTATGATGCTAGGAGCCCAGCTCCCTGCACTGTGTTCGGTCCGGTACTTGCGGCCGAAATACGTCCGTCAATTACGGACGTAATTAGTGTGTGTGCACATTCCCTAATACTGTGGTTGTGTTGAGAAGCAAAGTGAGCTGTCCATGAAAGTTTTTCTTATTGTTCCCTTAGTAGGTGATGCTAGTAAAGAGTTCAGGGCTTTAAACTCAGCGTCTTGATGTCAATGGAAGAGCCCTAT
This sequence comes from Rhinoderma darwinii, assembly GCF_050947455.1. Taxonomy (NCBI): domain Eukaryota; kingdom Metazoa; phylum Chordata; class Amphibia; order Anura; family Rhinodermatidae; genus Rhinoderma; species Rhinoderma darwinii. Next base: position 370,829,814 of record NC_134690.1, on the reverse strand, counting down.
TTTTAATAGTGTCACTACATTCTAAAGAAAAAAAAATGACTTAATTCTAAACACTAAATAAAAACCAGCCCAAATGGCCCATTTCGTTCATCCCGGCATATTGTGGGATGAAAATATTTGCGACAGGTGGTCGTCTCACAACCGATATTAAGTACCCTTACAACCTAATGGAAAATAAAAATGTATACAAACGCAAAACCATGGGGGCTCCCAAAATGAAGCTCTGTTCTGATCCCAGAAGTCCTAATGTATGCTATTGACTAGACTGAACGCCAGATACTAGGATAAGGGCAATTTAACTTAAGAGGGTAAATAACATTTTGGGAATAATTATCTCAGTTCATGAATTTGGAATTTTACTTTTTGGCACCTAGAAAACCCAGTGATGTGGACCAACAACCCTGCTGTCCCATGAATTGGTAAAGAAAATGTTGGCAGTACCAGAGAAGTGCAGTTGGTGGTCTATAGCTCAAGCTACGGAATCTATGACTACTCTAAGGGAAAGCTGTGAAATAGTTTTAAGGGACTTCATAACGATAAATCTATGTCATAAAAATTTATATATATACAGAGTTATAGAACATGTAACGCCAGTGACGTATCCCAGTCCTCTCAGTGGTCCCAGCCACCGGGTCTCGTACTTTGTCCAGCGGCCTGTCCCTCATCCAGGCCGCCGGCATCTGATTTTGCTTCTGGTCCGAGGCTGATGTGCCCCTAGTGCACATGACCCCGCCCTGATCGTCCCTTAAAAGGCCCAAGTGCGCGAAATTCAAAATGCACCCATCCAATCCATTTTGCTTCTTAGGGATACTACTTAAAGAGGCAATGTCACCAGATTATCAAATCCCTATCTCCTATTGCATGTGATCGGCGCTGCACTGTAGGTAACAGTAACGTTTTTGTTTTTTTTGAAAAACTATCATTTTTGGCCAAGTTATGAGCAATTTTATATTTATGCAAATGAGCCTCACTAATGGACAACTGGGCGTGTTTTCTCTTATTTCCAACTGGGCGTGTATTGTGTTTGTAACATCTGGGCGTGTTTACTTGTTTTACTAGCTGGGCGTTGTGAATAGAAGTGTTTGTCAGTATCATGTCAGCATCATCCACTGCTATACACAACGCCCAGCTAGTAAAACAAGTAAACACGCCCAGATGTTACAAACACAATACACGCCCAGTTGGAAATAAGAGAAAACACGCCCAGTTGTCAATTAGAAAGGCTCATTTGCATAAATATAAAATAGCTCATAACTTGGCCAAAGATGATCGTTTTAAAAAAAAAAAAAAATTGTTACTGTTATCTACATTGCAGCGCCGATCACATGCAATAGGAGATAGGGATTTGATAATCTGGTGACAGAGCCTCTTTAAGGCGCTTTCACTGTCCACCTCGTACCTGAACAATATTGGAACAACCTAGAATTATCCAGCAAAGGTTCCTGTATGCACCTGATACTGTCTGCTATTGCTACCAGTTATCAGCCTGTATCCAGTAGTCCATTACCAGTCTGTATCATGTCTGCTATTGCTACCAGTTATCAGCCAGCATCTGGTTATCCATTACCAGTCTGCATCCAGTCTGCCCTCTTGCTATCTGTGGTCAGCCTGTACTAGTCTGTATGCAGTCCGCTGGTGCTATCTGTTATCTGCTTGTGTCCAGCTGCCTATTATCTGTCTGTGTCCTGCTGCCAGCTATCTACCTGTCACCTGTGATTAGCAGCCAAGCTTCCATCCATCAAGGTACCGTCTACATGTGCCTGTCTCGCCTCTGTCTGGCCAGCAGCTGCTCTGTCGGGACCACCTAAAGAAGTAGCGAAATGGCAGCCTCCCCGCAGCAAAGACCAGATCCCTAAATAGGGGTTAAAGGGTAAAGACCAGGAAGTGCGCTTAGACAACACCCTTAGAGGTGGCCCTTAGCCAAACTGGTGGAGTAGCCCAGTGTGTCCACAAACTTGTATTCGTAGCAGAACATACTTGATATGATACATTGACATATGGCAGTCACAATTAACATAACCATCACTGAAAAAAAACAAATAGATGCCACTTTTTATATGGGTCCATGAAGAGTGCACTAGACATAAAACACAATATGAGCCGTGCAGTTTTAATATGCAGTAGCAATAATTCAGCAGACATGAACATGCAGAATGGGTCTGAATTACATCAAAGGCTGACAGATATCGACAGATACATGGGCCTCAATGAACTCAGAGTCGCAGGGTTAAATTCCAGCTTAGGCCAAGACATAATGAAAGTCATTATCATCCAACAGCTGCTTACAGACCTAAGCTTAGCAACTTGATGGTCCAGTTCTCACTTGGCAGGTGTCCATATAGCAATCTTATTTCCAGCATAAAGGAACTTTATTGGCAACCTTAAAAAAAGAGAAATGCATTTTTTTTTATTTTTTTTGGACCAGGATACAAATCTGTTATATATATATATACATCCATCCATTATTAATTCCATGATGTCTACAAATACACAATAGCATGTGCTCATATATAATGTAAATGTTTGCAATGCATATGCTTATATTATAAAATCTTTCAAATAACAAGATCAAGCCCAGTTCCCACATCATGTGACTCAACTGTGCCAACAGGATTCTAAAAAAAAAAAAGTTAATTATCAAAAATATGTGTTTTCAAAGCAGTATAACATCAATAATACTTAAAGTGTAACTAAACCTTCAACAAACTTTTGATATGTCACTGACATGTCAGAAGTTTTGATTGGTGGGGTCTGAGCACTGAAAACCCCATTGATCGCTAAAACGAAGAGGAAGAAGTGCTCGGGTGAGCGATGAGCGGCTTTGTTTCTGGTCTGCTTTTTTCGGAAAGGCAATGTAGCGGCGTAGACTTTCTACTGAGTCCGTACACCACTACATCGGCTTTGTTGAAAGTTTAGTTACTCTTTAAGGAGCTCCCTCTGTGTTGCTGTCTGCTTCACTGCTATGTTAGATAAATGGTATGCCAAGCTTATAACAAGGGGCTTAAAGGTTAACACCATCCAGACTACAAAGTCACATGATCCTGACAGGCTCCGATGGGTGTATGGGTCTCGGTCGAAGGATAAGCTTTCTCGCAAAATGTTGCTTTAGCTACCAAAGCTTCCTAATGCCCAGACACCACAACCTAAATGTGATGAATGCATTTCTTTTTTTACATGAATGTTTTTTACTGACATAGTATGGTTTCCAAATGGTTATTAAATGACTTTTAATTTTCTTGGTACTGACTGGTGTTTGTGCTCCATTTACCCTTTTTATTCTGTCACGGACATCTATATGCTTTCCATAAGCTCTAATGCATATTTTGCATATAGATCCATTTTATGTCGCCCATACGTTTTTGGCATAAACTGTACCCCCATGTGCCTGTGATTTTATACGAAGGCACATGGAGTCTTTTTTTCACAGATTCATAAATCTCCTGTGAAAATAGAGCTATTCTGCCTTTTTGCTCTTGTGAACAACATGGACCTGTAGAGACATGCGCTAGATGTAGGGACAGGTAAAAGGAAGTATGAGTGCAGGATCAGACTATACAGAGTTTGTTTGTAGTCTGTTACCATAGAGACACATAGGTCTGCATAGAAGCTTTACAAACAATACAATAGGGAATTTCTCATCAAGACCTAATGCAAACTTGCTATGGAATAAAAAAAAAATTGCGTTAGTAAGGTGGACATATATCAAGTCACGTACATTTTTGCCATGTTTATTCTGATCAGGCAAACATTTTGCCTCAAATTACAGTATAAAGACTAGAAATCCTTCCTACTACTATGTTTAGGTTAAGTTCTTAATTTTGTACGGAATTTAGTACAGTACAATGAAAGGGAATTGTGTTTTACAAAACCCCATTCACATTCCACTGATGGTACCGACAAAGAAGTCATGGGGACCTTATATTCCCAACGGCATTACTGTAGGCCCCATCAGCAGAATACAGGCTCAAAGTACAGCAGCCTTTATCCTGTCCGTGTAGCTCCAACTTCACTCATCATTCATGAAGAATTCTGTTACTTGAGAGATTATGTAGAAATTTTGATGTATACAACTAGAGAACTATTCTAAAACATCTATTTTTCTGGTGAATGCTGTATAAAAATTGTCATAGCGCCTGTAGTATACTGTAAATATTGTAAGTTGACACCGTTTTTGCAGCATACCATTTACGTTCAATTCAGGAGTAATGAGCCAAGCTTACAAAAATACTTTCTGTCACTCTAGGGTAATTTAAATATTTGTATTCTGTGTGATCTTTCAACGCCCAGCTATGCCAGTTGGGCAGAGTTTAAAGAAAAATGTGAAAATCAGGCATTTGGCTCAGACGACGTGTTTCCATTTCCAGCCCAGCAGTGTGTTTTCTGGAGAGACTGGAGGCTTTGAGTGTCACATTACACCTGCTGGTTCTCGGCATTCAAATTTAAGCAAAATCACAGTTTAGCACAATGCTGCATACCAGAACAGCTGTACCGGGTAGTTCACTCATGCAAGTGGCATCAGGTTCCATTTCAATGAATGAATAAGTGCAAATGGAACATGATAAGGCTGTCTACAATATACAGCTGGCATAAATAATAATAAATATGTTTTATACACATCAGCATATGAAACATAGAGTTCACACTAACAGCTTTTGTTCCCCAGATATAAAGTAAAAGCCAAATCAGAACCAAAAAAAAAATTAGAAGGAAGAGAAAACAGGACCCATTAATCTGTTATGGTCACTTGTGGTGTTTTTTTCTGGTTACAGTTAAAATAAATAGAAAAAATCAGTCTGGAGCACCCCCTTGTAGCAGCAATCTTGCTGTGTAGTCTGGACCTCCCCTTTATGACAGTGGTCTAGCTTTGTTGTCTGAACCGCCCCCTTACAACAGCGTGGCTGTTTGGTCTAAATCCGCACAACAGCAGTGTTATAAAATTAACTCCACTTCATTGTCATTTCCAGCGGTTTGAAGAGCTCTCATACACACTGGTCAGCAATAGGAAGCATTGTGAAGCTCTAAAATCCCTTCCGGCACATTCATCTTTGTCTCCTGGTCTGCAATGTCGTATATGATGGTATTTTGTGGACACTGCATTGGATTATTATTTCGCCATTGTATGGTAGTATTATTTGGACACTCAATGGCTGGATGGTCCATTTACTTAGCAACTACAACCGGGCCCCCAGGTCCCACACTGCGGTGGTCCCGCCTACAACTTAATCTGCGTCCGCAGGACGCACATTCAGTTGGGTTCAATGCATTGACTGTGCCACAAGCGGCTCGGCACAAGCAGGCGCCTGTGATGTCATCGCGCCTGCCTGCGCCAAGTGACTCACAGTACAGTACAGAAGGATCTCCTCCACCCGTCGTGGGAACGGGGATAGGAAAGTAATTATGTTATTATTTTTCTATTAGGTACATATGGGGGCATTATACTAGGTATGGGAGGGGGGCTCATATGGTAGCTGCTGAGGGGGCATTATACTGTATGGGAGGCATTATACTGTACGGGGCAGTTATGGGGGTCATTATACTGTATGCGGGGAATTATACTGTATGTGGCAGCTATGGGGGGAATTATAGTGTATGTGGCAGCTATGGAGGGCGTTATACTGTATGGGGGCATTATACTGTATGGGGCAGCTATGTGGGCATTATACTGTATGGGGGCATTATACTGTATGGGGCATTATACTGTATGGGGCAGCTATGTGGGGCGCTATACTGTATGGGGGCATTATAATGTATGGGGCATCTATGGGGGCATTATACCATATGCGGGCATTATACTGTATTGGGCATCTATGGGGGCATTATACTGTATGGGGCATTATAGTGTATGGGGCAGCTAGGGGGCATTATACTGTATGGGGGCATTATACTCTATGTGGCAGCTATGGATGGTATCACTGTATGGGGGCATTATACTGTATGGGGCAGCTATGGGGGGCATTATACTGTATGTGGCAGCCATGGAGGGCATTATACTGTATGGGGGAATTATACTGTATGGGGCAGCTATGGGGGCATTAGACTGTATCGGGGCATTATACTGTATCAGGCAGCTATGGGGGGCATTATACTGTATGGGGGCATTATACTGTATGGGGCAGCTATGGGGGCATTATACTGTATGGGGCATTATAGTGTATGAAGCAGCTAGTGGGGTATTATACCTCATGGGGGCATTATACTGTATGTGGCAGCTAGGGGTGCCAATATACTGTGGGGTCAGCTATAGGGGCATTATACTGTTGGGGCAGCTATGGGGGCATTATACTGTGGGGGGTAGCTATGGGGGCATTATACTGTGGGGGCAGCCATGGGGGCATTATACTGTGGGGGTCAGCTATGGGGAGTCATTATACTGTATGGGGGCAGCTATGGGGAGTATTATACTGTGTGGGGGGCAGCTATGGGGGCATTATACTGTGTGGTGGCAGCTATGGGGTGCATTATTCTGTGGGGGCATTCATGGGGTCTGTTGGGCAAGGCGTGCACAGGGGTCTGGTGGTGTTGGGTAGGGGTAGGAGGCCCAAGCTAAATTCTTGCACCAAGGCCCATGAGCCTTTTGCTATGCCTCTGGTTATGAGGGTACTATATGGTACAATATACAACTGAAAAAGGCCAAACTTACTTATATAAGGGAGGGTTAAAATACCAGTTCCCAACAGGATGCAGATAAGCCATAATGTTATATGAGGAAGGTTGCAAAAGTGCAAAATATTGATGAATATCCACTCACCTACCATTCAGGACATGGGTGGCTGATTAGTATTGTAATTACACACTGATAAGGCTATATGGAAGTATTATATGGATACTGTGAGGAGATAGTGTTTAAGCATTGTATTGCGGTATTATGTTATATATGTAGCTTTTGGAATTGCAAAGGAAACTGTCAAAAAATGGCCAGAGAGCGGAGTCTATTTTGCTTTTTGCCCAGGGCCGCGTGGAAAAAATCAGAAAAAGAATACTGCTGATATTTTACAGATAATCTGTCATTTATCTGGAAAATCTAAGATAATGCCAAACAGAATTCTCTTTCTAGCTATTTTCTGGCTGTAGTACGTATATCAGAGAAACAATTGTCGATGATATAAAATTGAAGCTATAGGAAACATGAGCTTATTTTTAGATAGTTACATAGTTGATGAGACACAGGACGATCTGTCTAACCTATAATCCCACCGTGTTGATCCAGAGGAAGGCAAAATCCCCCATGAGGTGGATGCCAATTTCCCCATATTAGGGGGAAAAAAATCCTTCCTGAATCCAATTATGACGATCAGAAATCCCTGGATCAGTTTCCCATCTCCGGAAAACTAGTACTCATAACTTGAAATATTTTATCTTTTAAAAGCATCCGGGCCCCTATTGGACTTGTGTAGTGAACCAACCATCACAACATCCTGTGGCAGGGAGTTCCATAGTCTCACTGCTCTTACAGTAAAGAAGCCCCTTCTATGATAATAATGATACCTTCTTTCATCTAGACGTAGAGGATGCCCCCTTGCCATGTTTACAGGCCTAAATATAAAAAGGCCATTAGACAGATGTCTGTACTGTTCATTAATATATTTTTTAATTGCAATTAGATCGCCCAGCTAAGCCATTTTTTCCAAACTGAGTAACCCCAAATTTGATAATGTGTTTTAATACTGCAATCTACCCATTCCCTTAATTACCTTGGTCGCCCTCCCTGCACCTGCTTAAGTTTAAGAGAATCTGTTACTGGTTTATGAATGCCCTAACTCTTAACTAACCTAATAGGCACTTTGATGCTGATAACTACAGTGTAATTTTTTTTCAAAAACGTTTATTATTTGCAAAGTTATGAGTATTTTTTTAAATATGCTAATTTTACTATACTTGCCAAATGGGAGGTAACTCTCTTTTTTCACTCTGGGTGGTGTAATGTGTTCTGTATGATGGTGTTCAATCAGCGTCATACGGTTCTCCTCTTCCCTGCCCAGCAAGACAGTGTGATCATATAGTATACAGCTTCCATTTCCGACTGTGGTTTTAAATGGTGATATCTACGGTTGTTTCACAGCTAGAACAGTTATCCTCATCTTTCATATGCTACTGTTCTAGGTGGTCCACTATTTGAAGTGATCCCCCTTCCCTCCAGCCTCAGTCTTTCACACTGTGTAAAGCAGCTTCATGCTGATAGGACACATCAGAGGCTGTGAGATTGGACATTACTAAACTAGTGGCAGATCCTCTTTAAGCTATGTCAATTTTATATACAAGTGCAAAAAATTATACAAAATGTTCCATGTGTGGTCTGACTAGTGATTTGTATAGAGGCAAAACAATGGGGCAGATTTACTAATACTGTCTTAAATTTAGACAACTAAGAATTAGACTAGATGCATCAAATTTACCATAGTGGCTTATGCTTAGTGATAAACTATGCACATATTTAGACACTTCTGTCTTACCTTATACCACCTATTGGTTGCCTGGCTTTAAACCAATTGAGTTAATATTAAGCCATGCCCCCTTGTCAAATAAGTCACAAACATCTGTTCTTTTTGGTGCATTTCATTGATAAATTTGTCTAAACTGATTTGTCCCAAAAAGAAGGTGCAAATTAGGCCTGAATTCTGGCGCAACACCTATAGTAAATCTGCCTCTATATTCTTGTCATTTGCATCTATACCTCTTTTGATGCAGCTGCCTGGCACTAGTTGCTACAGCTAAATTTAGTGTCCACCAATATCCCCAAGTCTTTTCAGTGGCAGACTTACGCAGTGTTTCACTATTTAATACATAGTTGTAGAATTTGTTTCCTTGCCCCAAGTGCATAACCTTTCATTGACCCTCATTAAACTTAATTTAGCATTTTTCGCCCATGCCTTCAGCTTCCCAAATCCCTCTGTAACCAGTGGCGGATCATCATTAGGGTGGTTCGGGCGGCCGCCCGGGTCCCAAGGCTCCCAGTGGGCCCATAGCCACCCGAACCCCCTCATGCCCGGTGGCGTCGCTAGCACCGAAGGGAGCCCCGGTGCCAGGACCGCACCTGTCATGAGGCGAGGTGATCTTCTCTCCTACTTAGCAGCCGTGGTCTGTGCTGCTTTAGAAGCTCCCCCACCAGCCCCCCTTCCTGCTCTACACATCTCTCCTCCTGCTGCTAGCAGTCGGGACATGGGGGAGGGGAGACTGTCGGTCGGCCTCTGTTTCGTGCTGTGAGCAGGAGAAGAGCTGCAGTGAAGGCTCGCACCACATCAACCTGCTGAACGCCCTTCACAAATATCCTACATAAAAGGTAAGTGCATGTGTGTTTACAATGTGTACTTTATATGTGTATAATGTGTACATTATATGCGTATATTGTGGATACTCATGCGTCTCTGATGTGTACATGTGTATGTATGTATGTATGTATGTATGTATGTATATAGTGTGTGTGTATGTATGTGTGTGTATATAGTGTGTGTGTGTGTGTGTGTATGTATGTATGTGTATATATAGTATGTGTATATGTGTATATATATATATATATATATATATATATATATATATATTTCTGCAGCAATTCCGCAGAAACTGGCAGAAATTCAGAAATTTTGCTGCAGAAAATGTTGCGTATTTTGCTGCATTTCTCTCAATGTTGGGAGATGGTGACGTCTCCTGAAAAAACGCAGCAATTCTGTCCACTTTCCGCAGCAGGAATTGACATGCTGTGGTCAGAAAAATACGCACCACAGGACAAAATGTCTGGTCGGAAATTTTACGCAGTGTCTGGATGAGATTTGGTAAATCTCACTCACTTTGCCACTACTGTGGCGGAAAATACGCAGCAATTCCGTTAAGTGTGGACAAGCCCTAATACAGTAGCAGCAGAGTAGATTAGATGTGAACAATTCTCCTCTACACGTTGCGTAAATGATAAGTGGGGAAAAAAAGCTCAGAAATTGACCTGCGGTGCGTTTTTTTATTTCCTCAGCATGTCAATTGTATTTGCGTAAACGCTGCTCATTTGCTTCGGGTTTTCCCCATTTAATTCAATGGGGAGGTAAAACCCGCAACAAATAACAGATGTTATATAAAAACACAATTTAGAAAAAATAAAAATCTTATACTTGCCCAGAATTCTGTTTCTTGGTCCGGGTCGGCCTCCTGGGATGACGTTTCACCCCATGTGACCGCTGCAGCCAATCACAGACTGCAGCAGTCATATTGGATAAAATGACATCCTAGGGCTGCGCTGTAGCGACGCTGTGTAGCACTATATACAAGGGGGGGAGCGCTGTGTGGCACTATATATAAGTAAGGGAGCGCTGTATGGCACTATATATAAGAAAGGGAGCGCTGTGTGGCACTATATACAAGGGGGGAGCGCTGTGTGGCACTATATATAAGGAAGGGAGCGCTGTGTGGCACTATATATAAGGAAGGGAGCTCGGTGTGGCACTATATATAAGGAAGGGAGCGCTGTGTGGCGCTATATACAAGGGGGAGTGCTGTGTGGCACTATATATAAGGAAGGGAGCGCTGTGTGGCACTATATATAAGGAAGGGAGCGCTGTGTGGCGCTATATACAAGGGGGAGTGCTGTGTGGCGCTATCTATAGGGGGCTGTGTGGCTCTATCTATAGGGGGCTGTGTGGCTCTATCTATAGGGGGATGTGTGGCTCTATCTATAGGGGGCTGTGTGATGCTATCTATAGGGGGCTGTGTGACGCTCTCTACAGGGTGTTGTGTTTGTGGCGCTCTCTACAGGTGTGTGTGTGCGTGTCACTATCTACAGGGGGGTGTGTGGCGCTATCTACAGGGGGTGTGTGTGTGTGTGTCGCTGTCTACATGGGGGAGTTGGCGCTATCTACAGGGGGCACTGTGTATGTGGTGCTTTACTTTACAGTGTGTGACACAATTATATTCAGGGGCGCAGTGCATGGTGATATTATATTTAAGGGCTGCAGAAATGTGTCATGGCCAGGAGAAGTCGTAATGAGCTCTGGACCGGATGGAGAAGAAAAGAGGAAAAAAAACTACTAGCATCTGAGACGTCGTCACCTGTGAGTCACTGGATTTGTAGAGAATCTTTCCCCTCTCCTGACATGTTTATTATAGGAAATCCTTGTATTCCACATAACGTCTTTGTGCAGTCCAGGACTGATAGAAAAATTGGTGTTACCAATCCCCTTGTCAGGAGGATGTGTCCCTGCACAGTGTGATACTGTCAGTATGTAGGGACACAGCCCTGTGACAAGGGGAATCGTAACACCCATTTGTTAATGCTTGTGCAAAAAGGTAGTGTTAGCAATAGTTACGGCGCGGCAGGGTGGCGGTGGTGAAGGGGGGCCCAAGTTTGGGTAACAGCCCAGGGCCCATGGTCTTCTTAATCCGCCACTGTCTGTAACATTATATTATCCTTCTCTGTGTTGATTACGTTACAGAGCTTAGTATCATCTGCAAATATTAGAATTATAATTCTAAGTATTAGAAGTAAGCCCTCTACAAGGTCATTAATAGAAATATTAAAAAGAAAAGGGCCCACTGGGACCCATTGCAGGCCCATACTTACCCCACTGCTAACTGTGACCCAATCTGAGGATGTACCATTAATAACAACCTTCTGTTTTCTATCACTGATACAGTTGTTAACCCAATTACATATATTTTCAGCGCTGCACTTCTTGCTGGGTTAAGCAGATGAGATTTAAAGAAGAATTTACTTTATCCCTAATCATGTTATTTGACATGAAATTTTTCTGTGTAAATACAGTAGAGATTTAATAGATTGGCCTTTTCTTCATCCTCTTCCACCACTACATCCAGATTATGTCTGAGAGGGCCAACACTATCAGTTTTCATTTTCTTATTATTTATGTAGTCGGAAATATTTTTGAGTTATTTTAATTTCTTTGCCAATGATTTTCTCTGTTTTATTCTTTGTTGCCTTTATTTGTGTTTTACACAACTTAATTTGTATCTATAATTATTTAATGCCTTGTCACTACCATCTTACTTTAGTAGTCTAAATGCTTTCTCTTTATTATTTATTGGGCCCTTTGCTTTCCTTCTGTTTTTAATTTATTTCCATAAGGTATTTATCTTTCACAGGAACTTTTTAAGATGCTTTTAAAAATGTCCCATTTAGCTTGTGTACTTTAATTTTTTTAATGTCCCAGTTTATGCCATTAGGGTCATCCCTTAATCAATAAAAATTGTCCTTCTTGAACTTTAGTGTTTTTGGAAATACTTGATGCTTTTGAACATCAAAAACCAAAACACTATTTAAGACCTTTGCAAATCTTTTCATTAAATTAGGTTTTATCCAACCTCCCATAATACACTGCAGCATAGGCAGATTGAAAATACACATATTGATGAATTAGCAAAAAAGCTTTTATTATTGCTAGACTAGGCTCCCACGAGGATACTTGCTTTACATTTTTTATTTTTTTTGTATTAGTAAAAGAATAAAAACATAAAGGATCAAATTGTTCAGCGGATCCCGTATATTTCAATAGGCTTGGAATCAGGGGCGGATTATAATAAGGGCAATCTGGGCAAGTGCCCAGGGCCCGAGGCTGGCAGGGGGCTCAATTCACTTTGGTTCTTCCCAACTGGTTGTTAAAATTATAGCCGGTTCAGAGAACCGGGGTGAAGCGGGACCTTGCACCCAATTAATTACTCTAGCGCTGGCGAGACAGAGAACTATCAGTTCCCTGGCTCCCCATTCGGCGCTTTAATAATGATGCAATTGGCGCGATGACGTCATCACGCCGACTGCGCCATTTTGCTGCATGACGCCTGGTCTCTGTCCAGTCGTGCGTCACTGGAGGACAGGTGGGAATGTTTTGGTTTTTTCAGTGGGCAGCGTTGGGGGTCAATATCTACAGGAAGCACTATCTACAGGGGGCATTGTGACTGGCGCTATCTACAGGGGGCTCTAAGAGGCGCTATCTACAGGAGGCATTGTGACTGGCGCTATCTTTAGAGGGCATTGCGACTGGCACTATCTACAGGGGGCTCTGAGAGGTGCTATCTACAGGGGGCATTGTGACTGGCGCTATCTACAAAGGGTATTGTGACTGGCGCTATCTACAGGGGTATGTATAGTTTACTGTGTATATTTTATTAGGTATACGTTATTAGTGTATAGTTTCATTTTGGAGCTACAATTATGATGAAACATTTGGCAATTTTCTTTTATAATAAATATGAATACACGTCTATCAGTAGATATGCTGCATTTCAGTAACAGAGCCATGTGACTTTGCAAAGCCAGCAGCCTCAGGAATACAAAAGTCTTTCAGCTGCTCATCCCTGCTTTCTGCAGACGGCTGGAAACAGTTCACCTACAGTTGATTGGTTGCTATAAGAGAAGCCTCCTAATACTTGGTGAACTATGCAGCTCCAAAAGTGCAATGACCAAAGCCAAATAGAAAAAAGGGGAAAAATACATAAACACTTAAAGTTTTGGTTCTAGATGTCTAAAATATAAAAATGCATTATTAATCTAAAGATTAAAATTGGAACATGCCCATGTCAGCATAAAAGTTAGAATGTGCTCTCTGTATATAGCATGTTTTCTATTCAGTAAAATGCATTTATTGGCATGATACAAATATTTCCAATTGAGTAATGTGCATGTTCAGGGGACTATGAAGATTTGATGAGGTACGCATAGATGTATCCTGTAATTATTGTACAGAAAAGCTTTGTTAGTGAATGTCTGTAGCAGCACTAATTTAAATAAGCCCACATACTGTAGAAATACCCACTCTAGTAAATAAGACTAATATAAATGCAAGCACTAATGTAAGAACGAAAAGCTAGGGACATGATCATGGTACTTATAAACAAGCTTCCTATGTTTATGTGAGGTTCTAGTTCTAGTCATTTGCTTAAGAGCCAGAAAAGTCAATCCTGCAGTAATGAGACCTAATACAGATGATTCTAAATAGAAATTTAGTCCAAACGCTGGCCTATATCATTAAAATGAAAAAAAAACTCTGGCTATCTTCTTGATATTACTCCACCCTTGCCCTCCATTCTGCTAATGACATATGAATAATGTTCTCTCTTATCAAGAAATTGTACTCAAATATCTAAGATTTCTTCTGTGCTGCACCTGTACTCTAGAATGCTCTTCCTTGGTCAAATCTACCTTCTAAAATAAAAATATGTTCTAAACTATCTTAATAAACAGTTAAAAGAAATGTTTCATGTATTTCATTTTAGTTTCAATAATTCATTTTAAATATCTAGAAGATAAATAATCTGTGTGTTATTTTTTTTTAAAGGGAACCTGTCATCAGCATTTCATCTATTGAACTCTACTCACCCCTCGGTGGCCGCTGCTGTTAAAAGTTCATTGCCATTATCCCTGATCCTAAACTCCTCCTCTGACCGTAAATAACAGTCTGCAAACATTTTGCGCCTTTTATGATAATAAGCTGTCAGTCTCGATCCTTCCTGTTTTTATGCCCGCCCTGAATGCCACAATCTCATCAGAGATAGCGCACATGCGCCCGTCATGTATGGTTTGATACTTTCTCTGCTTCGTCCGGGACTCAAATCTAGTTACTGCACATGGTGTCCCGTTGTGCGCACGCACCAGAACAGGACATCGATGTGCAAGCCTGGGATATCGTGTGTGCTGGAGGGAGGAGAGGAGCGGTTAATCAAAAGTAGGTGGGCGGGGTTAACTCGGAAAGGCTTGAGGAATGAAGATATGACTCTTTTCAAACTAAGATATGACTCTTTTATGCTCATTAGCATACGATGCAGGAACACAAAAAAACTGAATACTAAAGGTACAGAGCCTACTTAGAAGATAATTATATGTTACATAAAAATTATATTTCACCCACTTTCCACTAGATATTTCTGGTTTAATAGGTGAAATGCTGGTGACGGGTTCCCTTTAAATGTTGTAAATATATTATGTGTTTTTTATTTTTATTTTCGTTTTTTAAATGCTTCCTACACTTCCTTCTTGTAGAGAGAGAGTACAGCAGGGTGTGTGTGCTTTAAGGCAAGTGAAATGAATGGGAATCAATTGATAGAGAAATGTCATTACACTCTCCAGAAGTATTACGCTCTACAGGAAGTGTATACAGAGCCTGTTCTGTGTATAGTGTTACTATCCTGCCTTGTCTAAGCCTTTAGCAGTATCAAAGAGCTGTAAATAAATTCACTGCCCTCTAATAATAATTTATTTTTTTGGGTATTGGTGACTACATTTTGGTGACTGACAATTCTGTCCCAGTCTATGCAGCAAAGCTGACAAAACAGGAAGCAGAAAAATTCACCACATCTGGATAATTCCCCAAATATACAAATTTGCATAAGTGCGCAATTACATTGCAAATTTTCAGCAAATTCCGCAGCAAAAAATGTCTGCTATGTCTGAACATGCCATAAGGGAGAAGGCCTCAATTGTGTATAACACCACTCCCACCACCACAGTATTTCTCTGCTGGTCCTTATCACCTTAAGGCTAGGAACACACTCAGCGTGTTCAGGGCCAATATGCAGCGTCAAGCTGCACAACGTATCCGCCCTGATCACTGCAGGAAATGCTCTCCCAAAATCTGCACCACGTTGTGGTGCGTTTATTCGGGTGGAATTTCCATTGCGCAAAGCAGTACGGGAAAAAAAAAAACCTTCGTACTTATCCCCTACCTCTCTTCGATCCGTGGTCCGGCCTCCTGAGATGACGTTGCAGGCCATGTGACCTCTGCAGCGGTCACATGGGATGAAACGTCATCCCAGGAGGCCAGACTGGAGAAGAAGCAGGGAACTCTGGGTAAGTATAACTTTTTTGTAATTTTTCTTACTTGCGATTTTTGTGGCGGAGTCACTGTGATTCCGCTGAAATGTCGCATCGCACACTACTCTGTTGTGGGTTTAAGCACCCCATTGAATTCATTGGAGAAAACCTGCAACAGAAGAGCTGCGTGTCTGCAGGATTAATTAGCATGCTGCGGCTTAAGAAACTGGTCAATTTATGTGCGTTTTTTCCGGCGGCTTTTTCCTGCTATGTGGGGACGAGATTTGTTGAAATCTCACCCACACTGCTGCTACTGTAATACGCTGCAGAGTTTCCGCAATGAATCTGAGGAAAATCCTCAGTGTTTACGCCATGTGTGTTCCGACCCTAAAGTACAAGTTGTTATTTTTTGTATTTTTATTTTTAAACATCTGTTTTCTTAAGGAGGAGGGAAAATGCTGGTGGGAGAGACAATATGGTCTCCCCGGTAGCGTTTTCTTTAAATTTAAATATTAGATTTCAGAGAATAGTTAAACAAAGAGAAAAAAGAATAACTTTTGTTGGAAAGAATATTTAGAAACCTGTAAAAATGGGAGTTAATTAGAAGTACAGTGGGGAGATGATTCCAGCCGACTCAGCAGGAGTAAACATATATTGTAGTGAAATGACATTTAGACTGATAGGACAATGCAACATTTAGCTTCTAGAGATTTGGTCCCAGGTGTTTGTGTCTATTCCTTTTGCTTGCAATGCAAACGACTAGTGGCCACTAAGGATTTCAAATGTAGCCATGTAACTAGAGAAAAAGAAAACTTTCTGCCTATTCAAAGTTTAACATTCTCTAGAGGAAAATAAGGCAGATTTTACCGCGAAGCCTAGATGTAGCATTTACATTGATGTGTACAATGACAAATATAACAATGTGGCTGTGGGTAAACAATAGAAAATATATCTGAAAACACTTTTAACCTCTTAAGGTGCAGGCCAATTTTGTTTTTTTCATTATTGTCTTTTCCTCCACACCTTCCAAGAGCCATAACGTTTGTATTTTTCCGTCTTATTTTATTTTTTTACAATGTTCATTTGGTATTCATCCTACAGGATAAATAATATTATACTGTATGGCTAAATTTACACATAGCATAAATACTGTCGAATTTCTGTCTGGAAATTCTGTGCGGAAATTCTGCAGCGTTTTTCGCAATATAAATTGACATGCTGAAAATTCATAAAGAAAGTCAATTTCCGCATGTCTTTTGTATGTTTTTTTTCTGCAGCGTGTGGATGACATTTGTTGAAATCTAACCCACTTTGCTGCTACTTTTATACGCTGAGTAAATAAAATTCCCACCTGCTTCCGCATCAAAATGTAAAAACTGCCCTAAGGCCTGGTTCCCACGGGACGGATACGCTGGCTAAAAACTGTGCAGATCCGACCTGGAACCCGCAGAACATTCCGTCTGAAAAAAATGATTTTTTTGGACGGAATTTCAGCCATGGCAAGCAGCGCTTAAAAAAAAAATATGTCGATACTTACCTCCTCTCTCATGTCTGCGCATAGTCCGGCCACCTACGATGACGTTGCAGGCCATGTGACGCTGTAGCCTGTGATTGGCAGCAGCAGTCACATGAGATGAAACGTCATCCCAGGAGGCCGGACTGCAGGAAGAAGAAGGGCGTTCGGGGTAAGTATGATTTTATTCTGTTTTTCGTAGTTGAGATTTTTGCGGCCTAATCGCTTCGAATACGCTGCAAAAGTCGCAACACTTGGCTTTCTGTTGCGGGATTTGCATCCCCATTGTATTCAAGGGGGAAAATCCGCAACGGAAAATCAACTAAAACGCAGCATAAATTGGCATGCTTGGAATTAAATTCCGCACCGCAGGTCAATTTATTAACATTTACGCTGCAGGTTTTTTCTGCAGTGTAGGTTTGAGATTTTCAATATCTCATCCACTTTGCTGCTACTGTAAATGATGTGGAATTTCTGCACATAATTCCGTTGCAGAACTTCTGCAGCATTTACGCTAAGTGGGAACACAAAAAACGCAATATTAAGTGTGGATTATACCTGCAGAAATATCTATGTTTAACTACAGTTTTGATGCGGATTTTCCACTTTAAATTACGCAACATGTGCATGTAGCCTTAATATTTTCAATCTTCTAACAGCTTAGATGCCGCAGTCGCTATTTACTGTGGCATCTAAGTGGTTAAACGTCTGGGATCTGAGTTAACTCCAATCCCAGCCATTACAGTGAAGTCTTGGCTGTAACACATAGCCGACACCTGCTGAGTATGGAGCAAGATTATTCAGTGAGATCGCTCTATCTTCCCCCCTACCGAATATGACGTACAGTTATGTCAGATGTTAAAGAGAAATGCAGGATGTGATTCAATATCTGAGTCAAGTCTATTAAAAGTACAACATACAACATAACATTTTGTTTGAAGACAATCAGCTAAAATTAGAAATAGTATTTGGCTTTTTAAAGGCATAATCTCATCTCAGACATTTCCTGGCATATCCACAGGATAACATCTGGAGAACATGCAAAGTTACATTTCTGTTCATTGTCTGCATGGATGCTGCGGTAGACATCCGACTAACCGGGTGGTACAGTGATTGGGGATTCCACGGTATCCATAATTGGTGCGGTCTATACTGTGGATATGGCAAAAATGTCTGAGACAGGAGTATCCCTCCCTTTATCAATCCAACAACAACTCCAAGCCCTAGACACTTTTTTTTCTACTTGCATTCCATCGATAGAGTCTCTCTATCCTAGGCCAATAATTAAATTATTGCCTGTGACCATGACATTGAAGTTAGACGAGATTCCGCGGTCAGTCACTGAGGGTATGAACACACACGGCGTATTCAGGGCGGCTACACTGCGTCAAGCCGTATCCGCCCTGAACACCGCAGGGAATGCCGTCTGAAATCCCGCACCACACTGTGGTGCGTTTTTTGGGGCGTAAATTCCGCTGCGTAATGATCGCACATATTTACCCCTCTCCCTCCTCTGACGTCCGCTCGAGCCTCCCTGGATGACGTTGCAGGCCATGTGGCCGCTGCAGCCTGTGACATGGCCTGCAACATCATCCAAAGAGGCCGGACTGGAGAAAAAGCAGGGAACTCTGGGTAAGTATAACTTTATTATATTTTTTTCTTACTTGCAATTTTTGTGCCGGAATCACTGTGATTCTGCCGCAAATATCGCAGCACACACTACTCTGTTGCGGGTTTAACCCTACCGATTGAATTCAATTGGAAAACCCGAAACAGAAGAGCTGCGATTCCGCAGCATTAATTGACATGCTGCGGTTGAAGAAACCGCACCGCAGGTCAATTTATGTGCGTTTTTTTCGGCGGCATTTTCCCGCAGTGTGGAGACGAGATTTTTGAAATCTCACCCACACTGCTGCTACTGTGATACGCTGGGGATTTTTTTAAATTAATCCGTTGCGGAAAATCCGCAGTGTTTACGCTGTGTGTGTTCGTACCCTAAGACAGGATGTGATGTCATTTGAATGACAGATGCAGAAAGGAGCACGTTATTTAAAGCAGAAGTAGGTATCACTAAAGTAAAATTACTAGAATCATGTTACATGATATGTTGTATCTGTTAGATAAGTCATATAATGTTTTGTGATTGAATTCTTGAATTTAAAAATTAACAAATTCCAAACAAAAACAGAGCTGCACTAGTATCTGTTGCTGTACG
The DNA here is from genome assembly GCF_050947455.1 of Rhinoderma darwinii. Taxonomy (NCBI): domain Eukaryota; kingdom Metazoa; phylum Chordata; class Amphibia; order Anura; family Rhinodermatidae; genus Rhinoderma; species Rhinoderma darwinii. Next base: position 370,810,347 of record NC_134690.1, on the reverse strand, counting down.
GTGGCTCAGTGGTGTCATGTAGCACTGGGATCCTCATATGAAATCTGACCAAAAGTATGTTTGTATGCGTGGGGTTTTCTCTGGGCACTCCGCTTTCCACCCACACTATAAAAAATACTTTGACTACTTCTGAAAGTTGTGTGTGTCTGAGAGAGGGAAATTAGATTATGAGCTGCATTAGGGACAGAGACTGATGTGAATGGTGACAATCTATGTACTGCACTGTGGAAAATGTTGGCGCTATGTACGCAGCAGTATGTAGTATATTTTTTTCCCAGGGCAACCTGCCATGTTCAGGTTGAAATACGACAGGTGCCAATAATCCTATGGTTTAGGGACATGCAGTAGCTTGTGGTGTCTACTAATTTTTTACAGTGTGTTGTTTTTGTTGATAAAGAGTTAAAAATGAATACATTTTATTACTTAGGGCCAGTTCACACAGAGTTTTTTTAGGGCTGATTTTGAAGGAGATAAAAAGCAGCATGTTCTTTCTTGCCACAGTTCTCCCTCTGACCTCCCATGAAAATCAATGGGAGGTAGAGAAAGCGTTTTTCACAGCGTTCTGCCTGCAAATTCCGCCGTGTCAACTAGGCCTTAAAGATTTAAAATCAACTGATATCTAAAGAAACCAAAATTATGGAAAAACCAAAAGTAGAAAGTTGCAAATGTAGATCATCTATTGACTACTGGAGATTTTTAGATTTACATGGAGAATCATTGACACTACTCTGTGCAGGTCCCACAACTGTGATCCAAAGAAGTTAGACCATCAAAATCCTCAAGATCTCTACATTGAGGTTTTCTAGGCACAATTGACTCTAAAGGCATGCCCAGACGTGGCGGAGTTCTTCCGTCACTGTCCGCATCAATGACGCACAGAATCTGCGTTGCAGATTCTGTTGCGGCTTTGCCTAAAATGGGCATTAAATTGATGCGGACTAGCCGTTGCGTATTGAGGGGAAGAGGGCTTCCCTCCTCTCTATCAGTGCAGGATAGAGAGAAGGGACAGCCCTTTCCCTAGTAAAAGTAAAAAGAAATTCATACTTACCCGGCAGTTGTCTTGGTGACGTGTCCCTCTTTCGGCATCCAGCCCGACCTCCCTGGATGACGCGGCAGTCCATGTGACCGCTGCAGCCTGTGATTGGCTGCAGCCGTCACTTGGACTGAAACATCATCCTGGGAGGCAGGACTGGAGGAAGAAGCAGGGAGTTCTCGGTAAGTATGAACTTCTATTTTTTTTACAGGTTGATGTATATTGTGATCAGAAGTCACTGTCCAGGGTGCTGAAACAGTTACTGCCGATCGCTTAACTCTTTCAGCACCCTGGACAGTGACTATTTACTGACGTCGCCTAGCACACCAAATTCCGCACCACAGCCTATGCTACGCAGTGGAATTGTCCGCAACGTGTAAACGAACCCAACCACAAAGCTGTGGGAGGCAATGGAGAAACGTATACGCTGCGGATTTCCGCTGCGGACTGTCCGCAGCGGAATTCCAGAGCAATTCCGCCACGTGTGGTCATGCCCTAATTTGGGCAACAGCTGAATTTTTGTATTTTATCCAGAGCTTTCCCATTTTATACTTTACTGTCTTTGTTTATGTACAAACAGTGAGTTTTGATTTAGCCTCCTATACTTGTCTATTCATTTAATGCAGAACATTCTTTCACTCTCCATTGGCTTTTTCACCTAACACATATGGTGAATGCATCCATCTCGTTTTATGTATTCCGTTGAGTGCCAAAACATATATAAATAACACCTGCAAATTATCTCTGATTCTCTAGCAAAATACCTCTTGATGACAACCATACAGTCTTATATTGCAAAATACTGTCCTTATGTTCAGTACATTGTTTATGCTTTGTAATACCCGGCACTGATCTTTGAGATTGTGGTTCTTGTTCTCGTGTACCATAAATGCTAATAATGAATAACAAGGCTATATAGCTGACATTATATAGTTTTATGTAATTTGTGCCACATACTGTACCTTCATTGGCTGCTCCAGAGCAAAATTAAAGAGTTTTTCAACAATTGATATTCTTGTCAGTGAGACACAACTATATGTTGCTTGTGTAAATAATAAAAGTGTAGCTAAATGTTCGACAAACTTCTGACATGTGATAGTTACATGTCAGAAGTTTGGATTGGTGGGGATCCGAGCAACTGAGACCCCCACCACTCGCTAGAACGAAGCAGCTGAAGTGCTCGTGTGAACGTTCAGCTGCTTCGTGTCTGTTCGGCTTTTTCCGGAAAGACTTTCTATCGAGTCCGTACACCGATACATTTATTTCCGGAAAAAGCCGAACAGACACGAAGCAGCTGAACGTTCACACGAGCACTTCAGCTGCTTCGTTCTAGCGAGTGGTGGGGGTCTCCGTGCTCGGAGCCCTACCAATCCAAACTTCTGACATGTCACTAAAACATGTCAGAAGTTTGCCGATAGTTTAGCTACGCTTTAAGGAGACGCCATACATGCTGGAGTGCAGCAGCCTCTTTATTCTGTCGATCAACGTGTCCCACACCAACCAAATATTGATGGCCTATCCTGAGGACAGGCCATCAATATTAGTTTCTGCAAAATAGCTCTATTCCAGAAGGAAGAAAACTGTTTCCCTAGTGCAACCAGGTCAGTCAACGTCCAACCCTTTATATAGCCTTGAACAGCCAAACCAGTGACAATCTGTAGACAGCACTGTTTCAGAGTTGTTGCTTCTCATCAGTACAGAGTAAGGTTCTGGTTGGCTGAATGAAATGCACTTGAAGCAGGTCTTGTAAGGTACGGATTCTCCTTGCGGAGATCCAGCCTTAAGGACAATGCTCTCTGGGAAAAAGTATCCAAAAAGTGTCAGCACTCCCATTAACTGATTTGACACTTATAATATGGCTGGTTGACATCTCAATAATGTCTAATCTGGGAAAAACCTTTAAATAATACTTCGCTCTATTGAATACCATTTTTCAGACCATTGGTGCCCATAGAGCTCAGGGAGACCCATGGCAAAAATTAAATGGGGCCTTTTGTGGATTCATAACATCAGCGCGGCATTAACCTATTGCTGTTTCCTCCTCATTTGGTTTGCTCACATTGCTATGACTGTGAAGAGGGGGTAGACCTGTGCAAACTCTCAGTCCATAGGAAGTTCAGATAAATGAACACTTAGCTGGGCCCCCCACTGTCATGGGCCCTATAGCAGTTGCATGGGCTGCCTTTATGGAATGTATAATCTTATTTCAGATGTGTAAAACAGACCTGAGCAGTGTTCCTTGCTATTTCCTATAAGTAGCTCTACTGTCACAAACTTATTTAGAGAATGTACTCATAGTTTGAGGAACACTAGACATTAGGGATGGGCAATTATGATCTAAATCAAAATCACGATTAATTGAACATGTAACCTCGATTACGATTATTGAATGATAATTTATGCCACACCCCTTTTTGCATGCCACACCCCCGATTTGCAAGTTACACCATTGAATTATTATTTATCCCCTGAAACTACTGTATACTACTGTATATAATATACCCCCTGACACTGCTCCCACACAGTATATTGCCCCCATAGTGCTCGCCGAACAGTACATTATAATGCCCCATAGCTGCCTGCACAAGGTATAATGCCCCTATAGTTGCCCTCCACACAGTACAACGGTCCCATAGCTGCACCCCACACAGTATAATGTCCCCCATAGCGGCCCCCATGCTGTATAATGCCTCCACAGCTGCCCCCAATAAAAATAATAATATACATACTCACCTAACCCCGTTCCAATGAAAAGTAGAGGAGATCCTTCTGCTCCTCTGGTCTGTGCAGCTCGGCACATACAGGCGCGGTGACATCACTGCCTTGTGTCCAGCGATACATAGTGTATGGTAGAGCAGCGACCTTACGGTCCCCTGCTCTACCATTGGATTCAACTGTATCTTCGTCCTGAAGATGCAGATACAGTTTCAACCAGGAGAAAATAATTGCTAAAACTGAAATTCGCAAGATGACGTCGATTAATTGCACTACATTTCAATTTCAGGTGGTCTACATACGACTGTTTGTAAAAAATCTGCAGCATGTAAGGCCCGTATTTTCATCCATCCGTAAATACTGTCCGTAAATACGGATCCATAGCCATCTGCCAACTTATTCACATGTAGAGTCAAGGGATAATAACTATTTTGACGTAAAATTAAATTTGGAATAAATGTTTAAAAGGATAGTCCCATTTTACTCGAACATCCTACCAACATTAGCTGATGACTGGGTATCCTGTCTCAGAAACCCCCACTAATTATCTGTAATATGATGGGGAATCTGTAAACAACTGTTCAATTCCCCTGAAGGGGAAGGAGGAATTACACAGTTACTAGTTAAAGAGGCTCTGTCACCAGATTTTGCAGCCCCTATCTGCTATTGCAGCAGATCGGCGCTGCAATGTAGATTACAGTAACGTTTTTATTTTTAAAAAACGAGCATTTTTGGCCAAGTTATGACCATTTTCGTATTTATGCAAATGAGGCTTGCAAAAGTACAACTGGGCGTGTTGAAAAGTAAAAGTACAAGTGGGCGTGTATTATGTGTGTACATCGGGGCGTGTTTACTACTTTTACTAGCTGGGCTTTCTGATGAGAAGTATCATCCACTTCTCTTCAGAACGCCCAGCTTCTGGCAGTGCAGACACACAGCGTGTTCTCGAGAGATCACGCTGTGATGTCACTCACAGGTCCTGCATCGTGTCAGACGAGCGAGGACACATCGGCACCAGAGGCTACAGATGATTCTGCAGCAGCATCTGCGTTTGCAGTTAAGTCGATGTAGCTACTTACCTGCAAACGCTGCTGCTGCAGAATCAAGTGTAGCCTCTGGTGCCGACACGATGCAGGACCTGTGAGTGACGTCACAGATCTGCACTGCCAGAAGCTGGGCGTTCTGAAGAGAAGTGGATGATACTTCTCTTCAGAACGCCCAGCTATTAAAAGTAGTAAACACGCCCCGATGTACGCACATAATACACGCCCAGTTGTACTTTTACTTTTCAACACGCCCAGTTGTACTTTTGCAAGCCTCATTTGCATAAATACGAAAATGGTCATAACTTGGCCAAAAATGCTTGTTTTTTAAAAATAAAAACGTTACTGTAATCTACATTGCAGCGCCGATCTGCTGCAATAGCAGATGGGGGTTGCAAAATCTGGTGACAGAGCCTCTTTAAGTAAATTGTTTGTTGATGCTCCTATTGATCCTCCAAAGACACGCTCGCTCTGTGTAGCTGCTCTCCACGCTGGTAAATGGGTAAGGGTCCTAAATGTGGAAACCACTTCTATTAACTGATAATTCCCTGACAGTGTATGTTAAAATTGATTTTTTTTAAACCAGAGCTTTAATTATTGAAATACCAAGTATGAGAATTATTAAATTGTAATTTCGACTTCATCTGTTGCACTTTTTTTTTCATTATAGCAGATATTTTGCTTTCTATAAATGTATTTCCTTCTCTCTCTCTCTCTCTCTCTCTCTGTCTCTCTCTCTCTCTCTCTCTCTCTCTCTCTCCTCTCTCTCTCTCTCTCTCTCTCTCTCTCCTGATATGTGGACACTTACTCATCAATAAAAGAGGCCAGAGATGCAGAGATTATACTCCTGATCTGCTTGATAACTGGCAGTTGTAAAGATATTTATTGCCTCTATGATGATGAAATAATCCAACTATAATAACTATGTTAAAGAGGACCTGTCAACTTTCCTGATATGTTTAAATGCTTACATTCCCCATGTAATACCAACTCTCAAACATTTTTTCTTTAAACTCTACATTGTGCTATCCCTCTGTTATTCCTCCTGGAAATGTATGAATAGGTTGACAACTAAGCCTGTTAGCATTCCCCTTGTGCATGAGGCATGTCCGTAAACAGTTTCACGCTGTGCTAACATTGTCTGACTGTCTAGGAACACACCCTATAGACACAGGGAATGATAACCCCCATTCGTCAATTCATACATTTCCAGGATGAAAACAAAAGGAATGGTGCTAAGGGTTCTAAGACAATATGTTTCATTATTTGTTATTTATGGGTAATACAAGTATTTACTAAAACAGACATGTCAAGGTAAGCTGACAGGTCCCCTTTAAATAATAAGCAGTGGGGGCAATAATTGATCTGTCTATTGAGAGAAAATAAACAGTTGCCACCAGTGGAAATCTATTCAAAAATATTTGCTACATTTTATTAGACAAACAATTTATTAAAAAAAAAAAAGGATTGTCCCTTGGAAAGATTGTTCCAATCACATGAAAACATCTGTAGGTGAATGTACTTCAAAGACGATTGTTCTGTATCAGAGCATTGGTGTGGTTGTGGCCAAATGAAAATAAGCACCTATAGTGGGCTAAAGGTTTATGTTCATTGCTCATAAGACGATTAATGACTTCAGAGAAGCACTTGCCGGCCGCCTACTGCTCAAGAAAGCTGCAGAGATCAATTACTGGAGTAGATTGCATGCAAACAGCACTAAAACACCCCAGTCCTGTAAGGCCTGACTCAAGCAGTCGCTGCCAAAAAAGCTTCTAAACAAATCAGTGGTGATTGCTGGAGTTTATATCATAATCAGGCTTCAAAAAATAATCATTCTTTAATGCAATTGAAAACATATTTTGTCTGTTATTTTAAACTCTTATTTTCCCTTTACGAAGGGAAGAAAATAAAACATAAAAGCTACAAGTTGAAATTGTTGCAGTGCAAGAGGTGGTAAAATGTGTTCAGCAATCTGAATGTTATTAAGCTTCGGGTTCATGGTGGCCCTCGTCTAATGCAAAGGGTCGTTCATTAACTCTTTGTGATTCATCGGTTGAATAAAGTGCTTAACCCGTGAAATAAGCTTCAAGTTATGCCTCTGTAAACATAGTGGGTTATGATTTATGAGTTTAAAGTGGACCCATTACAGGGACATCTGAAAAATGCCCTAATAACGCTACGGGTGCCAGTGTGCCCAATGAATGACCTAGTGAAATTCCAGTTACAGAAGAAACCTACCGGTTTAAAGAAATCATCAATTAAAGGATCCTTATTGGAGCTGCTTACTGACTGAGAGATCATTGTGAGGAGAGGAAACATATTATGTATTCTTATTGGCATATGTGTCATGCTTTATGTACACATCTTGATCGGCTCCACGGGAGGTCATTCAGTGGATGCAACAACTCATTTTTTCTTATTTGTTTAGCGTTATGAGGACATTTTACAGATTACAGAATTTGAAGATCTCATTGCTTTTGACAAATACATTTTAAAGACAGTAGGTGCCACTATATACACCATTCATTGTTCCACTGTATCCGTGGATATAAGAAAGACATGCACTTCAAATCACACGAAACGAATAATGAGACAGCTGGGGAGGCTGAGCGGCAGCATGAAACCACATACCACTCATCTGGTTTATACACTTTGCACATGACTCCGCTAAATAAAAAATGTGGAGAGAATCCATCAACACCTTTATGCTCAAAGGAAAGTCAGTGAACTGTCCCAACAGATCCGACTTGTTGGTACACATATTTTTCAATTCAACAATAAACAGACGAATTGAATTTAGTATACAAATAAGTGAATACGATTAAGCAAATATTTTTATTGACAAGTAAATAATGACTGAAACGATGTCAAAATACAATATAATGAAAAAACATGCTTATTATATATTATTATATAGGTACTATTACTTTCCTCAACCCACAATGAAGAAGCAATTACGTTCTATCAGTATATTAAGACATTAGAGCTCCATTATTTTAGGTACGGTATATTTGTATATATTCTTGTATATATTCATAGAGAACATCTTCAAGGCATCTCAAAATTATGACCTGCTGGTGAGTGGTTATCCTGTCAAGACATCTCCTATCCATATATAATGTTATGGCATATGGATATCACAGACATCGTAGGACCCACTTCTCTGTGTCAGAATAGGGAGCCACTCTGGCGGAACTTGCGCTTCCTTTGATTTGAAAGGCCGGAGTGTAAGGGTATGTTCACACGGCCTATTTACGGACGTAATTCGGGCGTTTTTGCCCCGAATTACGTCTGAAAATAGCGCCTCAATAGCGCTGACAAACATCTGCCCATTGAAAGCAATGGGCAGACGTTTGTCTGTTCACACGAGGCGTAAATAGACGCCCGCGTCAAAGAAGTGACCTGTCACTTCTTTGGCCGTAATTGGAGCCGTTATTCATTGACTCCAATGAATAGCAGCGCTAATTACGGCCGTAATGGACGCGGCGTTCAAGCGCCTGCACATGCCGTTACGGCTGAAATTACGGGGATGTTTTCAGGCTGAAACATCCCCGTAATTTAAGCCGTAACGGACGCCCTCGTGTGAACATACCCTAATGCTGATTTGTGGCTGGCCGCAGCTTCACCTGGTGATAACAGCTTATCTGCGGGGGGAGAGAGAGACCAAACCTGCAGCGATCAACTGATCACTGAATCAGATATTTTTTCAAAAAGGGGTTGTCTTTATTTTTTTAAGTAGTGAGACATGTTTATACACCTCCTCTATTATCAAAAAGTATATAACAACTGTTTCGACAAGCAGTATCTATCAAGTTCAAGGTCAAGTTCCACACCATTGCCATATCTGAAAAACTTGGGAAAAAACAAATGTCAATAAATAATTTGCCATGGTTTTATCAGAGACTTAACAAAATAGGTGTAATTCACGTATATGTCCTTCTAAGGAAACCATTGGATGTAGGCGCTTTCTAGCTCCAAAGTACTCAGTCTTTTTTTTATATGAGATTTACTTTATGTAAAAAATCTGGTTATTTCCAGGTATATTCTATTCAGAGGGAATGTTTTATCATAAAATTACATATTATTTGTATCAGTTTTTTTATTCTAAAAATAAATTTCTATGTCACTATACATATTTTAAAAAAAAATGTCAGTATTTACACTAACCAAATGTTCAGAAGAATAAAAACATTATTTACTAGAGATGATCAAGTTGATTAACCTGCTTCCTTTTTAATGGGAATTGTGTAATGCTTAAATTCTCCAGTGGTGGCACTACACGAGAAACAAACACTTGTTGATGGTTTTTCTCATCGATTACAGCTGATCTCACTTTGTCATTGGGGGACCTTTTTATCATATTATTATTGGTAACTAGCCATTATCTCTACAATCAGAGCAGTTAACAAAAATTTGCCAAAATTGTTCTATTTGGATCCATGGAATAAATGTATTTACAGTTTCCGATGTCTGTGGATACATGGTATGAAACTAGTCATCAAATATTGAAAAAATATATATGATTGTTAATGTGATAGACAGGAAATCTTTATATAGACGTTTGTCTTTGGGAGGATTAGACATAGTATATGCAATAAGAGTAATTGACCATAAATGTGTTGTCTATAAGAAACATATGCACAACCTAAAGCGGCAAAATAAATCTAAACATAGTAACATCATTCAAAGGCTGTAATAAATCAGCAGAAATGTGACATTTATTTTTGGATATAACAAGGATTTGAAAACGTATGATACATTACGCATTCGAATGCATACCGTCCTTCTTTTAATGTTAAGTATAAATGTCATGTGTCATAGGTTAGGGAGTAAAATGCATTAGATGCCAACTAACCATGTGGCAAAATAAATTGAAACTGCTCACAGTATAAGGATGATTAATGATGTAAACTGCTGAACCATAGTTGCAGAGTTCGACATGCTGGTGTTTGTAATTCTTCATCTCTCATTTCCGTCTTTTCATAGAAAATCAATTGATCTTCCCTCTGGGGAATCATGTTCAACATCAGCTTAGCAAAAAGGCCTCTCATTAGAAGGTTTCAGATCATTTACAAGTAGATGTCATAGATTTCAGTCACAAGACGGCGACTTCTAAGACAAAATTTATACATATATTTAGAATATAAAGAGTTTTCTAGATTAAAGTTTTAAAAACATGAAAATCTTACCAATTTACTTTCTGATTCTGGTCTGCACCATAAATTTCTATACATGGGAATAAAAATCACAAAGTGTGCTCCATAAGAAAATCATATTAAAGGGGGCACATCTTTGGAGGTTGCCCTAAATTCAATCACAACACTGTAATGCTCCCCCATTGAACAGTTGCTGGATCCAAACACCGCCACAGATATAATATATAAAAAAAATAGGTAAAAAGAAAGGTGATAATGGACACTGCTAAAAGAAATATCAACACTGGACTCGGGGATAATTGTTTTTATTATAGGTACACCTACGTCTTACGATGCAGGACTATCACCCTCAACAGGCAGTTGCGTAATGATCAACTCGAGTTACTATGTTTATTAAAATGTTGACATGATGGTCTTAGACTTTTTTTTAACTCATTAACTATGTATTGCAATGAGTGGTATCATTTTCCTTAAACTCCCACTGAAATTTGATGCCCAAAACTGTCAAATGTGGATGATCCTTCATGTACGATTAGACAAAAATAAATTAATATTGACATTTTCTGACATTTCAAAAACAGCCCTTTTGCTAAAAAAAAGAATCAATATGTCAAAGCAGTTGAATATTGTAAATGTTTCTGGTGAACAAATACAAGTAGGAACCATCAGAGAAAACTTTCATGTAAAATTATTGTAATATATTAATTAATAGACCATTTTATTTACATTATTTGGTAATTAAAAGATAGCCTCTTGGGCCTAAAGCAGAACAAAGGACTATGTTTAACAGTGTTAAAATTACAACTTTATAAAGCAATATTTCATATATTTATTTTCTAAAATGTTGCTATTTCATTTTAAAAATTCTGATTGATGCCTTAGAAACATTAATGTCCTAGGTGGAAAATTGAAACGTTAAGCAATCCTCCCACCACTTGCTCAGCATTTGACCTTTACATGACAGAAGAAAAATTAAAACCTCGGACTTTAGGAATGTAAAGGTCTCTCGCTGACCTGTAACACTTCTCAGACTGCATGTTGGCATTTGATGTTTTAGCCTTACGTGATGCTTGTTGAGATATTTTCTAAAACTCACTATTTTCCAGTTTTTGCACCTGCTGAAATAGAAATCTCTGATATCTCTGAAGCTTTCATTAATGGGTTGATGGAAGTCATATTATGTAAACAACATGGAATGTTGTAAAAGGTATCCAACAAGTCTGATCTGGAAAATCTGATTACACTTACATAGTTACATAGGTTGAAAAAAGACACAGGTCCATCAAGTTCAACCTTTCTATAAATTATACATCATTCATTGCTACATTAATTATAACCCTCAATGCCATTTGTAATTAAATAAACATCTAGCTCTTTCTTAAATGCTGACATAGTATCTGTAGTATCTGCCATTACGACCTCTTGGGGCAGGGCTTTCCATAGTTTTACTGCTCTAACTGTAAAGAACCCTTTCCTATATTGATGTCGGAAAACACCTTTCATCCACACGCAATGAATTTCCCCTGGTCCTTTGTAAAGTCCTTGGAAAGAATAAATCATGTGCCAGTTCTTTATATTGACCACATACATATTTATACATGTTAATAAGATCACCTCTAAGGCTGGGTTCACACGACCTATTTTCAGGCGTAAACGAGGCGTATTATGCCTCGTTTTACGCCTGAAAATAGGGCTACAATACGTCGGCAAACATCTGCCCATTCATTTGAATGGGTTTGCCGACGTATTGTGCAGACGACCTGTAATTTACGCGTCGTCGTTTGACAGCTGTCAAACGACGACACGTAAATGGACTGCCTCGGCAAAGAAGTGCAGGGCACTTCTTTGCCACGTAATTTGAGCCGTTCTTCATTGAACTCAAGGAAGCACAGCTCAAGATTTACGAGCGTCTAAGACGGCTCGCAAAATGCGAGGAGGAGCATTTACGTGTGAAACGAGGCAGCTGTTAACAGTCTGTCTTTTCACACGTAAATGCCTCTCATCGTGTGAACATACCCTAAGGCTTCTTTTTTCCAAGCTGAACAAGCCCGCTTTTTCTATCCTCTCATTGTAAGAGAGACCTCCAATCCCATTTTATAATCTAGTTGCCCACTTTGTACCCTCTCCAGTCTTACTATATCCTTTTTACAATGCGAAGCCCAAAACTGAATCCCATAATTAAGATGTGGCCTTACAAGGATTTATAAAGAGCTAATATTACATTTGAATCACTGTTTCTTATCTCTCATTCTATAAACTGTAAAATCTTGTTTGCTTTTGCAGCTGCTGCTTGACATTGAGTGCTGCTGCTTAGCTTATTTGTTACCAGAATACCCAGGTCTTTCTCTTGTTCCATTATCCCCAGTTTTATTGTATTTAATGTATATGCATTAATAACATCACTTAGGTGCATCGCGTTATATATCAACATTAAAATTCATCTGCCATATTTTTTTTCCATGCTGCTAGCTTATCTACGTCTTTCATTAATATTTTTCAATCAAGTTGAGTTTTAAGTGTCCTTAAAAGTTCTATGTCATCAGCAAAAACTACTGTTAATCCCATCCACAAGGTCATTAACAAAAAGTGTCAGAGATTATAAAGATTTATGCCTAACACAGATACTTGTGGTCACCCACTGCTGACTTGAGCCCATTTTAATTATGTACCATTTACAACAACTCTGTTTTCTCTTCCTTAACTAATTCTGCACCCACGTGCATACATGGTCCCTGCCTCTCTCTGTAGCTTCAGTGCAAGGCTGTTGTGTGGTACAGTATCAAATGCTTTTGCAAAATCCAAATAAATCACATCAGCTGCATGACCAAAATCCAGATTTTAACTTACCTCATAGAAACCAAGTTTGTTAGTTAGGCATGATGTAAAGGATTTGCCAGACACAGGTTCTGTGTCGACGCCCGTGGGCAATCAGTCTGCAGGGTGGCAGGCTTAGGAGTGGGAGAGCCTATCACAGCCTGGCCAGACGGAGCTAGTTCCCGCCCACTGTCTATTTATACCTGCCTTTCCTGTTCCTCCTTTGCCTGTGATTCTTCTATGCTTGTTTCCTGGCTTGCTGCTGCTGCTGCTTGTACTACTGATCCTCTGCTTGTTATTGACCTTGGCTTTCTGACCACTCTCCTGCTCAGCGTTTTGTACCTCGCTCACTCCTGGTTTCACTCGGCTCGTTCACCACTCTTGTTGCTCACGGTGTCTCCGTGGGCAGCTGCCCCGTTTCCCTAGCTTCTGTGTACCCCTGTCTGTTTTGTCTGTCTTGCACTTACTGAGCATAGGGACCGTCGCCCAGTTGTACCCCGTCGCTTAGGACGGGTCGTTGCAAGTAGGCAGGGACTGAGTTGCGGGTAGTTTAAGGCTAACCTGTCTGTCTCCCTACCTTGTCATTACATAATCACTGGCCCATATACCTAGTCTACCCTTGTCCCTGACACATCTATGGACCCCCTTGAGACCCTGGCTCAGCAGATGCAGGGCCTCTCCCTACAGGTCCAGGCCCTAGCTCAGATGGACAATCTGCGTGATGCTTCCCTGGTAGTGCCCCCCACATCACCTCTTGAACCCCACCTCAAGTTGCCTAACCGGTTCTCAGGGGACCGGAAGACTTTTTTCTCCTTTCGTGAGAGTTGCAGACTCTATTTTCGCTTAAAGCCCCACTCCTCAGGTTCTGAGAGCCCGCAGGTGGGTATAATTATGTCCCAGCTCCAGGACGGGGCCCAAGAATGGGCCTTCTCCTTGGCTCCTGACGCCCCTGAACTTTCCTCCGTTGATCTTTTCTTTTCTGCTCTCAGGCTCATTTATGACGAGACTGACAAGGTAGGGAGACAGACAGGTGAGCCCTAATCTACCCGCCACTCAGTCCCTGCCTACTTGCAATGGCCCATCCTAAGCGACGGGGTACATCTAGGCGATGGTCCCTACGCTCAGTAAGTGCAAGACAGACAAAACAGACAGGGGTACAGAGAAGCTAGGGAAACAGGGCAGCTGCCCACGGAGACACCGTGAGCAACAAGAGTGGTGAACGAGCCAAGTCAAACCAGGAGTGAGCGAGGTACAAAACGCTGAGCAGAAGAGTGGTCAGAAAGCCAAGGTCAATAACAAGCAGAGGATCAGTAGTACAAGCAGCAGCAGCAAGCCAGGAAACAAGCATAGAAGAATCACAGGCAAAGGAGGAACAGGAAAGGCAGGTATAAATAGACAGTGGGCGGGAACTAGCTCCGTCTGGCCAGGCTGTGATAGGCTCTCCCACTCCTAAGCCTGCCATCCTGAGTGGTGGAAGATGGAGTCAGTCTCACAGACATAGGAGCAGGTGCAAACTGATTTCCCACGGGTGTCGACACAGAACCTGTGTCTGGCAAATCCTTTACACATGACCTGTTTTTCATAAATCCATGCTGCTTATCTATTAGATTATTCCCCACTATGTACTGTACCTTCGCAGTTAATTTCTTAGAATACCTTAAAATATTTTACATACCACAGACGTCAAACATACTGGACAGTAGTTACATGGTTCCACCTTCTTACCCTTCTTAAATATTCGTGCAATATCAGCCATCCTCCAATCCTGTGGCACTGATGCTGTTACCAGAGTGTCTTAAGAAGATGAGATACAATGATCTGTCCATTACTGAGCTTAATTTCCTTAATACCCGTGAATGAATGTAATCTGGGCCAGGAACTTTATATTTAATTTGCTCATACGCAGCTGTAGTTCCTCTTGTCTAAAGTAGTTAATATTAGGTGGAGAACCTTGATTACTTTGCCCTGAATATCTGTCATGAACAGGTCATAAAGGAACACCGATTAAAAGTACGTGTTTAATATCTCAGCTCTGCCTTTATCCTCTACAATTATAGTCCCATGGACGTCTTTAACATTTTTGGGGATTTATTTTTTTGCTGTTAGCAATTTGTTTTTCTGTGGCTAACTTTGCTAACTCGATTTGATTTGTACATTTCCTATTACGATCTTTTAAGCCTAATAAACTATATTCAGAAACCTCGTCCGTCAATATTTGAAATGTTTCTTGATTATATCTCATCATATTCAGTACTTCCCTATTCAACCATATTAGTTTCCTACTCTATTATTTCTAGACATTTTGTTACAAGAGGGTATAAACTTGGTACATGATTCATGAGATATTTCTTTAAAAACTCTGCATTTTGCTTATAGGGGTTGTCCATTACCGGACAACTGATGACCCATTGGTGCTGGTCCGACCCCCGGACCCCACACCGATCAGCTGCTTCGGCTGCCTGCGGGCACCGGATGTCATTGCACTGTATGCAATGTACGGAGCTGGAAGCAGTTGTGTACACTGCATAGCGGGTGTACTGCCAAACTGCAGCTTTGCTCCTATTCACTTGAATAGAAGCAGAGCTGCAGTACGGCAGCTCAGCCGCTATTTCATGGCTGGAGCCATCTGCTACCAGCATGGACATCCAGTGCCCGGAGGCAGCCGGAGCAGCTGATCAGTGCGAGGTCTGAGTGTCGGACCCCTGCTGATCATATACTGATGACCTATTCGGTGTATAGGTCATCAGTTGTCTGGTAGTGGACAACCCCTTCAAGTATCCCTATTTATAATAACATGATCCCAGTCTCCAAAACCAAAATCAAAAGAAACCCAGTGGGTCAATCTAACTGAATTATGACAATGCTAAAACAAATTATTGCTTTACTTCTCGATATTTGCTTTATATTAAAGTACATCAGGAGAATGTTAAAGACTGGGAAGGTAATAGTTTAATTTCTTTGAGGAACTTTAGCTATTAATTGTATTTTTAACTTTGCCTGAACTTAGTTTTGACCTTTATGTCACTCACGCTTGCCAGAAAACTGTTCTTTTGTATAGAAATTACTTCATATTATCTCATGATCATTAAATTGAATACTGTGTGCATTAGTCGTATAGAGGGAATTATTCATTGAAACATTTTAATAACACCTCTAATTACTCTGATAGATCTCACCTATTAATTCTTCAGGGCTTCTCTTTCTCTTTGCAGTGAAAACAAGACCAATTCTTGCAGTCCCATAGTTAATTTAATTCCTTCAACACCATTTCTACTTTTTATCTTTCTTATCTTAAAATTTGCCTGCCAGCTATGTATATACAGTATTTCTTGTAACAAAGTGGAGTGGTGAAAGATCTTATGGAGACAAGTGAAAATAAATTCATAATACACTGACAATCAACATATTCAGACTGTGTCATGTAGGGAATGATACTGGATTTACGTATATAGAATACAAGGAGTCAAACGCTGGGTGGGGAATAAAATAATGGAGGTACATCTCTTATCGATTTAATATTAAATGATTAAGGTTGATTCAGTAAATGGAGTTGATGCAAAAATGTCAATGAGTAATTTGAGTGTAGCACCAGCTTAAAATTCTCACACTGAATTAAAGTCTTGTTCACACACTGGAGTTTTGGCGCTGTTTTGAATGGTTTTTTTTTTCTTAGGCAAAACTGAGGTTGGATACAAAATCTGATAGTTTGCAAATGCAATGAGTAAGAGTGGAGCAAAAATACTGTATGTTCCCTTTCTTCTGGCACTTCTCTTTTGCATAGCGACAAGAATTAAACTGGTTCAGTCAGAAGATCGCATTATTGGGTATACAGTTTAATGCGTTTTAAGGCGGTACCAGCTTTTTTTTTTTTGCCAGATATGTCTTATCTGATGAGGAGAATGGTACAGCCTCGAAATGCTTTCAATTGTACACACAATAAAGTGATCTTACTACTTCTTACCAAACCAGCCTAATTCTTGTCGCAACGTAAGAGGGAAGTGCCAGAAGAAAGGGATCATGCAGTATTTTTCCTCGCACCAGGTACCAAGCAGTATATACCCTCTCGATTCCACCCCTTTATGTTAGTTGTGCGCTATTAGCACAACTCCCCCAGGTGAGAATATATGCAAAGATTTTCTCTCCATTTTACATAAACAATGCCTTATGAAGCGTCCCGTGTGTCTTTTATTCTCTTCCATGCCTAACTGATATTAGCATTAAGTTGGCATGATTACTGATGTATGCCAGTAGTTACAGTGTAGCGTGAGCCATAACCCCCTAAGGTGGCACACGTCAACTGAGGAATATGGCACACCTGCAGAAATATACCAGGTTTTACGGATGTAGCAATGTACATGGTAGATAATCAACACTTTTCTGCAAGGAATAGTGGTAAGAAAAGTTTTGTAAATCAGTAGGAAGAAGTGGTGGTCAGCTTGAAATATATGGCATTCAAAGTGAATATTAGACCCGCTTGTAATTCCACGATGTATTATCTGTGGTGTTTAATAGGACTGCAGGTACACCCACTTAGTTATAATGGTTCATTATAGAAACGATTAAAGGGGTTGTCCAGTTTAGAATATCCTTTTTCATATACCCTATTAAGGAAATCAGTTAATAGAAGGGGGTCCTCTATACAGGACCATTTCCATTGGTCAGAGTTTATAGCATTTACAAAGAGTGTCTCTCACTCTGGAGGACTTGTCCTGTCTTGCATTACACAGACCACTCATTGATTAGCATGGGCACTGTGTAATGATTAATTTCTCCTGTGGTGGCACTGCAGGGAAATCAAACACTAACTGCCATGTTACCCCACAGATTACAACTGATTGCTGGGGGTCTCAGCAGGGGGATGCTTTGTGATCAACTTATTGCTAAGGGACCCTTCTAACAAGTATGGATTGTCCAAGCAGAGAATACCTTTTAATTGCAACATTTTGAGGACAGGAGGAATATCAGACTATTACAAGAAGAGCACATCTCTTCAGTTGGAAGAATGGGTGTCTATCCTGCCAAAAGGCTGTCACCAGACTTGTGCACTTTCAACTATGGGCATCTGAAAGATATTCTTAAACAGATGAGTCATGCGTTCACCTTTACTGAACGAAGAGTGAACCTATATGAACCTATGCAAACCTAATATGCTGCTAATGGAAACATTCCCTTTATGTGTAAGATAATCAAATTTAATAATCATCAGAGAACTGCTCCGAACAGATGCTTCACGAGGGCCTTTTCCAGCATGTTTTAAAGTTACCATTTCTTAGACACAGACTTCTTCCAGCCCCAGTGACCACCAATTTAGCACTTATTAACACATACCAGAAGTTTTAGCTGCTGTGCAAGCAAACCTGAGTGGATCATGGTTGTGATTACTCTAAGGCTGGGTTCACACGACCACATTAACGTCCGTAATGGACGGACGTATTTCGGCCGGAAGTCCCGGACCGAACACAGTGCAGGGAGCCGGACTCCTAGCATCATAGTTATGTACGACGCTAGGAGTCCCTGCCTCTCCGTGGAACTACTGTCCCGTACTGAAAACATGATTACAGTACGGGACAGTAGTTCCACGGAGAGGCAGGGACTCCTAGCATCGTACATAAGTATGATGCTAGGAGCCCGGCTCCCTGCACTGTGTTCGGTCCGGTACTTGCGGCCGAAATACGTCCGTCAATTACGGACGTAATTAGTGTGTGTGCACATACCCTTTAACAGCGTAAATAAGTAACTTCCATTCATTAAGTGGCATCTGGTGGTGACTACGGTTATCTCATGACGCAGGGGGAATCTCCTAATTAGGTTAGTTTTCCTAGATGTATCAGGTTACCTGGGGATGCCCACAGCCATCGCAGCCTAATAAGAAGATTCCCCCTACGTCATGAGATCACCATAGCCACCACCAGACGCCACTGAATGAACGGAAGTTGCATATTTAAACTGTTTTAGAGTCATCACAACCGTGATCCACTCAAGTTAGCAAGATCACACATACTAAGATTACAGCGATCATTCGGGTCACAACTCATGACCTCCAGTCCGGCAATATAGGATATGCCGATCCAAATCGGGTAACTTAAATACCAACAGTAAACATCTCTACACACTTAAAACGGCACCCTTAAAGACCAAATGCATATTCTTTCTATTGTGCCAGTCCTTTTATTCTTTTTTTTATCTCCCAATTCCAGGACATTTACAGAGTATCCACACACATGAAATCAGAATAACTTTAAATAAATCCCTTTTTATACTGACGTCTCTATAAGAGCATAGCAAAAATCTCTATGCTTTACAGTTGTTGATTTTACGTTATAGAGATTCTCATAGTTATATATATATATATATATATATACAGAACAAATACATATGGCACTCCACAAATCTAGAAAATCTAGAAAATAAGGCCACGTGCTCGTCACCAGGGGATGAATCAATTCCCCACTTTAGACAGAAGAAAACATAGAACGCAGTAGCGGCACCAGGACTTCAAGATAGATGAAAACAGGGTGGATTTATTCACCTCAAGACAGCAACGTTTCGGTTCAACCGAGAAGGGTTGAGAAAGGTTCCTGTTGAACCGAAACGTCGCTGTCTTGAGGTGACAAAATCCACCCTGTTTTCATCTATCTTGAAGTCCTGGTGCCGCTACTGCGTTCTATGTTTTCTTATATATATATATATATATATATATATATATATATATATATATACATACACACACATACATACATACATACATATGACAAGGAGCCTGTAATGTTTTTTTTTGAAAACACAATCCATGTAAACCTTGGCCTATGCAAATTTTAACCTACCTTATTTTACCTGTATTTTCGGGGGCCTTTTTAACTATATCTTGCCCTACCTGAGAAAAATGTTTTATATATCTTGGCCTGAGGAACAGGGCCGTATTTGGAGTTGGTGCTGCCCTAGGCACTTTTAGTGCTGACGCCCCCGATAACATAGCTTTTCCGCCGCAAAAATCGCAACATGTGCTAATTGTTGCAGGTTTTACCGCCAAATGAATTCAATGAAAATCTGCAACAGAAAACCAGCGATCCCGCAGCATAAATTGACATGCTTGCGGATTAGAAAAACGCTCCTCAGGTCAAGTTATGAAGGGTTTTTCGGTGGGTTTTTTATGCAGCGTGTGGATGACATTCGTTCAAATCTCATCTACTCTGCTGCTACTGTACTATGATGTAGATTTTTCGCAATGAAATCCTTTGCGGAAAATCTGCAGTGTTTACACAACGTGTGAACTGACCTTAAAAGAAATGCTCAGTGCTACCCTGTTAACATTCCCTCCCATTGTCCCCCACATGAACACTGGGGCCCATTCCCCCTATTATTGATTAGGTCACAGTTTATTTTATTTCTTTTTTAAAAACACTCCTGCAGCGGCCTTCCCGACTGGAGCAAATTACGCTGGTTACATCAGTGCATTGTCCTACTTTTAAAAATAGGCCAATGTACTGAGGTAACCTTGGATCACCTGATGTAAACTAACTAATGCAAAGCTTAGAGCTGTCATTGCTTAGTTTACTGTCATAGACCCAGGAAGGTAAGTATAATATACAGTTAGGTCCAGAATTATTTGGACAGTGACACAAGTTTTGGCATTTTAGCAGTTTACCAAAACATATTGAATATACAGTTATATAATCAATATGGGTTCAAACTGCAGACTCTCTGCTTTAATTTGAGGGTATTCACATCCTAATTTGAGGAAGGGTTTAGGAATTACAGCTCTTTAATACGTAGCTGCCTCTTTTTTAAGGGACCAAAAGTAATTGCACAATTATCTCAAAAGCTATTTAATGGGCTGCATGGGCTATTCCCTCGTTAATCCATCATCAATTAAGCAGGTACAAGGCCTTGAGTTGATTCCAGTTTTGGCATTTGCATGTGGAAGCTGTTGCTGTAAACCCACAACATGAGGTCAAAGAAGCTCTCAATCCCAAGTGAAACAGACCATCGTCAGGCTGAAATAAATTAAGAAATCCATCAGAGAGATAGCACAAATGTTAGGAGTGGCCAAATCAACAGTTTTGTACAATCTTGAAAACAAAGAGCGCACTGGTGATCTCGTGAACTCCAAAAGGCCTGGACGTCCATGGAAGACAACAGTGGTGGATGATCGAAGAATCCTTTCCATGATGAAGAAAAACTCCTTTACAACATCTACCCAAGTGAAGAACAGTCTCCTGGAAGTAGGTGTATCAGTATCTAAGTCTACCATAATGAGTAGACTTCATGAGAGCATATACAGAGGGTTCACCACAAGGTGCAAATTATTAATCAGCCTCAATAATAGAAAGGCCAGATTAGTCTTTGACAAAAAACATGTAAAGAAGCCAAAACCGTTCTGGAACAGCATTCTTTGCACAAATGAAAACAACGTGTATCAGAATGATGGGAGGAAGAAAGTATGGAGGAGGCTTGGAACGGCTCATGTTCCAAAGCACACCACATCCTCTGTAAAACATGGTGGAGGCAGTGTGATGGCATGGGCATGCATGGCTGCCAAAGTCACTGGGTCACTAGTGTTTATTGATAATGTGACTGAAGACAGAAGCAGCCGGATTAATTCTGAAGTGTTCAGGGATTTACTTTCTGCTCAGATTCAACCAAATGCAGCAAGGTTGATTAGACGTCGTTTCACAGGCAAGCTATGATTAAGGACCCCACTGGTCTGAAACGCGTAAGCGTGGTCCCGGGATTTTTACAACTTTTATTTTGAGTGCTGGATATACCTTCACTATACACCACTATTGTCGTTTCACAGTACAGATGGACAATGACCCAAAACATGCTGCGAAAGCAACCCAGGAATTTTTTTACGGCAAAGAAGTGGAATATTCTGCAATGGCCAAGTCAGTCACCAGATCTCAACCTGATCGATCATGCATTTCACTTGCTTAAGACAAAACTTAAGGCAGAAAGACCCACAAACAAGCAACAACTGAAGACAGCTGCAGTAAAGGGCTGGCAAAGCATCACAAAGGAGGAAACCCAGCATTTGGTGATGTCCATGGGTACTAGACTTCAGCCAGTCATTGCCTGCAAAGGATTCTCTACAAAGTATTTAAAAAAAAAACATTTTATTTATGGTAATGGTAATTTGTCCAATTACTTTTGAGCCCCTGAAATGAGGAGGCTGTGTAGAAAAATAATTGCAATTCCTAAACTTTTCACAGGATATTTTTGTTCAACCCTTTGAATTAAACCTGAAAAAGTCTACACTTCAATTGCATATCAATTGTTTCCTTTAAAATCCAATCTGGTGGCATGCAGAGCCCAAATCATGAAGATTGTGTCACTGTCCAAATAATTTCTGTGTTGGTGTCTTTTTTAACTTTATTCCTACTGCCTTAGTAATGGCGGCTGTCTGATAGACAGCGTCCATTACTAAGGCGGGGCTCAGTGTTAGCCGGTGAAGAGGCTAACACTAACCCCTCCATTATTACCCCAGTACCCACTGTCACCAGGGGTGCCGGGAAGAGCCGGGTACATTCCAGTACCCGACCACCTGAAGTGATGGTCTGGCACTGGGGCAGCTGCAGGCTGGTATTATTAGGCTGGGAAAGCCCAAAAACAATGGACCTTCCCACCCTGCTAATGCTAGACTGTGGCTGCTTTATTGTATCTGGCTGGTTATGAAAAATGGGGTGACCCCATGTTGTTTTTTTCAATTATTTTTTTTTAAAAATGACGTAGGGTCCCCCAATATTTCAGGGGTAATAATAGGGTGTAAGGCCCTATTCACATGACAGGGATTCCCGGTCGTGTGACGTTTTATGAACGGCCGTCACATGGTCGCAGTAGGAGCAATAGACCCCAAATGGGGCTATTCACACGGCTGATTTTTTGACGGCTCGGGCCGTCAAATAATGGTCCATGCCCTATTATTGTCCGTTCTCCCCGCCGCACGAGTGATGGCCGAGCTTTCTGCCACTCATTCAATCTCTTCTCCTCCTCACAGTGTGAAGTGCATGTGAGGAGGAGGAGGATATTTTTTTGCTTCCTGTAGGAACGGAATCCCCAATCCCTGGCCAAAGTGTTGCCAAAGCTGTGGCTGGGGATTCCGCTCCAGGAGAAGTCCCTAACTTTACTATCTATATATGGATGGTCAGGGACCTCTACTGGCGTGGTCCCCTACTCCTGAAACTGAATCCCCGGAGCTGTGGCCAGTGTTTCCGCTTGAGGAGAAGTAGCCTACAGTGGTGCTATCTACAGGAAAGTAGGGGGTGCTATGTAAAAGAGTGCTGTGTAGAACTACCTACAGGGGGCCTGTGTGGCATTACCTACAGGGGGCTGTGTGGCATTACCTACAGGGGACCGTGTGGCATTACCTACAGGGGGAAGGTGTGGCACTACCTACAGTGAGCAACTCTGGCCAATCCAATAACAGAGAGTGTTTATTACAGTCTGAGGAGCGCTGGTGGAGCGCACCCTGTCCCCCTGCCCTGTAAGAAGCCTGACCGCTGGTCGGTCAGGTCACAAGTTCTACTCGGAAAAAACACAGATCCTGATCTGATGGGCAGGATAGAAGTTACCATTGATCTCGCCCATTTAACCCCTTAGAGGCTGTGGTTAATAGCGAGGGTGGCATCTAAGTGGTTTCAGATGGGGGGGCACCCTCCGTAACTTAATCGAAATCCCTGTAAGGCAAATGGGGGATGCCGATGGTTTCCATGACAGCCGTGGGCCTAACAAAGGCCCCAGCTCTGCCTTTAGTGTTTGACTAATAGGCCCTGCCAAAGGCAGAACCTAATAGAATGCCTGTCAATTTTACACTGACAGCATAATACACTGCAACTAAAGGGTTACAACAGTGGCCTTCAGCCTATGGTTTTCCAGCTGTTGAGGGGCTACAACAACCATGCTGGGAGTTGTAGTTTTGCAACAGCTGGAGAGTCATAGTTTGGAGACTATTGTGTTACAGGAGTAACCTAACCTGACTACTGCACAGATATTACAGTAAATACACGGCCTCTTATCAGGTGAGATATTTTTTTTCCCGATTTCTGACGTTTGTTTAACATTTCCACTTAGAATGAAGTCACACCATAATAGAAGAACAATGTCAGATAGAACTATTCCTTTTATGTACAAAGAACAGCCGTTAAGGTGTAAGCACTTCATACCCACCCAGAGAATCATAGTTTTACAAAAACATTCCAAGAATATTCATTGTAGCATTCAAGGTATGTGTTATATATTGTATGGAAAAAAAAATCCGATACTATTGTTCAAAATCTGTCAATAAAAGATCTAAAAAAGGACAATATAACTTCTTGTTTCTTTTTTTCAGATTTCACAAACGTTTAGGCGACACCTAGTAACCAAACAAAATCATAACCGACAGCCTAATACTAAAGACCCAACACATTATATTATGTAAAGAAGGAAAACACAAAAAGCTGAGGTGACAAGAGGAAATACATTGTATATGTAGTCGCTGTTAACAGTGCATGAATGGTTTCGTTGGAAAGGTCAGAATTGCTCACTTGATTGATGTGTTCTACCCCATGACTTAGGTCATTGAAAACAAAATGTGTGTGTTGATTAGAAGAAAAATTCACGTTTAATTCTCATATTCAGATGAAGTGCTCTTGGGATATTGGTTCTCATTGAAGAGACACAGCTGGTATGGAGTCTTACAGGCTATGCTCGATGGGAAAAGTATGCAAATTAGCTCCTCTCCTGAAGAAGAAGGAAAACCATCTTTCTAGTGCCACCTATTGGAAACCATGTCGGAACCAGCGCCATAAGCCGTTCCAAACCACCCCCCCCCCCCCAATGTTTTCAATGGGAGGCAGAGGCATTTTCTTTCCCCAGTTGGCTTTCGCCTCCTCGCAGTAAAAAAAAGTGGCATGCTCTTTCTTTGAGCAGTTTCCACCCCTGACCTCCCATTGAAATCAATAGGAGGCAGAAAAAACCTGCGGCACTAGTTTCTGAGCATCTTTTGCATAGTTTTTTTGCATTAGATTCAATGGGCATGGGCAAAAGGTGGGAAAAAGGCGTTAAAACAAAACTGTCAGTTCAAAATCTGCATCAAAATTCCTGCCTTATCCAACTTTTTGTTTCTTTTTTTATTCAACTTCTCCCTGTGTACTGCACGCATGTGAAGACCTGATTGCAGACTACAACTAGCCATATATTAGGGATTTCAGATGGCCGTTTTCTGATTGACTTCATGGTTGGTCTGTAAAGATTGTCATTGTGAATGGTATTGGGGTTCTAAACGCGGCATCCAGGCTTCCACATCACTGATATGGGTAAGGTTCTCCTTGACATCCAGGCTTTCCCTAACTCTTCCCAGGACCACTGTGTCCATAATTTGATGGTTTTTTTCTTAATGTGTCAGCCACTTATAGGTTGATATACCACCCTTCCCATACATCCTCATTGTAAGGATTTCAGCGTATTACTTTACTGCTACAACTATATGGATAGTCTGTTTCCCTGCTATACCATGTAATACTATAGCGTCTTTCTATCCATTATGTACCTTTTTAAATGTCTGTCTTATTTTTGTGATTTATAAAATTTGTTATATTTTTATATAAATGGCTTTGTACTCCACTTTTTCTCTGCATATATATAAATTATGGAGTTGCCTCTGCACTAAGAGAGGGAGGGTGTCTTTTTGGGACATTGCCTAGCCCATTACTATAATGCATTAGGAGTTTATACAACTATAACTAGAATATTAAATAAGCCCAATTTCAAAAATGATTTTTAATACCGAAATGTTGGCCTACTGAAAAGTATGTACAGTATATGCCCTCAATACTTGGTCGGGGCTCCATTTGCATGAATTACTTAATCAATGCGGCGTGGCGTGTGGGCGATCAGCCTGTGGCACTGCTGAGGTGTTATGGAAGCCCAGGTTGCTTTGATAGTGGCCTTCAGCACGTCTGCATTGTTGGGTCTGGTGTCTCTCATCTTCCTCTTGACATAGATTCTCTATGGGTTTTAGCTAAGTCGAGTTTGCTGGCCAATCAAGCGCAGTGATACTGTGGTTATTACACCAGGTATTGGTACTTTTGGCAGTGAGGGCAGGTGCCAAGTCCTGCTGGAAAATGAAATCAGCATCTCCATAAAGCTTGTCAGCAGAGGGAAGCATGAAGTGCTCCAAAATTTCCTGGTAGACGGCCGTGCTGACCTGTACTTGATATAACAACCTTATTGCTCTGGCAAAGTCAAATATATAGCAAAGCAACAGATGCTGAAGATGACTAATTAATGCATCCTGATACTCCAGAGCCAAGGACAGCAAGTGCACCACGTGTACGGAGGCCAGACCGCAGCCTGGAGGGAATGGAGCAGCACCGTGAAGAGGTAAGTATG
Source organism: Rhinoderma darwinii (assembly GCF_050947455.1). Lineage (NCBI taxonomy): Eukaryota > Metazoa > Chordata > Amphibia > Anura > Rhinodermatidae > Rhinoderma > Rhinoderma darwinii. The sequence goes on along the minus strand of NC_134690.1, from coordinate 370,784,218 downwards.
AGTGGAGCAGAAAGAGGTGCGTTGGTGTCCGCTATACACTAGCTGCAGCAGTGAAGTGACATGACAATGGAGTCTTCTGCGTGGGTCTATAGTTGGGTATAAAACCATAGGGCGGTTTCTTTGGGAAAGATGTAGGTTACTGCAATTTGCCAATGGTAATACAGGTGAGAAAATCTAAATGAGCAGGTAAGTTGTCTTAGCACAAACCATCACTGCCTGTGGCATTCTGACCTAAAGGTGATGACAATGCCACAATGTAGCCCAGGCTGTTCCCCTAGGAAAATAATAGAAAACAACCACATGCAATGTCGCTCAACGGCTCTGTCCATGTACTACCCATGTACAGTTGCCCATGTATTACTATTAGGGCCAGAGTCTACTCCAGGCAAACCTGGGCAATTGCAAGGGTCAACCTTGCTTTTGGGGTTCAAGGTGGTTTGAGTTATGCTTATCAAGTCGAGGGTGGGGTAAACAGAGGGCCCACTGTAACATGTCAAACCAAGGGAGGGGTAAACCCAGGGCCTATATACACCTGGAACCAGGTGTATATATTAGCTTTACAGACACATGATTCCTCATGGTTTCTAGCTCATTTGTAGTTGCCAGAAGGAATACGATTCAGAATTAAGATTCAGATGTATCAGAAATGAATTTGTTATTTAAATGTTTGGGTTTGTATAATTTCTGCATCATGATAACTTTTTTAGTTACGATAGCTCAGTAAACATATCTATAATCCCATGTGAAACCATGACAAAAAAAACTTAATTTTCTACAGATATAATCTCATCTGTCTGAAATGATATAGACTATAGTATATTATATGTGTCCTTCAATACTAGATGACCTGGTAACCCTAGGTGCACAGCATGGGCCTCAAACTATGTACTAAAAGCCTAAATATACTAGTATACATGTGTTTTCTAATGATAATACCAGTTTGTGACAGCTCATCAGCAGCCTCCTGGTACTATGTTAACATAAATATAACTATGTCTCAGTTAATAACAAAACAAGAGCTTAGAAACAAGGACTGGAGTATAATGTGGCATTTGTAAGTTACTAAATACTGTGCTAAATATTTATCTTGAGTCATATTACCTTAGGTAGACTGCTATACATGCTTACAAGTGAGGCCTGATCCCAGCTTGACATTCTGATTATACACTGATAAAACGGCTTGTGTTACCTATGTCAAACTTGTTACTTTATACATAAATAAATCATGACTTAATCACCGGCAGCTGAACATGTGTTAATGCCAATCACTGACCACAGTGAGATTTCTGTATAGTTATATGTCATCATGCCCCTAATGAGGATGCTGGCTAGTGTCACATTCACATGTATCACAGGAGAACATATGCCATAGAATAATGATCAACCTGATTCATAAATTCACTTTATTTTCTTTATAAGGGTATGTTCACACGCAGTGAGCAAAAACATCTGAAAATACGGAGCTGTTTTCAGGCGAAAACAGCTCCTGATTTTCAGACGTTTTTGTAGCAACTCACGTTTTTTGCGGCGTTTTTTACCGCCGTTTTTGGAGCTGTTTTTCAATGGAGTCAATGAAAAACGCCTCCAAAAATGCCCCAAGAAGTGTCCTGCACTTCTTTTCACGAGCCGTCATTTTACGCGCCGTATTTTGACAGCGACGCGTAAAATAAAGGCTCGTGGGAACAGAACACCGTAATTCCCATTGAAAGCAATGGGCAGATGTTTGTAGGCGTATTAGTGGCATTTTTTCAGGTGTAATTCGAGGCATAAAACGCCCGAATTACGTCTGGAAATAGGCCGTGTGAACATACCCTAAAAGATTTTTATGAACATTAAGGGAGTTTTTCATACGAAGTTGTTCAGATTTAGAATTTCCTCTCAAAGAAAACCTAATATTTTGTTTCTAGTACACGCTTAAAGGGAAACTCCAGTGTAAAATAATATTAATACGAAATATAAATTAGGGAGTGCTTTAATTTAATGAAACTTTCCTGGTAGATAGATAGATAGATAGATAGATAGATAGATAGATAGATAGATAGATAGATAGATAGATAGATAGATAGATAGACAGACAGATAGATAGATAGATAGATAGATAGATAGATAGATAGATAGATAGATAGATAGATAGATAGATAGATAGATAGATAGATAGATAGATAGATAGATAGATAGATAGATAGATTTGATGAATTTTTTTGAATTTTGTGTTTGCATTTTCCTAGGGTGGAGCTGAAGAAGTGTCCTATGTGCTCTACCAATCAGTTGCTACACACCTACCCAGGGAGCCTGTAGCATCACCCCCCCCCCCCTCTTTCCTCTCTCCCTCCATCTCTTCTTTCTCCCTCTTTCTCCTCTATGTCTTCAGTTACTCTGTTACTGAAGACCAGCTTTTTAGTGACCCAGGAGGTTCTTGGATCTTTGCAGAGACAAAAAAATGGTTAAAAACGCTGAGTTCACAATCAAAATGTTATTGTGACAAGCAAAGAAGATGTTAAAGTTTATAGGGCATCTTGGTCACTAGCAGGGATTCCTCCGCACCAGCGAAGAATGAAAGTGAAAAGGCGCCTATGTGGCCACCTCTGAACACTTACTAAGGGTCGTTTTACACTGGCCAATATTAGCCATAAAAACGAGCAACAATCAACTAGATACCTTATTGATCAGCACTCGTTTGCTCCTTTCACAAAGAGCTATGAATGGGGATGAGCGATCGTTACTACAATCGCTCATCCTAATGCATTTCCATAATATCAGCAGCACATCTCCCTGTTTACACAATTGATGACAACGATAATATTTGTTTAGCATAAACAATACTATCAGCCGATGAATGAGAATTTGCTTGTTAATCGCAATGATCGGGAACGAGCGTTCATAAAAGGATCCTAAGGGTCCCAGTAGGGGGAGCACTGAGATACTAGGTGGTGCTGTAATGACAGGGGGGGTAGGGAAACAGACAGTGAGCCCTAATCTACCCACCACTCAGTCCCTGCCTACTTTCAACGACCTGCCCTAGGCGACGGGGTACAACTGGGCGACGGTCCCTACGCTCAGTAGATGCACGACAGACAAACGGACAAGGGGACACAAGCAAAGGGAAATGGGGCAGTTGCCCACGGCAACACCGTGAGCAACAAGAGAGGTGAACGAGCCGAGTCAAACCAGGAATGTACGAGGTACCAAACGCAGAGCAGGAGAGTAGTCAGAAAGCCGGGGTCAGTATGAAGCAAGGTCAAATAGCTAGGAGCTGCAGCAAGGCCAGGAAACCACACGAGAAGAATCACAAGCAAAGGAGGAACAGGAAAGGCAGGTATAAATAGACAGAGGGCGGAACTAGCTCCGTCTGGCCAGGCTGCGATAGGCTCTCCCACTCCTAAGCCTGCCATCCTGAGTGGTGGAAGATGGAGTCAGTCTCAGAGACATAGAACCAGGTGCAGACTGATTACCCATGCGCGTATACACAGAAGTGCCTGGCAGATCCTTTACAGTACCCCCCCTTTTATGAGGGGCCACCGGACCCTTTCTAAGTGGACCTGGTTTATTGGGGAAACGAAGGTGGAACTTCCTGACCAATACCCCAGCGTGAACATCCCGGGCGGGTACCCAAGTCCTCTCCTCAGGCCCGTATCCTCTCCAATGGACCAGGTACTGGAGGGAGCCTTGGACCATCTAGCTGTCCACAATCTTGGCCACCTCGAATTCCACCCCCTCAAGGGTGAGAACGGGAAAAGGAGGTTTCCTCGAGGGAGCACAGGACGGGGAGCAGCGTTTAAGGAGGGAGGCATGAAACACGTCGTGTATACGAAAAGATGGGGGCAACTCCAGTCGGAAGGAGACAGGATTGAGGACTTCGATGACCTTATACAGCCCTATAAACTGGGGAGCAAACTTCTTGGACGGGACCTTAAGGCGCAAGTTCTTAGATGATAACCACACCAGATCCCCGACCATAAACAAGGGGTTAGCAGAACGTCTTCTATCAGCCTGAGTTTTTTGTATACTCTGGGACGCCTCTAGGTTCTTCTGAATCTGGACCCAGACTTGTGCACAGTTCCCGATGAACGACCTCTACCTCGGGATTGTTGGAACTACCAGGTGAAACGGAGGAGAACCGTGGATTAAACCCAAAATTACAGAAAAAGGGGGAGACCCCTGATGAGTTACTGACCCGGTTATTAAGGGAAAATTCGGCGAGGGGAATGAACGAGACCCAATCATATTGACAGTCAGAGATAAAACACCTTAAATATTGTTCTAGAGACTGATTAGTTCTCTCAGTTTGGCCATTAGTTTCAGGATGGAAGGCAGAGGAGAAGGACAGATCAATCTCCAACTTTTTACAGAAGGCTCTCCAAAACAATGAAACAAATTGTACCCCTCTGTCCGAAACAATATTGACAGGGACACCATGGAGACGCAGGATGTGTTTAACAAACAAGGTAGCTAACGTCTTAGCATTGGGTAGTTTCTTGAGGGGCACAAAGTGGCACATCTTACTGAAGCAGTCTACTACCACCCACACCACCGACTTGCCTTGAGATGGAGGCAAATCGGTGATAAAATCCATGGAGATATGGGTCCAAGGTCTCTGGGGAATGGGCAAAGAACGTAGTAAGCCCGCTGGTCGGGACCTGGGAGTCTTGGACCTGGCACAAATCTCACAAGCGGCGACGTAGGCCTTAACGTCTTTAGGCAACCCAGGCCACCAATAGTTTCTGGCAATGAGGTGTTTGGTACCCAGGATGCCTGGATGACCAGATAGTGCGGAGTCATGATTTTCCCTAAGTACCCTTAGCCGGAGTTGCAGGGGAACAAACAGCTTGTTCTCAGGAAGGTTCCCGGGAGCTGAACCTTGATCAGCCGCAATTTCAGAGATTAAATCAGAATCAATAGAAGAGACGACTATACCAGGAGGCAAAATACAAGCAGGATCTTCCTCCGAAGGAGGGCTGGCCGTGAAGCTACGCGACAGTGCATCGGCCTTAATATTTTTAGACCCAGCCCTATAGGTAACCAAAAAGTTGAATCTGGTAAAAAATAGCGCCCATCGAGCTTGTCTCGGGTTTAGCCTCAGGGCAGATTCTAGGAAAACCAGATTCTTGTGGTCGGTAAGGACAGTTACCTGGTGCCTAGCCCCCTCCAGGAAGTGGCGCCACCCTTCAAATGCCCATTTAATGGCTAAGAGTTCGCAGTTGCCAATATCATAGTTACTCTCAGTGGGCGAAAACTTCCTGGAGAAGTAGGCACAGGGACGGAGATGGGTGAGGGACCTGGTACCCTGGGACAAGACAGCCCCCACTCCCACCTCGGATGCGTCAACCTCCACGATAAATGGCTCCATTTGGTTGGGCTGGACCAGCACCGGGGCCGAGATAAAGCACTTCTTAAGGACCTCAAAAGCCTGGACAACCTCAGGAGGCCAGTGGAGGAGATCTGCACCTTTGCGAGTGAGGTCCGTAAGAGGCTTAGCGATGACCGAGAAGTTAGCAATAAATCTCCTTTAATAATTAGCGAACCCCAAGAAACACTGTAACGCCTTCAGGGAGGCAGGTTGGACCCATTCCGCCACAGCCTGGACCTTGGCGGGGTCCATGCGGAATTCATGAGTAGTGAGGATTTGACCCAAAAATGGTATCTCTTGCACCCCAAACACACATTTTTCGGTCTTAGCAAACAGTTTGTTTTCCCGAAGGACCTGGAGCACCTTCCTGACATGCTCAATGTGGGAGGACCAGTCCTTGGAAAACACAAGTATGTCATCAAGGTACACTACAAGAAATACCCCCAGGTAATCTCTTAAAATCTCATTTATGAAATTCTGGAAGACCGCGGGGGCATTACACAACCCAAAGGGCATGACGAGGTATTCAAAATGACCTTCGGGCGTGTTAAACGCAGTCTTCCACTCATCCCCCTCTTTGATGCGGATAAGGTTATACGCCCCCCGTAGATCAAACTTAGAGAACCATTGGGCCCCCTGGACTTGATTAAAGAGATCAGGAATCAAAGGAAGGGGATACTGGTTCCTTACAGTGACCTTATTCAAGTTACGGTAGTCAATGCATGGCCTAAGACCACCATCCTTCTTCCCTACGAAGAAGAAGCCAGCACCTACCGGAGAAGTATAGGGGCGAATGTAACCCTTGGCCAGGCATTCCTGGATATACTCTCTCATGGCTTCACGTTCGGGACAAGGAAGGTTAAATATCCTACCCTTAGGGAGCTTAGCTCCTGGTACCAAATCGATAGCGCAATCGTATTCTCTATGAGGAGATAACACTTCGGAGGCCTCCCTAGAGAAAACATCGGCGAAGTCCTGAACTCAGGGGGAGAAATATAATTAACAGAAAAAGATGACGTCAAGCATTCATTACCCCATTTGGTAAGCTCCCCAGTATACCAGTCAAACGTGGGATTATGCAACTGCAACCAGGGAAGGCCTAAAACCAAATCGGACGATAATCCCTGCATCAATAGGTCTCTTACCCTGACGTAAGGTCACCAGCTGACTCTCGGCAAAGGCAGTCCTGTCAGTCTCATCATAAATGAGTCCGAGAGCAGAAAAGAAACGGTCAACGGAGGAAAGTTCAGGGGCGTCAGGGGCCAGGGAGAAGGTCCATTCTTGGGGCCCTTTCTGGAGCCGGGACAAAATTATACCCACCCGCTGGCTCTCAGAACCTGAGGAGTGGGGCTTTAAGCGAAAGTAGAGCTTACAACTCTCCCGAAAGGAGAGAAAAGTCCTCTGGTCCCCTGAGAACCGGTCAGGCAACTTGAGGTGGGGTTCAAGAGGTGAGGTGAGAGGTACAACCATGGCAGCATCAGGCTGGTTGACCCTCTGAGCCAGGGCCTGGACCTGTAGGGAGAGACCCTGCATTTGCTGAGCCAGGGTCTCAAGGGGGTCCATAATAGAGTGAGGGACCAGGGTAGCCTAGGTATATGGGCTTGTGATTATGTAATGACAGGGGGGGTAGGGAAACAGTGAGTGAGCCCTAATCTACCCACCACTCAGTCCCTGCCTACTTGCAACGACCCGCCCTAGGCGACGGGGTATAACTGGGCGACGGTCCCTACAGTCAGTAGGTGCACGACAGACAAACGGACAAGGGGACACAAGCAAAGGGAAATGGGGCAGTTGCCCACGGCAACACCGTGAGCAACAAGAGAGGTGAACGAGCCGAGTCAAACCAGGAATGTACGAGGTACCAAACGCAGAGCAGGAGAGTAGTCAGAAAGCCGGGGTCAGTATGAAGCAAGGTCAAATAGCTAGGAGCTGCAGCAAGGCCAGGAAACAACACGAGAAGAATCACAAGCAAAGGAGGAACAGGTAAGGCAGGTATAAATAGACAGAGGGCGGAACTAGCTCCGTCTGGCCAGGCTGCGATAGGCTCTCCCACTCCTAAGCCTGCCATCCTGAGTGGTGAAAGATGGAGTCAGTCTCAGAGACATAGAACCAGGTGCAGACTGATTACCCATGGGCGTATACACAGAAGTGCCTGGCAGATCCTTTACAGGTGCAATACCTTTTTTTATTGTAATATCTGTAAAAATCATTTCAATACAAAACATTTTTATGGCTAGTTCACACAGTTTTTTTTATGCTCTTTTTGACGCGGAAACCGAGTTGGAAACCGCGCCAAACAACAGCTGATATCGCCTCCCATTGATTTCAACAAGAGGCGGAAAGCGACATGCTCTTTCCTCCCGTAGTTCTGTCTCTGACCTCCCATTGAAATCATGGGGAGGCAGAGAAAAGTTTTTCACAGCGTTTTTTGCCCGCGGCACTCAATGGCTGCGCGAAAAAACACGGCAAAAACGCGGCAAAGAAAGTACAGGCAAGACCAAATCAGATTTTTCTGCCTGCTAAGAACTCTGTGTGAACATATTAGATGCTTTACTTAACTAAACATAAAATTATTCATAGGATAACCCCTTTAATCATGATTTTTATTTTTAAAAAATACAAATTGTATAAATTTCAACTATAAATCTCCCATAGTTTAAATTTATATAATATATTTATTTTTTTTTATAAAAATCATGATTAAAGGTAATCATGATTTTTATTTAAAAAAAAACTAAATTTTTTTTTATAAATTTCAACTATGGGATATTTTCTGCTGGATGTTGTTGATCTACCTATCTATTGATGCCTTCAAAGGGTAGTAATGGAATCTGCTTCCTGGAACTTTTGTGCTTCATATTGAAGCAGCTTTTGCAAGTAATTACTGTGTTTTATAGAGTTAATAACTTGGGATTAAAAGAATGTAATTGGAATTAAAATTCAATTAATTAACTCAAGGAAGTAAAAAGGGTTTTGAGAGGCTTACGTGTCTGCTGACCACAGGAGTCAGGTGTTTATGGTAGTCTTGCCAGTAAAAGCTTTAAGACCTTTAATGAATCACACCCTAAAGAAGACAAATGAAGGGCTAAAAGTTTTCTAAAATGCTCTAAAAACATACTGCTGTAGTAAAGTAGCAGAATTAAGAAGTTGGGGCATGTTAACAGATACAAGACAGTGGCACTAGACTAACTACTTTCAGATCAGCATCATCTTAATTGTAAATAGAGTCATTTGGAAGATACTTTCATCTTAATATTTTTCAAAGGCCACAAATGTTCAGACACATATTATACATTCTATAGTGGGAGACCCCCAGAATAATAACAAAATGACACCTCCTATCTATTACACCACCATTCTGGAATATTCCACAGACATGTTCACACCTCATTTGTTCTGTTAAGGTTGCAGTTCCCCCTCCTATCCATTCACCCTATAGTAGATGAAGGGACTGACTATGGTACATAAGTCCTTGAAACAGTGTCATCATCCCTTTTCTCTGATAGGGGGTGTCTGGGAATAGTATGTTATAAGGGGTAGCATTGGGCTTTTACCCAAACTTGGGCCCCCCTTCTCCACCGCCACCATGCCGCGCCATAACTATTATTAACACTACTTTTTTGTGCAAGCATTAACAATTGGGTGTTACAATTCCCCTTGTTACAGGGCTGTGTCCCTACATACTGACAGTCTCCAACCATCGCTGACAGTATCGCACTGTGCAGGGACACAACCAGGGCCGGCCTTAGGGTAGATGGCGCCCCGTGCGAAATTATCTTTCGGCGCCCCACGCCATTATAAAAAATGCCCCATAAAAAAGCATAATTCCTCCCCACAGTATAATGCCCTATATAGTGCCCCCAAACAGTGTAATGCCCCTTTAGTGCCCCACACAGTGTAATGCCCCTTTAGTGCCCCACACACAGTATAATAATAATATTTAATAATGTAATATGTTATAACGCCTTCAAGGACACAGTATTTTGTCCTCTAATTGTGCCCACACAGTGTTATGCCCCCTAAGTGCCACACACATTATATTGCCCCCTGTAGTGCCCCTACACAGTATGATGTCCTCCACAGAGTATAATGCACCCACAGCCCCCCTAGTAGAAAGTGCCCCCTGTAGATTGTGCCGTACAGCCTCCCTGTAGACAGTGCCATAATCCCCCACCTCCTCCTTGTAGACAGTGCCATACAGCCCCCATCTGCCCCTTGTAGTGTCATACAGCCCCCATCTGCCCCTTGTAGTGCCATACAGCCCCCCCATCTGCCCCTTGTAGTGCCATACAGCCCCCCATCTGCCCCTTGTAGTGTCATACAGCCCCACCTCCCTCTTGTACACAGTGCCCCCCACCGCCCCCTTGTAGACAGTGTCATACAGCACCCACCTCCCCATTGTAGAAAGTGACATACAGCCCCCACCTCCCCCTTGTAGACAGTGCCATACGCCCCCCACCTCCACCTGACAGGATCCTTGCGTAGGCCGGCTTGATCCAGAGATGTCATCACGCCGACTGCGCAGGTATCCTGTCCCTGTGCCTCATAGGCTGCAGGCGCCGCTGTAGCCTGCTACAGAGTTTCCCAACCTTTTCGGACTTGAGCCACCCCTGGAAAAAAAAAAATCCTCAGAGCCCCCCTACCAAAAATTGTTTAGAGAAAGACAGAAAATAGATAAAAATAAGCACTACATTCTTAGGGTATGTTCACACAGCGTTTTTTGTAAGGCAGAAAAAATCTGTATTTGAATTGCCAGCGTTATTTGATGGGTTTTTATTAGCGTTTTTTTTTAAGCCGTTGAAGCGAATGCAAAAGACGCAGCAAAAAAAGCTCCAAACGAGCGCCACAGCTATTTTCTTCCTACTATTAATTTCAATTGGAGGTCAGAGGTGGAAACCACCTGTGGGGGACTCACAGTAAAATGACCATCAGCCCCCCACTCACAGTAAAATGACCATCAGCCCCTCCACCCACAGTAAGGCTGGGTTCACACACACTATTTACGGACGTAATTCGGGCGTTTTAGCCCCGAATTACGTCCGAAAATGCGGCTCAAAAACGTCGGCAAACATCTGCATATTCATTTGAATGGGTCTTACGATATTCTGTGCCGACGGTCATTTTTTTATGCGCCGCTGTCAAAAGACGGCGCGTAAAAGAGACGCCCGCATCAAAGAAAAGCCTGTCACTTCTTGAGACGTAATTGGAGACGTTTTCCCTTGACTCCATGGAAAAACAGCTCCAATTACGTCCGTAATGGACGCAGCGAAAAGCGTCTGCACATGCCATTACGTCTGAAATTCCGGAGCCGTTTTTTCATGAAAACAGCTCCGTAATTTCAGCCGTAACAGACGCTGCCGTGTGAACATACCCTAAAATGACCATAAGCCCGTCCACTCACAGTAAAACGACCATTAGCCCCCCACTCACAGTAAAACGACCATTAGTCCCCCACTCACAGTAAAATGACCATCAGTCCCCCACTCACAGTGAAACTACCATCAGCCCCTACTCACAGTAAAATGACCATCAGCCTGCCACTCACAGATGCCCCCTGTAGATAGTACCACACAGCCCATTGTAGGTAGTGCCACACAGCCCCCTTGTAGGTCGTGCCACACAGCCCCCTTGTAGGTCGTGCCACACAGCCCCCTTGCTGCACAGCCCCCTGTAGGTAGTGCCACACAGCCCTCTTGTAGGTCGTGCCACACAGCCCCCTGTAGGTCGTGCAACACAGCCTCTTTGTAGGTAGTAGGGATGTCACGATACCTGAATTTGGACTTCGATACCGATACTTTGTGTAGTATTGCAATTTCGATGTGAATGTGTATGTTTTAGGTGTTGAGACTTATTTTAATGCTTATTGTAAAAAAGGCGTATGTGTATTTTTTTAAATTTAACATTACTTTATGTTTTTACTTTATTTTTAAACTTTAATATACTGGCATATATCAGATATATGCCAGTATATTAGCCTGTGTTTGTATAGCACACAGGCAGTTGTTAGGACATACCTAAGTATGCCCTAACAACAGGAAATATGGTAAGACGGCCCTGGGGTCCTTCAATGGACCCTGGGCTGTCTGCCCATATATGGTATGGCCCTCAATCGCGTCACAGGAATTCCCTGTGAAGCGATCCAAGGGTAATCCCCCCTCCTCACTTTCCCCTGAATGCTGCAGTCAGCTTTGATCGCAGCATTCAGGAGAATAGCGGCGGAGATGAGCGGTTTCTCTGATCTCCGCCGTTATAGAGCGGGGCTGCGGCTGTGTAATACAGTCATTGCCCCGCTCCTGACAGAAGTGCGTGCGCGGTCAGCATGAGGTAATGCGTCTGGCGCTGCACTAATGAGCGGCGGCGCAGACACCGAAGACAGAACATGGGGGTGTTTTGCAGTGCAGCCGCCATGTTCTGTCTTCAGTGCCGCCGCTCATTAGTGCAGCGCTGGCCGCATTGCATCATCCTCGCGGCGCGCTCTTGTCAGGACTCAGGAGCGGGGCAATGACTGTATTACACAGCCGCAGCCCCGCTCTCATTCATCATGTATTACTATACTTAGCTGTGTGGCTCGAACCATTTGGGGATGCACAGTATCGACGTTTCGATGCATTGTGCATCCCTAGTAAGTAGTGCCACAAATCCCCCCCTTGCCGCACAGCCCCCTTGTAGGTAGTGCCACACAGATCCCTTGTAGTGCCACACACACCCTTGTAGGTAGTGCCACACAGCCCCCATGTAGGTAGCACTCCCTTCCTGTAGATAGCGCCACTGTAGCTCCCTGTGGCTGGGGATTCTGCTCCTTGACGGAGCGATTGATGTCTCTGTCCATATATGAACAGTGACATCGGGCAACTAACTCCTGAAGCGGAATCCCTGTCCTCAGCGTTGCCGACGCTGTGACCGGGGATTCCACTCCAGGAGAAGCCACTGACGTCTCTGTCCATTTAGTCGGGGGGTGCCATCTACAGGGGTTCTGCAAAAAAATCTCCTCCTCCTCCTCACATCCACTTTGCGCTATGAGGAGGAGGAGAGAAAGCACGTCCATGGCAGTTGTCCAGAGGAGTGTCGCGGCACCCCTGGAGGGTTCTCATGGGAACCTCATGTTGGGAACCACCAGCCTAGTAGATCACAGAGCAGTGAGATACCTCCCTGCTCTGCTATAGTGTTCAATAGTATCTGCGTCTTTAGCAGAGCCGTATTTACAACTCACGCTGCCCTAGGCACTAAGCCTGAATATACCCCCATTAAAGGCCTATTTAGCTTAGCCAATTATCATCATGATTCGCCAGTTTCTGACCAATTATAATGATATTTGGTCAGTGTTAACAAAGGGGAAGATCAATGATAAAAACTTTGCTTATCGTTAATCTCTAATGAGAAAAAAAAAGGGTAGTACACAAGGCCGTAGTCATAGCGATGCGTATTCTGTTCTGAGCGTAGCCCGGCCTCCAGGGATGACGATGCATCCCATGTGACAGCTGCAGCCAATCAAAGGCTGCAGCGGTCACATGGACTACAGCGTCATCGCAGGAGGCCGGGCTACGCTCAGAGAGAGAGAGGGACTACGGCCGGGAGTAATAGCTTTTTCTTAAATTTATTTCTGCAGTCTTTCCGCCCAAAAAACGACACCAAAATTTGGTGCAGTTTTTCAGCTGAAATTCCCTGCGGTTCTCAGGACGTATACACTGTGTGGTTTTACGTATCCGCCCTGTGTGTTCCTACCCTTATAATCAAGTTGCTCTCCCCCACAAATATCTCTAAGGGCTTATTTAGACGAACGGGAATTACGTCCGTGCAACGCGCGTGATTTTCATGCGTGTTGCACGGACCTATATTAGTCTATAGGGCCGTGCAGACATGTGTGTGATTTTTACGCTGCGTGAGTCCGCTGCGTAAAAGTCATGACATGTCCGTTCTTTGAGGGTTTTTTGCGCATCACGCACCCATTGAAGTCAATGGGTGCGTGAAAACCACGGATGCCGCACGGAAGCACTTCCATGCGAACAGCGTGATTCGCGCAACAGCAGTGAAAAGGATGAATGAAAACAGAAAAGCACCACGTGCTTTTCTGTTTACAAACATCCAAATGAAGTGTCATAATGATGGCGGCTGCGCAAAAAGCACACAGCCGCGCATCATACAGGGCTGACACACGCAGCTGTCAAATGCATTTTGCGCAGGCAAAACGCCGCGTTTTTTGCGTGCGCAAAAGGCACACGCTCGTGTGAATCCAGCCTAAGGGTAAGGCCACACAGAGTGGCCCTGACACGGTCGCAACGCAGCTAACAACCACGCCGTCACCATGTTCGGTGCGGCTGTCAAACAGCCTGTTAATGGCCGCACGTATTCCAGTTACACGCTCATGCGCACTGCCGCTCCATTCATTCTCTAAGGGAGCGCCGGAGATAGCCGAGTGCAGTGTTCTGCTTTTTCCGCGGCTCCCATAGAGAATAAATAGGGGGTAAGTTGTTGTAATTTTCAAAATCGTGCGGCCATAAAGGGTATATTAATTCATGGCCGCACGATTTTGCAGATAAAGGGACGGTTTACCCGCGTTAACGTGCGGCCATGAATTAATACACCCTTTATGGCCGCACGATTTTGAAAATTACAACAACTTACCTCCTATTCATTCTCTATGGGAGCGCCGGAAAAAGCAGAACACTGCACTCGGCTATCTCCGGCGCTCCCTTAGAGAATGAATGGAGCGGCAGTGCGCATGCGAATGTAACCGGAATACCCCTTAACAAGGTATTTGACAGCCGCTCCTACATAGTGCCAGCGCGGTTGTTGGCCGCGTTGCGACAGTGTGAGGGCTGCTCCGTGTGGCCGTACCCTAAAGAATCCTTTCTCCCCATACATAACGCTAAGTTCCCCTCCCCCATGGTTCATAATAAGCTCCTACACCACAAAATAAACTATACAGAAGTCCCCCTCCCCACAAAATACATGTATAAAGAATCCCCCCACACTCCTATAGCATTTAGGGCAATTTCCCCTCACCCTCAAAATCGATCTGTAAAAAATACACACTCAAATCACCTATAACCTAGTCTCCCCTCCCCCACAAAATCGATCTTTACAAAAAAAACATCCTGTTACACATCACATAAAGCCCCCTCTCTCCCCCTCCCTCACACAGCACATAAATAGACATAGATTAATCTAAAGCTGCTGCACTTACCTGACTCTGGAGCTCCGTGGAGGAGTCTTCACTGGGGCAGCAGCACAGCAGGAAGGAGCTGCGTGAGGTGCTGAGTGTGTGTGTGTGACACTGCAGTACAGGCTGTGCCGATTGGTGGAGCAGACAGAAGCACCTGCTGCTGCTCCTCCAATCAGCGCTCACTTCACGCAGCAATGCAGAGGGAGGAACATTTCTCCTCTCTTCTGCTCATACCCACAGGCGCCCCCCTTACAGCATGGCGGCCGGCGCCCTGTGCGACCGCACGTGTCGCACATAGCTAAGGCCGGCCATGGACACAACCTCCTTACAAGGGGAATGGTAACACGCATTTGTTTATCAGTGCTGGACTGCACAAAGACTTTTTGTGAAATACAAGGATTTCCTATAATAAACATGACAGGAGAGGTGACAGATACTTTATAAATCTAGTGACTCACTGGTGACGACGTCTTAGATTCTGGTAGTTTTTTCCTCTTTTCTTCTTCATCCGGTCCAGACTTCATGATGACTTCTGCTGGCCATGACCCACATTTCTGCAGAATTTGCCACTCAGATGTCCGCGGCTCCTCACTTTTCCAACATTTCCACACCTATAAACGAAGATAAAATTCTCATGGTGCCATACACCGTGCCCCTAAATATAATAGCACCATACACTGCACCTCTAATTATAATAGCACCATACACTGCGCCCCTGAATAAAATAGTACCAAACACACCCCCTGCAGATATCATCACACACACATCCCCTTGTAGTTAGCTCCAAACACACACCCTGTGGATAGCGACACACACACTCCCTGTAGATAGCGCCACACACACCCCCTGTAGATAGCGCCACACACACCCCCCTGTAGATAGCAACACACACTCCCCCTGTAGATAGCAACACACACCCCTGTAGATAGCCACACACAGCCCCCTCTAGATAGCACCACACACAGCCCCACTGTAGATAGTGCCACACACAGCCCCCCTGTAGATAGCTCCACGGACACCCCCAAGTAGATAGCACCACACAGCCCCCTGTAGATAGCATCACACACAGCCCCCCTGTAGACAGAATCACACACATCCCCCTGTAGATAGCGCCACACACCCCTTATAGATAGCATCACACAGATCTCCCTGTAGACAGTGCCACATACAGCCCCCCTATAAAATAGCGCCACACAGCCCCCTGTAGATAGCTCCACACACCCCTGTAGATAGCGCCACACAGAACCCCTGTAGATAGCGCCATACACAGTCCCCCCTGTAGATAGCACCACACAGCCCCTTATAGATAGTGCCACACAGCGCTCCCCTTGTATATAGTGCCACACAGTGCTCCCCCTTGTATGTAGTGCCACACAGTGCTCCCCCTTGTATACAGTGCCACACAGCGCTCCCCCTTGTATATTGTGCCACACAGTGCCTCCCCTTGTAAATAGTCCTACACAGTGCTTCCCCCTTGCATATAGTGTCACATAGTGCTTCCCCCCTTGTATATAGTGCCACACAGCGCTACCCCCCTTGTATATAGTATCACACAGCACTACCCGCCTTATATATATAGCGTCACACAGCACTACCCCCCTTGTATATAGTGTCAAACAGCACTACCCCCATCCTTGTATATAGTGTAACACAGCACTACCCCCCTTGTATATAATGTCACACAGCACTATCCCCCTTTGTATATAGTGTCACACAGCGCTCCCCCTTGTATATAGTGTCACACAGTGCTCCCCCTTGTATATAGTATCACACAGCGCTCTCCCCACTTGTATATAGTGTCACACAGCACTACCCCCCTTGTATATAGTGTTGCACAGCGCTCCCCCTTGTATATAGTGTCACACAGCGCTCCCCCTTGTATATAGAGTCACACAGCGCTCCCCCTTGTATATAGTGTCATACAGAGCTCCCCCTCTTGTATATAGTGTCACACAGCACTAACCCTCCTTGTGTATAGAGTCACACAGTGCTCCCCCTTGTATATAGTGTCACACGGCGCTCCCCCTTGTATATAGTGTCACACAGTGCTCCCCCTCGTATATAGTGTCACACAGTGCTCCCCCTTGTATATAGTGTCAAACAGCGCTCCCCCCTTGTATATAGTGTCACACAGCGCTCCCTCTTGTATATAGTGTCGCACAGCGCTCCCCCTTGTATATAGTGTCACACAATGCTCCCCCCTTGTATATAGTGTCACACAGAGATCCCCCTTGTATATAGTGTCACACAGTACTACCCCCCACCTTGTATATAGTGTCACACAGTGCTCCCCCCTTGTATATAGGGTCACGTAGCACTGCCCCCCTAGTACATAATGTCACAAAGCACTACCCCCCCCCCCCCAAAAAAACAAATAAAATAAAAAATATTTTACTTACCTTGCCCCATTCCCGCGATGGATGGAGCGTTACACATCCTCCAAGCAGGACGGAGCACTACACATAGGACGCTGAGGACGCTGGATCCTGAGCACGCAAATACAAGTAAATGTGGCTGCCGCTAGCAGCGGGGACACGTGCGGTCGAGTGGTCATGGGCCCCCTGGGGGCCTTGGGCCCCGGGCGGCCGCCCGAACCGCCCTAATGATGATCCGCCACTGGGTAGCATGGTGGCTCAGTGGCTAGCATCGTTGCCTTGCAGCATTTGCATGAAGTTTGTATGTTCACCCTGTATTTGGGTACTCCGTTTTCCTCCAAAAACATACTGATAGGTAAGTTGGCTCAGTGTATGTGAGACAGGAAACTAGATTGTGAGCCCCATGGGGGACAGAGGCTGATGTGAGTGATGACAATATATTTGTTCTGCGCTGCAGAGTTGGCGCTATATCTGCAAAAGAAATTAATAAATGCTGCAAATTGGCAGCTAAATGCATAAAATGTATTTGTGGTTATCAGAATTAACCACAGGTTTCAGTATATACACAATCAAGAATACTAATATGCCCTTTCCAAAAAGTTTCAACTTCGTGTAGACTATCATTGCAGGCTGAGAAAGCCACTTTTTCCACTCTACTATCTAAAATGAGGATAATCTTTCTTACAATGAATCCATTACGATTTTTGTTATTTTATGACATTTTATTGTAGATGCTTAAGAGCTAACTTTCTTACTAAAAGTAATCACTGTATTTTGCACAGCAGGTAGTGAAGGTTCCTATTAGGGCCCTTCTTATAGGTCAACTGAAAAAAAATCATTGGACTTTGATGGCATTTGCTTGCGATATGCCATGAATGTCTTAACTGAGGCTGCTTTTTTAAAAATATTAGGCGACAGGACAACAGTAATAAGCTACTATATTATTATTAATGACATTACTTATGATGGTTGCAGGACTAATACTAAAAATATGCCTTTAGCTCTGGTCAGCAACATAGAAATTGCAGTCTATAGCTAATTATGGCCTGAAAATATTGTAAGTGATAAGCTTAAAAAATTGACAAGGGCCACAGGTAATTTGCGTTTTCCTCTGGCTGCTGTGCTACATTTTCAAATAACTCTTGCTACCAGTAGAAGCTAATCCTTCAATAATATAGTAACATGGTTAGTAAGGTTGAAAACACACATAAGTCCATCTAGTTTAACCTATTTTGCTGAGGAAAGAAAAAAAAAATAAACATGAAAAACATGAAACAGAGGCAATTTTTTCTAATTTTAGGGGAAAAATTATTTCCCAACTACAAATATGGTTATCATAATAAATCCCTTGATCAACAACCCATCTCCAGTAATCTTGTGCATATGCGTTGTAATCTTATTACACTCAAGAAAGGCACCTTGGTCCCTTTCAATAAATTAACCATGACAACGTCCTCTGGCAGAGAGTTCTCACTGCTCTTACAGTAAAGAATCCCCTCCTATGTTGGTGTAGAAACCTTTCCTCTAGACGTAGATGCCTCTTGTTGTAGTTACAGTCCTAGGTATAAATAGATCATGAGAGAAATCTCTGCCCTGTCCATTGACTACCAATTAGGTTAACAATTAGCTTTTTTTTCCGACATATTAATTAACAGGTATTAGTAAGGCCTCATGCACACGACCGTAAAAACACCCGTTATTACGGGTCGTAATTACGATCCGAAATAACGGGCCCATAGACTTCTGTTGGCCACGAGTACCTTCCCGTTTTCTCACGGGAAGGTGCCCGTGCCGTTGAAAAAGATAGAACATGTTCTATTTTTTTCTTTTACGGGCCGTGCTACTATACTTTATAATAGGAGCACGGCTCGGAAAAACGGCCGGCTGCCCGTGGCCGGCCGTGGCCCGGCCATGCTCGTAATTACGAGTCGTAATTACGAGCACGGTCGTGTGCATGGGGCCTAAGGAAGGGGGAAAGGTTTCCTTTTTTATCTTCTTTTAAGTGTATATTGCATTGTAACTTGTTTTTGTGTAAAAAGTTATATTTAATTTACTTTGAGCAGTTTTAAATGATTATTATATATTTTAAAAATAAAAACGAAAATGTGTAAAGTAAATTACCTTTTATATTATTTCTCTATTTTATGTTAAGTCATACTTTGTGTCACTTTTCTATTATTTTCTTTTTAACTTGCCAAAATATAACATCGTTCAGAATACAAACATGGAAAAGCACCAAGCTTTTAGTAAGCAAAAGCAACAGCACCACCAACAGACGTATATAACTGAGATAGATTATGATGGCATCCAATATTACATCCCCTTTTGCTTTTCACTTTGAAGAAACTGAACTGAATCACACCTCAATGTATTATACGGCTGTTATAGAATCCTCATTCTTTTATTTTATTCAATATTCAGAACTTCTAATACCAGCCTTAGGCAGGTTATAACTTAGCACATTTGATCATCACTTGTAACAGTATACTCTTTTTCTGCCTTTACTTCATATTTCCCTAAATGATTATAGTCTGAGACGTTTACCTTAACAACCGCACAAACTCAGTTCTATTCAAACACGTAAAAATGTCTTTTGTTTGTGTTCCATGTGACCTATTCCATACTTGCGCATAGTATAAAACTATGTAATAAGGTAAATAGCCTGAACAAATCGAGCCTTTGAAGTAGAATACACAGCACTTTGTGATTTTCCCCCATGAAAAAAGCATTAAAAAGGAATGATAACATTTGAAAACGGATGAGGTTTAAGGTTTGAAATACAACTTTGTAAAGATACATCAGAATATAATATAGGAACTGTATTTGCATTGCAAACTTCACTGGAAGATATCACACGTTTTCCCACAGAACCAAGATGATTATTTTTTTAGTGTGTTTTAAAATGGAACAAAGTTTTAAAAAAAACTGGGACAAGTTATCAGAGGTTGACATTTCATGCTGCCTGGAATTCCTATATGTCCCTACGACAACACTTGCGGACAAAGTGCTCTGGAAGCCAAGCATACCTCCCAACTTATGGATGGAAGGACACAGTGTTCAATCATTTTTCATTCATACGCTTGAATATTTTTTCCTGTACACATTATCACAAAAATCATTTCTGTAAACAACTTGGTGTC
Source organism: Rhinoderma darwinii (assembly GCF_050947455.1). NCBI lineage: Eukaryota > Metazoa > Chordata > Amphibia > Anura > Rhinodermatidae > Rhinoderma > Rhinoderma darwinii. Next base: position 370,764,193 of record NC_134690.1, on the reverse strand, counting down.
TAATATGCAGTTAGGAACAAGACAGACACTTTCTGGAGCAATATAGTAAATGTATTTATACAAATCTCTTCATTAGTTTAAAAATAAGGACTTTTAAAAGTACTGGCTTAGATTATAAAAAAGGGTATGTTTTTTTTAACCAAAAATAGCGCCACTCATGTCCATGGGCCATGTCTGGTATTGCAACTCAGCTCCTTCATTTGAATGAGGATAAACTGCAACACCAGATACCGCCAATGAACAAGAGTGGTACTGTTTCTGGGGGGAGGCAAGCCCCTTTTTCTAATCATGGCAACTCCTTTGAGGAGCAAAGGAGGACAAAGGAAAAGTAGAGACTTTCTCTCCAAAAGAGGGACACTTGGTAGGTATGGGCAAGTACTATCATATTGCTGTAGCAACCAATCCAAATCCAGCTCTCATTTTTCTAGCAGAGATAAGAAATAAAAAGAAGAGATCTGAAGTTTTGCTATAAGGTCCAGGGACCCTATGATAACAATGAACCTCCGGAGCACACGACTGGTAGTGTTATCATGAGGATACACTCTTCTCACGGGAATGAACTACAAATCTAATACTGGAATAAATATACATATATATATATATATATATATATATATATACTACCGTTCAAAAGTTTGGGGTCACCCAGACAATTTTGTGTTTTCCATGAAAACTCACACTTATATTTATCAAATGAGTTGCGAAATGACTAGAAAATATAGTCAAGACATTGACAAGGTTAGAAATAATGATTTTTATTTCAAATTATAATTTTCTTCTTCAAACTTTGCTTTCGTCAAAGAATGCTCCATTTGCAGCAATTACAGCATTGCAGACCTTTGGCATTCTAGCTGTTAATTTGCTGAGGTAATCGGGAGAAATTTCACCCCATGCTTCCATAAGCCCCTCCCACAAGTTGGATTGGCTTGATAGGCACTTCTTGCGTACCATACGGTCAAGCTGCTCCCACAACAGCTCTATGGGGTTGAGATCTGGTGACTGCGCTGGCCACTGCATTACAGATAGAATACCAGCTGCCTGCTTCTTCCCTAAATAGTTCTTGCATAATTTGGAGGTGTGCTTTGGGTCATTGTCCTGTTGTAGGCTGAAATTGGCTCCAATCAAGCGCTGTCCACAGGGTATGGCATGGCGTTGCAAAATGGAGTGATAGCCTTCCTTATTCAAAATCCCTTTTACCTTGTACAAATCTCCCACTTTACCAGCACCAAAGCAACCCCAGACCATCACATTACCCCCACCATGCTTGACAGATGGCGTCAGGCACTCTTCCAGCATCTTTTCAGTTGTTCTGCGTCTCACAAATGTTCTTCTGTTTGATCCAAACACCTCAAACTTAGATTCGTCTGTCCATAAAACTTTTTTCCAATCTTCCTCTGTCCAATGTCTGTGTGCTTTTGCCCATATTAATCTTTTCCTTTTATTAGCCAGTCTCAGATATGGCTTTTTCTTTGCCACTCTGCCCTGAAGGCCAGCATCCCGGATTCGCCTCTTCACTGTAGACGTTGACACTGGCATTTTGCGGGTACTATTTAATGAAGCTGCCATTTGAGGACCTGTGAGGCGTCTATTTCTCAAACTAGAGACTCTAATGTACTTGTCTTGTTGCTCAGTTGTGCAGCGGGGCCTCCCACTTCTCTTTCTACTCTGGTTAGAGCCTGTTTGTGCTGTCCTCTGAAGGGAGTAGTACAAACCGTTGTAGGAAATCTTCAGTTTCTTGGCAATTTCTCACATGGAATAGCCTTCATTTCTAAGAACAAGAATAGACTGTCGAGTTTCACATGAAAGCTCTCTTTTTCTAGTCATTTTGAGAGTTTAATCGAACCCACAAATGTAATGCTCTAGATTCTCAACTAGCTCAAAGGAAGGTCAGTTTTATAGCTCCTCTAAACAGCAAAACTGTTTACAGCGGTGCTAACATAATTGCACAAGGGTTTTCAAGTGTTTTCTAATCATCCATTAGCCTTCTAACACAGTTAGCAAACACAATGTACCATTAGAACACTGGAGTGATGGTTGCTGGAAATGGGCCTCTATACACCTATGTAGATATTGCATTAAAAACCAGACGTTTGCAGCTAGAATAGTAATTTAGCACATTAACAATGTATAGAGTGTATTTCTGATTCATTTAATGTTATCTTCATTGAAAAAAACTGTGCTTTTCTTTCAAAAATAAGGACATTTCTAAGTGACCCTAAACTTTTGACCGGTAGTATATATATATATATATATATATATATATCGCATTTTTAAAACATACAAGAGGACTTTCATATAGCTTTTTCGGTAGTTCTCCGTTAAACTACATAAAACAGACTCCATGGAGAATTGAGTCAGTACAGGTACTTAGGGCTCATTAAATGGTGCCGTAATTTAAGCAAAGACAGAAGTATCAACAGAAAAATGAGGAACCAAACACTATAAAAATCTTTGAACTCGGAGAAGATCAAAGAGAAAAAAACCAAGTCTAATTTACACAAACCTGTCCAACCATGTCACATAAACATTATGCTATTTCTAACAATGCAAAGCCATTGAAATCCTTGAACTTAATATATAATTTCCAAGAACACAGGAGCATGGACACAATTTGGTAACAAAGGAATTTCTCCAGGTTGACGAGAGACAATTCTTGTGGGTGGACTCATTTCCTTTTTAATAAATAGTCGTGGACTATGAAGTGCCTTTTATTGTCTGGGAACAATACGAAATACAATTCTCATTAAACCTTTTAATCTTTCCCTTTAAACTGTGTCATAAAAAGTGTGACAAGCATTATAATGTGTCATTCAAATAAAAAGTGACCACACAATGAATATGACAAATGCAATAAATACAATAAAATTCCATGAATCTGGCATTATAAAGCTAGATTACAGCTTCTATACCTGAAATGTAGGGCAAATGGAATAATGTAATATTAAACGGGTCCAGTACTGGATTTACATGTCAGAAGTCTCTAAGTACAGATTGCCTGGTGCCTTAGGCTCCATCCATGAAATAGTCCATACCTTAGGTCATGTATGGCTTTAAAATGTTTATCTGTTCTCATAAAATAAAGCAAACATTGCAGTGTGCTCAGTGGCAAAACTTGAAGCTTATCGGGGTCAATACAAAACAGGGGCCCTGGATCTACCATGTGGGATTTATAACACTAGTGTCTTATTATATGGTCTTTGGGCCCCCTAAGGTACCAGGGGTTGTGACTGCTACCTGTGCACCACCTATTGCTACGCTTCTCAGAACAAATATCACCCGTGTAGCCTTCACCTTCTCCTTCCATGGGTGTCCTCCTCTCAGTCCCCCGACACTGTCAGTGTCTAATTCACATATAAATACACACGATTTACATATGAATGCAAACTGTTCACTATGCAATTCAGTGCAATTGTGCCTTCGGAGAATTGCATGTTGGGAGATGCAGTAGAGCAGCGCCATTTGAAACACTAAGTCCCACCTGCAACACCGAAGTGGAAGAGCCTTTGTGCCACGATATCTGTATGTCTAAAATCTAGTAGAAGGGGGTATCGGTGTGTGAATGGATGGCCGCAACCTGGGTTTTAATAGATAGAACAGAAAGTAAAGGAGAAAGGATACAGCCCTTACCCATGCAATTCTTGATTCAGAGAGACCAAGAAGATACATGAGGAAGCTTGATAATGGCCGAAGGGTAGAAGTAAAGGCTATATAGGGCTCGAACAAGGCATTCAGAAAAGTCACATGCCTCCATGTTACCCTAAACCAATCAAACACCTTCTCTGTATCTAAGCTCAAAAGAAGGCCATTCCTCTAGCCTTACTGCCTACCTCTATTAGATTGATCGCCCTCCTTGTGTGATCACCTCCTTGACTACAGGGGACAAAGCCTCCCATTCCTTGTGAATGAATTGAGGCAACTATAAAGATAGATGGTTGGCTAGAATTTTGGTGAACATCTTGAGGTTTAAATCAAGGAGAGGGATCGATCTATAGTTAGCGCATTCCAGGGGATTTTTACCAGGTTCAGGAATGAGGGAGATAAAGGAGTGTAACATTGAAGGTAGAATTGGGGAGTCTCCCATAAAAAAAGTTAAGGAGTGCAGTGAGATGAGAGACAAGATGGGGACTAATGTCTGATATAAATCTGGGCCTGGTGATTTTGTATTTTGTATCTCCTTAGCATGAGCCTTGCTACTGTCTCGTAGTATCTCTGCTTTGAAAAAAACGCATCATTTGTTTTACTTTATGGAGAACTAAGTCTTTAAATTTTGAGCAAGTATCTATGAGTCGCCTGAGAGTACGCCGAGAGGGGTGAAGGGCTATTGCGATTTAAAGAGAGCATAGCTGGGACAAATAGCATTTTGGTCTAATGAGCAGCATCTTTTTGATACGCATATTTCGGGAGATACCTCCCACAGGATCGCTAGGTAAAAAACTGAGCCAACATTAATTTCAAAATAGCGCTTGGTTCCTTTGAGCTTCTAGTGTTCCAAAGTTATCCCTGTGCACCGATCGTCCCTGTTTTTGACCATCCATGCCAGCAGCCTGCCCTGACCTATTGCTACATTTAGTGTGACAAACCTCTACCACCTGCCCTGACCTATTGCTACATTTATCGTTACAAACCTCTAAAGCCTGCCCAGACCATTAGCGCTCCTGCTTCTACTAACGCCAACCAACACCAAGGGAGACTATTACGGGTGTAGCAACCTGGGGTTCCCCTGCAGTGAAGTCCACAACCCTGTACAGGGATTAAAGGGTGGCTCCCTTAAACTTGCTCCCTGGAGTAGCCCCAACTCAAATCCCTTGGTGACAAGGAGGGCTCACATCACCCTGTGCTGGCCCTGCCACAGCCCAATACTCGGGCTTCGTTACAGATGTGCTGTCTCAACTTTTCCCTATGGCATGATTTTTTAATTACAGTCTCATTGAGTCTCCAGTGACAGGTACAAGTATTAGTATGGGAAGATTTAAGAAAATGTGAAATTGGGGTATGATCCAAACATGTAAGGGAACCCATACTTGCACCTGCTATCATCCTTAGGGAAAGGAAATTGCCCAAAATTTTTTTGTGAGTGTGGGTGACAGGGGGAAAGGACAAGTGGGAAAGGGAAAACACACAGAGAGGAAATTGAGACAAATTACACATTAATACACGTGTATGATATGTTGCATTGATCATCATTGAGAAAATTATATTTGTAGACCTCTGTGGTGATAAGCAAGAGCTTATTACTGCTCAGCAGCTACAGACTAATACGCTTTTTAGTTGGAGGACCGTGATATTAGCACCATTAAAGCTAATATGTCCGACAACAAGTAGTTTATTTTTGTAGAAGAATCTGAAGGCAAGTCTGGCAGACAAACAAGTGTCCACACATGCCCAAAGAGGCAAAGGCATTGGCCACAACCCTTACTGCACTCTTAAAAGGGTTGCCTCAGTACAAACAATAATGGCATATCACTAGGATATGCTACCAAGGTCCAATCCGACTGATGTGACCCCCGCTGATCTCTACAATGATGTGGCAGCAGCGCTAGGAAAGCACTTTGCCCCTCGCCTCCTGTCAAATCTGTTCAGCTTTTTCTGGAGACATCATGGTCGTCCACTGACTATAATGGGCTGACCACGAGGCCTCCCGAAAAAGCCAGACCGTGCAGACAGTAGATGAAGTGACACTCAAACTGACACTTTGTTCTACAGAAGAGCGGAGTCCCAGCATTTCTGTCGTCTAGCACAGGACTCTAAGTGGAATGGTCTACAGGTCAATATAGCACGAGTACAGTGTATTTTTCTTGATGGCGTTAACCTAATACAAGATTAAACACGATCCTTCTAAACCTTTGTGCAGTTTTTCTTTTGGCATAATGAAGAACTTTACAAAGCAGTCGTCAAAATACCATAGTAATGACAAAGAATACCACACCGCCCTAATCACAGCCATGGACATACCAAATGCGAGTTTGTGCAATTTACACAGGCGTGTTCACGGCTTTAAATTGCCTGGGAAAAAAAAAACACACAATATGATCAGGTATTTATGTTTTATTGTGGCAACAGATTTATGTTCTTCTTCCTTCACGACGGGGAAAAAATACCAATTATTTAAGGAACGTAATGAGCAGCTAATGTCAAATTACTTAGAGCAACGTTTGCTTGGCCCCCAGCCAGTAAACTTTACCTGAACTTGAACCCTTCCCAGTAACTACTTAGAGACATATCTATGATGAGACTTGTCATTATAACAAAAAATATTGTTTTCTGCTTTTCAACGTAATTATTGAAAATGGCCGCCCTTCCAACCAACTAACAATTTATTTATAGAATCCTCCTCAATTTGTCATTACTATATAGTGTGTGCTTTCCATAATACTCGAATCAAAGTCTCTAATAAGAAATTATAATCTATAAAGCTGTTGTATTGTAACCAGGGGAGTAGCTATAGGGGGTGAAGATAACAGTGGCACCTGGGCCCTATAGTGGGTGGGCCCAAAAGCCCCTCTATCATATAAAAAGATACCAGTATTTTAAGTAGCACATGGTAGGTAGCGGCCCTATTACAGATATTGCAATGGGGCCCATGAGAGTCAAGTCACCCCTCTGACTGTTAAATGTTTACAAGGGAGAAATTGCAACCATGTCCAACACCTTTCGATATGTCATAGTGACATGTCAGAAGTTTTAGTCAGTGGGGGTCCAAGCACTGAGACCCCCACCGATCGCTAAAACAAAGCGGCAAAAGCTCTGTGGTAAGCCATGCAAGTGGTGTATGGGCTCAATAGAAAGTCTCTAAGTCCGTACACCGCTCGCTCGTCTGAATGCTCTCACACTGTACAAATACAGCACTAGATCCATTAGGGGATGTCGTCAAATGACTAGGTCACATGACAGCTGGTAGTGACTTCAAAATGAATAAATTTTTTACAGTTTGCATGGGACATAAATGCTGGATCTAAGGCTCAGTGCACATTGCACAGTGCACATCTGAGCCCTACGTTTAGCGTATACACAGGAAAAAGCTCCCAGTGTGTTTGTTAAACGTGCTCCATTAACCTTGTGGAGGCCAAAACAGCATCCTATTGGCCTCCGTGAGTCCAGTATGCGTTAGCATACCTTCATTTTTTCTATACAGAGGGCCACCGCAAAAAAAATGTATACCGTGTGGTATACTTTTTTTTTTACAATCGGTGACATATGCTACTTTATACTTATACAGAGGCATACGATTGAGCCCTCCATTGGAGGAATACGTTGTGAGTGTATATAAAGTTTAACTGACATTGGCGCAATTTATGTCAAATTGTAATTATAAAAAAATTATAACAAAATTAAACCAATACAACCATTTCTGATGCCCTAACCACAACGCAAGCCCTTTAACTAGTCCATACTTTGTATCAAAATAAATGGGGGACAATGACAGACAGAAATATAAATTCTTTTTTAACCCCTTCCTACTTTACCAATTTATGTAGTAATAATTTTGGAATGCTTTTCTCTATCCAAGCGATTCTGAGATTGTTTTCTTGTGACACATTTAACTTTATGTTAGTGGTAAAATGTGGTCATTACATTCAGTATTTATTTGTGAAAAACACCAAAATGTAGCGAAAAATTGCAAAAATTTGCATTTTTATCAATTTAAATGCATCTGCTTGTAAAACAGATAGTAATACCACACAAAATAGTTACTAGTTAATATTTCCCATATGTCTACTTCAGATTGGCATCATTTTTTTAACATCCTTTTATTTTTCTAGGACGTTACAAGGCTTATAACTTTAGCAGCAATTTCTCAAATTTTCAAGAAAATTTCAAAAGGCTATTTTTTCAAGGACCAGTTCAGGTCTGAAGTGGCTTTGAGGGGCTCATACTTTACAAACCCCTATAAATTACCCAATTTTAAAAACTGCAACTCTCAAAGTATTCAAAACAGCATTTAGAAAGTTTCTTAACCCTTCAGGCGTTTCACAGGAGTTAAAGCAATGTGGAGGTAAAATGTACAAATTTCATTAATTTTTTTTGCAGAAATTCATGTTTTATCCATTTTTTTCAGTAACACAGATGGTTTTACAAAAAAAAATACAGCTAAAAATGTATTACCGAGATTCTGACGTTTTTATACATATCCCTCATGTGGCCCTAGTGCGGTAATGGACTGAAGCACAGGCCTAAGAAGCAAAAGAGCACCTAACGGATTTTGAGGCCTTCTTTTTATTGGATTATATTTTAGGTACCATGTCAGGTTTGAAGCGGTCTTGTGGTACCAAAACAAAGGAAACACCCCAAAACATACCCCATTTTGGAAACTAAACCCACAAGGAATTTATCTAGCGGTGTAGTGAGCATTTTGACCCAATAGGTGTTTCATAGATTTTATTAGAATTAGAATTTTTTTTCCATTAAAACGTATATTTTTTTCATATCAACAAGGACTGAAGGATAAAAAGTATTTGTACATTTGTAAAACAAATTCTCCCAAGTACAGCAATACCCGATATGTGGTAATAAACTGCTGTTTGTACAAACGGCAGGGCTCAGAAGCGAAGGAGCGCCATTTGGCTTTTGGAGCTCAAATTTTACTGGAATGGTTTGTGGAGTCCATGTCGCATTTTCAAAACCCCTAAAGGGCCAAAACAGTGGAAAACCACCCTCAAATTACCCCATTTGGTAAACTACGCACACATAAATAATGGACCCAGGTAGCTGGTGGGCAAAAATTAGGAACACAACATCAAATTGCCAGAGGCAAATAGATTAGCCCTTGTCTCCCAGGTACCTAATAAGTGCTTTAAGATATGTACAACACAGGTGTCCTCACTTCCAGCAGATGTGCAATGTCCCTTCCCTTCCTAGTTCCTAAATACTAGAGCCCTGAAACTAAATGCACCCCTCCCCTGATTTTTCATCACCGCATTACTAGAGCTATAACTTTTTTATTTTTCAGTTGATGGAGCTGTGTATGGGCTTGTTTTTTGCGAGACAAGCTGTAGATTTTATTGGTACCATTTTAGGACACATATGACTTTTTGATCACTTTTTATTTAATTTTTTGGAAGAGGAAATGACCAAAAACAAGCAATTCTGGGATTTTTTTCGGAATTCACCGTGCACCATGAATTTCATGTTAACTTTATTCTGCGGGTTGATACGATTACAGTGATACCAAATTTATATAATTTCATGTATTGTAGCTCAATCAATTAAAAAAAATAATAGTAATTTGTTTTCTGTGTCGCCATATTCTAAGACCCATAACTTTTTTATTTTTGCGTTATCATAGGCTTCTGTAAAGAGCAGACACAGAAGCCATTATTAGGCCTCTGATTGCCATACCAACCATCGGCACCCCAGCGATTGCGTCGCTGGGGTGCCGGTTGGGGTAAATCCCCTCAGGTGCTGCGCTCTTTATTGAGCGCAGCATCTGAAAGGTTAATCATCCGGATTGGTCCTGGCCGCTACAGGAGGCTGTCAGCTGTAATATACAGCTGACACCCATCGGTGATGGTGCGGGCTTCGCTTCTGAGTCCGCACTATCACTGCGACATAACTGTACTGCGGTTTACGGGAACCCCTTTCCGACAGCTGGTATATATATATATGGCGGTTGTCGGGAAGGGTTTAAGGTTTCTTTATGAGTCTGAAGTTGTAAAATTTATTTTTTACTATTTTTCACACACTAAAATTCCCAATAATTCTAAGAAATAAGCAAACTGCTGGAAAATGAAGCCCTATCTGTCATGAAAAAAGGTACACAAATAACTAACAATAGCTTAAATTAGTGTTTAGCAGCACATTCTGAAAAACACTAAAACAACTGTATGGTCATTATGGCTATAGACACTTTTTAATTAAAAATGTTTTTATTATTTATTTGCTTCCTAAATACAAAATTAAGCAAATTTCTAAATATTCATCATTAAAAATTCCCCAACATTTTTCTGCTGTATAGACTGTGTAACTCCTTCACCCAGGTGGCTGTGCTGCTGCTTCTCACATAAATCTAACAGCATGCTGCTTCTGGCTGTGTGGGCTCTCTCTACTCTGTACTCTGCAGACCAGAGTGTGGAGAGGAAGGGAAGCATTCAAGTCTTCAGGGAAGACAGATTACTAAGGCTAAAGTTTAGTCCGTTAGAAAAGCACCAAGGAAGGGAGGGGGAATTACACAGGCTGTTTTGCAGTGTACTGAGAGAGGAGAGAACCCATGCACACTCTGGAGGGGGAGAAGTCACACACTCCTCAGCATCGGGGTCTGTTAGCTCAAAAGATAGGTCTTTAGATAGGTCTGTACTGTAAGCAGTACAGAATTGGAGCTGTGTTGATACATGAGAGCTAGAGAAGGCAGCAGCATCCTGAAGTTACAGAACTCATATCCAACATGTATTCCTGAAACTAGGAGCAAATTGCAATCTTTGGGTCTGAAAGGGAATGAAGGAATGAAGATTGCAGATAGAAACTTAGTGCAAGTTTTCAATAAATGTGTAAAAATCTTTTCTTTTTTTTCCATTTCAAAGGTGTCCATAGCCTTTAATGGCCAAAATAGCTTCAAATACCCTTTCAATGCAGATGTTTTCCTAACTGAGTTCAAACGCAGGACTTCCATACTCCCACACAACAGTATTGACTACCCATAGCTATTACTTATACAAACACTGAAGAAATCTTTGTATTAACCGAATAGAAGACTATAGACTGAGCACTCCATCCTGTAGACAGGGAATTGATATACTATCATTTTTCTGTTCTCACAACATTCTCCTCTTTTCTCGCAACACAAAATCAGTTAAGGGCTTCACTATTTTTTAAAATCACCTGTAAATTTGTCCCATTGATATTCTTGATCCCTTCCAATCCTTTCCCTGCGTACCTAGTAACAACATCACAAGAAGTCATGCTACAAATTGGTTTTTCAAGAAAATGTTAGAATATATTTTTGTAACCAGTACATAACAAGTAGGAATTGAATGACAGAGCTGCACAACCATGGCCTCTGTCCTCTCCAGCATAATCCCCTGTCCTAAAGAATCTGATTATTCATTAAATGTGTCCTAATCTCCATGGTGTATGTTTGTATATTTGAGTTGCCCTTCACACAGTGTTTTATGCAAATTGTTTCTTCATGTTTAGCCCATCCACACCTTTCTTTCCATACGCGCACACCAAGCCTTACTTTCAGTGAATGACTTCCTTATTTCACTTCTGCTTCCACAATCCTTTATAACTTGTCCACTCCCAAGATCCTCTGAAGCCTCATCTTTTTAAAATGTTCACGTAAAAGTTTCAGAGCTCTTGCAATTTAACTTTTTGAAGTTTCGTTTTTTTCAAACAATTTTTATTTATCTGTTTTCAAGGCTAATTTTACAGCTTTCTAAAAAAAAAAAGTATAGGGAATAATTAACCTGATATTGACGAAGCATCAAAAATTTACTAATAATGAATTTAATTTTATATGACCATAAATAAAAGATAATTGTCTATGTGTATTTATGATAATGATTGTTATTTTTATCAGCATTATTATTAATAATATTATATTAATTTGAAAAATCTAATGGCAATCCTACTTTTTAATAAGGACTTACCAACAGGCAATGACGGAGCTCCGCCCGGTACCCACCAAATTCAAGAAGTCAACCCCACCAACAAGCTGCTTCACCGTGTTGTCTGGCTGCACCCAACTTCTCCGGGACAAATAAATTTGACTTCTGCCAGGAAGAATGGCAGCATAATTTTAAAATAAAAAAAGTGTAAAGTTGAATAAAAGAAAATGTTCATAAAAGAAAATGTAAAAATAAGAATAATAAGAATATTAGTGTTTTGTAAAACAAGAATAAATAAATATAAAAAAAATAAATTGTATTTATGGCCATTGAACATAAAGTAATCGCCATGACCATAACAACGTCTACTATAAACATACATAGTTCAGAATTGAACAAGGTATAGAAAAATGGTAAAAAAATATGTCAGAATTGTGTCTTTTTCTTTTTTTTTTTTTAATGGACGTCCAAAATTACATTAACAAAAAATAAACTCTTATTTATCTGGACCCCAAAATAGTACATATTAAAAGTTTAACTTTCATTCAACTGCTTTAACAGAAAATTAAAAAGTTATACAATCTGGAATGCCGATAAGGAAAAACAAAACAATGGGTCTTATCTTTGAGGCCAATAATGGTTGGGTCTTAAGGGTTTAAACATCACATGTACAAAGTGATGAAAAATATCTCCCTCTGCAAATTTTCATAATACGCAGGCCATTTCCCTGATAGTCTTTGAATTTATATTAGCATACCGCTTCAAATTTGGAATTATCGCAACATTACATGTCATCAAAGATTCCATTACTCCTCCAGGCTTCTCCAAGTTTAAGTCTAATACCTCTAGTTTCTAAGACCAAGTGATGCTCAAAGGATGAAATTTCCTTTAATACAAGTCCTGCATTCAAAAGAATTAAGCTGAAAATTATTAAATTAATCCAAGTTAAACTCTAGATCAAGTACAGTTTCATTTTCAAGGTCTCCATGTAAAGGTTTTCTAAAATAAAATAGGCACAGATGACATTGGAAGGCCTGATGAACATGGCTGTATTGGGTTTCGTACAACTCAGAGGTTTTATACAGTACCCATAAACTCCTATGGGGATCTACTGTACCTCCGTATGCCACTGATTTTTATATAGAGACATATAGTCGGTATCCAACCCCCAAAAAATGTGCCATGTTCCATCAAATGCCACATTACAGAGGTATTTGGCATTGTACAGGGCACCACATGGGGTGCCTATGGGTTTTTTATGTGCATGAACCCTTAGAATCTTTTTTTTTCCTCAGCGGGCCAAGCACAGGGCATTGCAATTTAAATGGACCCTGTTCTGCACCATATATGGCTGGTAGTGAGTATTATTGACCCGTAAATATTCCATGTACCGCCAAATGGTGCCTCCAGCTATTTTCCAAGGAAGCAATATTTTCAGGAGAGAATACGTCTGTATATATGGAGTCCGAAGAAACAACCAAAAATTGTTTTATGAATTTCATACGGAATCCATGAGAAAGACCTATGTGTACCTTTATATACAATCAGATCATACACAGAGTACAGTATTGTCTCATTGCAGTCTATAGGCACCATATTATAGATCCGTACAAAACAGATCTATATTATGGCCATATGCAAAGGGCCAATGAAAAACTGGGTCCTACTGGCCCCTTTTGTCCTTCTGATTTAATCTGTGTCTTTTTTTTTTTTTCTTTTTTTTTTTCGGAAACCATTACATAGAGTCTGAAATACAAAATGTGAACAAAGTTATTTTCCAATCTGTCTTCAGAACACTATTTTAGGTATTAGGTATTTAAGCAAAAACAGCCAGAGCCATCACATCATTTATAAACTCCACTCATTTTAAAATCGGGGAAAAAATCCTTAGTTTGTAAAGTTTTTATGCTGCGGGTATGCAGTTGTACAGCTTATAAATGAATACTTTACGACACCTCTTTCCAGAATTATTGAACATATAAAAGCTGCCATAGTCTGGCAAGAGAAACAAACATGTTCCAACAGAATTGAGAAAAACATTATTAGACTGTACAGCGGAGTTTTAGTGGAATTACCAAGAAGAGACGTGACTGGGAACTGGCGCAAAAAATATACTGACAGCCAATAATTTAAAAAATGACTGTATACTACAAGGTATCGCTGTACTGGGTCAGTATACGCCATTAAGATCAATGCTTTTGTCAAATTTGCAAAATATATATATTATCCTAGGGATGTAATAATATCCTGCAGGTATCATTGCCTTTGCCCTGGGAATCTTTCAGTGGACTAGCCTAGGTCTCTTGATACATTTTCAGGGCATCAGTGAGGCAGTGGCTGTACAAGTGCCGCCAGGTTCTGGGTGCCATGAGGGGCACTAAAAAGCCATTCTGCCTTATCCAGGGTATTTAGATACAAGGCTAGGGAAGTCAACTTTTGCGCTGGGTAAAGAAAAGCCAAGCCCCTACGAGGAGCATTATAAATTACCTTCATATTTTTGGGTCCCTCACGCTACTAAAGGAAGCAATACAATATATTAGGGAATTAACATATAACTTTTTACTGTTCATTTGTATAGTTACCTTCAAAATATTTATTGCACCCCTATTCTGCCCTCCTATAATGTCACTTTTCTTATATTTCAGATTAGCTTCAATTATTATTGTTACAATTATTTTAATATTGTATTAAATAACATTATAGTTACAGGTAAAGATATGGCAGAGTTGAATGTGTAGGTCAGGATCACACACAGGCAATTTTTGGTGCAGTTTTATGAGCCAAAATGTAAAAGTGGATCCAGAAAAAAACAAGAAAAAGTATAAATAATAGACTCATTCATCTACTTTATTTTATGCCCACTTCAGTATTTGGCTAAAAAACCAAAAAACAAAGCCAGGAACTGCCACAAAAACTGCATCAAAACAGCATATAAATGGAATGTGTGAATTCAGTTCAGGGTATTGCCACGCCTGATTTTCTTCTTGCTATTTTCCTCATTTTAGTGTATGTTCACATATGACAAATTTGTTGCAGAAATTTCTGACACTATTCCATATATGCCAGTGGGGTTTGTTAAAAATCCATGCACCTGCTGCAGAAAAAAAATTAAATTCAAATGTATAGAACGGATTTTCAATCACAGAAATGTTTGCATCAAATCTGCCTCATCTGGGGCATCATAAAAGCTCTCAATAAAGTGTCACTCTCAGATCTATGTAATTCAACGTGATATTATAAGGTTACGCCAAATGACAAACTCAGCTCGGCTGCATTGTTATCATAGATGTTGATCACTATGAAGAGAAAAGAAAAAATATTAAATTATGTCAAAACACAAAATCTCTCTATGTATTAACCACTCGCTGGGAACTTAGAATCTATGATATTAAGCCGTCAGACGCTTTCAGGCAAGTATTTGCAATGTCACAGATGGAAAAAAAAAACAGTTTTAACCGTAATCTGAGTTATTGCTTTCAAAGAACCTGGAGATTAACCAGGAAAGAGCAATTCAACTCCATTTACAATAGACTCTTACCGCACACAAAGTAACAGCACAACAGAAAGCGGGAAGAAGAAAAAGCAATGCGAAAGGTCTGTTTGAAATGGTAAATATTGGTTTGCAGGTCTTTGAGAGGAGACATTTCAAACATATATTCGTGCTGTGAATAACTTTACAGCTGGGGCGTTCGGAGTATTAGCTGGAAAGAAAAGCAAACACATACTTATCCGCCTAAGATGTTAGAATAACACAACAAATGATAGCTCCATGTGAGAACAAGAGGGAAAAAGCCAAAAGCAAACATAGCAATGTTTTACAGGTCCCTGAAGCATAAAATGGCTAACCCTCAGCTGTCATCACAACGCCCCGACCATGCTGAATTTTAATTTTATGTGCTGTAACGCAGGCATGACAGTGCTCTCAGGCACATTTATCATGGGGAAGCTGCGGAGAAAAGCATCACGTCTTTAAGAAATGATGTTTTACTTTGCGAAACGAGCAAACTTTGAATAAATGAGCTTTTCGGAATACATTTACACAAATTAGGGGGTAATTCGTAGAAACAAACACACGTTAAGAAGTACTTCACAAACATTTACCAGCTCAAGGAGGTGCGTGTTAAAAACGGAGGACGTCTGATTTGCACATGTAGCAGAGCTGGGTTTGTCAGGTGTAGTAGCGCAGAATTTGGGATTTTCCAAGTCTAGGGCGTTATTAGTAATTATCATTGAGTTATATGGATATACAATCAGTGTAAGGTTTTTAAAGGAGGGGTTCCAAGTGTAATGGTGTCTCCAACCGAAATAGAAAAATTTGCCACCTTCCGGCTCCAACCCCGATTATACTCACTATGACAACTTGCATGCACTATATCACATATGTTTAGAAAGGTGGTTTAGGGGTTAGTGATAGTATTCCTGTAAAATCCCCGGGGATCTAGAGTGGCTTAGTGGTTAACACCTTTAACTTGAACTCAATAATAAATCAGTATGCAGTGAGCTCCCCCTAGTGGCAAAAGATCTTTTCTATTTAACTTAATATTTTCTTCTGCTCAGAGGGGGTTTCTGGGTAAACGACAAATTCAACTCTGTTACTTCTGTATAGTGAGTGATGTGAAAATTATAGTATTAAAAAGTCTATCTATATATCTATCTAATGAATCTATCTATCTATCTATCTATCTATCTATCTATCTATCTATCTATCTATCTATCTATCTATCTATCTAATATCTATCTATCTATCTAATATCTATCTATCTATCTATCTATCTATCTAATGAATCTATCTATCTATCTATCTATCTATCTATCTATCTATCTATCTATCTATCTATCTATCTATCTATCTATCTATCTATCTATCTATCTATCTATCTATCTCATATCTATCTATCTCATATCTATCTATCTATCTATCTATCTATCTATCTATCTATCTATCTATCTCATATCTATCTATCTATCTATCTATCTATCTATCTATCTATCTATCTATCTATCTATCTATCTATCTATCTATCTATCTATCTATCTATCTATCTCATATCTATCTATCTATCTAATATCTATCTATCTAATATCTATCTATCTATCTATCTATCTATCTATCTATCTATCTATCTATCTATCTATCTATCTAATATCTATCTATCTATCTATCTATCTATCTATCTATCTATCTATCTATCTATCTATCTATCTATCTATCTATCTATCTAATATCTATCTATCTATCTATCTATCTATCTATCTATCTATCTATCTATCTATCTATCTATCTATCTATCAATTTCCAAATGAATAGGCAGCACAACACAGGTTCCAATTCAGTGAAAAAAGGTTTATTCACCCATATGTTATTCACCCTTTCTCAAGCATCAGGCCCATGTGGGCTGTAACGTTGCAATGACGTATGGGTGAATAAACCTTTTTTCACTGAATTGGAACCTGTGTTGTGCTGCCTATTCATTTGGAAATACATATGTGGGACTGGAGTCTGAGGTCCTAAGGCTTGTGCACACACAACTACGCATACTTTGCGTTTATATGTGCTGCTCTTCTTTTTTTCTACTATCTATCATCTATCTATCTATCTATATTTTTTTCTAACAGCATAGAGAAAACATTTCGTACATTTAACACATTATATGCTTTTATTTGCCTTTTGTCAGAGATGATCACAAACCAAACAGAAAGAGACTGTCAATAATCCACAGGACATTTGAAAATGCTAACAATGAAGAAAACCTTACTAAGCTCTTCATTCCTAAAGGGTTATTTAAAGCCATAGACTGTAGTAGAGATCTGATTTCACGTTTTAAGTTACATTTAGCTGTCACAGCCGTCAGACACTTCAGGAATTCAGTTACCATCAGATAATCTCAGCCTCAAGCTCCAAACAGGAATTACCTGATAGTTACCGAACGAGTTTCCAACCGGCAAATTAAATGAAGAGTTAACGTTTGGAAAATGAATATAATATTATCAATGACCCAGGATATCTATCTATCTATCTATCTATCTATCTATCTATCTATCTATCTATCTATCTATCTATCTCATATATATCTATCTATCTATCTATCTATCTATCTATCTATCTATCTATCTATCTATCTATCTATCTATCTATCTCATATCTATCTATCTATCTGTCTATCTATCTATCTATCTATCTATCTCATATCTATCTATCTATCTATCTATCTATCTATCTATCTATCTATCTATCTATCTATCTATCTATCTATCTATCTCATATATATCTATCTATCTATCTATCTATCTATCTATCTCATATCTATCTATCTATCTATCTATCTGTCTATCTATCTATCTATCTATCTCATATCTATCCATCTATCTATCTATCTATCTATCTATCTATCTATCTATCTATCTATCTATCTATCGATCTATCTATCTATCTATCTATCTATCTATCTATCTATCTATCTATCTATCTATCTATCTATCTATCTATCTATCTATCTCTCTATCTTCATGCAAAATTATGGGCATCTATTAATTGGCCAATGGAGTATATACATAATTGACTATCCCATGTCCAGAGAAGAACGTGCTATATAGTGACTCGTGACAGAATTGGCATGCAAAATGAATTGACCTACTGGTTTGCTTTTAGAAATGCAACTCAGTGACTCACACATACATAGGCAGAACAAACAGACTCCATGTGGATGTTGCCCTGGTTGGATTTGAACCCAGGATCCCAGGCAACAGTAGTAACAATTGAGCCTGTGTACTATCCGATCATTTGATCAAAAACATAACAAGTGCAAAACTCTAATTTAGTAATGATAATATAGTCATTAGATATTGTGCATTTTATTATATTATATATAATATATCAACTGTATATTATAAAATATTCGATTTCTGTGGGATGACAGACCTCAAGTGCATTTACAGGTCAAAGTACTTTGAAGTGATCTCTAATTTTTTTTAGAATTTATAGTAGAGGGTTTATTATTCTTTAGCGCTGCATGTCAAGTCAATCAGTGGTTGGTACCAGAAGTAGATTTGTAGCTCTAGTGCTTTAATACTAGATCTGCACAGGACTACCCAACTACCCTGGGCCATATATAACACTTGTGTCTAAGCATGTGGCAGGGGGGCCTTTCAGGCACCAGGGTCTGGGTGTGACTGCTACCTCTGCACCCCCAATACATATTCCCCCTGGTTGGTACAGGAGAAGGAACTTACTGCAAAAGTTATCTGCAAAAGATTGCCTCTACGAGAAGAGATAAGTAGCATCTATGTAGCACCGCTCATCTCTGTAGAATCAGGTTCTTGTATGTGATACTTATACAAATATAATTTACAGACAGACATATTATAGATAGATGGATAGATAGATAGATAGATAGATAGATAGATAGATAGATAGATAGATAGATAGATAGATAGATAGATAGATGGATGGATGGATGGATGGATGGATGGATGGATGGATGGATGGATGGATGGATGGATGGATGGATGGATGGATAGATAGATAGATAGATAGATAGATAGATAGATAGATAGATAGATAGATAGATAGATAGATAGATAGATAGATAGATAGATAGATAGATAGATAGACGGACGTGTGTGTGTGTGTGTGTGTGTGTGTGTGTGTGTGTGTGTTACATCATATTGATATTACACAATATATTTGTCAGGTGATTCTCTGCCCAGGTATTGCTCACTCAGGGCTCATTGCTCTGCCATTTCTACATACAAATTCCTATAGACTAGTCTCAGACTACCCCCCAGTGTTCAAGTGAACATATAATATTTTCTGACGGCTGAAGTACAACCTCTGTGGAGTGACTTACAGAAGTGTTTGATATTTATGCTGTAATATATGTATATGAGGATGTTTGTATTGTACTTTACTCCCCTTCTATTCTGCCCGACATAGAAAATGTATTGTGCTGAGCTGGTGTATTACTTATTATAAAGACAAGGTGATTTTTCATTGAAATTCATACATACTTTATATAATACGTCACCGCTCTATTTTCTGCTTTAATTAGATGAAGCATTTACAAAGATTGATCTTGCATAAAAATACATATTGTAAAGCATTTGACCTGTTAACCTCCAATATCACAACCCAAGCCCTTATCACCTGTCACTGAGACATATCTCTTTAATATTGCTACAGATAATTTATGTCAATGTCTATAAATTGCTTGCCTACATAAAATCTTAGTAAAAATCTATCCATATAACATCCCTTGCCAT
This sequence comes from Rhinoderma darwinii, assembly GCF_050947455.1. Taxonomy (NCBI): domain Eukaryota; kingdom Metazoa; phylum Chordata; class Amphibia; order Anura; family Rhinodermatidae; genus Rhinoderma; species Rhinoderma darwinii. The sequence continues at coordinate 370,744,394 of NC_134690.1, read as the reverse complement.
ATATTACAGCTATATTCCTACGCATGTATTATATATACATACTGTATATGCAGCGAGATAAATAATAGTTTAATACCCTGTGAAAATAAAACTGTCTCTTAATTGTATTTTGGACAAGATATAATAAAAGCCACAAATATACACAGATTTACAGTTAGGACCTAAACGATGTTGAAAACATTATTGGGCAGTAGAAACAAAAAAATCTCATACACCCCAAATCCCCTTCACTTGTTATTGTTATTAAAGGAACCTAACATACGTTAGCAAGCAGTAGGAAACTGATGGAAGGGAGTACAGCTACAGGATCAGACTACACAGAATTTTCTTTGTAGTCTGTTACCATAGAGACAAATAGATCTGCATAGGAACTGTATACACAAAAAAATTGGATATTTTTAACCAAGACTGCAAAGTTGCTTACTTTTTCTTAGATGGATTGGAGTAATAACATAATAAAATGAACATAGTCTTTGTAATGAGAGAAACATAAAATCATCCTCTGAATCCTACATACATGTAAGAAGAGTTCCTTGAACTTGGATCTACTTCATTTCCGAAAATAAAGGGGCTACAGTGTTCCATAGTCATTTATGCCCCTTCTGAACTATTTCAACAGAATGGGCCTCATTTGTCTAAAAATTGGCCTTGTTGCCCACTGAGCAGCTTTAATTTTTTCTAGAGCAGTAAAAGAAATGTAGGTTGAGCAATGATTGGATGATATTGGCCACGAATCAAGTTTTTCCATTAGACAGTTTTGATAAATAAGACCCAAGTTAATTATATAGTGTGCCATTGAAATTATTGGTCGCTCCAAAGAATGCAGCAAGCTAAAGGACGTAGCTATATGGGGTGACAAGATAGCAGTCGCACCCATGACTGAAAGGCCCCTCTGCCACATAAGAACTCAGTATTATAAATTCTTGACACAGGGTACGTGGGGACCCTTTTATAAATTTCACATTGTGGTCCAGGAGCTCTTAACGATAACATACTACAAATTATGCATTACACAGCTCTCACATAAATCAAGTGTGTATAATGCAGGTACTCCAGAGCAAGAGACACTCTTCATAGCCATTCTCCGCTCTGGCAAAAAGATGAGGGTACTGGATGAGGGATACCCTCACCCCTTTTAAAACCAGACAACTTATTTAATTACAGCGGTTTATAACGAAAATATTTTATAGAGAGATCCATTCAGTGCCAATTTTTATTAGTAAAAAAAAATATATATATATTTTTGTTCTATTTTTTTATTATTATTCTTAATATTATTATTTATTTTTGTTTTGCAAACTGAGTTGCTAATCTTCAGTCTGAAAAGCTGCTGATTGCTCTGTTTATGGGGCTTGGCTTTATACTTCTTAATACTATCACACCTGTAGGTTAGGCAAGGAGAATGGCTTAGCGGGTAGGGAGGGTGTAGTTATTTCTTCAATCCAATATAAAAGGAGGAAGGTCGCATATATATTGTGTTATGGACTAACACCTAAGTCTAAACTTGTCAGACGCAGTCACTTTGACTCAAAACAAAAAAAAAATGCTACATAATCCGGCTTTATTTTATGAGGTAAATATTTTTCTCACTAGGTAAATTAACACTTCATTACATGAAATTGTGTCACAAACAACTGAGTGAATATTGACAATATACTAAAATAGCAAAAATATTACATATATTATATAATATAAATATATTGGATTTTTTAGCTACTTATGCCCTTTACTTTAATGGTGAAATAAAAACAAATATATATATATATATATATAGTGTGTGTGTGTGTGTGTGTGTGTGTGTGTGTGTGTGTGTGTGTGTGTGTGTGTGTGTGTGTGTGTGTGTGTGTGTGTGTGTGTGTGTGTGTGTGTGTGTGTATATATATATATTACACTAATAAAAAGATATTATAAAAAAAATATGCAAACATATTTACTTATTTATTTCTCATGTCATATATAGCACCAGCATATTCCAGAGCGCTGTATTTAGATTGTATTCACTTATATCACCTCATGTGTCCAGTGAGAAAATCTTACATACAAGGGACAAATTTCATAGGAATTTAATTAACCCATCAGTATGTTTTTCTAGTGTGGGATGAAACTACATTACCTAGAAAAACCCATTAAAGCACATAATGTGAATGCCTACTTCAACGTCCCTATTTATTTTTATGAAAAGAAAGAAAGAGAGCGAAAGAGAGATAGATAGATAGATAGATAGATAGATAGATAGATAGATAGATAGATAGATAGATAGATAGATAGATAGATAGATAGATAGATAGATAGATAGATAGATAGATAGATAGATAGATAGATAGTGTATATATATATATGCACGCACATGTGCATGCTGTAAAGAAGCCTGAGTGCTCGCCGGCTATTGTGTAAGTGCTGCTGACTACCCTAATCGTTTTTCTTTGGGCTTAGGTTAACTTTAGAAATCCCCTCTCAGTTGGAAATGTGTCGCTACTTGTTGCGAGAATGATCAGGCCCTTTGAAACCGGGATCCGATTACGTATTTGGCATCTCCTTGTATATTCTTGATTGCAGTTTATTTTCAGTTTCACATCACATTTCTCCGGCCTTCCCACGCCACTGCCTGAAAACAATTTGTACATATAAACTCATGTCAAACGTTGGATTAATACTGGGCTACAGGAAAATCAGAATGCTCCATTCTAATGAGTTGGCAGGTGGTCTGTGATTATGATGAATTTCATACCCTGGTTGACACATTTTCAAATGTTAATGTTCTCTGGAGGAATAAACTGTGGTCTAATGATTGAAATAATGGATTAGGAGGTGAGAATTCAGCTTATTATAGTTTCAAACCTTGGCACTCGTTGGATGTAGGTGCGAGGTTATGCTCTCTCCAGATAGATATAATTATGATCACATAATGAAGAGAGGTTGGAGGATACGGGATTATGAAGAGGGTTTGAATCAGAGGGAATAAAAACTCCTTCATCACTGCGAAACAATGGTTAATCAAATGCTTCATATAGCGGCGGTGGCGGCGGCTGCACAGTCACAAATTACTCAGAGACCTCGGTTCTTTGTGAAATACAATATGAGGTTTTATCATGAATGCTTAACTTGAGCGAACTACAACTTGAACTCTCTGCTCCTCCCTGCAGCTATTTTCCTAAAGACATAAAGAGGATGAACGAGAGGAACTGGTCGAGTCAAAGCAACATGTCATACAAGTTAAACAGAAAAAAAAATAAAGAGAACAAGGAGATTTGCTCTTATAAACCACAAGGTACTAATAAGGATTTTTTTTTTGTTTCGGTTGAGAGGGGATGTATAAATTCCAATGACGTGGCCTGGAGGAAATGTCCATTTATCGTCTGACTCGTATGAAAGTGATTAGTTTTTAATTCAACGTAAAAAAGGTTTGACCAAATATGTCCAAGAGTTGATGTGTCTGTTCAGAAATAGCAAGACCGGAAAATGAATTGTAGTGTATGTGGTAAATAAGGTTTTTATTAGATAATTCGGTTTATTCAATTTAATATTTATTTACATAAACTTTTTTAGTCTAGCAATTTTGATGAACATTTTTGAACTTTTATCCTAAACCAGAACATTTGGCAAAATATAAACTTTGACCTATGGCAATACCAATGTGTGAGGGAGGGGGCAAGGCATGGAATCTATAGTGGGCCATTACAATACATATATGCTAGATTAGGGCCTCATGTGCTGTGAGTATACAGCCTGTATGGAGTTCCAACAATTAAAGTTTACATTATATTCTCGACTGGAGGTAACGCTCTACAGTAGCATGTAATAGAACATGCCCCGATTGTTTTCCTCATGGATTCCGTATGAATCTTTGAGAAAAAAAAAACTCTGTATGCCTCTGTGAAATCACAAGGACAACGAGGTACAGTATGAGCCCATATATTTCTAGAGGAGCTGGACAAAGCTATGTTCATACCACGTTCATTGTGTGTGTTCGGCATATGTGCTAGGAAATTCTCACGGTGCATACACTGAGCGCGTCCATGGACCCAATGGACCCAGCAAATGCCTAAAAAGTGACCTCTTGGCATCTGTCTGGCTGGTATATGTCAGTATATTTTTTTACATTGTATAGGAAAGCTCTCAGCCTGCTGAATTCAACCACCGCACTGTATGCTTTTTTTTTTTTTTTTTACTATAGTGGAATATATCTGCTCATATGTCCGATTTTCCTGGCATTTGAGCTGAACATAAAGCTGAAATGCAGTGTGAACAGAGCCTTACAGATCTGTACAACACAAAACTGTGCTATGGCCCTGTGACTTTGCCTTTAATCAAAACATTGGTTCTTCAGCATTGATTTATTATTTTACTACCTTTCATATCGGATCACAATAGCAATGTCATGTTTATGAGTGAAGGCTTTAGTACTAGGTCCTTCACTATGAGTTGAATAAAATATCATTCATGTTATAACTCAGCTTGTAAACGAAATTGGATAGTTGGAAGATGTTCTCCAGTAAGACAAAATAGTTTTAAGACCAGACATTCTTCTAAACCTCATCATGGAATCTACATTAAAGTGTACTGCCCCCATATACAGTACTCATATGTAGCTGAGTTAAATTTGTCATACACTTGTTTCTTTTGTGCACCATAAGCTAACAATAATGCAGTTCGTTTATCTGCAGTCCCATGGAAGACTATTATCAACAAATCATAAAATCCCTATGAGTTGAAGAAAATGACAAACTTTCACCGTACCTAATTTTTCAGATGACTTTTCAGAATTAGCTGTCATGTGTGAGTACATGAGAAATAATACTATTTCTGTCCCTTATATGCAGGCTCTGGCTCTAATTCTCAGTTGACTCTGAGCTAGTGGGCAGAGCCTATCGGCTATCATGTTTTCTATACACTGCACACATAGATAGGAGAATCCTGCTCTCCTATCTATATCACATATACAGTATATAGATGCAGCAGCAACATGGAGAAGATTATACAGCAGTAATGAGTTTTGTAGCTGAGAATCCAGCACAGGGGTGACATATAACTCCCACCAGAAGCTGCTGCACGTCTGTGTGTGTCTGTGCCTCTCACTCTGCTACTGCTCCCCCCCTCCTGCTTTCCCCTCAAGTGAATAGGAGCAGAGATGTAGTTCTGCAGGACAACCGTTATGCAGTGTAACAACTGGTGCCCGGATGCATCCAGAACAGCTGGTCGGAGCCCCCAATATACTGATACTGTGGATAGGTTATCAGTATGAAAAACGGTCCTGTACCCAGACAACCCCTTTAAAGGAATTTTCCCAGAATCATAAATTATCACCTATCCACAGGATAGGTGAAAATTTTATGATCACTAGGACCCCACTGGGACCCCATCGATCATGAAAAGAGGGGTCCAGAACCCCCGGATCCTATTCAGTGCACACCCGGCAGTGAGGAGGAGCTTGAATGGAGCGGCAATTGAGCATGCACCCGCTGATCCATTCAATGTCTATGAGATTGATGGAAACAGGCGAGCGCTGTACTTGGCTGTCTACATCATTACCCTAGACTTTAAATGGAACGGCGGAGTGTATGCGTGACTGCTGCTCCATTCAATGCCCTCCTCACTTCAGTCAAGCAGTGAGGAGGAACTGGGAGTTCTGGACCCCCATTCTCACGATTGGTGGAGTTCCAGCGGGTATCCGGTGGATAGGTGATAATTTATGATTCTGGGAAAACCCCTTTTATGACCATTTGTCCAGTTATTTCTGATAGTGGCCTGGTGATAAATAAAGCTAACCTTAGCTGCCATAGACAGCTAATGGGGGAGGGAAAATATAATGGACAGGCTGAATATTATTGTGTAATAATATAGTTTCCCTTTAGTTAACTAAGTTAACCATACTCACAGAGCATTGCCTAGACTGGGTACAATTGTATCCACTTCCCTGCTGCGAGCAGGACTAGGTATATATGTTTTCCTGCTTCTGAATGTAAACAAGTGTTCTCATTCACTGACAGCAAACTAATATCTTGAAAATGGTGAGGAATTGAAAAAGAAAATATATTAATCTTTATTTACTTCGCAGGTCACTGAGAGAGTAGGACAACTTATTTGTCATCTGAAAAGTCTTTCGCCCCAAAAGTGATAACACAGGTATGACCAGTATTTCATGTCTATTATCTGTCAGAACAACACGAACTACTAATATCTTATAGAGATATGTTTCCAAAATCCATTTCAACCTATTTAAAGGGAACGTGTCGCTAGAATTTTTTTTTTATTTTTTTTAGTTAAACAATTAATATTTAAGTGATTACACATTGTTTTAATTTTTTTAATTTTTTCACAAGTCAGGAAATATTATAAATTAGATTCTAATTTATAACATTTCCATGTGCTGGTCACTAGAGGGAGCAGTTCACAAAATTGCAGCATGGTCAATGTGGTAAAGCAACCTCATTGCTTTATGCTGCAAATTTGGGGTAGAGACACTCTCTCTAGTGTCCTCACATAATCCCCCCTCCCTTCTTCTGGCTTTTGCCAGGAGAAGGAGGGGTTTGAATCTTCAAACCTCCTACACTGTGTGCCGCTATTTTCTGAGCGACTGCACAGTGTAGGAGGATTAGATACAGGGCCCAGCAGACAGTATCACATGAACATAATACACACATCACATACATGAACATAAATTACCTGCTCCTGCCGCCTCCGCTCCTATTCCTTGCGCCTTCGCTTCCTTGAATGTATGGCCTGAAGCCGCGGCCGGAAGTCGTCATCTTACTTTCCAGCAGCGGTTTCCGGTCCACATGAAAATGGCGCCGGATTTCGCTCTGCGAACGAGCTTCGTTTTGGTCTGTGTGGGAGCAGGGCATGCGCCGTTCCCACATAGACGGCGTACGCTGCAGAAAATGGAACAGCTTCCGTTCACATTCTCTATGGGGTTGTATGTACTGTATTCCATCTCTGTATGTGTCGTTAAACGACACATACAGAGATGAAAAAAAAATGGCAGCCCCCATAGAGAAGTAAAAGTAAGTACAATGTAAAAAGTAGAACACGAGAATATAAATAAATAAAATTTATATTAATATCATATTTAAAGCAATATGATTTAAAAAATAAATAAAATCAAGACACCTTCCCTTTAAGGAATATGTCAGTCTATGTGAATTTCTTGAATAAAATAAAAATACCTAACAGGGACAAGGTCAGCAAAAACTACAACCCCAAAGCCATCAAATCTCTAAACAAGAGCAATGTCAACGCTTCTTTTTTCAGCAAATGTTATTAATTAACTAACTGTAATAAAGGAAAAGTCTAAACATACAAATTGTTTTTGTGGCTCTGGGACGTTTCATCCCCTGGTATTTATTGCTTTTTAGGAAGCTTACCACTCATCTTTTCTTTAACGGTTATCTTAGGGATCCCGGCTAATTCTGGACAAAACAAACTCTCCGAATGAAACGCTCTATGAAATGACAACTCTTGTAAAAACTTACAGCTTTGTAAATTTTCTCTGGCAAACAATATAAAAACAAAGGGTTGTCCCGGCATCCATTATTCTGTGTATATTCACCTTATCTTGATTTACACAAGGGATCACATGCCCAACAGCGCACGGAAGGTACAATCCCTTTTTATATTTATGGTTTACGTGGAAGATAAAAAATGTTATGTGTTTTATTATAGAATTGAGCACCATTGAAGGACACTTTAGAAATCTGTTGTGAATTAACCCCTTTATGACAGTGTTTTGGTTCTAAATGACCACTTTTTAGCGATCTAGAGATATTTTTCTTTGGGGTACAAAAATCAGTTTTGAGTTTTTATGGTACCTTTTTTCATATCTTTTTTACAGTACTATTTTTCCATTTTAGTTTTATTAGGGATAAATTGTACAAAAAGTCAAGATTATTTTGATAATCTTGGAGTGGCTATTTGTATGGCTTGAGTTGGGTCGGTCTACACCGACCCAACTCAAGCCATACAAATAGCTTTTTTTGTTTCTTTATTACTTTATGTGTATTAACAAAAATTATATTACGTATAGGAGCACTGCATGGTTATACTTTCAGAATCCAAGACCGACATAAGATCTAGCACACGGCTGGACGCTGATAATAATCACCACTGTATCTTTACTTGCGAATTAACTCTAAGGCTGGGTTTCCACAGTGTAGATTTACTGCAGATTTTACATGAATTTTTTCAGCCAAAGCCAGGAATGGAACCTAAGCATTAGAATATATAAAGAAAAGCCTTAAAGATCTGCTCTCCTGATCCATTACTGGTTTTGGCTTAAAACACGCATGCAAAACCTGCAGCAAATCTGCACCTGGAAACCCAGCCTATTCTTTGTCTTAGAAACCCTCACAATAAAACGAAGTGGCTTGAGTGTATTTCTAAGATGGTAAGGCTATTGTGTGTTGCCTACAGTTGTACTTGCATCCCCAGTGATTATCCATAAACCAAAAGTGGGAATGTATAACTACATATAGGAAAATATATGATATTTGTATATACAGTATTGCCTGCCGCAGTGGACATAGATTAAGTGTCGCTATCAGCTTCCCTTGATATATATTTCCCTATCACTGTCCTTACAATTCATTAAAGGGTTTGTGCCACGAACTAAAGTGCACCTAAAAGGGCTCCTTATTTGAAGCTAATACTTTTTCCCATTGGAAGTATTTTATAAAATATGTATGCATCCCAAGTTATTAAACTTTCAAGCTCTGAATAGCGCCCCCTGCCGTTTCTTTATGTGGGTCCATGCACGTCATTCTAGCGATGCTTTCAAGAAGACACGCATGCGCAGTAAAACAAACTGTGCAGTGGAAAAGCCGAGTACAAGAGAAAACCTTATAAGAGGAGTGGAATCAGCGCACCGATAGTTCAGATCTGGCAACACTGTTTGTTTTACTGCGCATGCGTTTCCTCTTGAAAGCATCACTAGAATGACGCGCATGAAAAAAAAGTAGGGGGCGCCATTAGCAGCTTCTAAGTTCAATAACTCGGGATGCATACATATTTTATAAATACCTCCAATGGGGAGAAGTATTACATTCAAATAATAAGGAGCACTTCTAGGTGCACTTTCGATCATTGCACAACCCCTTTAAGAAAACAATCTAGACAATTCTATGTAAGATTTTACTTCATGTGTAATAATTCCTTTTTTAATTTTAGTTGCCTCACAAATAAATGGGGACTTTTGGGCACGGGGGTAAAAAATGTTATGATATACAACCGGGTATTTTAGTAAAACTAATGAAAGTTATATTTTAAAAAGAATCTCTTTTTTGATACATGCCTCTCCTCATCTTTTTCCTTTATCCTTTTTTGAATATGTTCCTTTAGGTGGAGTACGTGTGGTGTGTCATTATAATTCAGGAGAGAAATACTTTTCTAAAAAAAAATATACTTACACTAATTTATTTTTATTTTCTTATATTTTGACGAATCAGTAGGAATCCTGAAATTCAATGTAGCTGAGTAGGTTAGAAATATTACACACACACACACACACACACACACACATATATATATAATGATAAGAAAATAGGCAGCACTCCATAAATAATTGAAAATAAGTTGACTTTATTATCCCACGTGCAACGTTTCAGTCCTTGTGTCCAGGACGTTTCTCAAGCCCAAACTTATTTTCACCTATCTTTGGAGTGCTGCCTATTTTCTTATCATTATAACCCTAAGGCCTGGGTCCTCCAAAGCGGGAGACACTCTTTGTAGCTGATCTACGCTCTGGCTAATTGATCGAGAGTACGAATGATCGGACCACCTCTATTAACTCATAAGTCTCTAATAAGGGACAACTACTCACAACAAGAATTTAATACATTCAGTCACCTATCTTAATAATATTCTCATCCACATACATACATGGACAATAGAAGGATCATGGTATTAAATTCCACTTTTACGACAGTCTGACAATCAATTTAAATCCCTTAGCCTAATGTAGTGGAGTATTTTCACTGAAGAATCATTTTCAGAGTAATGTAATGAATAGAGTATATTTAATGGGCTATATCATTGACGCTTTTTAAGCCCAGCCATAAAGTTGTGTATTGATTTCAGTAAGCAATAAACAGTTTATTTGTGTGGAAATGTGCAGTGGCTTCAAAGTATTTGTTTTGTGTTTTGATACATTTTATATGAATCATTTTTGTGTTTCCTTCAGCAAAATCCAATCAATGTTACTTAATGTATGCACAGATTTTATTATATGGCCATCAATGGCTGCCTTTCTACAAAGTGGCCCTGGCTTTTGATCCATAGTAAGGTTTCATGGACCTGTTTTGGGCAACTCTAATGCTATTCCATAGTGGGTCTATGATTTGCATTTTGCAACTTGCATTTTTATTCTTTGGAAGAAAATGCACCACAAATGATTAGCAGGGACTGCAGGTTGACCACCATGTTTGTGCATGTTTCAGTGTAAAGTGGTGGTCACCATTCTAAGGGAAGCAGTACATCGTCCGGCTTATGAAATACGTGGAGACAGATACAGTGAAATGAAAAACTTTTACCCCTTTCTGTTTTTTCATATTTATCTTTGAATTACATCAAATCTTAAAACAAGGTAACTTCTCAGCTCCCCATCTGCACCCAGCTTTTACTACGAATTTTCCATCTACAGCTCTGAATTCTCCCCATCTGGTGCCCCATCAGCTACTTTATCATCTGCTGCACACTTTAACAATGACTCGTGCAGAGATTTCAGACGATCTACCTCCACAAAGGCAAAGATATTTTACGGCCTACCGCCCACCAAGATTTTTCTGCTGCTATCTTCTCAGTTGCATACAGAGCCTTCCACATGCACCATCAAAGGGGCTTGATTCCTTGGCACTCTCCCTTCTCCCTCAAAAGGGTCTATATGGCTGAAATTCGTCTTCACATACAATGGTTGAGACCTCAATACTTTTACAAAGCAGCTGAACAGATTGGATGAAGTCCCCAATGTGGAAATCCTGCTCCTATGGGCCGTCATGACCTTTCCTCTTACCTTCAACGTCCCTTCATCGGGCACCCGCAGAATTCAATTTAAGAGGTTGCACCAGAATGGACATAGGTGATATTTGTCTGATCGCTGGGGGCCCCACCGCACCTGATCACAAGTACTGGGGTCCCCAATCCCCATTCCTTTACACTGCACCCCCAGCAGAGAGAAGGAGCTTAAATGGAGCGGCGGTCAAGAATGCGTCCACCGCTCAATTCAATGTCTATGGGACAGGTGAAAACAGCCGAGCGCTGTACTCAGCTGTTTCTGTTATTCCTATAACTTTTAAATGGAGTGGCACTGTGCATGCTCGCCTGACACTTCATTCAATGTCCTCTGAACTAATGTTGAGCGAGTGGTGGGGGCCCTAGCATTCAGATAATTATCACTTATTCTGCAGATAGGTGATAACTGTCCATTCTGGAAATACCCCTAACATCCGCCAGACAACCCATTCTGATGACGTCGACTCTGCCTATTCATCACCTCCGAGCCTCCAAAACCTGCCTCTAATAGCTGGAGTGGTACTGTCTGGTGAGTCAACATGTCTTGCGGGCCTCCAATTAGCTGGAGTGGTACTGTCTGGCGGGTCAACATGTCTTGCGGACCTCCCTATGGTGTCTAGCGGTTGAGATGAATAGAAAACTGTAGGTCTGTAGGATTGTATCCTAGTCTCTACACACAGAAATGACTGAGATGGCGCCTTCAGACATCTGCGTGCGAGGGATGAGTATCATCATGTGGTGTGCCTCATCACTTGCAATTGGTGGCCGGTATCTACATGAGGCCAGGCTCACACACATAGTTGTGATGTGTTTTTTGGTGGCGTTTTCAGTCTTTTCTTTATACTTTTCCTTTCTTTTGAATCAACTCCTGGCTTTGGCTAAAAAAAAAAAAGCAAAAACTGGCAAATTTTCTTTGATGTGACTCTCCACATTTTAACACTTTGTGATGTTTGTATCCTGGCCTGTTAATGATTGTATGCAGTACTGCTGCTTGCCGGAGCAGTGAGGTGCCTGGAGCAATAAAAAGCAACAGGCAGCAATGTGGCACTATCTACCATAATGTCGCTTGTTTCTGATTGTTTGGGTTTGTGTTCTTTTTAGGATCTCTGCATAAGACCAGGTTTAGACATTGAGGCAGATTTACTATTCAAAATGCACCAGAATTCTGGCTCAAACTGATGTGCCAGAATTTTTTAGATGTTTTATATATGTTTGCGTCTCGCTCGACAACGCGCGCCACATTCCAGCAAAATTTTGGCTCAAAAAAATTTGTCTAAAGTAAACAAACCAAGAGCTGGCATACAGTTAGACATAAGTGTCTAAATCTGCGCCAAATTTTTCATACAGTCTACTGTGATAAATTTGCTGCATCTGGTCTAGTTCTAAGCTGTCTAAATTTAAGACAGTATTAATAAATCTGCCACACAGTTTGTTGTTTGTTGCATCCGGATATTAAAAGAGTTTTTAAACTTCGGACAATCATGATATATCCACAACTTGGGAGAATGGGGGTCCCTTGTTTGCCAAGCCAAGACGACCATGTTTGGCTATTTTTTTTACTTTCGTAGACTTCAATGCAGGGCCACCTCTCCATTTTTTCTCCTGACACAGGCACAGCCCTAGTGGGACACACACATATTAGACATTTATGACATATCCTGTGGAAAATATTCCATCTGTCCCAGCCAGCCTTTAATTTACACTAGTCAATCTGCCATTTGCTCTCATTGTCTATTAACATCATATGTGGATGTCTCCATGACAAATGATGATTCATTAAACGCCGACACAGCCCGATCGTCCTCCCTTTATCGGTGACTAACCATCGCATCTGCCTCTCATATCAGATAACTTAGCACAGTGTCCACAGATTCACAGGGTAAACAGCTCACGATTTGTAAATGAGAAGTCCGGTGTCAATTAGCTATAATATAATAAATGCATTTGATTGGGGACCTTTGGCCGGATGAATGTAAAATGGCAGTTCTGACTCCGCGCCGTGCTTTTTCCTGCTTATTAATGTTACACATGACAAGAGTGGGTCTAGTGATTTCACACAGGCTGCTTTCATGTCAAACAATCTTCCAGGTATTTTTATCCAATCCCCCTGGTAGTCTTGCAGGACCAACATATCAAGCTGGGAGGTTTTGCAAACATGAAAATGTCAACAGCTTCTCTGCATCTCTTACAGGAACATGGAAGAACTAGACAGTAACTTCACAGCTCCCTGTCACTTTGTTTCCCAATTATTCTATTTAGAAGGAGAATTTCTTTGTAGCTTGAATAATCCAATTAATACAAAATAGAATAAATATGAAGAGGAATGCTTGAGACTCAATATAATTTTTTTTAATATATATATAGTGTATTGCCAGAAGCAGAGCATTTACGCACCACGTAACCCCAATCCTCGCCACACTCAATGATGACCGGATGCCATGTGACTCAATTGTACCCCATGCCTTGTATAGGTGGCAGTCCATTGAAGGACTCTAGGGCTGTCTATTTGTATACTTAGATATGCCCTAAGAACTTTCTGTGTATTTAAGCCATACACAGGGCAATATACTAACATAAATGTACTGTATATAATAGTATATTGCAATGTAGAAATATAATTTAATAAAGAAAAGCCCTTGATGTTTCTTCAATAAAATTAGTGCTGGGAAAAAAAGGGAAAAGAAAAAAAATCTCTATAAACTTTTACATTTAAGTTGAGATTTACCAAATATTGTATAAATAATTGGCATCTAAATTACCATAACAATCTGTACAATAAACAAGATAAATTAGAGGTCATGGGGGCAGCCATTGTTTTGGACTTCCTGTAAGTAATCCCATTAAAGAGCCCTATAGTTCCTCAACAGCCGAAAATATATGATCACAAGATTGTGCTCAGTTAGCGAGCAAAAGTACAGACGTGTCCTTCATTAACTTATTTCTAAACCCAATATATCCCGAGATCTATGGCGCAAGATTTGAAACAAACATGTAAAAAGGCAATATTTGACAAATACATTATTCATCTGGATGGCAATGATGAATGCCTCTGACTGGTTGACATCCGTCAGCCATCCTTTGCCAATAGACTCCCATGTTAAAAAACATGTTTAACGTATGTTTTTTAACCAGATGTTTGTGACGGATGCCTCTAATCGATGCTATCTGTCACCCATAGACTCCCGTGTTAAAAAAGTATCTTTTAACGTATACGTTTTTTCACTGGATGGCGTGAGAGTGTATTTAATTGGTATCATGACAAGTTGTGTAACGTTACGGAATTCAAGAAAAGAAAAGGGTTGGTACATCTGTAGATAAGAGAGGCTTTAGGTTTAATATCCCTTTAATGTATAAACTATTTTACTAACAATTTTACTTTGAAGTGAATGCCCCCTTTTAATACTATGTCATGTTTAGGTCCAACATTCTGTGCTGATTCATTTGTTAATATATCTTTATAGCTGTGAGAAACTTATTTTTCTGATACAGAGCTCCAAATCCCCTGCATAGACAGAGATACATGATAAAATTTGGCTGCCTGAAGCCACCACTAGAGGGAGCTTACTGCATATTATTTTAGTATTTATTTCAATGTATAAACAGCAAGCACCTATACTCCTCCTAGTGGCGGCTAAAGGCAGCAATAATTTTTATGAATTGCAGCGGAATGGAACACTGTATCAGAAAAACTGAGCTGTGGCATTTAGATATATTCAACAGTATAGAATTTGAATCTATTTTTTATTTATTTTTATTATTAAATCAATAATAATAATAATTTTTTGTGGTTTTAAGCACTTTTGAAATTTATTTTTATTTACAAAAATGTTTAACTTTTTGCTATACAGCTTTTATGTATCCTGTATACATAGAACCTGTGTCTTTCTCACTCAGCCTATTCTGTCATAGAAGTGAAATATATTAGGTGGATCCTGTGTGTCAGATGCACACAGGACCCGCTCTGCACCGAGCCGTCAGTTAAGCTGAACTGATGGAATTGGTTGAGAGAGAATGTGAGCTTCTATGTAAACAGGATCAGTGGCGGATCCTCATATGGGCGTTTCGGGCGGCCGCCCGGGGCCCAAGGCTGCACGGGGGCCCATAGCTGCCCAAACCGCACACAAGTGAAAAAAATCTCTCCAGGGCTGCTGCCGGCCGCATTCTAGCGGTCATCGGTCCCACGTGCTGCTGATGAAGAGGAGGGGGGATGTGCAGGGGGAGTCATTTGCGGCCAGGGAACAGGGGCACAGCACATCAGCTGTAGAGAGCAGACTGTCAGAGATTGTGATTGGCAGGTGCTGGAGTCTCCCTGACAGTCAGCTCCTCTGTGCTGCTGTACACTGTCCCTCCTGTTTAAATCTCCAGCAGCTGCCTGATAACGGCAAAACTGAAACTAGAGGGTGAAGGACCTGTGGTGACGTCACAGTCACATGATTAAGGTCCTGGAGGCTGCCAGAGACAAGCACCGCAGAGAAAGAGACTGTGGTAAGTGTGTGTGTGTGTGTGTGTGTGTGTGTGTGTATGTGTGTGTATGTGTGTGTGTTTGTGTGTGTCATAATGTAAGTCTATATAGTGTGTGCTGTGTATATAGTGTGTGCTGTGTATATAGTCTATATAGTGTGTGCTGTGTATATAGTGTGTGCTGTGTATATAGTGTGTGCTGTGTATATAGTCTATATAGTGTGTAGTGTGTGCTGTGTTTATAGTGTCTATAATGTAAGTCTATATAGTGTGTGCGTGTAGTGTGTGTGGTTTGAATATATAGTGTGTGGTGTTAGTGTGAATTGTATACAGGGTGTTTAATCTCACATTTTTTGTGTGTGAAATAATTTCCCACCCATAGAGCCCTCTGCAGTAAGTCAGATGCTCAGAACCCCCCAAGCAGTATAATCTCCCCCATAGAGCCCTCAGTAGTTATTATACTGCAGGGGGGGGTCAGAGCGTTCGATTGACTGTTGAGGGTTCTATAGGGGAATAACTCCTTCCCCCCCAGAGCCATAAGGGCGGATTTACAGGAACGTGTAATACGTCCGTGCAACGTGCGTGCTTTTTACGCGTGTCGTACGGACCTATGTAAGTCTATGGGGCAGTGCAGACCGTCAGTGATTTTTGCGCAGCGTGTGTCCGCTGCGTAAAACTCACGACATGTCCTATATTTCTGAGTGTTTTGTACATCACGCACCCATTGAAGTCAATGGGTGCGTGAAAATCACGCATGTCACACGGAGGCACCTCCGTGGGACGTGCGTGATTTGCTCAACAGCAGTAAAACTATGATTGCAAACAGAAAAGCACCACGTGCTACAAACATACAGAGTGTCATAATGATGGCGGCTGCGCGAAAGGCACGCAGCCGCGCATCATATGGTGATGACACACGAAGCTGTTAAGTGTCTTTTGCACGCGCAAAACGCCGCATTTTTTGCGTGCGCAAAACGCACACGCTCGTGTAAATCCGCCCTAAGTGTCAGACGCTTAGACCCTCCCATAGGGCACTCAGCAGTCAGTCAGATGCACTGGGGAGGGGTGTCTGACTGCTTAAAGGGTAACTAACGAAACTTTTAAAAAAAAATTACATGTCATAGTGACATGTCAAATGTTCTAATCGGTGGGGTCCGGGCACTGAGACCCCACCAATCGCTGAAACAAAGTGGCAGAAGCGATCAGGTGAGTGAGGAGCCACTTTGTTTCTGATCGTCTTTCCTCTGATAGCCGAGCATGCGGTCTATGGGCACAACAGAAAGTCTATGAGTCCGTACACCGCGACGAGGAAGGACAATCAGAAATTAAGTGAGACAGCGCTCACCCGGGCACTCCTGCTGCTTTGTTTTAGTGATCGGTGGTGGTCTCAATGCTGGGACACCCATCGATCAAAACTTTTGACATATCACTCTCACTATGACACGCCAAATGTTTTTTAAAAGTTTAGTTACCTCTTGGGGACTGAATTTATTGGTTTGAGTTAATGTATGGGCCTGGGTCTTAATTTGCTTAGGGGTCTGGGGTATAAGACAATTTATGGTGTTTATGTCTGAATTTTTGTGTTGCTATAGATGCTGAAAATGGCTACAGAATCAAGGGGAAAAGATTTCTCATCAGGAAACTCTGCAGTCGTCAGGAGAAGTCGCCATAGCGGTCTGTGTCAGATGGAGAAGAAAAGAGAACGACCCATCAGTGAAGACATCTCCTGTGAGTCATTGCATTTATAGATCTGTCACCTCTCCTGACATGTCTGTTATGTATTCCACATAAAGTCTTTGTGTACCCAGGACTAATAGACAAATGCGTGTTACCATTCCCCTTGTCAGGAGGATGTGTCCCTACACAGTGTGATACTGTCAGCGATGGTTGGAGACTGTCAATATGTAGGGACACAGCCCTTTGACATGGGGAATCGTAGCACTCATTTGTCAATGCTCACACAGAAAGTTGGTGTTTAATATAGACATGACGTGGCAGGGCGGTGGTGGACAAGGGGGCCCAAGCTTGAGGAACAGCCCAGGGCCCATGGTTTACTTAATCCGCCTCTGAACAGGATATATAGAAACTGTATAAGAAAGGGTATGTTCACACGGCCAAATTTCAGACGTATACGAGGCGTATTTTGCCTCGTTTTACGTCTGGAAATACGTCTCAAATACGTCGTCAAACATCTGCCCATTACTTTCTATGGGTAGAACGCTGTATTGTCCACACGACGCGTAATTTTACGCGTCGTACGGCAATTACGACGCGTAAAATTACGCCTCGTAAAAAGAGGTGCAGGACACTTCTTTGGACGTTTTTGGAGCTGTTTTCTCATAGACTCCAATGAAAACAGCTCCAAAAACGGACGTAAAAAACGCAGCGAAAACGGCGTGAAAATGCCGCGAAAAATGCGAGTTGGTAAAAAAACGTCTGAAAAGCAGGGTCTGTTTTCCCTTGAAAACAGCTCTGGATTTTCAGACGTTTTTGTTGACTACGTGTGAACATACCCAAAAAGTAAAAACAATATAATAATAAAAATCTAATTTAAAATGTGCTTAAGGTCACAAAAAAAAAAGCATTCAAAGAAGTACAAAGCCTTTAAAACCAATGGGTGGACATTCTTAAGCATTTAACATTACAATTAGTTCCTTAGCAATTAAGGTCTGAGCTTTAGATTTTTATGGCAAACTACAGAATTTTGTGCACTTTTTTTTCTAAAAACACTGCGGCCAGACGTTACTTTAAAGTGTTTACCTTACAGTGTTTTGTTTTGGGGATCTTATGTAGCGTTTTTGGGTCAGTGACCTATTTTTCCAAATTGATTACGACTCTTTAGGATTTCAAAAATAACCAGAAAAAAATGAATAAACAAAATAACAATAAATAAAATACGCCACCAAAATGGACATATAAAAATGCAATTAAAAAAAAATCGCTGGAAACACATGCCATTTTTGAAAATGCAAAAAAAAAGTGTGTGTAAGGGAGGCCTCAGGGTCAGTTCACACTGAGTTTTTTGGCACTGATTTTGACATGGAAACCACTTCGGAATCAGTGCCACAGAAAAAACAGCTGAAATTGCCCCCCTATTGTTTCAATGGGAGGCAGAGGCGTTTTCTGTCCCGGCGACTCTTGGCCGCTCGTGGGGGAAAAAAAGCGGCATTTCCTTTCCTGCCGTGGTTTCCACCTATGATCGCCCATTGAAATCAATGGGAGGCAGAAAAAACCTGCGGCGCTCGTTTCTGAGCATTTTTCCGCTGCATTTTTGGCCGCAGTCCTTGCATTAGCTTTAATGGCCTCAGGCGAAAATCTCAGCAAAAAAACGCAGAAAAATATGTGCAGGCAGTTCAAAATCTGCCTCAAAAATTCTGGGCACAATTTTTCTGCCTACCAAAAACTCTGTGTGAACTGACCCTTAAAGGAATAGTGTCGCCCAAAAAAAATTTTTTATATCAGTTTGATGTTAGTGTTTTATAAAAAACTTTTGTATTTATTTGTGTGTTTGTGTGTTACTTTTTTTTATTTTTTTACTTTTTCTTCCCTATGGGGGCTGCCATTTTTTTTTCCATTTCTGTATGTGTCGATTAACGACACATACAGACATGGAATACGGCAGCTACAGTCCCATAGTGAATGCGAACGGGGCCCGTTCCATCCACTATGGTGTACGCCGTCTGTGTGGGAACGGCGCATGCGCCGCTCCCACACAGTCCAAGTTGAACTGAGCGCCGTCCGGCGCCATTTTCCTGTAGACCGGAAGTCGCGGCCGGACAGTAAGATTACTACTTCCGGTCGCGGCTTCCGGACTTGTGCACTTGGAGTAGCGGCAGCAGACGGAGCGGACGGACCGGAGGGAGTGGCGGCGGCAGGAGCAGGTAAGTGATTTCTATGTATGTTCGTGTTTCAGTGTGTGTTTACTACTGTATGTAAACCTTCTACACTGTGTGTTAGCTCAAAAAATGGCGACACACAGTGTAGGAGGTTAGACCGTTCAATCCCCTCGTTTCTCCCGGCACTAGCCAGGATAAAGGAGGGGGGGATTCTGAGACCTCACTAGAGCGAGTGAGTTTTTTCCAATTTTGCAGCATAAAGCAATGTGGTTGCTTTACCACATGCAATGCTGCAATTTTGTGAATTGCTCCATCTAGTGACCAGTGCTGGGAAATATTATAAATTAGAATCTAATTTATAATATTTCCTGACTCGTGAAAAAAATAAAAAAAATTAGAACAATGTTTAATCACCTACACACTAATTGTTTAACTAAAAAAAACAAAACATTTTTTGCTGGCAACACATTCCCTTTAAACTGGTTTCAGTCCAAAGAATCTCAAACTATCTATAACCCACAGACTTTTTGATCAAGCTCAGCAAAGCATAGCTTCCACTTAGCATTGTGGACATTAATGATGTGTCAAGATGTTATATATTAGTCACATCTTAAAATAAACAGGTCCCTGAATATATTAGGTTATTGATAAACCTTGTTTTTACTGGGTACCTTAAAATTCCAAGTACGTCAAAACAGCTGTCTGAAGATATGTGCTTACATTTCCCTGGGTACATTTTTCTGCTTAGGAAACACTAATAGCTAAGTCAAATTTAGGTAGGATGTGCCGGCAGTAGACTTGGTATGTAGATATAATGTAAATATAATGCTAATTAACCTAAAATAATTCAGATTATTATTCAGGTTGGAGAATGTGATAAATAAACATTTATCATTTGCATTTCTAGATGCCAAGACTCTAAATATCAGGTTTTTTTTCTCCCCCGTTCTGTCAGCTCACAGCACAAATAAAAGAAAAATTACATCCGTAGCTAAGTAATAAAATATATAAAGAACTCCCGTTCTCCTCAAGGTGTAAATATCTGTACTGGGTTGAATTTAAAGTCCAACTAATGATATTTATCTTTTATGTGTTATCTTTCCAAGTTTACTAGACCTCATAAACTTCCGTGGAACCATCCATAACCTAGTTGCTAATATAATGGAAAGGTTGTTTTTTTTTATGTTTTTTTTTTATATAGATATATATATTTTTTTACTGTCAGAATAAAAAAGGAAAAAAATAAAGTACAACAACAAAATTCAGCATCATTTTTACTACTCTGTAAATCATTTCGAATAATTATGCACAGTGATTTGCAGCTTTTGGAGTGTTTTTATAGTACATTTTGTGATGTCGGGGGTTTGGTACATGACATGTTAAAATCCGACTCTCCCGTATAAAACAAACTGGAAATGTGATACAATTATTGTGTTGACATGAAAATTGGCCACAGGTGTTGTCATTGAGAGTCTCGTCTAATGAATCTTGAATAGACATGCAAACATTTGTAGCAGAGAGATCTCAAGTTAAGGAGAGTAAAAAAAAGCTTCGAGGCAAAGGTGATATGTTCAGGACGAGATGGTGATGAGCATTCATGTGAAGTTTAAAAGCCTATTGTGAGAAAATTACTGACGTTTTGAAATTTCATGTCATCTTCTTATTTGTACAGAAATGGATGTCAGAATTTCTTTAAGAATGAGCGACGTCTGTTTATTTGGATGGGAGAGAATAATCTTCCAATATTCCAAATCTATACAAATAATGAAGTAAGATAGGACACCATGTTTTCTCTTATAAGACACCTGATACCCATGACAGATAAGCAGACATTTAAGATAAGCGTGCATATAAGGAACTAAGGACAAATATTCAGTTTCCTCCATCTTCAAATATCTTTTATAAAGAATTAATAAAATCTTTAATTTTGTGGTTTCCTATGTACAAATAAGGCGTCGTTCACATCTGCGCCAGGGTCCCGTTCCGAGTTTTCCATCGGAACAGGACACTGACTGACACAAACGGAAACCAAAGGTTTCCATTTCCATCACCGTTGATTTCAATGGTGACAGATCCGGTGCTAATGGTTTCCATTTGTCTCAGTTGTGCAAGGGTTCCGTCGTTTTGACGGAATCAATAGCGTAGTCGACTATGTCGGAACGGAGCCCTGGCGCAAATGTGAATGAAGCCTAACTAAATTATATACGAGTACAAAGCAGGCACATTTTTGCACCCATATTACAGATGCAAATCTAGGCCCAAGTGCATGCCAATGACCCGAATTTTTACCATCATACTATAGATCCCTATGTGGTAAACCGGCCTATAGGTGTTTTTCAACCTTTTCAAAAACCCCAGTATAAGCTGCCTATTACTTTTTTTTTCTTTCTTTTTTTTTCCCCCCTCCCCATTTCCTTGCATTTAGTCTAGTGTGTCTTTATCTCTCTTTTGTTAACTTCCAGGTCACTAAAAGTTGTGGCTTATCTAAATGCATATAACTATCTACATTTTATACCGCTGTCCCGCTACACATCAAGGTCGACAATTGTCTACTTTAAAGGTTTCCTATAAGGGTATGTTCACACGCAGTGACCAGAAACGTCTGAAAATACGGAGCTGTGTCAATGAAAAACGCCTGCAAAAACATCCCAAGAAGTGTCCTGCACTTCTTTTGACAAGCCGTAATTTTACGCGCAGTATTTTGACAGCGACGCGTAAAATAAAGGCTCGTGGGAACAGAACATCGTAGTTCCCATTGAAAGCAATAGGCAGATGTTTGTAGGCGTATTAGGGGCGTTTTTTCAGGCGTAATTCGAGGCGTAAAACGCCCGAATTACGTCTGAAACCACTGCGTGTGAACACACCCTAACAGTGCAGTTGTATGTTAATCTTTGAATCATAATTTTGCTGGTATACCCATCATGCCAACAATTTCTGATAGACAGTCAGGGAATTCTAGGCTAGTCCTATATCTATGAAAAAAAAACAAAAAAACAAGGCACACTCTGAGAAAAAAAATGTTTTATACATTTTTATTTACCATTAGTTAAATATCCAAAAATAGGATATACATTTTATTTCTTAAAGAGGTAGTGTAGATACCATTTCCTTAGTCAAATACCAATACAAATTAACCCAAACAAATAAAAGTAAAGATTAATTATAGAATAATATAGTTTATAAACCGGCTAAGGTCAAATGACCAGGTGAATAGACCGCAGCGAGAACGTAATATATCCAGGGCAACAAGGAATTACCAACATATAAATGCAAACCAGTATAATTAAACAGAACACGTTACAAAAAAGATAGTGTATTATGCAGCGTTACACAATAAATAACTGTTAGGGTCAAATTAATCAGATTGCACAAAATATATGTACATGGATCCAGAGGTACTCATCTATTTGTAAATACATTCAAGGGGCCCCATTGTCAAAAATTATGTGGAAGAATTTAGACTCAACCAATTCACCATCCCTAAGTAGTAATTCAAGCAAGTAGATGATATACACTGCAGTACAAAGGCCAACATATATTCGCTGAGCCGTTTCAATCACTATCTATCACCTGGTCATTTGACCTTAGGCGGTTTTTAAACTAAAATGTTATTCTATAATTAATCTTTACTTTAATTTGTTTGGATTAACTGGTATTGGCATTTGACTAAGGGAATGGTATCTACACTACCTCTTTAAAAAATAAAATGTATATAATATTTTTTGATATTTAACATATGGTAAATAAAACTTGATAAACATTTTTTTTCTCAGAGTGTGCTGGTTTAGTCCGGGAATACTATTTTTTGTTTTTTCATAGTTTATTTTATCTTGGACGGCACCGTGCCAAACAGTTTTGCATTATCTGGGTTATTTAATTGGATAAACTTCTGGTTATTTCATAAGTCATATGTCTCTTGCATGGAAAACACCAGAAAAACCAGACAGAAACCTGATGGACTTAAAGAGGCTCTGTCACCAGATTTTGCAACCCCTATCTGCTATTGCAGCAGATCGGCGCTGCAATGTAGATTACAGTAAAGTTTTTATTTTTTTAAAACGAGCATTTTTGGCCAAGTTATGACCATTTTTGTATTTATGCAAATGAGGCTTGCAAAAGTACAACTGGGCGTGTTTAAAGTAAAAGTCCAACTGGGCGTGTATTATGTGCGTACATCGGGGCGTTTTTACTTTTTTTACTAGCTGGGCGTTCTGACGAGAAGTATCATCCACTTCTCTTCAGAACGCCCAGCTTCTGGCAGTGCAGACACACAGCGTGTTCTCGAGAGATCACGCTGTGACGTCACTCACTTCCTGCCCCAGGTCCTGCATCGTGTCGGCCACATCGGCACCAGAGGCTACAGTTGATTCTGCAGCAGCATCAGCGTTTGCAGGTAAGTAGCTACATCGACTTACCTGCAAACGCTGATGCTGCTGCAGAATCAACTGTAGCCTCTGGTGCCGATGTGTCCTCGCTCGTCCGACACGATGCAGGACCTGTGAGTGACGACACAGCGTGATCTCTCGAGAACACGCTGTCTGCACTGTCAGAAGCTGGGCGTTCTGAAGAGAAGTGGATGATACTTCTCGTCAGAACGCCCAGCTAGTAAAAGTAGTAAAAACGCCCCGATGTACGCACATAATACACGCCCCGATGTACGCACATAATACACGCCCAGTTGGACTTTTACTTTAAAAACGCCCACTTGGATTTTTGCAAGCCTCATTTGCATAAATACAAAAATGGTCATAACTTGGCCAAAAATGCTCATTTTTAAAAAAATAAAAACGTTACTGTAATCTACATTGCAGCGCCTATCTGCTGCAATAGCAGATAGGGCTTGCAAAATCTGGTGACAGAGCCTCTTTAACTATTGAGTGCAATGGTGTGGTCTCCATGCTACGGGGAGCAGTACATAACTGTCTATACAATGACATAGATACAGACAGGACTGATTCCCTGTCTCTCCCTGTAACTGATAAATGCACAAATAGTATTACCTCCCTACCGCTTTCTGTAACTGATAAATGCACCAATAGTACTACCTCCCTGTCTCTTCCTGTAACTGATAAATGCACCTATAGTACTTCCTTCCTGTCTCTTCCTGTAAATTATGTAGGTATAGGTAGTACTACCTCCCCGTCTCTCCCTATAACTGATATATGTACCGATAGTACTGATTCCCTGTTTCTCTCTGTAAATGATGTAGGCATAGATAGTACTGTCTCTTTCTGTAACTGATACATGCACAGATAGTACTGCCTCCCTGTCTCTCCCTGTAAATGATGTAGGCAAAGATAGTACTACCTCCCTGTCTCTCCCTGTAAGTGATATATGCACCAATAGTACTGATTCCGTTTCTCCCTGTAAATGGTGTAGGGATAGATAGTACTCCCTCCCTGCCCCTTCCTGAAAATGATATATGAACCGATAATGCTGCTTCCGTCCCTTTCTGCAAATTATACAGGCACAGATAATACTGTCTCTTCCTATAACTGATATATGCACTCAGAGTACTGCTTCCCTGCCTCTCCGTGTAAATTATGTAAGCACAGATAGTACTGCTTCCCTGCCTCTCCCTGTAAATTATGTAGGCACAGATGGTACTGCTTCCCTGTCTCTTGCTATACATGATGTAGACGCAGATAGTACTGCTTCCCTGCCTCTCCCTGTAAATGATGTGGGTGCAGATAGTACTGCTTCCCTGTCTCTCGCTGAAAATCATGTAGGTACAGATTTTACTGCTTCCCTGTCTCTTGCTGTACACGATGTAGACGCAGATAGTACTGCTTCCCTGCCTCTCCCTGTAAATTATGTAGGCACAGATAGTACTACTTCCCTGTCTCTTGCTGTAAATGATGTAGGCACAGATAGTACTGCTTCCCTGCCTCTCCCTGTAAATGATATAGGCACAGATAGAACTGCTTCCCTGTCTCTCCCTGTAAATTATGTAGGCATAGATGGTACTGCTTCCCTGTCTCTCGCTGTACATGATGTAGGCGCAGATAGTACTGCTTCCCTGCCTCTCCCTGTAAATGATGTGAGCGCAGATAGTACTGCTTCCCTGTCTCTCGCTGTAAATAATGTAGGCACAGATAGTACTGCTTCCCTGCCTCTCCCTGTAAATGATTATAAGCACAGATAGTACTGCTTCCCTGTCTCTTGCTGTAAATGATGTAGGCAGATAATACTATTTCTTGCCTCCCCCTGTAAATGATGTAGTCACAGATAGTACTGCTTCCCTGTCTCTTGCTGTAAATGATGTAGGCACAGATAGTACTGCTTCCCAGTCTCTTGCTGTAAATGATGTAGGCACAGATAGTACTGCTTCTTGCCTCCACCTGTAAATGATGTATGCACAGATAGTACTGTTACCCTGTCTCTCGCTGTAAGGGCCCATTCACACGAATGTGAATCATGTCCTATTTTCCTGCGTGTCACGCATCCCTCCATAAACTATAGTCTGTGGGAGATCCATGACAACACGTCCCGCACGGGTCCACCTCGGACGTGGAAAACGGCAGATTTTTACGTTCGTGGTGGGCTACGTTTGTGTGAATGTAGCCTTGATG
This sequence comes from Rhinoderma darwinii, assembly GCF_050947455.1. Taxonomy (NCBI): domain Eukaryota; kingdom Metazoa; phylum Chordata; class Amphibia; order Anura; family Rhinodermatidae; genus Rhinoderma; species Rhinoderma darwinii. Next base: position 370,718,527 of record NC_134690.1, on the reverse strand, counting down.
ATGTAGGCATAGATAGTACTGCCTCCCTGTCTCTCCTTGCATTGTGAGTCATGCAGAAGTCTATCGTTATCATTCACAGAGAACTAAGCAATTAAACGATAAACCTTCTGACAGAGAAGCCAATAAGAAAAAACATGGCTGCTAGGCTCAGAATTGATTGTTACCATATACAAGAATACGGAATTGCATATTTACATTAGATTGTTAGCTTGCAGCATTATAGGGGGAAGCTGAAGCTTCTTTAACCCAACCAAGAATTAAAAAACAAAACATCACTTTATGTGTAGTGCTAAGGCCTAGATGTATTCATTGCCAAGCATGGGATTTATTTAGTGACACTTTCCCTGTAATTCTGTCTCTGCAAACTCCTTCCAATTATCGACAGATCTGTAAAGGCGTTTTTGCCTCTCAGTGCAAATAAATCCCAGTCATCTCTATTAGAAGAAATAAAGAGGCTTAAACCCATAATGTGCTCGTACCATTACCTGGCGCTTTACCTATGTAAACAATAATTCGATAAATAGCCATTTCATTGAAACATTCTCGGTTATCTGTGATTATCTTCTGATAATGACTCAGGTTGGAATAGAAATATTCTAGATAAGTGTTTCTGGTATGAAAGCCAAAGGCATTACACACATTTCCTCAGAGGCACGTAACTTTAATAGGGTACTCATAGTGGCCTTTAAGATTCTCTGGGCCTCTGCCAGTTCAACTGCGTACTGGAAAGTTTCACCAGCATAAATACAAAGGTAGAGGGTGAGAGGCAGGGAGGCGACGACAGTGACAGAGCAAGTGAGAGAAGAATCCACTTACTTTTTTGGCCCCCCAACTCTTGATCGTGCGTCAGTAAAGCCTATAAACCAATAAACCAAATAAGGAGCACTAACAGTTCCAACTTTCAGATATTTGTTTGCTCTACCTGCTTTATTGCAAAAGGGAGGCACGAAAAGAAAAACTTGTTTTTTTATGTAATCACTAAATCTCATATTATTCTTTTTCATTACTAGAGATACATTTGTGACAGATAAAAGTGCTTGCATATAAAATGCGGTTCAAACAAGAACAGTTGACAAACCACATTACACTACAATAGCCAAAGCCTTGTAAAGATGTTATAAGCAGCTCTTGTATCTATGGATACATAAGATAGCGCGGTTTATATGCCACATGAACACTCCCTCCGTTTTGTTTATTTTACCCTACTGTTCTGGCACGTTTTACGAATCACGCATTTGTTATGGGACTTTGCTGCCACCGTGTGCTGAGTAGAAGTAATTGTTCCCCAGCGAAAATAATGTCATGAAAAAAAAGTTGGTGGACTTTAATTCTGAGTACATCATTCCCAAAAAAACATCATTTAAAGGCCAGTTTTTGCCAGTTTTGGAGGCAGTTTTCAGTGTGTTTACAGAAATTTTATTGTATGTTGATGCTATACTGAAATGTATGTTATTCCATGAATTTGCTTTTCCCATATACTGGGTGCTGGTAAAGACCTATGTTTGGAGTCTGGGATAGTTCTTATTCTGTGGGTTGCAGGTAGTGGTATGTAAGGGTGTATTCTGAAGTAGCAATTTACGTGCGGTTAAGATTACATAAACAAATGTTGTTGTTTTTTTTAATACGGATGCGGTCAACCGCATCGTCTAAATACACCCTAAGGCCCCATGCACACGAACGTGCTTTTGTGCAATTCCCCCGAAAATCCACGGGAGAATTGCGGCCCCATTCATTCCTATGGGGCCATGCACACGACCGTGGTTTCCACGGTCCGTGCATGGCCCAGGTGCCCGGACCGCAGAAAGAACGGGCAAGCCTTATTATGGCCGTGTTCTGCGGTCCGAGCTCATAGGAAATAATGGATGCAGTCATGTGCATGGCCCGCGATTTGCGGGCGGCTCGCGGGTGACACTCCGCTGCCGGCCGACCCGAAAATCACGGCCGCGCACATGGCTACGGTCGTGTGCATGAGGCCTTAGGCAGAGAGAAGAAATGTTTTTGTACATATACATACACATACGGAGGATCATGCATATATATATATGTGTCTATATCAAAAACACACTTCACAGACTCCTTATTATAACTGAGCATTTGCAGGATTCACAAAGAGACTATGGGCATAATAGGTGATCTAAGATGGTCACCACTATTAGCAGAACACACAGATATTTTCTGGGAAAAAACCAGTAAGGTGGAGCGCTGCACCCCGACACATCTACACATGTGGCTGTGACTGGTATTGTAGCTTAAACCATTCACTACCAGGCAAAGCTGCGGGTATCTACGCAGGTATGTTCACTTTTGCTGATTGATGGTCTTTGGAAGACTGTATCACAAGGACCCCAGGTAACCCATACCACCCAACTTTCAAGTATCGCTAAGATGGACAACCGATGTTCTTTTAAGCCACGCCTCTAATCCCACCCAATCCCCGCCCATACACACCCGATTCAGCCTACACAGTATTATGCTCCCATAGTGCCTCCCAGACAGTATAATGCCAAATAGATGCCACCATACAGTATAATGCCCCCACAGATTCTCCCATGCAGTATAATGCACACACAGATGCCCCCCATATGGTATAATGCCCACACAGATTCTCCCATGCAGTACAATGCCCACACAGATGCTCTCCATACAGTATAATGCCCGAATAAATTCCTCCATATAGCATAATACCCAATAGCTGCCCCATGCAGCAGAATGCCCCCATAGCTGCCCCATACAGTATAATGCCCCCATACAGTATAATGCCCACACAGATGCCCCCATACAGTATAATGCCCCCATAGCTGCCCCATACAGCATAATGCCCCCAAACAGTATAATGTCCTCCCAGCTGCCCTTATACAGTATAATGCCCCCAAAGCTGCCCCTAGTGCCAGTGACCACATATAAAGTGTCAGTGCCCTTGTAGATAGTGCCACAGTCCATGTAGATAGTGCCACACCCCTTTGAAAATAGCCCCCCCCCCCCACCCACCCTGTATATAGCACCTTTGGGACTCTCTCTAGGAGCGGAATCCCCAGCCAGAGCATAGGTTGGGGATTCTGCTCCTAGAGGGAAGCCCTGATCTCACGGTCTATATATGGACAGTGACGTCAGTGGCTACTCCTAAGGACGCAGATACTATTGAATGTGGCGTCGCTATAGACATAGCAGCTACTAGCGGAGCCTCCAGGGGGGGCCATGGCGGCGGGCGGCACGGGTGTCCTCATACTGCGGGCCCTGTAGCAGCCGCTATGGTTGCTACAGCGGTAGTTACGCCACTGGCCACTATCACTATGTTTCTTTTAGATTTTATTACTCTATGCTAAGTCCAACACAGAAATAAATAGGAGGGGACCTCCAGCTCACCTTAAGGCAGAAGAATTTCAAATGCCTGTTGCGCACGGATCCTCGTGTCGGCACACGTTGGTGAAATTGTAGCAGAGAAGTAGTTGAGATCCAGCGCAGAAAATGGAGAGTTATTCAGAGATATGTTAAAATGGAATCTAGTTCCAATTTTATTGGATGAATATACATAAAAACAGGGAGTCTTATTCCCACAGCGGGTATGGTGGATGTGGTTGGAAGAAAATAGATGCGTAGCCTACGCGTTTCAGACGATAGCCTCGTCCTTAGTCATGGCTGGGAATGAAAGGTTTGACAGCTGGGGTTAGGGCTATATCCGGTTCTAAACAGGTGAATTTGATTGCAGATCAAAGCGAAAACCAAGTGGAACGCTGAAAATGTGATTGGACTGATATTAATGTTTGTCAAGTATCAAATTTTTAGCCTAAGAATACTAAGGAATAATCGACCACGTTGGAATCAATATGTGGCATGTAAGTAATTTATTTATATGTCTATTATCGACAGGTTGGTAACCATGGACGCGCAAGTACCCCGGCACGCGACAACGCGATCTGCACGAGGTAAATAATAAATACATTTATTTGTATGCTTGTTCCCAACAGATGATTTGGTATCAATTCTAGTCACGGGAAGGAAATTAATCCTAATAATGGGTAATGGCTATCGTCTGAAACGCGTAGGCTACGCATCTATTTTCTTCCATCTACATCCACCATACCCGCTGTGGGAATAAGACTCCCTGTTTTTATGTATATTCATCCAATAAAATTGGAACTAGATTCCATTTTATCATATCTCTGAATAACTCTCCATTTTCTGCGCTGGATCTCAACTACTTCTCTGCTACTAAGTCCAACACCACTGATCTAATATATTCTATAATATACATCAGGTGGGACTATGCAATATTGTATAAATTATTATTGTATATAATGTTGTATATATGTATTGATTAGGGAACTCATGTAAAATGGTGACATCCTAATCAGCAATATTTTAAAAGAGCAAAATAATACCAGTAATAGTAGCATATTCCTCTATACTGCCTTATAGTCAATTGTAAACACATTGCAACAATTCAGTTACATGTGAGGAAAATGGTTCTATGTTGTACTAAGCAACGGCAACAAACTTTAATATATTAAACGGACAGAAGAGAGCGAATAGAGACATCACGCTGCAGGTTGACATGTGTAAACAGAGCTCAAGTAAGTGTTGTTTAATATGCCTTGAGCATATGTTATAATCTTCTTGAACAAGATAGAAAAAATAAGAAGATAAATTGCACGTAACACATCAAGAAAATAGCAACATTAATTAATTGTAGAAAAATATTGATATAGTAATGTGTACGATAGATGGATGGATGGATGGATGGATGGATGGATGGATGGATGGATGGATGGATGGATGGATGGATGGATGGATGGATGGATGGATGGATGGATAGATAGATAGATAGATAGATAGATAGATAGATAGATAGATAGATAGATAGATAGATAGATAGATAGATAGATAGATAGATAGATAGATAGATAGAGATAGATAGAGATAGATAGATAGATAGATATGAGATAGATAGATAGATAGATAGATAGATAGATAGATAGATAGATAGATAGATAGATAGATAGATAGATAGATAGATAGATAGATAGATAGATAGATAGATAGATAGATAGATAGATATGAGATAGATAGATAGATAGATATAGATAGATAGATAGATAGATAGATAGATAGATAGATAGATAGATAGATAGATAGATAGATAGATAGATAGATAGATAGATAGATAGATAGATAGATAGATAGATAGATTTTTGACCATATAGTCTTTTTTATTGATTCAATAATTATTTGCAATAACCAAAAATGTCATACATTTACATTAAGCAAAACTTCGAAAAAATAACATTTGTTTACAGATCATTTGGACTGAAGAAATAGAGACATTGTTCTTCTGCCACCTACTACCTCATGATTTTTACCAGAACCTTGGCAGCACAGAGAAGAGACTTAAATAGACTTCTAAATAAATATTGCATTGTTTGCTCCACGTAACCATATTACTTTCTAACAGTTTTGTATTTTAATGTAATGCTAGGAGAATATTATAAAATGCATTGAGGTCCTGGGCTGAAATCTAAACCATGGAAACATATGCATAGAGTTTGAATATTCTTCGGGAAAAATAGAAGTTGAATCCAGCGCTTCAGGATAAAACGTCCAATCTTTATTTCTTATCGATTAAAAAATTGTATAACGACATCAGGGGGTGGGTGTAGAGAGCCTAGGCCGAGCCTCCGTCCTTACTCATGGCTTGTGTGTGCTGTAGAACAACAAGTCCCATATAGCACAGGTGCCCTATCCGATTCAAACAGGGACGGGAAATAGTTTGTGACAACATAATATGATTGGTCTGTCTTCACTGGGCAGGCATCACTGTGACTAATAGAGCGCATCACACTACATTTAAATAAAGAGGGGATTGTACAATGATATCGCCCTCCTATTGGTCCCAATGTTAACACGTTACCTCCCCTCCTGATCGAAAATGGAGGTGTGCGCTGTCATTAAGCAGAGCTTTTGTCGATCTGACCTGATTATACATCCCCTGTGTCAGGATATCATGTGACCGGTCAGCTGCTGTTATTGCCGGACATGTGACAGATGCATTTAACCCTAATCCTGCTATTATATATTAGGCTATTTGTGGGCTACTATACTCTATGTATTTAACATATATATATATATATATATATATATATATATATATATATATATATATATATATATATATGACTTGTTTAACAAATAAAACAGCTTAAAAACGTGAAACATGCAAAATTTGCAAAGACATACTGATGACGTTATTCTTATTGTACTCCTAAAAAATTCCTGTAAATCCAAGTACTCAAACACTAAAAAACTCCTGATGAACTTCTCACTGTTATGCCTTATCTAGATGAGCGTATAAATCGGCCGCGTGACAGCCAATTTATTCTCTCTGTGTTTGCGTGGGTAAACCTCTGGGTACACTGGTTTCCTTTGACACTTATAAATGTTTTGGTTCCAATATTTTTTCTCATAAATCAGTAGTACTTGTGAATCTGCAAAACTTTATTTTTATCTTTCAGCAGCCTGTATTCCCCTTCTCCCCTTCTGCAGACTTCCCTTCTGTAACCATTCGGAAACCTCTTCATCCACCCAAAAATCCATCTAACCTAAAACAGTAAATATGAGACTAGGAAGAGAGGAGAGGAAGGGGATGCAACTGCAATTTCTAAGACTGCATTCTGTTAAAGGGGAGGCATCTGATTGGCTCAAAGTGAACACAGCTCTAGCATCACATGTAGAAAGAATTTTTTTAAAAGGTATGCAGAAGGAAAAAGAGCAAAAAACACAGATAAAACTCACAGATACAGGTTAAGAAAAACATACTGTTAGGTTAATCAGCTTCCTATAAATAACGTAATACCTTGTGGACCAGATTGGCGCACCAACGTCTATACGATGATTACATCCACCACGTTATCCTGTTCACATGTACCTGAAGCTATTGCTCACAGAACCACATACACAATTCCTGTGGAGGACGCATAGAGCCTCTGTGTGCGGCTCATACTTTACATAGGGCAGGGCAGTATGGAGGGGGGGCGTCAAAAATTTAATTTATATGTGGCCTTACTAATTGCTAGATATATCCAAAAAAATATCCAGACAAGGGGTTATAGGGCATAAACATGCAAAATGATGACATATTTTCATGAAGCACCTAAAGCTGCAGCAACTGTACAATACGACCCTGAGCATAACGTATATCTGTTTAAGAGTAACTAAAACTAAACTAAATTTGAAAAAGTAACAACTTGGTGTAAATGGGGTCCCAAAAGTAAAGTAAAATTCCGGCAGCCTGCTGCTTATCCTTCAAATGGAGAACGCCATAGATGTGTTTAGAATTGGGAGCAGAGAAGGTGGAACAGGAATGTGTGAATGCAATTACATATGACTAATTCATATTTACACGTACACACCGCCTGGCAGAGAGGAGATGCAAAATAACGTGGCAGGCAGCCATATAATAATAGCCAGTGGGTCTTATTTATTATTTTAAGAGCAGTCCCTTGTTTAAGAAATTAGGGAGCCAGCCAAATAATTGCTCTGAAATGACCTTGAATTCCCCACGTTCTACCCAACTGTTGAACTTTCATTAACCTTGCCCCAAGAGAGGTCACAACCTGGAGGCTGATGCAAAATGCTCCTTAAAGTAAATATAATATTATAGGGATTAAAAATAAGTAAAATGTACTGTAGTTCTATAACACTCCCTCAATGGTAATATGAAGCATATTCATTTCTATGTTATAAAATATGTATTGAATTCATGCAGCAATGGTAGAAAAGATTCGACACTTTCAGAAATTGTAAAGACAATAGTTGATTAGTAGCTTGGGGAATCAGCGCAAAGAGAATTATCTATAAAAGATGTAAAAAATTCCAAATTATTGAATTATACAGAAGGCAGTTCATTGAAAACCAAAACAGCCTGAAGGGGATGTCCTATGTTTATGGATAAGGGGTGTAACGTATGATAAAAATTGCTTTATTTTTCCCATCCAACAGCATTACATAATTCTACCTACAACAGGTTGTACTCCACAATCATAAGGCTGGTCACATACATTAGACCAATGTCAGCCTAATCCACCAATTTCGGAGGTCTAATGTGTATGTGAGGCCTCCCGACAGTACCACCATAGGCAGATATTGGGGAAAAGTAGGATCAGCCAAGTTGGAATTCAGACTAGTGTGCATGATTATGGGGGAGTAGGGAGAGATAGCCGTACAGATGTTCGACCAACAGGTATCTGTTCTATATGGCCAACTGAAGACAACTTATTCTTTAATGCTGTTTTAGAGCAAGCTTAGATAATATGAAAGACTCTTGCATTTGAGGTCCACTCCATTGGTCCATTGCCTGTACTACACTCGCTTGAATGAAGAATGAAGAAGATGCAGCGTTCACCATGGCTCCTTCAATGTGCTGATCAGCATGAGTCCGGAGGGACCGTCCCCCAACAATCAAACATTTCTAGGCCATCAATGTTAAAGTCCCGGAGAACTCTTTTAAGACAGATGGTAATGCCAAGGTACATCTTCTCAAGTAAAATTTTTTAGAAAATAATAAACAGTGAACCAGAATAAATCAAAAATATTACAAAAAATATAAAATTAGGACTGCATAGAGGCATCCTAGCAATCCTGAGCATATAGCGTTTCGACTAAGTACATTTGTTCATAGGGACAAATACATCCAGCTTCCCCTAAATAAGACTTGATTGGCATAGGTGGTGAGTGACCTTCAGCCATCTTCTGTTGTACTCAAGTACGTGTAAACGGAGGGATCTCATCCTCTATCCAGAAAGGCTGTTCATAAAGCCAGATTAATTGGACCTTTGCTAATATATGTGGATGGCAGATGTTGTTGGACAGCCAGCTATATACCACTTTGCCGCATTCAAAACATGTGTTAACCATTTCTTCTCCACCAATGTTCCCCGCACGACTGTTCAATAATGCAAATTTTTGTATCCAGAGTTATACGAAATATATTACAAAACTCGGTCCTAAAATTGCTTAACAGAGGACAGACGATCTTAGAGACTTATAAATTGGCATTATCCTGTTTCTAAAGTTACCACAGAACATGACTCTGGCTTATACCCTCATCTCGAAAAGGGTTGAAATTCTGATATAATACAAAATAAATAACCTGCTTTCTACATTAATACTGCTTTCACATCCTAAAAGGGGTTCTCAGGCGTTCAATATCCTTAGGTGTGGGTTCGACTGCCGGGAAAATGCTGATCAGCCACGGCGTTCTCATAGCTTCCCAGGCACAAATCGATAGCGCCTGTGCCGGGATTGCAGTTCCAGTCCAATTCAAGACAATTTAACCGAGTTGCAATCCCAGGCACAGCTACTATGGATTTGTACGGTGCTGTGCCTGATAAACATTGAAGAGGCCACAGCGTCCATTGCCGTGGCCCCTTCAGTCAGCTGATTTGCGGGTGTGCCGGGAGTCGGACCCCCACAGATCTGATATTGATGATCTATTGGAAGAACAGACTATCAAAATAAATTGCCTGGAGAACCGAGATAAAAAAGAGGGAAAAACATGTTCTGAGAAGGTCAACATAGATGAAGATAATCTATCAATTTCTCAGTATTCTCTGATAATGAGTGCTCAGATGCTGTTATCCCTGTACCCCTGTATAGATGCATAAGCTATTCCGGGTCAATAAATAGTCTTATCATTGAGTTGGAAATTTTATATGAAACGTAGAAGTCCTTTGATCTGGATGTTAAGGTCTAAAAGTACAAGTCAAGGTGTTTTTGTGTTTAATTAGCATCAGGGTCAGAAGGACATCTGCAAAGATCAGCCTGGAAACTAGGTACAGCCATTAACTTTGGTGAACCTCCAGATAGTAATACTGGAGGGCACCTTTTCAAAAAGTTTGATTTAAATGGGTTTTCCAGGAATTTATGCTAATGGTCAATTCTTAGGATTAGCTATCAATAAGTCATCGGTGGGGGCTCGACTCATGGGATCCCTACCAATAAGTACAGCAAGAGGGCTTCAGTTTCACTGTTGTTCCATTCACACACTCAATTGAATAGGCCAAGTTTGGAATAGGCTGAAGTGCAGCAACCCTTTTGTTCTGCTGATTTTGGAAGCTCAGGTGTCGGACCCAAAGCAAACATACATTAATGGCCTATCCTAGGGTTAGACAAACAAAGTAAATTCCTGGAAAAGCACTTTAATCTTCAAAATGTCATATACACCTAAAATCCACCATCCAGCTGGCCCCACTGAAGATGGCACACCAATTGTCTTGGGATAAACAAGGATCAGGCATGTTGGCTTTCAAAAAGCCCAATTCTTTCTTGTGCCAGGACACAAGCGCTACCAGAGGTGACAGACATTGGCTTATTCCCCCATCCCCTATGGCAGTAAATATGTATTATGGGAAGACTGGGGAGATAGCTGTCGGCTAAATAAGTATTAAGCCGCATAAACCGGACCCTTCCCCCCTCATTTTCTCAGACAGTCCTTGTTATTAATGAAAGGAATAGGAGATATGAAACCATTAGCTGGAATAATATATAGTCAATTTTAATTGTACTATTAAATCAGAAAATTATAATTCACTGTGACAGGTCCACTTCAGTTATTATCCGCTGTTACAAATAACGCTTAATTTCTCTTTAGTATCATTAATTAATTCATCCAGTCGGACCAAGAACACATTTTTACTTTATTATGCCAGTTATTGCCTGACTAACCCCTTTGCCTTCAATCTTGGTTGAAGCATTTTCCTGATTAATCTGCAGGTCAAACAGGCCAATGAAGAGAATCAAACAATTGTCTAATGGCATTTCTAAGGTCAACTGGCTAATGTAGAATTGTTATTACAGGCAAATCAAATGTCATTTCCACCATTTATCTATATTTCTTTATATATATATTTCTACACTTGTCCTTTCTGATAACTTTCTTGCAGTGTATTTATGATCCATACATGATATTGGTTTCAGTTCCTCCACAAAGCATGACAAACAGACTGCACATTTTAAAGGGGTTGTCTGACTGGAAAACCAATTTTTAAAAACTCTAAATAGAATTCTAGCTATAGTCAAGATAAAGAGCAGCTACAAAGAGCATCTCTCTCTTGGAACAGGCATGTCTGAGCATTACATAGAAAAGCTAATGGAATTTGATGGGCATCGTGTAATGCTCCATTTCCCCTGTGGTGGTGCTGTAGGGAAATTAAACTCCTGCTGCAGTGTTCCTTCATATATTACAGCTGATCACTACGGGTCACCCTGTGATCAGCTTTTCATCCAAGGGCTCATCTAACAAAATGGAATTATTCAAAAGAAGACAATCTTTTTAAAACAAGAGATAGAAAATACAGGCTACCAAATCACAACTCAACGAATCGATCAAGAGGGGTAAAAAAATTTAACATGCAGTGTGTTCATTTTTTTTTTATAGTTTCAATGCTCACAAACTTGTAATTGAGTTGATGACATTGTTGAAGATCTATTACAGTATAATATATATTATATTGTATGCATTAGTTAAAATCACATATGTATCTGCAGCATTTTTATATTTCATCCATGACACTAATCAATGTACTTAAATTGTGAATTAAATAATTCTAATTTGATCATAATTAGTTTTAAGATCGCCCTGTTCTTTTTTTATGTTTTTGTATGGTAGTAATTATTTATTTGTTTCTGTTACTTACAATAGATCACTGTAAAAAAAAAACTGGATGTGCGGACCGTGTCTTTTTTATCTCTTGTTTGTATATATGTAAATTAAGTAATGGACATGACATTAAAGTAATTAAATGGGATGAAAATGGTGATTAGCATTGACAACTTGCAGCACTGGAACCATTTATGAACTGGATATTACTAGTTAGGAGTTTGTTTACATTGTATGTTTCTTCATGTCCGTTGTTCAGTGTAAGTGAGGCAGCAGCAAGTACACTTCAATGCAAAATCTCTTCAGAATATTCGCCACCTGTTCACAAGACATTTGCATTGGTAACATGCATATAGCGTAAAGTGTGCTGCATTATACGTATCGGTTCTTACATAACTACAGCGGCCACTTTTCCACAAGGGATAATGAAACAAGGAGCCATCAGACACTTGTAACGTGGGGTTACTGAAGTGGTTCCCCTTTGGTAGGTGACCTCCCTACTCAGCTCCGCACAGGACTTCCATCACGTCTTTCGACCTCCGATCCACCACCTCCACAGCCACCAGTCTCCCTCGCCTCTCCACAGAGGGACAAGCCTGCTTATGATTGTGACCAGATCCTGATACGCTAGTAAAAAAGAGAAGCAAATGCAAAAAGTGTGCTCACCAGATACGTCTTTGTGATATTTGTAGTTCCTCCATAGCGAGTGTAGCGGAGGGGAGCTTACAGCCTAACAAGAAAAATCCATATATGGAAGGAAAAAAGAAAGGATCTTCCAGCATATCCTTAAAAAGGTGTACGTTTGATCGGCAAACATAATTAAAATTCACAGGCAGAGAACAGCTTAAGCGTGTAGACACTTACATGTTTCGAATAGAGGTGTCCTTACTCATAGCTAACCTGTGCTAGCCTAACCTGTGCTAGCCTAACCTGTGCTAGCCTAACCTGTGCTCTGCCTCAGAATTTTAATTATGTTTGCCGATCAAACGTATACCTTTTTAAGGATGTGCTGGAAAATTCTCTCTTTATTCCTTCCATATATAGATCCCAATCCCTTCCTGCTCAGACTCACCACTAATGGTGCCAAAACCTCTTTATATGGGCTCTCTCTGTCCTGCCTGACTGTATGGTGTCACATCGCATCACTACGTTACGATGCCAGCCATCACCATGCTCTTCCAAGGCCTAGCCAAATCCTCTGAACCTCCTTTGTCACCCAAAAGCCTCTCATTTCTTTGTACAGTGACAGCATCGCAGGGCACCGCAGCCTGCCCACCAGCCAACCTGTAAGACAAAACATTGCATACAGTGCAACACAACATATTTACAGCAAATAAACAAACAGTCCATTTAAAGAGACAGGCAACCAATTTAATTAAACAAGCAGTCCAAAGGCTGCAAAATGGAGGTTGTACATTTCACCCTCCTTACACACTTCTACCATACTGCTAGTCTTGTCTTATGACTTTTTAACCTTCCCACAATCTAGAGTTGATATCTCCTCCCAAGTCCCTTACTTGCCCTGTACATTCCTAAGGCTGGGTTCACACGACCTATTTTCAGACATAAACGAGGCGTATTATGCCTCGTTTTACGTCTGAAAATAGGGCTACAATATGTCGGCAAACATCTGCCCATTCATTTGAATGGGTTTGCCGACGTACTGTGCAGACGACCTGTTATTTACGCATCGTCGTTTGACAGCTGTCAAACGACGACGCGTAAAAATACAGCCTCGTCAAAAGAAGTGCAGGACACTTCTTTGGACGTTTTTGGAGCTGTTTTCTCATAGACTCCAATGAAAACAGCTCCAAAAACGTACGTTTAAAACGGCACGAAAACGGCGGCGAAAAACGCCGCGAAAAATGCGAGTTGGTCAAAAAACGTCTGAAAAGCAGGGTCTGTTTTCCCTTTAAAACAGCTCTGGATTTTCAGACGTTTTTGGTCACTACGTGTGCACATACCCTAAGGGTATGTGCACACACACTAATTACGTCCGTAATTGACGGACGTATTTCGGCCACAAGTCCCGGACCGAACACAGTGCAAGGAGCCGGGCTCCTAGCATCATACTTATGTACGATGCTAGGAGTCCCTGCCTCGCTGCAGGACAACTGTCCCGTAGTGTAATCATGTTTACAGTACGGGACAGTTGTCCTACAGCGAGGCAGGGACTTCTAGCATCGTACATAAGTATGATGCTAGGAGCCCGGCTCCTTGCACTGTGTTCGGTCCGGGACTTGCGGCCGAAATACGTCCGTCAATTACGGATGTAATTAGTGTGTGTGCATATACCCTAACAGTGTCAGTCATAGACTATTTCAAGTTGTTACTGCATGATCGAATTAACAATGTTTTATGTTGGGTGCCACCAATCTCTTCTTTTGGTCATGAATGAAGGAGCATGGTGACTAGGAGCTGATATAATATGAAGTGGTTAACAGTTATTACAGTCCTGGCAGAAAATATTCCTTAAATATATACAAGTTTAGAATAGATTGTGGTTTTGATCACAAGTGACCGTACACATGGCATATGATAGCTGTTAGTCAAAGTCTTGATGCCGCCATTAACATACATAGTAGGCCTATGGCGGAAGGAGAGCTGAATGGCTTCTAGGAAACTTTGGCACCTCTTATCTCTCAGAGCAATAATATTCTTCTGGACTGAGAATAGCGAGCCAGAGGCGCAGTCAATACATAATAATGCAGGGTCCGACTGGCACACCAGAGTACCAAGCGATCCTCTTCGGTCCAGGCTCTGACGCAATAATGGGCCCCTAATAAAAAAGGGCCCCGAAGCATTAGAAGACAACTCCATTTGGATCTGACTTTGCATCCAAGCACTTGCTACTAGCTTCTATCTCATATGGACTCATTCACAAATAACAATACTGATGATACGTTGAGCGTGTGCAATGATAACAACAAAGTTTAAAATGTAATTAGAAGTGGATATGCACAAATTCTGTATATATGTATACTGTATTTTTCCCTGGTGGGCCCAAGTTTGACACTGCGGTGTCAGCAAAACCCACAGAAAATGATAGGATCTGCAAAAAAAAATCTTCTGCATGGGCAGATCTATGCACAAGTCTGGTCTGTTCCCATTTGGATTAAAATGTATTCTGTAAGTTCTTTAGTTCTGCCTAGTTTGTCTGTGGGACTTCTTAACAGAAAGGGTGCAGTGTTCTGTGAAGAGTAAGGTGTGGAGCGTTGATGTCCTTTCTAACGTCACTAAGTACAGGTGTGGCTACCATGAAAGTTCATGCAAATGCACATGATTTCATTGTTGTGAAAAGGTACACTCTAATAATTTTTTGGATGTGCCACCCTGCCCTTCATCTTACAAATACATGGGGTATAAAAGTCAATTGGCCAGGATGTTAAATCAATGCTCTGAAAAATGTAGACACAATGTACTTGGTGCCTGTCTAGAAAACCAGCCCATGGAGGATCAGTCCGGTGTGATGGAAGGAAAACTATATGTATCTATTGATTAGAAAAAAAAAATCTAATTCATGTCACATTGGATCTATATAAGCAAACGGGAATTAACCCCTTCCCGCCGCAGCCTTTCTCCAGATTTTCATTTTTTCCTCCCCACCTTACAAAAGCCATAACTTTTTATTTTTCCTTCGATATAGTCCTATGCGGGCTTGATTTTGGCGGGACGAGTTGTAATTTTTCGTAGCGCCATTCATTGTGCCATATAATGTACTAGGAAACGGGAAACAAGTTATTTGTGGGGTAGAAAATGAAAAAAAACTGTGATTCCTCCATTGTTTTTTGTGCTTCGTTTTTACGGAATTCACTGTGCAATTAAAACAACATGTTAGCTTTATTCTGTGGGTCAATACGATTACGGCGATACCAAATATATATAGTTTTTTCTATATTTTACTAAGTGTAAAAAATAAAATTCTGAGAGCCATAACTTTTTCCGTCGATTAAGTGGTATGAGGGCTTATTTTTTGCGGGATAAGCTGTCGTTTTTAATGATACCATTTTGGGGTATATGCAACATTTTTATCACTTTTTATTTCATTTTTTTTGTGGGAGATTAGGTGACCAAAAAAGAGCGTACACAGTGCGGGTTAAATAGTGATATATTGTAATAGTTCAGACTTTTACGGATGCGACGATACCAATTATGTTTATTTTTTTTTACTATACTCTAGGGGGAAAATGGGAAAAGGGGGGTTTTTTTAACTTTTAAAATACTTTTACATAAAAAAAACAACTTTATTTTTACTTTTTTTATTAGTCCCTCTAGGGGACTTCAACAAGTGATTGTTAGATCGCTTGCACTATATACTGCAATATCAATGTATTGCAGTATATCCTGATTCTGACAGGCATCTATTAAGCCCTGCCGGTGGCAGCGCTTAATAGGTGCACAAAGATGGCGGACCTGGGGGCTTTCATTAGGCCCCAGGCAGCCATAGCAACCATCGCCACCCCGCGATTGTATTACGGGGGGCGCGATGACCTGTTAGAGGGGGTCGCCCCCCTCTTTCTAACGATTTAAATGCCGTGGTCGCTATTGACCGCGGCATTTAAAGAGTTAAACGAGCGGGATCGCGCTCGAGTGCAATCCCACTTGTTATTCTGAAGTGTCGGCTGTAACATACAGCCAATACCCGCATCGTGTGGAGCGAGCTCACTCCGTGAGCCCGTTCCATACTTCCCCTACCCGACTTTGGCGTATGGATACGTCAAATGTCGGGAAGGGGTTAATAACACAATATTTGGTATTTTAAAGTGGTTTCAGGCCCCGTAAAGCATTTTCAAGTGGCTCAAAATATCTAACATGCTTACTGCTTAAAGGGTTTTTCTGGACATTTTTTATTGATGGCTTAAAAACTGACTGAAGCCACTTTGGCGTTCGTCCCCATAGCTTTTTCCCAGTTTACAGGCACAGCGCCGTACACATCCGGAGCGGCTGTGCCTAGGATTGCATTTTCGGTACCGTTCAAGTGAATGAGACTGAGCTGCAATCCCAGGTACAGTCGCTACCGATGTGTACGGCGCTGTGCCTGGTAAACACTGAAGAGGCCGCGGCCATTCAGGACTGTAACAATGACCATACAGCTGGATTATTCTAGATCAACCTATGAGGATATTTTTTTTATTATTATTATTGTTGTTGCTATTATTATGGTAGAACTGTTTTGCATTCCATGTGAACTAGCATCTTACAAAAATGGTCCCTATTTTGGATTAGTAGGATATTTCCTAATAGTCTGCCATTTTCTAAAATATTAAAGGATAAGTGAATCACCAATAGTCTTGACAATTTGATAATCCCGCCACAGATTTGAACATTTTACTGTATTATATTTGTAGTGCTAATCTACAGCATATTTCCAGATCTTCATTGGAGCTTGTAAAGGTATTGAAAAAGTCAATATTTGAGGCATCAAGATCGATGTGTCCATCTATGGCCATTTTAATATTGGAAAATTCTAATAACAGCAGCCTACATAACTGCCTCTGCCAACAGCTTTCACACCTTGATATGCAAATGTTTTTGGAGATATGAGAAGTAAAGCTGCGTTGATAAGGCTGAGGTTTTTTTTGCACTTCCTGTCAATAATCCCATTGAATAAAATTACAGCCAGCCTCTCCCCAGCCTGGGAACAATGGTTCATACAGAATTGCTCAACAAATGTGGGATTCCCCAAAAATTTAAAAAATGAAATTTGTAGAAACAAGCGCAGGAGTTGCTCTGGATTATATACTATATTTAGAATATTAATTTGACACGACTCGGCAGTGGCGTACCTGCAGTACAGCAAGTGTCCATGTTTGCTATGTGGTCCTTGCTTGTCATGACACTGTCATAGCAGCTACCTGCAGCTGCCACTAGGGGGAGCACACTGTATACAAATTTATACTGCAATTAGTGCCCCCTAGTGGTGGCTGCATGCAGGCAGAATTATATTAATTCTCAAACCAGAAAAACTGAGCTTTCCTATAAAGACATATGAAATAAATCAGAACAGAAATAGTGGACCATAAGTTTTATAAAGACTTAATACATTTGTTTGAGCTCTCTTTCTTAAAAGTTTTAATATTACAAGTTATGGACAGTAGATTACAGGAGATAGGTCATTGATCCAGGGATTCATTCTAATATAATTAGAGTCAGGAAGGATTTGTTTTCCCTTACATGAGGAAAATTTGACTCCTACCTCATGGGGGGGGGGGGGTTACCTTCCTCTGGATTAGAAGGACATCTTTTTTTAAACTTACAAATTATGTATGTGACTATGTATATGGGGCCTTTATTATTTCTGTGTATGCATCTGGGTTTTAAGAACCACTGCACCTCCATTGATGAGGTCTGATATCATAAAACTTCTGTGGAAATTGTCCTAAACACTGTTTGTATACAAATTTAGTGTTGGTCCTCAAAATCTGTTTCGGGGGAGGGGGAAATATTAATATAGAAACAGTATTACAATCTAAAAATAATTCTTGTGCTCGTTTCAATAAATTTGGAGAAATCCCTTAAATAGTGTAAAAGTTATATATAAAACTGTTGTATCGATGATATGTAATATAGGAAGATTTATTAACGAATGGGATTACCGCTTATCATAGATGCCGTGCATTGAATTCTGTTTGTCATATTAACTCAGAATTATATACATGCATATTATCCTTCACTGATCTTATTAAATAACTAGATATAATTTATAACCATTACTGTATGTGTTATATGAACTGCAATTTCCTCCGTTTAGAAATTATCGGATAATGTAAATAAAGTAACAGAGACTCATTCTCTTTAGTAAGGGATTTACTAGGAAACAATAAATCTCACATTTCCAGAATTTTTTTTGATGTAGAGCTGAAAATCCATTAAACATATTTTTAATTATGAAAATACATTAAAACAGCAGGGACATGGCTTAGAAGGGGGTATTACACTTTATTGCATGTCCAATATACCTTGCAAAGCAAGAATTCATCTTTACGGCAACATTCCACAACCCCCATGGGAACCGAAATGCACTGCAAAATACAGCTACACTGATTAAAGAATGAAGACATAGTAGAGTTATATATAGTCCTGGGCACGGGGGCCGAAGTCTGATCCTGAAACACTCTGCATGTACCATCCATAAATAAATACTATAAAATCATGAGGTCTCATCTGACTGTGAAGTGGAAACAGTAAAACTCAGATTATAGATATTAGATACAAATATAAAAGTGGGTTCCCATATTAATCCAGTGAAATCGAAAAAGTGAACCATCTAAGGCTATGTTCACACGGCATATTTTGCCGAGTTTTTTGACGCGGAAACCGCGTCGCAAAACTCGACAAAAACGGCCCGAGAACGCCTCCCATTGATTTCAATGGGAGGCGTCGGCGTCTTTTTCCCGCGAGCAGTAAAACTGCCTCGCGGGAAAAAGAAGCGACATGCCCTATCTTCGGGCGCTTCCGCCTCTGACCTCCCATTGACTTCAATGGGAGGCAGGAGAAAGCGTATTTCCCGCTGTTTTATGCCCGCGGCGTTCAATGGCCGCGGGCGAAAAACGGCGCGATAATCGCCGCGAAAATCCCCGTGCAGGGAGAGGAATATCTGCCTCAAAGTTCCAAACGGAATTTTGAGGCAGATATTCCTCCCCCAAAATACTCTGTGTGAACATAGCCTAAGACCCCTGTTAACATGGGAGTTATGGAAACAGCATAGCCCAGCGAATTCGTCTGTTTCCTGGATCCCTTCCTGCTCTGCACTGATTTCCTCCATAGATGCGGCTGCCAGCAGCGACTCCCCAGGCAGCACGAGGTCTGAAGACCCCCATTTAGGAGATAGGTGCTGGTCTTAGAGGTGGGACCCACATCTTTTAGATATTTAACTCCTATTCTTTGGATATGCCATTAATGTCTGTAGTGAGACAACCCCTTTAAGACAGCACCTAAAATGCTGAATAAAATTAACACCTTTTTATTTTAAAAAAAAGTTAATAAAGTAGGGCTACACTGTATGGATCAGCTCCATGTAAATAATCAAGGGCATAACTAGGGGGGTTTGGCAAGTCTTTTGCCCAGGTGCTAGGTTTCGGAGGAGGGTGCCAACAAGCCACCCTACATTGGACTGGATATTTAGATACTGGCTAGGGCACCGAACTGAATCCTTGCCAAAGATGAAGGAAATTCTAGCTATGACTCTGAAACAAGCAAACCCCTAGCCATGGATAAGGTCCCTGGGGTCAGCTCTTGAAGGTCAATTTTTTGCAGCAAGTATATTAGCAAATTATTAAAAATGTACACACAGAAAATTTGACTGAAATCTGTCGTGCCAGGTCATGAAAACGCTCTTTTTCCAGTCAGCGCTAGAGAATACCACTTTAAATGTACCATATAATAAAAACATACCGTATACCGCTCTATAGTACTACAATAACTAACTTCAGTGTTTCTATCCCTGTATGATATAAAGAGTCATTGCAGTCTCACGTGGGATTTCTTCGATCGTCTACTTTATGTGACGGGTAAGTGTGTATATATTCAGTCACAGCATGGCACTAGAAATTTCATTTTCTGTTTATAGAAATCCTCTCCACTAAAGGAAGCACTCAATCCTGGGAATGATTGATTTAATCCGCCGTCTTACAGAAAGCACACATGAAGTTTACTGGCTAAAAGCACATCAAACGGGAAAACCAAGCCAAGCCCTGACAGGTTAATCTTCAAAAACAGCAAGTCGTGTTCCTGACATTATGTGCAACTTCATACGTGTGAAGGTATTAGATCTCCAGCTGGGAATCTGACATCTTTTGGGTCAGAGTAGATACAACAGAATTACATGTTTCACTGCCTCCCAGAGTGCACTGCTCCAGCACGTGCAGAGTTTTAAATGGGAAAATATATTATTTAGACAAAAATACTATGGGGGTCCAGAAAAACTGTAGTTGCTGAAAACTAACAGAGGGATAACAAGGTCATTGGAGCAGACGCCCTCCAGAGATTTTAGATTTAGTTCCAACATGGGTGAAAATTTTCAAATAGAAGCTGTGGTTAAAGGGATACTCCTATTGTAGAGCTAGGATGTGCCATCAGTTTTCGCCCTCTGGGATGCCAACTGAGAGTGAACAGAGAGTAGACCATAAGTAGATCTCAACCAGCGCTGCTGCCCCTACATTTTCAGGTTTGGTAGGGGTTCCACCGATCAGAAAGTGGTGGCATATCCTGTTCACTTGCATTATGGTTTCAGTCTACGCTCCTCTTCCTTGCGCCTTCGTTTCGTTGAAAATATGGCCGGAAGCTGAGGCCGGAAGTCGTCATCTTACTGTCCGGCAGCGGCTTCCGGCCCACATGAAAATGGTGCCGGATTTCGCTCTACGAACGAGCTTAGTTTTCATCTGTGTGGGAGCGGCGCATGCGCCGTTCCCACACAGACTGCGCATGCTTCGGAGAATGAAACGGCTCCCGTTCGCATTCTCTATGGGGTTGTATGCGCCGTATAGCATCTCTGTATGTGTCGTTAATCGACGCATACAGAGATTTAAAAAAAAATGTCAGCCCCCATAGAGAAGTAAAAGTAAGAACAAAATAAAAAGTATAACATGAGAACACAAGTAAATAAAATGTATATTAATATCATATTAAAAGCAATATAATAATAGTAAAAAAAAAATCATGACACCTTCCCTTTAAGGAGTCACTAAAGTCAACCATACGCATTAGATCTTTTCTGAGATCGCGCAACCAAGTATACATGTTTATTTCAATGAGGAGGGGGAAATAAGCCGCTACCAGACAACTCAGGCAGCGGCTTATTTTTCTGCGGAACAAAGAATTGGCAATGTTAAAATAAAATCCTACAATCCCTTGACCCGGGGATGGATCCAGGATTGCAATCTAAGGGGACAAGGATTTTGCTATGTTTAGTTGTGGCCCTTGCTACTCCTTTCAATACATAAGACACACCATCAACACAAGATGGAAATTAAAAGTTTAACACAGAAGCAGCAGATTACACAGTTAGCATCAAGTGTACACTCCCACCATAGAAAAACCAATATAACCAATAATACCGTCATACAGTGACCATATAACGGTCAGATAGCAGTTCTACACAGGTGGTCTGCAGAGTATTATCACACTGCAGACCATACAAGAGAATACAACACTAGGTGGTGTACAGCCCCCTGAAGGTGAGTCGCGGTGACGATGGTATGAAGACAGGAGATTTCTTGTTAACTCAACTTTACTAGGCCGGTGTAAACAGCACACCAGACCACAGCAGGAAAAATAACAAAACTTCTAAATAAGAGAGGCACAGTCTCTCTGCTGAGACAGGTAGATATGGCTGGCTGGCTCACTCACTTTGTCACATACAGAGCCAAGGTTATTTTAGACCAGAACTCTAAATTAATTCCCACCCCAGACCGGACTCTTAAAAAAATTAAGCCCCCTGAACACTAAAGTAATTTAGACCACTGAACCTTAACCTCTTCAGGACTGAGCCTGTTTTGGCCTTGTGGACGCAGCCGATTTTTTCAAATCTGACATGTGTCACTATATGTGGTAATAACTTGGGAATGCTTTTACCTATCTAAGCGATTCTGACATTGTTTTCTCGTGACATGCTCTTCTTTATGTTAGTGGAAAATTTTGATCAATAAGTTCAGTATTTGTTTGTGAAAAGCACCAAATTTTAGAGAAAATTTGCAAAAATCAGCATTTTCCTAAATTTAAATGTATCTGCTTGTAAAACAGATAGCAATACGACACAAAATATTTACTAATTAACATTTCTAATATGTCTACTTTATGTTGGAATCGTTTTTTGAACATCCTTTTTTTTCTAGGACGTTACAAGGCTTAGAACTTTAGCAGCAATTTCTCACATTTTCAAGAAAATTTCCAAAACCTATTTTTATAGGTACCAGTTCAGTTGTGAAGTGGCTTTGAGGGCCTTATATATTAGAAACCTCCATAAGTCACCCAATTTTAAAAACTGCACCCCTCAAAGTTTTCAAAACAGCATTTAGAAAGTTTCTTAACCCTTTTGGTGTTTTAGAGGAATTAAAGCAAAGTACAGAGGAAATGTACAAATTTTTTTTTTTGTCAGAAAATCCATCTTAATCCATTTTTTCTGTAACAGAAAAGTACACGTGACTTTTTGATCCCTATTTATTAAAATTATTTGGAGCTGAAGTGACAAAAACTAGCGATTCTGGTATCGTTTTTTTTATATCGGTCATCGTGTGGGATAAATTACATTATATTTTTGTAGTTCAGGCCGTTACGGACGCGGCGATACCAATTATGCATAGTTTATTTATTTTTTTCAAATAATAAAAGGACTTTATAGGGGAAAAAGGGCGATTTTTTTAAAATGTTATTATACCTGTCAGTTTCACACTGGCAGGGGGCATATTAGGTCCTGCCTCTGGCAGGACCTAATCGCCTTCCATAGATGGCAGACCGGAAAGCAACAATAGCAACAATTGGCCCCCGCAATCGCGTAGCGGGGTGCCAATATTGTTGTAACAACTAAAATGCGGCGGTCGCTATTGACTGCCGCATTTAAGGGGTTAATCGGTTCGGATGACCGCTGTGATCCCTCCCGATGTTTTCCCCCAGTACTAAGGCTGCTAGTAGCAGCCCGTACTGGGAGATGCGGGACTGTGGGGATCGCCTGTGTGCTCTGTTAGAAGCACAAGTAGATTAACGGGCTGCAGGCACAAGGACCAGTGCTGCAGCCCGTTAATCTATGTGGGGTGGTCGGGAAGGGGTTAACTGCATTCAGACCCTAGACCCCAGCACAATATTAATACAGACCCCAAACTTAATTTAGACCCCATAGCAAACCCCAAAATTAATTCAGACCCCAGTAAACACCATTAACTTATTTCAGACCCCAGGCCAGAACTCTAAATTACTTCAGACCTTAGACTAAACCCCTAAATTAATTCAGACCCCTAAATTATTTAGACCCCAGACCTCTAAATTAATTCAGACCTCAGACAATCAAATTACTTAAGAGCCCCTAAATACAGACCCCAAACCAGACCCCTAAATAACTTCAGACCCCAGACCAGACCCCAAAATTACTTTAGACCCCAATCCAGAACCCTAAATAAAGTCAGAAACAAGACAAGACCCCTAACTTACTTCCATACCAAGTGCAATGGTGCATACATACACAGATTTGTGCGTTTTGGCACAACAGTTGTTATTTGCATTTATTCTTTAGGATCTTTTTCTTACAATAATGATCTTATAAATTGGTTTACAGAAGGACCATTGCAATTCATACTTAATATAAAGATTTTGGGGTGGTTTTCAGTTTTGGCATAATAATTGGGTTTAGAGAAGTTGTAGTCACAACCGGCCCTCATGCTTGGTAGCGCCACATATCTGTATAGTGGTACGATATGTGGATAAACATAAGGCTTAAAGAATCACCACTGCCCACATATGAGGGTCTCATCAATAAAAAGTTATTTTAAAGAGATATAATGCTAAATGTGCAATAATGTAATTGCGATAACTCACCATACTCCATCACAAATTCATCACAGATTTTCTGGGCAGATTCCCACCAGAAAATTTTGCAACAATTTACAGCACAATACATGTGGATGGATTTTTAAAAACCGTATGATGATGTCGATTTTAAATTCCGGAGCACGCCTATTCTGTTACTAAAAATATATTCACAGCGGATTTCACCCTTCCGCAACTAACGCATGTCATTTTTGCCATGTATTTGATGCGAAATCTGCGGCACATTTTTTTCCACCACGTCTGGACTTTATAATAGAGTATATATAAAGTTAAAGGGGTTTCCTAGGATTAGAAAAACATTTCTGCTTTTTTTTCTTGCCCATGGGCTGTGTCTGGTAATGCAGCTCAGCCCCACTTGAGGCATGGACTAGGGTGGTGCTGTTTCTTGAAAAAAAAAAAAAAAAAAAAAAAACAACACACCCTTTGGTCCTAATTGACATCTTTTGATCATTGCAGGAAAATTCTATGACAAAATATATTTAAGGATAAAAAGTTGTAAACAACTTTGTAACAGCATCAAAAGAAACTGAAGGATTTACCCGGATACAGTTGTAAGGGTACGATATTTAACATATAAGGAGTTGTTCATATCTGCGTTGGGCATTACGTTGTTCTGCTCCGTCAGAGGAGTACAACAAGGGAATGCCGACCGCGAAGGTTCCGTTGCAACACAGACACCGCCAGCGGCTGACGGAACCCATTGACTTTAATGGTTTCCGTCTGCTTTTTGTAGATTTACCATAGCGCAGCATGCAGCGCTATTGTTTCCGGTACTTTCTGCTGGATCTGCGACGGAGGCCCCTAACGGAGCCTCCAACGCAGATGTGAACAGCCCCTGATATTAAAGCCTCCTCTTTCTTTTACTACTTAAGCAATAGGGCAGTTTAAAGTGACTAAAACTTGCCTAAGGGACAAACAACTTTTTTGTATCACAGGGAAACAAGTGTTGCAATTACATCAAGATGTTAAGTGAAAGGAGACAACAAGTTTAAACTTGTAGAGAATAAAAGAAGAGTCTGTTCAGGTTTTATAAGCCATTTAATACATGTTTTACCCAGAGAACAAATGTTTCCTTTCAAAGAAAGTAATTCACCCTTTTTTCATAGTTAACTTCCAGCTGTTTGGAAAGTGATCTGCATCACGCTGTTTCTCTATATATCTATTTATTACATTTCTCCAGTCATATCAGCATGAAATTAGGGGGCCCATATTTCACGGGTATTTTAACTGCAGTGTAACATAAGCTCTAAATGAGTCCAAAATGGATCGGTGTGACACCTTTTGAAAAGTTGAATCACTATATTACATTTCCATGACCCAGACTTTTCAGTCTGACAGTAATATAATGTAACGATGCTAATGCTAACTTATCAGCGAGGCAGAGTAACAGAGATATATGGCGAAGTTATGAGGTCAAGTGCGGCAGAGCTGTGTACATGGAGCCTTACAGCAGCGCACAGTCCCTATGGCTCCATACTATGATGCCGCAGGAGCTCGGTGTGCTGCCATACAGTGCCTATCGACTTGCCTACTTTTGGGAAAATATACCAGGGACAATTTGTCAGTGGCAAGCAGAGCACCATATTTTTGGGTGGTTTAGGAAAACTCCCCATTTTCCAGGAGTCTCCCAGAAGTTCTGGGAGTATGGGCAAGAATGTTTATTACTACAATATTCTCTGATATGTGGCATCTGATGGAACAATACTTTTACCGACAAATTCTGTATGAATAAAAAAACATAACCTTTTTATGATTCCATATGAAATTGGAGACATCCTGTACGTTTAGTATGGGATGGCCCAGTTATTATAGTATTATGAATAGCTGGAATACACCCATGTGCATGATGTGGTGATATTGATGTGATTTTTGCAGAATTTTTCTATCATTTTTATACATATAGTTATCGCTTTTTTAGAATTGTAAGGCTGGATTCACACGAGGTCATTACGTCCGTAATGGACGGAACGTATTTCGGCCGCAAGTCCCGGATCGAACACACTGCAGGGAGCCCGGCTCCTAGCATCATAGTTATGTACGACGCTAGGAGTACCTGCCTCTCCGTAGAACTACTGTCCCGTACTGTAATCATAATTTCAGTACGGGACAGTTGTCCGGCAGCGAGGCAGGGACTCCTAGCATCGTACATAACTATGATGCTAGGAGCCCGGCTCCCTGCAGTGTGTTCGGTCCGGGACTTGCGGCCCAAATACGTTCCGTAATGTGCTTGTGTGAATCCAGCCTTAGGCTTATAGTTTGTAAAAACACCCCAAAAAAAGAGTTTTTAAATACTAGTTAATTTCTCTGGTAATCATATAGCGTTTCCCATAAAATAGACTTTTGTATTGTGTTCGTCATCAACTACCTTTAATTTTGATATATGACACTTCCCATTTTGGGTAAGTGGGTTAGGGCTAGCAATAAAGCAACGATTGTTGTGGGGTGGTTTTTATAAATTGACACCTGGGTGTTACAATTCCCCTCGTCAATTGGACGAGTCCCTACACAGTCTGAAAGGGTCCAATCAGCACTGACAGTGTTATACTTTATAGGGACACACCCTATTAACAAGAGGAATGGTAACACCCAGGTGTCAATTTATTTACACATTTCCAGGAGCTATAAAAGAAGAAAAGCACAACACAAAGTTGTAAGAAAAGATGTTCCAACATTGTTATTTTTAGGGCATGGCAAGTATTAACTAAAACAGACATGTCAAGAGAGTGGACAAGTTCTCTTTAAAGTGTAACTAAAAATTCGACAAACTTCTGACATGTCATAGTGACATTAAAAGAATAGTAAGGATGCACTCCTTATCGTTGGTGCTATTGTAGGTTCGGGTTGTACCCCACTAATAGAGATAGAAAACCTATAAGCACTCCAAGAACAAAAGGTCGTGTAGATTCCCAAGAGGAATTATTTATTTTTTATTCATTCCACAGGGTTCAGTATGTACAGAAAAAAGAGGTTTAAATGCAAGCGATCAGTATTAGACGTTTCGGCCCAACATAGGCCTTTCTCACATCTTATGCAGCGAATGTGAGAATGTGAATCTACAGGGGGGCTATATACAGGGGTAGGCTATATATGGAGCACTATAGGGGGAGCTATATGTGATGCACTATATACAGGGGTGGGCTACATGTGGAGCACTATTTATAGGGGGAGATATATGTAGGGCACTATCTACAGGGCTGGGCTATATGTGGAGCACTATCTACAGGGGGGCTATATTTGGGGCACTATATACAGTGGTGGCTATATGTGGGTACTATCTGCAGGGGTGGCTATATGTGGAACACTATCTACAGGGGGCTGTATGTGGGGCACTATCTAGAGGGGGATCTATTTAGGGCACTATCTACAGGGGGCAAGGTGTTTGGGGACACAGTGTATGGTGCTATTATAATTAGAGGTGGAGTGTATGGTGATATTATAATCAGGGACAGTGTATGGTGCTATTATAATTAGAGGTACAGTGTATGATCTGTATGATCTGCAGTGAGATGATGGGTGGTATGATATATTTTTTGGTGAAACAGCAACTCCCAGCATATCCTTACCATTGTTTGGGTCATGCTGGGAGATGTATACAATTTAGTGCAAACCTATACTGCAGGGGTTGCACTAAATTGAGCTGTATTCATGCTGGTGTTGTATTTATGTACTGAGCTTGGTTCTGGTGTTTTATATATGTACTGAGCTTGGTTCTGGCACTGTATATATGAACTGAGCTTGGTTCTGGTGCTGTATATATGTACTGAGCTTGTTTCTGGAGCTGTATATATGTACTGAGCTTTGTTCTGGTGCTGTACATATGTAATTAGCTTGGTTCTGGTATTGTATATATGTAGTGAGCTTTGTTCTGTATATACCGTGTTTCCCCGATAGTAAGACACCCCCGATTGTAAGACGTATCGGGGGTTTCAGGGGGGTCGGCTAATATAAGCCGTACCCCGAAAGTAAGACATATGTCTTACTTTCGGGGAAACACGGGGGTATTGCCGCCTGTGATGGCGCGGGTACTGAGACTGTACCCACGCGATCAGCGGCAGGAGCACGGCTGTTATACACAGCCTGGCTCCTGCTGCAACTGCCGGAATCGAAGCGCGCGCCGATTCCGGCAGTTTAACCCATTAAATGCCGCTGTCAATAGTGACAGCGGCATTTAATGTGTTTGACAGAGGGGGGAGCTCCCTCTGTCACCCCATCGGCGCCCCCGCAAACAAATCGCGGGTCGCCGTCGGGTTTCCATGACAGCCGGGGGTCTAACAAAGACCCCCAGGTCTGCCTTCAGCATCTGCCTGTTAGGCGATGCCGGAGGCATGACCTAATAGGTTGCCTGTCAGTTTTACACTGACAGGCAATAATGCTTCAGTATACTAAGTATACCAAAGCATTATATATGCGATCGGCACATCGCATAGTGAAGTCCCCTGGTGGGACTAAAAAAAAAAATGTAAAACAGTTAAATAAAGTTTGTGAAAAAAAAAAAAATAATAATTCGACAATTTTTTTCCAATATAAGACATACCCCGAAAGTAAGACATAGTGGGGCTTTTGGGGATAAAAAGAAAGTAAGACACTGTCTTACTTTCGGGGAAACACGGTAGAACTATATTGCTTGTAAAATTTACAAATGGCTTTTTGCTCGAGTTACATAAAAAAAAATGTGGCAAAAAATGCCACCTCATTGATTGTCAGGGAAAACAAACATGGCGAGGGGGAAGGAGATGTCGTGTAAGAGGTTTGGAGGGGAGGGCGCCAAACTGAATCTTTGCCCCGGGTGCTGGAGAACCTAGCTACGCCTCTGCATTTAGTTACACTTTAACCTTGTATATGCTGGGGGTCTAGGGAGAAACAAACGCCAAGCCTTTTTCTCCTGGTTGGTGGAACCCTACACCAAAATGGGGTGGCCTAGTTTGATATTTGGTATGGGATCCCTCTTTTCTGTGTACACTCAGTCATCCAGATATCCTAACTTATGTTTGGGAATGTGTGTGTAAAATATGTAAGTACTTTGGCAGGTCAATTGCTTTTAACAGTACAGGGCTGTGTCCCATAAAATAAATTCAGGTGACTATAAACAACAGAGGACAATGTCATCATGTATATATATTACCAAATGAATACATTATAGACCTTTCAGCTTAATGAAGTCTAGTGTGTGTCGTGTTACGATGAAGAAAAGATGAGGATCGCTACTTCAATAACCTAGATTTATCCCACTGTTAAAACGGTAGGTGATGCATCTAGCCGATGTTCGGTGTAGAAGTATTTTCCAACCGTGAGATTTAGATTTTTATAGATATAATTATACCCAAGACAACCAAATGTACAAGTTAGTTCATGTAAAATAAGGAGCTGATAACAAGCATAAGTATGTTTTACAAGTTTCAGATGCTTTACAGAATGAAGAATGACTCTGTGGCATTAAGAGGGGAACTCAAAATAACAGGTGGTTTAACATTTAACTTGGCCTAATTTGGGCCTTAAAGGGGTTTTCCCAAAAAGTACATGTATTCCCTATCCACAGAATAGGGGATACATGTGTGATCTCTGGGGGTCCGACCGCTTGGACCCCCAGTGATGTGAACGGGGGAACTTAAGTCCCCCGAGGTGCTCCATGAGAATGGAGCGCTATTGTGTATGCTCGACCAGCGCTCCATTTATTTCTATAGGACTGTCTCCAGCAGCTACATAGAAATGAATGGAACGCTGGTCAAGCATGTGCAGTAGCACTCCATTCTCATGGAGCACTTCGGGGGACTTTTGGTCCCCCGTTCTCCTCATCGGTCCCCAGCGATCACACATGTATCCCCTATCCTATGTATAGGGGATACATTTGTTTGTGGGAAAACTCCCTTAAGGACGCAGCAATTTTATGTTTTTTTCATCTCCGTATTCTAAAAGTCATACCTTGTTTTTTACAGTGACGTAGCTTTATGGGGACTTTATTTTTTTGCAGGACAAGCTGTTTTTTTTTTAACCATTTTGAGGCACATACAACTTTTTGGTTACTTGTTATTCCTTTATTTAAAGTCATGATAAACAAAAAAAAGCAATTCTGCCATCGTTTTTTGTTTAACTTTCTTAATGTTTACTGTGCGGCAGAAATATTGTAATAATTTTATAGTACTGGCCGTTACCGATACAGTGACATCTTCTCATAATAAAGCATTTTTTAAGGAAAAAGAGGTGGGTTTTTTGTTAGTGTTTTTTTATTCATAACACTTTATTTAACTTTTTCTCAATATTGTTTAATCCCAATATGATATTTCACATGCGATTGTACACTGTACTACTTATGCCTGTCAGTATTAGGGTATGTCCACACCCCCCAAATAAAATTTGACAAAGTATTCCAGTTTCTTTTTTAGCTCTTTCACATGTGCACAGTGCACCATGCCAATAAAATAAAATGGTGTAATATCTCTGCCCTGTAAATGTAGCATTCCTTTTTTTTATGTGAGAAATGGGCACAGATTAGTGTACCAAATTAAAAAAAATGGTGTCATTTCGCTGCTCTGTATTTGGAGTACTCCAGGTTTTTTTTCTTATTTGACACATGAGCATAGTGTCATGCCAAATGAAAGAAATGTGTTTATCGTCCGTACATTCGGCATTGCACTTTTATCTGTGACTTTATCATAGTACATCTCCAAATAAAAAATGTATGTAATTTCACAGCTTTGCAGATGCAGCATTTCAGTCTTTTCATCTTAAACACAATAAACACTTAGTGTTGTCTGGCTGTTCTGCACATATACTATTGCAAGACAAAAAAAAGTGAACCTTTCAGAATTACCTGGATTTCTGTATTGATTACTAATAAAATGTGGTCTGTTTGTTATCGAAGTCACAATTATAGACAAATCTTGCTAAACTAATAACAGAAAGTGTCCAAAAATGCAACAAATTTTTGTGCAAATTGGCACAGTTTGAGACAATTTTGATGCTTGCATTTCACTAGTCACTTTTTAAAAGTGATCAGAAAAGGGGCATGCCAGAATGTGGCGTGACCTAAAATGCACCAATGTGCACCAAAGATTTCAGCAAAAAATGGCACAAACTTCTGACGCAAAATAAGCCAACTCAAAAGTAGTATAAGGAAGAGAAAAATGTCCAATAGGTCATGCAAGATTCGCCAAAATTATCAGGAAGCGTGCACCACTGTGATAGACTTAGCGCATTTTGTGCCTGCCTGGTCTATGCGTACGTGTCTAACTATGAGACAGCATTAGTAAATGTGAACAAGTAAGAAAAATGTGAGAAAAAGTAAGTGAACCCTTGAATTTAATAACCTGCTGAACCCCCTTTAGCAGCAATCACCTCCAGCATACGTTTCCTTTAGCTGCAAACAAGATTTGAACAACATTGAGGAGGAATTTTGGACCAGTCCTCCCTGGAAATGTGTTTCAGTTCATCAATACTTCTTGGATGCTATGCATACACAGCGCACTTCAGGTCATGCCATAGCATCCTGATAGAGTTAAAGGGGTTGCCGATCAACTGTTTGAAGGGGCTGCAGCGCTCGTACGGGTGTTGTTGCCACTTCACTTCTTTTACTGCTCACTCTGTGAATCACCAACACACTTGTAGCGGCGGTTCACAGTATTACATTCACTTCCACAGGAGGATGTAATACTGTGACCGGCAATATAAATGTGTCGGAGAGTCACAGTACGAACAGTAAAATAAATGAAGGGGAAGCAGCACTTGTACGAGTGCTGCGGCCCCTTCAAAACAGCTCATCGGCAGGGGGGGCCAGGAGTCTGACCCCGGCCAATCTTTAGGATAGGCCATACATTTTTTGGGACTGGACAACCCCTTTAGGCCGGGTTCCTACGGGTCGGATACTGCGCAGCGCATCCGACCTAGAACCCGCAGTACCTTCCGTCTGCAAAACCGCACCACATTGTGGTGTGGTTTTTCGAATGGAATTTCTGCTGCAGGAAAAAAAAAATTGTTTCATACTTACCCCCTCCCTCTTCTCTGCACAGTCCGGCCGCCTACAATGACGTTGCAGGTCATGTGAAGCTGCAGCCTGTGATTTGCTGCAGAGGTCACATGGGATGTAACCTCATCCCAGGAGGCCGGACTGCAGGAAGGAGAGACGTTTCCCTGAGTTGCGATTTTTGCGGTGGAATCACTGAGATTCCGCCACAAAAGTCACAACACTTGGCTTTCTGTTGCGGGTGTTGCGTCCCCATTGAATTCAATGAGGAGAACCTGCAACAGAAAATCAACGAAAACGCAGCATAAATTGACATGATTAGATTCCGCACTGCAGGTCAATTTATTAACGTTTACGCTGCGTTTTTTCCCCTCAGCGTGGGCATGACATTTTCTAGATATCATCCACTTTGTTGCTACTGTAAATGCTGTGGAATTTCCGCACAGAAATCCATAGCGTTTATTCTTCGTGGGAACCTGGCCTTAAGGTCAGGACTTACTTGGACATTTCAAAACACAAATCTTCTTTTTAAGCCATTCTTTAGTTGATTTACTTGTGTGCTTTGGGTCGTTGTCTTGTTGCATCACCCAATGTTTCTTTAGCTTGAGGTCATGGACTGCTGCACTTACAGCAGTGTTCAAAAAAATAGCAGTCTAACATCATTAACCTGATAAATCAATGTTTTTGGTAGAAGTGATATTTCTACATAGTAAGTAATTTACTTGTAAGTGTAGTAGAGTAGTAGAAAAACAAACAGAGCCATCAAGAGGAACATGCATGCTGCTGATTCTGAGTAATTGAATCGTTAAATGAAAGGGGCTTGTTCAAAATAATAGCAGTGAGGAATTCAATTGGCGAAGTCCGTCATTCTGTGGAATAACCGGTGTCAATTTTGGCCCTTATTTAAGGTAGGAGGGTGGAAAATGTTGCACATGTTGGTTATAGAGCATTTCCTTCTGAAATACTGGGGACACTGGGTTGTTCCAGACATTGTTCTGATGAAAAACTTACTTTGATTAAAAAGTTGATTGGAGAGGGAAAAACATATAGAGAAGTGCAGCAAATTATAAGCTCCTCAGCTAAAATGATGTCTAATGCCTTGAAGTGGCAACCAAAACCTGAAAGACACGGAAGGAAGCGGGGAACTACTGCTCGAATGGATCGACGAATAGCTAAAATGGCAAAGGCTCAGCCAATGATCACCTCCAGAAAGATCAAAGAGGATCTGAAGTTACCAGTGAGTACTGCTACAATCAGAAGACGATTAAGTGAAGCCAAGTTACCAGCAAGAAGTCCCCGCTAAGTCCCGTTGTTGAAAATAAGACATGTCCTGAATAGGTTAAAATTTGCCATGGAACACAAAGGCTGGGCCAAAGAGAAATGGCGCAACATTTTGTGGACTGATCAAAGCACAATTTTTCTTTTTGGGTCTAGCGGCCGTAGACAGTACGTCAGATGACCCCCGAGCACTGAATTCAAGCCACAGTACGCTGTGAAGACAGTAAAGCATGGTACTGCAAAACTCATGATATGGGGATGTTTCTCATACCATGGTGTTGGGCCTATTTATTGCATACAAGGGATCATAGATCAGTTTGAATATACACTACCGTTCAAGTTTGGGGTCACCCAGACAATTTTGTTTTCCATGAAAACTCACACTTATATTTATCAAATGAGTTGCAAAATGACTAGAAAATATAGTCAAGACATTGACAAGGTTAGAAATAATGATTTTCACCTTCAATCTTTGCTTTCGTCAAAGAATGCTCCATTTGCAGCAATTACAGCACTGCAGACCTTTGGCATTCTAGCTGTTAATTTGCTGAGGTAATTGGGTGAAATTTCACCCCATGCTTCCAGAAGGCCCTCCCACAAGTTGGATTGGCTTGATGGGCACTTCTTGCGTACCATACGGTCAAGCTGCTCCCACAACAGCTCTATGGGGTTGAGATCTGGTGACTGCGCCGGCCACTCCATTACAGATAGAATACCAGCTGCCCGCTTCTTCCCTAAATAGTTCTTGCATAATTTGGAGGTGTGCTTTGGGTCATTGTCCTGTTGTAGGATGAAATTGGCTCCAATCAAGCGCTGTCCACAGGGTATGGCATGGCGTTGCAAAATGGAGTGATAGCCTTCCTTATTAAAAATCCCTTTTACCTTGTACAAATCTCCCACTTTACCAGCACCAAAGCAACCCCAGACCATCACATTACCTCCACCATGCTTGACAGATGGCGTCA
Source organism: Rhinoderma darwinii (assembly GCF_050947455.1). Taxonomy (NCBI): domain Eukaryota; kingdom Metazoa; phylum Chordata; class Amphibia; order Anura; family Rhinodermatidae; genus Rhinoderma; species Rhinoderma darwinii. The sequence continues at coordinate 370,684,140 of NC_134690.1, read as the reverse complement.
GGCAATCTTCCAGCATCTTTTTCTTTGCCACTCTGCCCTGAAGGTCAGCATCCCGGAATCACCTCTTCACTGTAGACATTGACACTGGCGTTTTGCGGGTACTATTTAATGAAGCTGCCATTTGAGGACCTGTGAGGCGTCTATTTCTCAAACTAGAGACTTTAATGTACTTGTCTTGTTGCTCAGTTGTGCAGCGGGGCCTCCAACTTCTTTCTACTCTGGTTAGAGCCTGTGTGTGCTGTTCTCTGAAGGGAGTAGTACACACCGTTGTAGGAAATCTTCAGTTTCTTGGCAATTTCTCGCATGGAATAGCCTTAATTTCTAAGAAAAAGAATAGACTGTCGAGTTTCACATGAAAGCTCTCTTTTTCTAGCCATTTTGAGAGTTTAATCAAACCCACAAATGTAATGCTCCAGATTCTCAACTAGCTCAAAGGAAGGTCAGTTTTATAGCTCCTCTAAACAGCAAAACTGTTTACAGCGGTGCTAACATAATTGCACAAGGGTTTTCAAGTGTTTTCTAATCATCCATTAGCGTTCTAACACAGTTAGCAAACACAATGTACCATTATACACCTATGTAGATAGTGCATTAAAAACCAGACGTTTGCAGCTAGAATAGTCATTTACCACATGAACAATGTATAGAGTGTATTTCTGATTAATTTAATGTTATCTTCATTAAAAAAAAACTGTGCTTTTCTTTCAAAAATAAGGAAATTTCTAAGTGACCCTAAACTTTTGAACGGTAGTGTATTAAAATACTTGAGAAGATCATGTTGCCCTATGCCGAAGAAGAAATGCCCTTGAAATGGGTGTTTCAACACGACAATGACCCAAAACACACCAGTAAGCGAACAACATCTTGGTTACAGACAAACAGGATTGAGGTAATGAAGTGGCCAGACCAATCCCCTGACCTCAATCCCATAGAGGACTTGTGGGGTTACATAAAAAATGCAGCACTGTGGAATGTCGTCCAATCTTCCTGGACTGGACACCTATTCAGAGGTGCCAGAAGTTGGTCGACTCCATGCAAACACAGATGTCGAGCAGTTCTCAGATACAATGGTTGTGCCACTAAATATTAGTTCAGTAAAGTGAAATCTGAAACAGTTTATAAATTTTTGAGTTTTCAAGACAAACGCTGACACCGCTATTTTTTTTGAACAACCTAATATTCCTATTTCTAGACTTTCTGTAAAGGATTAACACAAACTGGATAAATATTATTGTTTTGGTTTGGAATTTAATGTGTCGTATTTCCAGTGCATTTGCTTTTAGGCAAATAAAAGTTGTTATAATGATTTTGTGCTTTATTTGCTTTTTTAAACGCTGCTATTTTTTTCAACACTACTGCATATTCTCCTGTAAAATGTTTTCACACACCTTTGAATTCATTGTTCCCTCAATGATGTGAAGGTGTCCTGCCCATGAGGCAGCAAAGTAGCCGGTGTTGGTAAGCAGAATTTTTGTGCTAAAAAATTACTTTTGTCTCATCTATCCATAGAAACTTTTCCCAGAAGCATTGTGGAACATCCAGGTGGTCTCGAACAAACTTAAGATGGGTCGCAATGATTTTTCCGTACAGTAGCGGCTTCCTAGGTGATGTCCCTCCATCCTGTTCAGTGTTTTTCTAATAGTGGACACATGAACAGAGTTTTTTTGCAGTTTGTAGAGTATTTAGTTGGTCTTTTACTCTTATCCTTGGGTTCTTTCTAACCTCTTTCAAGTTTGCCTGTTTTTGCAGTGAACTTAACAGGACGCCCACTCCTAGGGAGAGAGCAACAGTGCTGAATTTTCTCCATTTGTAGGCAATGGGGCAGATTTACTAATGCATCTGTGCCTAGAATGTGTCACTATTTGGCATTTTATGCATTTCATTATAATACACGTTTGCACCTCTTTAGACACAAAAAGGACTGAGAGATCAAAAGATCTGGCGCAAAATGCTGCCACAAAATAAGCTGATAAAAGGAGAAAACTGTCTAGCAAGTCTAGCTAGATAGACCAAATTTACCATACATCATGCACCACTGTGATAAATGAAGTGCATCTTCTGAGTATCTGGTCTAAATTTACACGCTCTAAAACAACCCCACAAGTTAATAAATCTGCCCCAATGTGTCTGACCATGGGTTGATTGTTGTTCTCCCAGGTCTTTAGCAATGCTTCTGTAGCCCTTTCCAGCTTCATGCGCCTCTATAACACGTCTTCTGAACGTTGTCTGCCTCGAGGCATGGTTCACACTAACCAATCTTTCTCGAGAAGAACAGATTTGTTAGTAATCAGGATTTGTGGGCCTTTATATAATAAGCAAAGCACCTGTGAAACCCACACTTCCAATCTCATCATCTTAATTGAAAAACACCTTTTAGCTAATTAGCTTCATTAAGCGGTACATAACAGATGCAAACGGAAACATTGGGCACCGGCTCCATCACCATTGAAATCAATGGTGATGGGTCTGTGTCAGTTCAGGGTCCCGTTCCGATGGAAAGCTCCGATGGAACGTCAGAACGGGACCCCAACGCAGATGTGAACAAAGCCTAAGATTGTATTTGTCTGTAAATATGACTTAAAATGTGGTCTGACCATTTTCTATTAGTAATCAATGCAGAAATCCATTTAATCTGCTTACTTTTTTTAAACTGTACTATACCAGAATTTATTTATGTTACAATGGTAAAGTGCACTGTTGAAGTTTTTTTAGAAATTTTCAGTTCAGTGGGTCCCCATTCTCAGCAGTAAGTGAGCTTGTCCAACCACAGACCCTCAGGCTATTTAAAGTGGTTGTTTCATAAAGACGTACTCTTTCTAAGCAGCTGTCCAAGCAACTGATCACCGCCCGTCTGGTCTACTCCAACCCTTGGTGATCAGTGGTTATCGCTGGGGGAAGCATACATCTTCTCTGCAACAGCCACTTTTAAAAAAAGGCACAAAAAGGCCACATCAAGAGCTGCGAATTGTGAGCGGCTCTCCACTCTGGCTCATAGATGGGGGCCCTAAAAGAACATATGGACAGGGGTTTACTTTATGAAATAACACCTTTACCGGCAAGTCTGATAGATGTACTCATCCACAGGGGTCAGCACTGTGAAGAGGTCTATTTTAGGCACTACATGACACTTGTCCGGTTTACTGTTTGTGCGCATGTGTTCTTACACCTAACTGATTCATCTTTAACACAATCCTAAATTATTGAGCGATCATAAATCAGAAGTATTGACCTAGCAGCTCACAACCTGCATTAGGGCATATAGACATGCTGGGACCTTTCACAGCCCAAAGCCAGTTCCGCACATTTGCTGTGGCTGTCCACTCTTGCTCATGGAGAGGGGTATATATAATATATAATGGGGGCATGCTAACACAAAGCATGATAAGTTCTGCCGAAATCAAGATGTGATAAACTGCTATCTTGCCCCAAATTGCGGTCCCATGTCCTTCAATAAAAGTATTGCTGAATAGGTCTCGTTCACATTTGCGTCGCAGATACGGCTGAAAATACCGGAAACAATAGCGCAGCATACTGCACTATTGTTTCCAGTAAAACCACAGACACCGTAACAGAAACCTGACAGAACCCATTAAAGTCAATTGGTTCTCTCGGCCGCCACTGGTGTCCGTGGTGCAACGGAAGTTCCGCTTCCGGTTTTCCCTTGTTCTGCTCCTCTGATGTAGCAGAACAACAGAAAGACATGCATGTATTCTCTGTGGATTTTTTTTTTTATTTGTGAAAGAAATTAGTGATTCCTGATCATCTTCATTCCATCTTTTAAGTCTCTTAACAATAATCATCAATGATCCTATGATGAAATAAACAACAAATTGATCCCAGTAAGAATATTACAATGCCGTACAGCCTGGAGCATCTCTCATTTATCTGCACAATATGGATATTCACAGATGTGTACTGAGCATTTGCCTGAAGAGATTTACTAATTACAACCATCATTTAGATTAATACATATTTTATAGCATGTAATTAGACTTGGGAAAATGTTATAGGTGGATTTTACTCCATACACCCCCAAAGCACAATACTTTTATTTCAGTACTCTGTTTACAAATGACTTACTCTTACAACACAGCAGTAGCTCTTGGGAGGATTAAAAGATAATAGAAGCAGCGAGTATCTCTTATTCAAACTACGCTATAATGTTTTTTATAAAAATTTGAGTTGTAAATGTCTTAGAGGGATTGTAGGAGATTAGAAAAAATTATTTGCTCTTTTTTAAGAAACAGTGCCACTTTTCTCATGAGCTGTGTCTGGTAATGCAGCTCAGCCATGTTCCCATGAATTGGGCTGTAATACCAGACACAGCCCATGGACAAGAGTGGCACTGTTTACCAAAAACATTTAATTTATTTTTCTTAAAAATGGAAGACAAAGTGAATGTTTGCCTTAGAGCATTTAATTGTTTTATACAAATTCTTCTCAGATTCATTTTCATAATATGTTATAAGATTTTAACTCTGTTTTGGTGATACAGAGCTCGAAATCCACTGCGTTCTTTCATATGGCCATAAAGTATGGCTAGCGGGGTTATTATTGCGTTTAATGAGAGCTGTATACATTTTTATGCAGTAAGCTCCCCCTAGTGGTGGCTGTAGGCAACCAGAATTTTATCATTTATCAATTACGGTAATGTGAAGAGAAGCAGAAGATTTTGAACTTTGTAAAATAAAAATGGAGCTCTGACACATATGAAGATACACGATATGGCCAAAAGTGTGTGGAGCGTTCTCCTGGCATCCGCCATACCCAGACTTGAATCACATTTCACTATCTGGCAGTCTGATGGACATCACTCCAGAGAACACATATCCACTGCTCCAGAGTCCAGTGGTGGCATGCTTTACATCACTCCAGCTTACGGTTGGTGCTGTTTAACCATAGAAACCCATTTTACGAAGCTACTGACACAGTTCTTGTGCAGATGTCGCTTCCAGGGGTAACTTGAGTGATGCAACAGAGGCTTGGCGATTTTTACATGCCAAGCGCTTGAGCAGTCAACAGCCCCATTGTGAGTTTGTGCTGCCTACCGTTTCATGGCTGAACTGACCTGACTCAACTTACCGCTGACCGGAGCAGATCTGAACTTTCCGGATCTGACTTGTTGCAAAGGTGGTATTCCATGACAGTGCCCCGCTTAAAGTCACTGAGCTCTTCAGTTTGACTCACATTACTATTAATATATTTAGGGCGATATCCCTTTAAGGTTGGGTTTCTTACGTTGCGATTTTAATTCGTTTTTGCCAAAGACAGCTGCAAAACAGAGCAGATTTGACGCGATTCACAGCAAAAAAAAATTTTTTAACCGTGATCTGGGAATCCAGCTTCAGAAGTTATTCCATTCTTCAATAAACTTTATTCATTCTTAAATCTATCCCTTTTTTTTTTGAGACATTTGAGGCAGATTTATTATTGTCTTTGTGCCTCGGTTCTGGTGTTTCGTGCGGCTATTTTCTTGGCGCATATATTGTCAACCAAATTTTTTTAATGTGTGCGTCAGGAAGAACCCTAATTCGTGACCTGCTCGCCACGTCGGAACGCATACTTAGAATATGGATAGATAGATTGATAGATATGAGAGAGTTGAGACAGATATGAGATAGATACTGTATATATAAGATCATGATAACGATCGATCGATCGGCTATAGATCAATAGATAGATAACTTCAGGCAAGCACACTATAAAAGTATTTAATACACATTTCCATTTCAAATTTTACCTATGCAAAACCTGATTCTTAATAATTAATTCTATTTCCTTACATTAACTCATCCTGGCAGACAAACATAAAACACCCCTGTTTTCATAATGGGTGTGTATCTATATTGGCAAAGATTCATCCGTTCAAAATTCATGCAGTGTTTGTTGCAAAAATATAAGAAGTATTTGCAATACCTAAGTAGATGTTTTGCATCTCACATTAACCCTGTGCCGCTCCAACCAGTTTTCGTTTTTATTTTGTTTTCACCACATATTAAAAGCCTTAATTTTTTTTATTCTTTCATCGATATAGCCGTATGAGGAAATTTTTTTTTTTTTGCAGGACAAGTTGTGGTTTTTGATGACCCCATTTATTATACCTTATAATGTACTGGGACACTGAAAATTCTTTAGGTGGTGGAATGGAAAAAAAAAAAAGTGTCATTCCGCCATGATGTTTTGGGTTTGGTTTTAACGGTGTTCACCCTACGGTAAAAACGACATGTTAACTTTATTCTGCTCGTCAATACTATTACGGTAATACCACATGTATATATATTTTTTTTATGTTTTTCTACAAAAATAAACTAATTATTATAATCCACATTTGTTTTGTGTTGCTATATTCCGAGACCCACAACTTTTTTATTTTTCTGTCAATTGAGCGGTGTGAGGGCTTGCTTTTTGCAGGGTGAGCCATTACTTTTTATTGGTAACATGCAACCTTCAATCACTTTTTGATGTCATTTTTTGTGGGAGACAATTTGACCAAAAACAGAAATGTGGCGGTTTAATTTTTTTTTTTTAATGGCATTCGCTACACAGGTTAAATAATGTTATACTGTAATCGTTTGGACTGTTATGGATGCAGTGATACCAAAAATTAATACATTTTGTTGGGAAAAAAAAAATTTCAACATTCAAAAAAAAACTAACAGTTTTCACTATTTTATTATTTCCCCTAGGGGACTTGAACTCATGTATTGCAGTATATTGTGTTTTTTACCGACTCTTATTAAATGGGTTTTCCAGTGAGAAGAAATTAATGGCTTATCTTCAGGATAGGCCATCAATATCTGATCAGTGGAGGTCCAACCCTCGGCACCCCCACCCAGCAGCTGTATTGAAGGGGGCGCTCGTAGAGGGGTTTCACAGTATTCCAGCCTTCCCCCATTCATGTGAATGGGAGAAGGCTGTAAGGGATTAATAGGCTGGCAGGGATTAATAGGAGTGTGATAAACCAGTCTTTGGGGGATGTAATATTCTTAATTTTCAGGTGGTGAATCAATCTCCCATACCAGCTACAAAAGGGAGAGGTGTCATGAGTTATGTTTTAAAGCCCATGCGTCAGGTAAATCTCCTAGACTGTGGGGGATAATCAGGACGTACATAATCAAATTAGTTTGCATGTCAACACAAGGACCAACTTTGTCTCTGTGGGGCTCCCATCATAATCAATACTTTGGAAGCCAGACAGCGAGACTCCAGTACCCACATGTCTCCAGAAATGGCTGTATGGGACAAAAGAAATATAATCCCTCAAAGCCCCCCCTGTCATAATTCATATTGTATATAACCCAGCTAGGTGTATATGATCCAAGAACTCAGACGCTCCTTGGGTCTCAAGCGCAGGGATTCTCGGGAATGAGAAACCCCAGAACTGAATGTTGGTTACAATTATTAATATTTCTTAGTCATGTTTGGTATGCCAGGGTTGGTTAATATATGCCGGGAACTTGTCGGTCATAGGATCTCGCTACGAGATTCATATAAGGAGTTATGACCGATTAGAATTGTGTCCGGCCACTTTCCCTGTTTTGCATGTAATTGACCATCCTCCTTCTACCTGACCAGGAGGAGGGTTGAGGGGTCTTGTTTGGACCCCTTATAATGCTATACCAAGAAATACACAGTGTCAGACCACAGGAGATGCGACCACATTGCAGTTCTGTCCACCTTCAAGCTGTTCTCAGCGGGATCGCTAACCTATCCAATACGTAAGAGGTCTGTTATTCTTTGCTTTATTCCTTTTATTTTGTAACTGTTTTGCTTATATGTATGTCATTTTTATTACATCATTTTTGTAACCTTTTTTGTAAGCACTGTACTTTCATATATTAAACCTTAAAATTAATACGTTTGTTCCTTGCTGCTCTAAACCTACCCACCACCTCGAAGAGGAAAAGCATAACCTGCTGGATATTTAGATTCAGTGTGTGCCTCTGTGAACGTGTGCGTTACCAGGAGGCGGCTCTTGTCGGCCTAATACGGCAAGTGGTGGCAGCGTTTTGTGTGGATGTGTGAATTGGTTTTTGGGTGCGCTTTAACTCATTGTTAGCCTGTTGCGATAGGTGTGTGTATAGGGAGAGTGGACAAGCGGAGTTCCCCTTTACAGTAAGTCACATGTGCCGGGAGTGGTGTTCGTGACAAGGATCATAAGGATGGCAGATCAGGGGGCCTTCATTAGGTCCCCAGGCTACCATGACAACCATCTGCACCCCCGCGATTGTGACGCATGAAGGTCGATAGAAAGAGGGGGGCCTAACGGCATAGATGCCGTGGTCGCTTTTGACCATCTAAGTGGTTGAACGACCGGGATCAGAGTTATCTCCGATCCCAGCCGTTGCAGTGAAGTGTCAAATAAAACACACAGCTTTTTTGAATTGTTACTGCATTTACATCTGGGCATCTGGTTAGGACAACAATGAAGTTTGCTGACAAAGTAAAGTAAATTGCGTTATTTTTTGAGTCTGTAGTTGGACGGTACCATCGTATGAGCTATCCTTCGGCATCTGATTGGCTCAGTGTACTCATTTGTATACAGCGCAACAGAAGCAACTACAGACTTTACCTTGGTAGAGTAGGGCCCCTACAACAATTGCTCTTTCTAATAATACACGCCCTTCAATTTTAAGATGGCCATACACATTAGATAAACTTTGGGGATAATATTCTGTGGACTGATGAGTCAAGGGTGGAACTTTTTAGAAGACATGGGTCTCATTACATCTGGCGTAAAGTTAACACTGCCTCCCACCATAAGAATATCATAGCAACAGTCAGATATGGTGGTGGTAATGTGATGGTCTGAGGCTGCTTTGCTTCTGCAGGTCCTGGATTGGTTCCATGTCTATTATGGGTTTATAGGGAAGCCTTGCTTCAGAATAGACTTCCTGATATCAGGTGAAGATGTGCAACTCCTAAGATCAGTGCTTACATTGATGTTAAGATATTGCCCGAAGTTTTGACCAACAGTCTTTCCAAAGTGATCACCACTGTTAAACATCCTGATATTAGGAATTTTTGCCTAAATGCTTCCACGGTGGTCAATATCCGTCATCTATTTCTTAATATCTTGGCCTCTCTCATTGCAAATAGGAATGCTGTGGTCAAGTCTCTTGCGGCAGCCAAGACATTTGACAGCGTGCAATGGCCCGACTCTGCGCTACTTTGAATATAATGGGTTTTTAGAAATATCTTTGTTTCTTGGGTTAAAATTACTCTATTCCCTCTTAAAGGGGTTTTCCCATAATCAATATTTATCACATATCCACAGGTTAGGTGATAAATATCTGATCGGTGGGTATCTGACCACTGGGAGCTCCACCGACCACGAGAACGGGCTTACCTTGCCGTTCCCAGGAGCCCCATAGGAATGGCGCGGTACTGCACATGATGAACCACTGCACCATTCATTTTTATGGGGCTGCCAAAGACAGCGCACTACCGCTCCATTCCTAAATTGCTAGGGTTTGAGTGAATAGCCTCCTGTCAGAGGTCTTTCTTCTCTATAGGGGCACGTCAGGGGTGCCCTTAATCACTGCTGTTATTTGCGATAACCATTGAACCATTAGCTGTGGTCCTTAGAGTGGAAGGATTTAAGTATGGAGAACTGCATGAAACGGAAGCACACTTGTGGATAATTTACTTTTATTTTTCAATGACTGTTCGCGATCTCTGCAGTTTGCCTATGTCTATAATTGCTGCCTTTTGTGTGCCCCTTCAGTTGGACTAGAACCTGGACCAAGTCGGTGGTCCTCCCCTTATAGTCTGTCTCCAATTCTAAATTGTCCCTGCATTTATACACTTGGTGGTACATGTCTCTGCCTCGGTCATTGACTAGGACTCCCTTAATTTACAGCGCCAGCTTCTCAAATTTCAAATAAAGACTGTTGTAAACTAACCCTTAAATTTGGCTTAATTTGGTTCCCTTTCAAAACTTTTACTCACCTTCCTACTTTAATTGCTATTCATAAACTTTGGTTGCAAGTTAGACAATTATTGGGTATATCGGGGTATACTACATGTACTCAAATTCTGCTGAACTTACTCTATCCTGAAATACAAAAATCCCTAGTTTTGATTCCTGGAGATCTAGAGTAATTGATCGGCTGCCGCATGTTATTTTTGATGGCAGCTTCAAATCCTTTCAGCAACTTTAACAAAAGTATGGGCTGCCTCATAGCAGTTTTTATCAGTATTTGAAGCTCTGCTATGCCTTTAATGCCCAAAATCAACTCCCTGCTATGCAGGCCTCAGCTTTAGATTTAACGCAGTCTCGTAGGACCAATTTCTCTGCATTATCGCTGTCTTTTTAGAGTCTCATCTGAAGGCTCATACTTTCGCTTTGTAAGGTGAATGGAAGACAGATGTATGACTGTTGACAGATGATCAATAGGCAGAGGTTATTCAAGCCATCATGTAGGTCTCAGTTAGTGAAGCCCATAGACTGTTCTATCTATACCTTCTACATCGTGTTTATAGGACTCCATTTTTTTTTTCTAATGGGGTTCAAGTCTGATTACATGTATGCGGTGCCAGTACCCCAAGGCTGGCATGATCCAAACAATGTGAAATTGTCCATGTCTGAGGAGGTGCTTGATTTGATAAAATATAAGCAGTAACACTCGTGATCTGGTAATTGGCCTTTTGGGTCTGAGCTTCCTGTGAGTGCCATAGTCTTGCCATTTTGCGTTCATTGTTAAAAGCTGTAAATTTATTTTTATTGGATGGCACCATTATCGCCAAATGTCGTGGAATTTTTTTTTTTTGCCCCTACGACAAACGCAGAAAACTCATGCCGCAGTGTGGGAAGGTGATCTGGAATTCCTTATTAGAAGAATTGTACATATTTTATTATGAAGTCTCAAAACATTTCAGGTCAATAATTAAATGTTATTCTTAACACAAACTTTAATCAAATCAATAAAAATACATATTCAGGAAAAAGAATAAAAATGTAATTGAAAGAAAAAAAAATTATCTAAAACACAAAAACCTCTATTTCTGCTTTGTCCTGGACTGTTTTTTGGCCGGGGTGCCTTCCTCGGCAGTGGGATCACAAAGAGCATGCTTTATAAATCGCTGCGCTGCTCCCTTGTCTATTCTGGCAGCTTTCTTACGGTCTGTTATTTCTTTGACTCTGTTCATATAACTTCGTATTCTTTCCTACAAAACAAAAGTACTAGTTCAGTCTGAGACGTACGGATAAATCAGTTTTCCTCCAACAAAAGGCAGTAGAAGAATAATCTACGGAAACACAAGTCTCAAATTCGGACAAACCATTTGATATTTAGCTGAAATTACCCGAGAACCTGAGCCGAACATAGCGGAGCTGCTGATCCTGGCATTTCGTCATACAAAGAACATTTGCCTTTTTGTATTATTTGTTCACATTGAGCATTACTGTATAATATTGACCACAACTTGCTGGCAGTCTCGTAACTAGCTTTGCTATTCTCGTTTGTAAGACCTAGCGCTAATTATCAGTTGCAGCATTTACGCCACGTACTTTAGTTACGCCAGCACTGGTCTTGGGCTAGGCATTTTGCACACTGCCATATTACTGATCTGTTGTGCTGAGTGGTAATATGGCGCTCATATCCTTCTGCAAGACCATACTGTACCTATGTTCGCTTCTGTATAAAATCTGAGAAAAATAATTGTGGTCTGCTCCATCGCATGCCATGTTACGCATTGATTTCAGGGGTGAACACATGTCTAACACGAATCAATAGGGACTCAGTGTGCCGCAGTCCGACTATCCCATGAGTTCTTATTCACACAAGCATATTGTATATTCATATCAGTTCAGTATGTGGAAAGTCCTGAATGTAAAACTTATGTAAATCAATGCAACTATTTATATGACCATATTTGTTACATCCATCTATACATATAGCATGTACTATTGTTGTCTATATTGGTATTGTATCCTAATGAAGTCAATATGATGAAAAAATAGCTGGCGCCTATTTTTACCCTTTACGTCATTATTTAATTCATAACATAGCGCCGAAATAGGCTGACAACATGGGGCACTGTCCGTGACTCCAAGATCACCTGCCCCTGCTGTATTATATATCAGTATTTATCTGATGAGGCCTTGGATACACAAATATGAGAATAAGGCTGTGATTCTTATGGAGGAAGTATCAAGTAATTTTATGCAACTTTTAAAGTAGGACTTAATTAAAAAAAAATATATATATTTTTTTTAAAGAGGCTCTGTCACCAGATTATAAATGCCCTATTTCCTACATAATCTGATCGGCGCTGTAATGTAGATAACAATAGTGGTTTTTATTTAGAAAAACGATCATTTTTGAGCAAGTTATGTGCTAGTTTAGATTTATGCTAATGAGCTAAATCTAATGAGATTTATGCTAATGAGCTGCACCGTTAATCTACTGATGATCTATCCGGTAGATAGGTCACCAGTTGTTCAGTAGTGGACACCCCCTTTAACTAATGCCTTCACATACCACATGCTACTTAGTAGTAAATAATGTATTTAATTATATATTTTTCACACATTGTAGAAGTCAGAATTATTATCTTCACTTTTCAGAATTTTTTGCATTTAGGTCGTTGAAATCCAGAGAAAAAAAAAACCTTTAACACCAGTGTGAACAAAATAATTTGGAGAAACAGCCCAGGCAATTACAACTGTGAGGAGAGAAAAAGGAACATTACGCTGCCCCAATTTAATATTTTGCTTGGCTACAATTTTTGGGATTATATAGGTACATTGAGAGCCATTATTATTCCTCTGTGACAAGTCAAAAAGGAACCAGTTCATTCCCATTTGTAATATTTCATACTTGAAATCGGTGATATGCTTTGATGTTCCCAGTTGGCAAGAAACCTTGATATCCAGAGCCTATATATTCAATCTGTTCATTCAACTTAATGGAACAAAAAAAGACAAACCCAAGAGATTTATTCAAAGTTGTAAATATGTCACTTCTACATGATTACTGGACAGTACACAGACTGCAGATGCCAAAAAAGCTTTTAGCTTTGTTGTAGAACCAAATTCTTAACTGTTGAGAAAATGAATTAATGAAGGAATAGGATGAGGGCTGCGAGCGTGAATGGATGTGTGTGTGTGTAAAAAGCTCCACTTCTATTGGGGGCTGCTCTCTCATCCCGGCTAGTAAATCACCGCCTGCAATATTTATGGACTTAAAACAGGAATGTGGAAAGCCGAGATACCATTTAAGCTTTAACACAAAGATCTTCTTAATGCAACATTTTTGCATCAATATCTCTGGGGGGGGGGAGGAGATATATGTCTATATCCTGAAGCAACCCTCTACGATTTGACAGATAACCTAAATGTTGCATTGCTACTCGTGTAGGAAAAGGATTATCAGCAACTAGCCTCAAATAGCATTTATATGTTCACATAATATACTATGGAGAATGAGAATCGGTCTCCCTACAAAAACTGTATAGGATGTACACAGCTAGGGTGGCCTAGACTATCAGTCTCATGCCAGACAGGCGTCCAGGATACAGTGAGATAGTACCGGATTCCCAGAAAACCATACATCTATGACCATGCCTCACCAACTTGCCCATCGCTGATCTCTGACTGCAGAGGTTGGCACAGGAGTGAAAGAGCTACATGCAGGTGGCTGCGGATTGGCTCCGCGCATGTAAGTTCCTTCTAGAGGAGTAGGGAGCAGTGCAGAACAATGAACGAGATAAGCAAGTTGTATTATGAGGTACAGTGGCTGGCACACTTGTATGGGCATGGTTGTGGCAGCAACTACTATATTGGCACTCCTGTGTGATTGGAACTTTATGTTTTTTATGTATGGAAGCAATGTGTCTGGTACATCACTAAAGGGTACTAAACGTTTAAAATCTTCTGACATGTCTTAGTGACATGTTAGTGGTCGGACATCCACCGTTCAAAACATCGGAGACCCCCACCGATCACGAAAACAAACCGGCAGAAGCTCTCGGGTGAGTAATGTGCCGCTTCGTTTCTGTGCGGCTTTCCGCAGAAAGCCGAGCGAGCAGTGAACGAGCTCAATAGAAAGTCTACGAGTCCGTACACCGTAGTGATCAGAAACAAATCGGCTCAGCGCTCAGAGGTCTCAATGGTCGGACCCCCACCAATCAAAACTTCTGACATGTCAAAAGTTTTTTTTAAAGTTGATTTACCCTTTAAAGGGGTTTTCCCATCAGAGACATTTATGTCATATCCACTGGATATGTCAAATGTCAGAGATGCGGGTCCCACCTCTGGGACCCACAACTATCTCTAGAACGGGGCCCCCTAAACACTGTTCTAGCTTTTTGTGCTCACGCTGCCTCCCGGCCACTTACTGATTACATGGTCGGGAGTTACGGAAACAGCCTAACTCTCTGAGCTATGCTGTTTCCGTATCTCCCATAGAACTGAATAGTAGTTAAGGGAACAGCGTAGCTCGCATGCTACGCTGCTTCCATAACTGCCACTTACTACTATGGGTGTTATGGAAACAGCGTAGCTCCGCGTGTTACGCGGTTTCCGTAACTCCCCATCATGTAATCAGCAAGTGGCCGGGAGGCAGCGTGAGCACAAAAAGCTAGAACAGTATTTAGGGGGCCCCGTTCTAGACATAGGTGGAACCCCCATCTATCTGATATTTATTAAATATCCTGTGGATATGTCATAGACGTCTCTAATGGGAAAACCCCTTTTAAGGGTAACTGTGTGATGAGCACCATGGTATAAGCTATTCTCTGGTCAGGATATTACGGTGCTTGCAATGTCTAATTTCACTTGAGGCTATTACTATGGTTGGTTCTGTAGGTTTAGCCAGAATAAAAAGGGGTTAAAGTTTCGTAGGGCTTACATCTAAAAAAAAACGTCACGCAGCACCAGCTACTGTGCTTCAATGATTGTGGCTCCCAAAAGGCAACCAGCCAGCCACATCTGCCTTATAATTCAACAAATTTTCTTCAATGAGTTTTCAAAGATTTGATTTCTTAGATTTCGGTTTTAAATGCAATTATGAGGCGGGTTAGAATCAAAGATAAAAAAGGAGATCACGGGAGGAATAGCTGGTTGTTTTCATTTTTTTGGGGTATTTTGGTCGTCCGTTTTGCACAATCACTTTTTGTCAGAAGGGTTCCCTTGGTAAGATGATCAGTGGATCCCACTGCTAGGACCCCCCAGCTAAAAACTCTGGGTAAACCCAGAGCTGAAAGTGTTGAATTTCCATGCAGTTCCACCAGAAGCGAAATAAAGTACTACTCGGTGGTCATTGAAATCAATACAACCCCCGCATCAGGAGCTGAACTTCCTGGACTCTCCAGTCTTGTTTTGCAGCCATGACCGCTACAGAGAGCCCTACTTGTTCCAGCATTGCCCGGCCATGTGTTTGCTGCTCATTGTGATCAGTTATGGATCTGCTATGTGGCCAATCACAGTAATTGCTGCCCTAGATTTACCCACAGCTTTGTGCTTTCCTGTACTTAGAGGCTCTGTCACCAGATTTTGCAACCCCTATCTGCTATTGCAGCAGATCGGCGCTGCAATGTAGATTACAGTAACGTTTTTATTTTTAAAAAACGAGCATTTTTGGCCAAGTTATGACCATTTTCGTATTTATGCAAATGAGGCTTGCAAAAGTACAACTAGGCGTGTTTAAAAGTAAAAGTACAACTGGGCGTGTATTATGTGCGTACATCGGGGCGTGTTTACTACTTTTACTAGCTGGGCTTTCTGATGAGAAGTAACATCCTCTTCTCTTCAGAACGCCCAGCTTCTGGCAGTGCAGATCTGTGACGTCACTCACAGGTCCTGCATCGTGTCGGCACCAGAGGCTACAGTTGATTCTGCAGCAGCATCAGCATTTGCAGGTAAGTAGCTACATCGACTTACCTGCAAACGCCGATGCTGCTGCAGAATCATCTGTAGCCTCTGGTGCCGATGTGTCCTCGCTCGTCTGACACGATGCAGGACCTGTGAGTGACGTCACAGCGTGATCACTGGAGAACACGGCTGTGTCTGCACTGCCAGAAGCTGGGCGTTGTGAAGAGAAGTGGATGATACTTCTATACACAACGCCCAGCTAGTAAAAGTAGTAAACACGCCCCGATGTACGCACATAATACACGCCCAGTTGTACTTTTACTTTTCAACATGCCCAGTTGTACTTTTGCAAGCCTCATTTGCATAAATACGAAAATGGTCATAACTTGGCCAAAAATGCTAGTTTTTTAAAAATAAAAACGTTACTGTAATCTACATTGCAGCGCCGATCTGCTGAAATAGCAGATAGGGGTTGCAAAATCTGGTGACAGAGCCTCTTTAACCACTATTGCTCTTCTGTGTACCGAACGCTGCATACGCCTGACCAATGCTTATCTGTCACTCCTGTGTACTTACACTGCAAACATCTGACCACGGCTAATCCTCCATTGTACTCCATCTGTAGCCCAGCCATCATTTGTAGACTATCCTGGGGATCACGACCTAGGAATCCCCTTGCAGCAAGGTCCATACCCCCTTGCGGGGATTCAGGGTGAAGACCAGGTGATTCCTTAGATTTCGCAACCCAAATTAGATTGTGCCAACCGAATTATGGTTATTTCTTATTCCAGCTTGCTAAACTACAACTCCTTAAAGAGGCTCTGTCACCAGATTATAAGTGCACTTTCTCCTACATAATGTGATCGGCGCTGTAATGTAGATAACAGTGGTTTTTATTTTGAAAAACGGTCATTTTTGAGCAAGTTCTGAACAATTTTATATTTATGCTAATTAGTTTGTTAATAGACAACTGGAAAAATTTTACCTTTTTACCAACTGGGCGTTGTAAAGAGAAGTTTATGACGATGACCTATCAGCTTCATACGCTTCTCATTGTTCCAGCCCAGCTTCGTTCACAGCAGTGTGATCTCGCGAGATCACGCTGTGCTGTAACATACTCCCACACTAACTTTACCTAAGTGTCTTGAGAGTGAATAGACATTGCCTCCAGCCAGGATGCGATGTCTATTCAACCTCCCGACACTTCGGTAAAGTTTCTGTGGGACTTAATAACAGCACAGCGTGATCTCACTGTGCTGTGTGAGTAAGTCCCACAAAAACTTTACCGAAGTGTCAGGAGTGTGAATAGACATCGCATCCTGGCTGGAGGTGAGGTCTATTCACTGTCAAGACACTTCGGTAAAGTTAATGTAGGAGTATGTGACAGCACAGTGTGATCTTGCGAGATCACGCTGTGCTGCGAGTACAGCTAAAAATGAATGAAGAAAAGTGTGTGACGCGGAATGGTCAGAATCATACTCTTCTCTTTACAACAAGTGTAACAGTCTCTGCATTACTGACTATTATTGTGAACTGTGTCGTTGCCTCGCCTATTGGATTTAGACTCGAGAACCAGCATCATTACAGCCCGTGTAATCCATGGATGTTCTGGGTCCTCCAGACGCTCTTTGTAGTCTTCTCCAGCTAAAAGATGAGGGTCCTCCATCTATTAAGTCAGTTTCCCATTTGAAAATTGCTTTCCTAAACCAGACAACTAGTTAACTTGTGTGCTTCTCACGGTCAATGAGAATGGTAACGCTCCAGGGTACCTACACAAATAATGTATACTCCAGCGCATGGCCATGTAAACTATAATTGTATTAAAGAGTATTCCCATGATGGTAAGTGATGGCATAACACTAGTATATGCCATCACTTACTGATCTGTGGGCGTTCAAATGCCGCAACCCCAACAGTTCCTCAGAATGTACACAGCATTGCCCTGTATAGCGACGCTCCTGCAACACAGCCCTGTTTCTTTGGATGAAGCAGTGTTGCAGTTCCTTGCACAGCATGTCGTCACCGACACCCCTGTGCAGGGAATGAGCCAAGGAAACCTCAGCCCGAGTTGGGAGACCCCCACGGATCATGTTACGCTATATCCTAGTGATACGCCATAACTTTATAAGATGAGAATACCCCTTTAATTTCAAAGGCATTTTTGTTTAATTTCTACCGACCACTCGACACTAAATGAAAAATTAACTAAAAGGGGAAAAAAAAATATTTTTTTTCCTAGCAGCACATAAAAAAAGTGAAACCCTAGAAGACCGGAGATGGGAACAATGAATCACAGTGAAGTCTCCCCGCTTCAGACAAGTTCATTATCTCCATGCAGAACACAGCTCTTTTGATATGTCTCCTGTAGATATACTCTGCCTCCTACAATGCTCGGCTACCATCATATATAATAATTACTTACAAAAAGGTCAACTCACAGAAGGAAGTCACCAGCCAACTGCAAACCGCTGCACTGAAGGAAATGATCCAAGTCCTGCTGGCTTACACCCTAATCTCTGCTCTTTGGATATGTGCTAAACTTTGCTGTTCTAATTACTTTATTTGTCATGGTTTCTCTTTGTAAAAATGATGGATAGCGGCGCTGCTTGCACAGTTCTCATTCCTTTAGCTTCTACAAGATATATACTGTTACAAGGCGCAGAGAATATAACGTTACAGGCTGCAGCTGTATAATCTACGCTCGCAGCTGCAGGAGCCCATAGATCTTCCTTTCGCTTGCAATGTTTCAAAAAAAAATATACCACTCAAAGGAAGGTAGAAAAATCATATACAACTCACATATTTAATCTCACTTATAAAGCCTTCCATCCTCCCGATTTTCTGGCTGATGTAACCCTTACAGTGTGAGAAAAA
This sequence comes from Rhinoderma darwinii, assembly GCF_050947455.1. Classification (NCBI taxonomy): domain Eukaryota; kingdom Metazoa; phylum Chordata; class Amphibia; order Anura; family Rhinodermatidae; genus Rhinoderma; species Rhinoderma darwinii. The sequence goes on along the minus strand of NC_134690.1, from coordinate 370,665,449 downwards.
GAAATCTACTAGAAGAAAAGTCATGTCTTGTGCAGTAGTGTCTTCGTTATATGTGGGCAAACGGATCTCAAAGTCACTTTAAGTTCTATTGTAATAGTTAAAAATGCATACATTGTAGACACAGGTATACACAGAGGAGAAGCCGCTTCCATACTGATCCGGTTCTCACCCCCACGTAGAATAGTTGGGGTCTGTTTACATCCCCCCTTCTCATTGGTCATTGCTAAAAGTGATGGCCTCTCCTCTTCGGGATGTAATTTATGTAGGTTCATAGAGAAAGAGGTCTGGCTAAGTCACTCATGTATAATGCTATTCTTTATTGTATCATAATAAAAGCAGCTGGAATGAACAGTAGTCATGGTAATAGAGAATTTAGGTCTACGGCTTTCCTGTTGTAGTCAGACAGCCCCCTTGACTGTACTAACTCCATCAGTGCAGTGTCAAGCATTACATGGTCGTCTATTCATTTGTAAGGGCCGATATGTGAAGCTACAGGGGAACTGTATGCGGCCTCCTCCAGCAAATACAGCTCATCGCTGGAGGTTAGAGAAGCCAGACCAGCAGTAATCAACTGATCGCCAGGCTGGTTTCTAGTTCCTCCTTTATGGGAAGACATGCATATATATATATTATAAACACACAAAAATTGCAAAAGTCTACTATTTTTAGGACTGCCAAGGTGACAGATACTCCGGATACTCAGGGCTCACATCATACAAGGGTGCAACATTCATCAAAGCACCAACACTGATGTTAATGGGATTGTCGGTCACGGGATATTTTTTTTTATACTGATGACCTATCCACAGAACCCACTGGACCCCGGACAGATCAGCTGCTCTGGCTGCCTCCGAGCACTGGATGTCCGTGCCAGAAGCAGATGGCTCCGTTCACAGTATATTGGCCGTGCAGAAGTTTTGCTCCTATTCAAGTGAATAGGAGCAGAGTTGCAGTACAGCCGCTATGCAGCGTACAGAGCCTTCCGCTTCCGACACTGAACACTACATGCATTGTTTAACAACCGATGCCTGGAGGCAGCCGGAACAGCTGATCGGTGCAGGGTCCGGGTGTTAGACTCCCACAATTATATACTGATGACCTATCCTCTGAATAGTTCATCAGTATGAAAAACCGTCCAGTGCCCGGACAACCCTGTTAATGGCAGATACTAACAATGGTGTGTACGCTTTATCATAAAACATGAATGCGAGCGGTAGTTAATTCGAGTTAGTGCTCTGGAGCCCCGAGAAGATTAGAACTGCAGCAGTATCTGAAGTTCTGGACTGTCAGGTACCAGGATCTCTGGACCATCAGGTACTGAACTAACAAATTACATAATATTGCAGGGAAAAATAGTCTTCCAGAGGGATGGCCTCTCAAAGAGTGGGTCAATATACATAGGATATAAGGGAATTGAAAATCTGTCACAAAAAACTAAGGTCTAGATTTAGAGTGATATTCGCAAACTGTATATATGTATTTTGCAGACTTAAAGTATACGACGTATCTTACCAGCTCTCCTTTCACTGCATGCTCTTTAGGATTAAGCCCTTGAGTCGTCAGGTACACTAAATGAAAAAAGAAATGAGATTAAGCATCTTCCTTATCCTGTCTTTGCATTTTCAGCATCAGCAACAAAGCAGGACTTACCCCAGAACAGAGAATTTAAGGTGTATGCAGAAACCAGATCTAATTTTGCTTGTTCCATCGGGTCTATCTGCAACAAAAGCCAAACACATAATGCATTAAATGTGGACCTTCACGATACGCTCACAGTCAAAGGGCTATCTAAAAAGGTGCTCAGCTGGCTCTGCCAGGGAACTTGTGAAATGAGTTTATGGAATAACACAAAGTATTTACTTATAAATGTTGTGACTGCCTGCACCTCCGTTGGATGGTTTCCTAACATCTAGTCTGTTACTATGGCATCCCTCAGGCCTGATGTGGTTGAGAAATATATGTCAACGCTGAAAAGACAGGAAATGAGTTGACCATAAACGCTGGAACGCACAGTCCACTGAGGAGCGTGCGCCAGCCAGAGGGATTTTTTTTAATTTGCCCTCAAAATGAATAAAGTTTGTGGGCTGAGCGTGCCAGCATGACATGAGGTGGACGATTTCAGGGTAAGAGTGTGCAGGCGTGATTTATGAACCATGGGTGCCATATTGAAAACGCCAGGGGTAGGGACACTGTCAGATGAAAACCAGAGCACATTCATTTAATGGGATGAAAATGGTGAAATTACTAGGGAATAGGTCACAAGTTCTCACAATGGCGGCCTGCAGTGCGCAGTTCACAGGTTCACTACTTAAAGGGGTTGTCTGCTTCATAAATTCTTACGTTATATGCCCTAAAAGGGTATGGAGAGCCATGAAAAGTTGGCTTCCAGATCACACCATTAGCTAAAGCTGTCAGGACCATAGATGTCCATTTAAAACACGGGTGAGGAACGTCCGGCTCGCGAGATCATTTGGTTTGGCCCGACTTCACGCAGACCGCGCTGCCGCTGCGTCATTCGCTACTTGGCTCTGTCCGCCCTGCTCACTCACATTTAGGAGTAGAAGGGCGGACGGAGCCAAGTATGGCTGCGGCGGTCTGAGAGATGTCGGTGTGCCCAAGAGTGTAGTGTAGATATAGGATAGGACCGGTCCTAAGAGCATGAAGTGAGGTCAGGTGACAAAGATTTTTTTTTTCTTCATCAAGGATATTTATGATATATCCACAGAATACGTCATAAATGTCAGATAGTTGCGGGTCCCACCTCTAGGTCACATATCTATCTCTAGAAAGGGGCCCCCTAAACTCCGTTCTACCTCTTTGCATTGTGGCTGACTCGTGTGATTTCCAACCATGAAGGAGAAAACAGCATAGCTCGCTGAGCTGCGCTGCTCCCGTAAGTCCCATAGGATTGAATAATAATAAGAAACAGTAACTCGCATGCTACGGCGCTTCTGTAACTGCCATTCACTACTATGGAAGTTACGGTAGCTCCGCTGTTTTCTTCATGGCCGGAAATCAGCCGGAACACAGAGAGGTAGAAAGGGATTTAGAGGACCCCGTTCTAGAGATAGGTGATGGTCCCAGCGGAGTGAACCCGCTCCATACGATGCGTGTGTCGGCTGTATGTTATAGCCGACACTTCACAGTAACGAGCTGGATTGCGCTCGAGCGCAATCCCGCTTGTTTAACCCGTTAAATGCTGCGGTCAATAGTGACCACGGTACTTAAATTGTTAGAAAGAGGGGGGCGACCCCCTCTAGCAGCTCATCGCGGGGTGGCGATCGTTGCTATGTCAGACTGGGGGCCTAATGAAGGCATTAGTATTGCCGTATATAGTGCAAGCGATCCAACGATCGCTGGTTGAAGTCCCCTTGGGGGACAAATAAAAAAGTAAAAATTTGTAAAATAAAAGTTTTATTTTTTCTCTCTAAAAAAAATATACAAATATTAAAAGTAAAAAAAAAAAAAAACAACCTTCTCCCATTTTCCCCTAGAGCATTTAAAAAAATAAATAAAACAAAACATAATTGGTATTGTCGCATCCGTAAAAGTCTTATTACAATATAGAAATATTTAACCCGCACGGAGAACGCCGTAAAAAAAATGAAAATGCAAACGCCAGAATCACTATTTTTTAGTCACCTAATCCCCCACAAAAAATGGAATAAAAAGTGATCAAAACGTCGCATGTACCCCAAAATGATATTATTAAAAACTACAGCTTATCCGCAAAAAATAAGCCCTCATACCACTTAATCGACGGTAAAATAAAAAACATATGGCTCTCGGAATTTGGCGACACAAAATATATTTCATTTTGTACACTTCGTTTTTTACTTGTAAAAGTAGTAAAATATAGAAAAAAACTATATATATTTGGTATCGCCGTAATCGTATTGACCCACAGAATAAAGTTAACATGTTGTTTTAACTGCACATTAAATTCTGCAAAAACGAAGCGCAAAAAACAATGGAGGAGTCGCTGTTTCTTTCATTTTCTACACAAGTAATTTTTTTCCCGTTTCCTAGTACATTATATGGCAAAATAAATGGCGCTACGAAAAACTACAACTCATTCCCGCAAAAATAAAGCCCTCATAGGACTATTTAGACAGAAAAATAAAAAAAAGTTATGGCTTTTGGAAGGTGGGGAGGAAAAATGTAAATTGAAAATCTGAAAAAAGGCTTCGGCAGGAAAGGGTTAAGTAAGTTGGAACAAGCAGTTATTTTCAAAACTTACCATTGCAAAGTGTCGACTGCGCTCCAGACTGACATCGTGTCGGACGAGCGAGGACACATCGGCACCAGAGGCTACAGTTGATTCTGTAGCAGCATCAGCGTTAGCAGGTCAGTCGATGTAGCTACTTACCTGCAAACGCTGATGCTGCTGCAGAATCAACTGTAGCCTCTGGTGACGATGTGGCCGACACGATGCAGGACCTGGGGCAGGAAGTGAGTGACGTCACAGCGTGATCTCTCGAGAACACGCTGTGTGTCTGCACTGCCAGAAGCTGGGCGTTCTGAAGAGAAGTGGATGATACTTCTCGTCAGAACGCCCAGCTAGTAAAAGAAGTAAAAAACGCCCCGATGTACGCACATAATACACGCCTAGTTGTACTTTTACTGTAAACACGCCCAGTTGTACTTTTGCAAGCCTCATTTGCATAAATACAAAAATGGTCATAACTTGGCCAAAAATGCTAGTTTTTTAAAAATAAAACCGTTACTGTAATCTACATTGCAGCGCCGATCTGCTGCAATAGCAGATAGGGGTTGCAAAATCTGGTGACAGAGCCTCTTTAAATCACAGTATTTGCCTGTCTCACCAATGCAAACAACAGAGATTGTGTATCCTGTATCTTGAACATGTTTACACTAGACTATGCATGGCTGTTGTACAGATCAAATTTTGGTTCCTCTGTGGCTTTATATATGTCCTTATTTTTAAATTGATTTAATAAAAATTTATATTTTTTACTTTTTCAATAGTAGTGTTTGGCTCCTTTTTTCTCTATGTTAATACATATATAGAAGCTGCAGCATCAGCATGAAGGGCATTATACAGAAGTATACACCAGTGTAGCTGAGAATCCAGCACTGGGGTGAGATTTACATCTTACCAACAGTGCCTGTGTGTGTTTCTCTCAGCTCCTACTTCCTCCCCCTGCTTACTCCTCCATAGACTTAGGCTACATTCACACAAGCGTGACAGATTTAGGCCTCATGCACACGACCATATTTTTTCCCACCCGTAAATACTGGCGTAAATACGGGTCCGGTGTCACACGTATTCCACCCGTTTTGCACCAGTATTTACGAACCCGTGCCCGTAAATATGGGTCCGGTGTCACCCGTATTCCACCCGTATTTACGGGCACGTTTTTGGCGGCAAAATAGCACTGCACTAATCGGCAGCCCCTTCTCTCTATCAGTGTAGGATAGAGAGACGGGACAGCCTTTTCTGTAATAAAAGTTAAAGAAATTCATACTTACCCGGCCGTTGTCTTGGTGACGCGTCCCTCTCTTCACATCCAGCCCGACATCCCTGGATGACGCGGCAGTCCATGTGACCGCTGCAGCCTGTGATTGACCTGTGATTGGCTGCAGCGGTCACATGGCCTGAAACGTCATCCAGGACGTCGGGCCGGATGTCGAGAGGGACGCGTCACCAAGGCAACGGGCGGGAGACCGGACTGGAGGAAGCAGGAAGTTCTCGGTAAGTATGAACGTCTTTTATTTTTATTTTTTACAGGTTTATTCTGATCGGTAGTCACTGTCCAGGGTGCTGAAAGAGTTACTGCCGATCAGTTAACTCTTTCAGCTCCCTGGACAGTGACTATTTACTGACGTCGCTTAGCAACGCTGCCGTAATGACGGGTGCACACATGTAGCCACCCGTCATTACGAGAGCTCCATAGACTTCTATGGACTGTCCGTGCCGTTATTACGGCCTGAAATAGGACATGTTCTATCTTTTTCAACGGCACGGGCACCTACCCGTGAGAAAACGGGAAGGCACCCGTCGCCAATAGAAGTCTATGAGCCCGTTATTACGGGTCGTAATTACGACCCGTAATAACGGGAGTTTTTACGGTCGTGTGCATGAGGCCTTACGCGTGTAAATCTGTTAGTGTGCTTTGCGTTTTGCATCAGTGTGCTTTGCGAGTGGCGTGTGTTTTTCATGTGCTCGCAAACACTTTTTTTTCCAATATATTTGATGCGTAAAACATGGACAGTACACGGATTTCAATGGGCGGCTAGGTGCATGAAAACGCACCAATATAGGACATACAGTGAGTTTCACGCAACGGACACTCGCTGTATGAAAACTCATGCATGTGTGGAAGACCCCATTAAAATTAATGGGGCCACGCGCTGTGCGTTGTTTCAACGCACAGCACATAGACAAGATTCACGCTTGTGTGAATGAGCACTTACATGCAGCGTGTGTTGCGGACTCACACACTCTCTCTGCTCCCTTCTCCCCCACCCCTCTCCATAGACTTGTATAGGCAGGCAGTGAAGAGACACACCACCACCTTCTGCAGCCAACACTTCTGCTCTGTAACCAGGGTCGGCCAATTCTTTAAAACAGGGGGTGGACAGCAGATTACAGGAAGGGAATCACCTAGTGGCAGTAACTTCAGACAGAATTTGTATAGCTAAAACAACTAAATTTCAAAAGTAAGTAAATAAAAGTTGGTGCCCCATGTATACTATTAGATCAGCATAAGTTGTGTGAAAAGTTAATATTTATTTAAGGGCAAATTCATCATTAGTTTACCGCCGCAATACCTAAGACTACGTTCCTGATCTAATCTAATGCCATTAGAGAAGGTGAGTATTAGCTTTTCTTTCAACAAATAAGGTGACTTATGGGTGCAATTTTAAATTTTTAAAAAGCCTGGCTAACCCCTTTAAAATAAAGTGATCATATCTTACCCAAAAAAAAAACCTTGACACTAAAAAAAGGTTTTATATTTTTAATGAACATTTAAGGGTCCTTTTTGCATTTCTTCAGGTAGGCCTCCTTTAAGAAACTGCAAAGTGGGTCACTAAGATACATGATCTGCACCAATACTACAGCGTTAAAGTGCAATTCAAGGTTGAATTGTTCTGAATTAATATATCAAGTATCAAATTCCTTTCGTAATAGATATATTTGGCAAAAGACCACACTGTATATTCACCGCAGAGCGTTACTGACACCATCAGGCATACCTAACAATAAAAAGTTAATCAAAGCGAATCCTTTCAAGAATGTGAATACATATAATTTAACCCTATGCTAGTTCATTAGAAGCAGGCACAGAAGTGTGGGCTGAGGGACAGGATGTATTGCGGGAGATATCATAGTAGTTAGTGCCCAACTACTACTCTTCCCGCCCATGGCTTTGACGAGAAAAATAGCGTTGCATGCGCACATCTTTTGCCCAGTCAAATTTGACGTAATCTGCGACGGAGCTTCTGCACAGATGTGCACAGTCTTATTCTGAAATTCACCTAGAAAGGTCCCACTAAAAGCTCAAAAATGGTGAACTTCATTTTCTTCCAATCCCTGGCATGCACAATGCTTAGGACTTACTTTCTGGAGAAGCTCGGACCTGGAGACAGACATCATTTTGTTCAACATTTCATCAACAGTCGCAACCGACTCATCAAACGCCACCAGATACTCGTGGATCTCCGTAGGATATTCCTCGGTGGTCATGTCTAGGTCAGCCACGTACTCCTGGGTGAATCAGAATAAGGAAAAATGGGTCACTTTTACTTCCTACCTTTGTGCCAGGTCTCATTCACGCATTGCTCTCCAACGTAACCCAAAAACATATATAGGCAGATATTTTTTCTACTATAAGAATATTTTGCTTCTTGCCAGAATGGAACATTTTGAATAGGAAATTCTCAGCCAAGTAGTGAAAAACATGTTACATCTGTCCAAACATGTCACAAGTTTTTCAGAGGTTTAGTAACACTTTAATAAACTGAATAAATGCATTGGTCCACATAAAGAGAAAAATCTTTCAAATTGTCCAGCTCTTGGAAGGTACTGATTCTCCTTGCAGAGATCCAGCTGGTGTAGGGATTACAGCCAATGCTCCCTGGGAAAAGCATGCAAACGAGCTCTCTTCCAGAAGAAAGAAAATGGTCTTTAGTGCCACCTATAGGTAGGGTAGGTAAGTCAAAACTCCGACAAATTAAAGAAGCGCGAAACATTACTAGTGAGATCAGCCAACCAATTGTCCAATAATATTGATTTGTTTTGGATACTATAGAAACACAGATTATCGGTCATATGAGCAGAGTTGTCTGTTTGTATACATTGCTATGTACACATCATTATACTGTGATTAACAATAATTGACCTGCTATAGAAATATTTTAGGATTCAGAATTTTTTACTTGGAGGCCATTACTCATTCAACCACCTGAAGCATTACAGCTGTACGTGTTAGCGGTTCACTAAGAATGTTATTGAAAAAATACATTTACCAGGCTACGCGAAACTAACATAAACAAACGAAGGGAAATATGCTCCAAACTGGCGTGGCCAATGCCAAAATCAACAACGTCACGGCACGTTCACACCGACAGATGATGCCAGAAAAACAGACCTCACACACATATCCCTAATGCCCACAGGGTAATCCTGTTCTAAATCCTTTAAAATGATTGTTGGGTAAGGGAGTGGCTGGTAAAAAGTACTGTTGAGATACTATAACAGGATGAGACTGGAACGGATTGAGTAATACCCGTCACGTACACAACTAGGAAGTGCAGACTTGTGATCTGTTGTAATAATGTGAGTGGTCATATCCACTTGGCATACTCAAAAGGAAAAACATATATTATATTGGGCCGTGTGTGGATGACAGGTTATTTTTTATGATAAAAATTCCATTCGGTTAGGCTTCGTTCACATCTGCGTCAGGGCTCCGTTCTGGCGCTCCATTGGAGCTTTCCGTCAGAACGGAGCCCTGACTGAAACAAACGGAAACCATAGGGTTCCGTTTCCATCACCATTGATTTCAATAGTGACGGATCCGGTACCAATGGTTTGCGTTTGTCTCTGTTGTGCACGGGTTCCGTTGTTTTGACGGAATGAATGTCGCAGTCGACTACACTATTGATTCCGTCAAGACGACGGAACCCTTAAACAACGGAGACAAACCGAAACCATTGGCACCGGAACCGTCACCATTGGTGATGGAAACGGAAACCTACGGTTTCCATTTGTTTCAGTCAGGGCTCCGTTCTGACGGAAAGCTCAGATGGAATGCCAGTACGGAACCCTGACGCAGATGTGAATGAAGCCTTACATAAGTAAGAAAACGTAAGTATATTTTGGCAAGGTCAAGCAATGGGTCAACGATCCACTACTATCTGCAATGACAAATGAATGCCATGACTCTGAACATAAGGACTGCCTTAGGTCAGTGAGGATTGCAAATTCTAGAAGACCCTGGACCACAACCAGTAGCTCATGGGGTCGCTGCATCCAGCTCTGTTGTCAACTGTAGAAAATATTGTGCCCCAATGGCAGGGACTGAAAAATATCACTGGCACCTGGCTCAGTATTACTAGAGAACATAGTCACGACGGAGAACTGAATGTCGCTAAAATTGTCTGTCCATCTTTTTGTTTGTCTGCATACTAATTATTTTTGAAGGATCCTTGTAAGGCCTTAGGGCCCGTTCACATCACCGTTCGCTTTCCGTTCCGGGGTTCCGTCGGAGGATTCCGTCGGGTGAACCCCGCAACGGAAAGTGAAACCACAGCTTCTGTTTCAGTCACCATTGATATCAAGGGAGACGGAAACATCGATAATGGTTTCCGTTCGTCACCATTCCGGCAGGTTTCCGGTTTTCCGATGGAATCAATAGCGTAGTCGACTCCGCTATTGGTTACGTCGGAAAAACGGAAACCTGCCGGAATGGTGAGGAACGGTAACCATTAGCGATGTTTCCATCACCATTGATATCAATGGTGACTGAAACGGAAGCTGTGGTTTCACTTTCACTTTTCGTTGCAGGGTTCACCCGACGGAAACCTCCGACGGAACCCCGGAACGGAAAGCGACCGGTGATGTGAACAGGCCCTAACTGACAGAACACTGACCAATACATTTTTAAGGTGCCATTCATGCATCTGTTTTTTTCACAGAGGTGTCTGTTGCATGAAACTCACCGCATGTCCTATTCTGGTCCGTTTTTGCAGACCACGTCGCCCACCCAATAAACTCAAAGGGTGCGTGAAAACAATGGACAGCATACAGACGACATACATGTGCTGTCCGTGTTTTACGAATCAGTTGCTTAAGCATACCAGAGCGAAAAATGTAAAACCAGGAAGCGCTCGCAGAGGAGAAACACAGACTAGAAAAACGTATGACACAGAGAAACCACACTGACGTAACACAGTCATATGCATGAAAAATAGTCCGTTTTTTTGCGGATGCAAATTGGACACGCTCATGTGAATAAGGCCTCGTCAAAAGGAATTGCCAAAAGCAGAAAACAACGTTATTTGACACCTCAACGTCTGATATATTTGAATGGAGCTCACAAGCTTAAAAAGGTTGGGTACTATGCCATAAAATAAAAGATACTGCAGATCACTTAAAAAAAAAATGCCCCCTTCATTGTTTTGGTCCAATTCAAACTACATATCAAAAAGATGTTCCATATCAACTATGTTCACCGCACTGAACCAGATCCAAGTGTAGGGTTCAATGAATCCTATGAATAGCTTATCGGGGCGGAAGCATACACATGGGTGAGTTTATGTGATCATGATCTGTTCCATATCAGTTGTGGTCATAGCACTGAACTGGATGAGAGAATAAGAAGAAAGGGAAAGATTACAGTAGAAGGGTTATGAATCATATTTATCAGATTTCAGATAGAGTAATGACACACTATTAATAAAGGTTCATTATTACACAGACCCTGTCCATTCTCAGCTGACTGTCCCAGCAAGGTGGAGATACTCCAAAATGAATGAAAACAAAAACTATTATATTAATATCCAGCTCCGATATGTTCTTTAATGCAAGACATTTTTTTTACTTAAAGGCTTTGAAATAGTTTTTGTTTTTTAACCAATAATGTCTATCAGTGTGATTGGAGCAACTTTCTAAGTACTTTTTACTGCAAAAATTTTTGGGAGATACAGCTGCTTTGTATACTGTATACAGAGCAGCTGTATCTAGCGCTGAAACCTGTATCCATCAGCGGGACCGAGGGTTCAGCGACAGCGGGTCATGCATGTCTCTGACACTCAGGATCCACTCGTTATCGATAACATCTAAGTTATGAAAGTAGATGTGATTGGTAACCGCTCCATCCTGCGTGTCTCACCTGCTGACACTGAACCCGTCAGTGCGGTAATTTGACAGGTACAGCTTTCAGCACTAGATACAGCTGCTCTGTATACAGGATACAAAGCAACTGGATCTCAAAAAGTTAAAATTATTTTTCATATAATGTATTTAGATAGTTGCACCAAACACACTGATAGACATTTTTATTAAAAAAATAAATAAATAAATTTCAACGTTTATGGTCCAACGTTAGGCTGGCCATACTCATCAGATATATTTTGTTGGGATCCGCCTTACACCAATAGCAGATGTCGGTGGGAAAGAGGGATCAGGGATGTTGGATTTCACCCAATCCTTTTTTAGTCCCCTCTCCTCAATAGGTAAACATGCATGCTCGACCAATAGCTATCGCATGTGTATGGCCATCTTTATGCTAGGCCGTCAATGTGTCCTCCTGGGAACCCCACCAATGAACTCAAGGGATCGCTGCAGCCTCTTAAGGTTGGATTCACACACAGCAGATTTTGTTGCAGAAATTTCTGCGACTGAAAATCAGTTCCATTCATCTTAATGGAACTTGCAGAAATCCAAACACCTTCTGCAGAAACAACCACATTTAGATAAATCAAACTGATTTTCAATCGCAGAATTCCACCCTAAATGCCCTTTTACAAGGGCCTATGATCGGGCAAACAAGCGCTCACATGAACGCTTGTTCCTGTGTAAACCGGCAACGATCAGCTGATGAACGATCAAACGCTCGTTCATCAACTGATCTGCTAATTTATGCGGCCAATAAAACGGTCGCTAGTCGGCAGTACATCTCCTTGTGTAAACAGGAATGTGCTGCCGACATGATAGAAATGTGTGGGAACGAGCGATCGGAGTAACAATCACTTGTCCCCATACATAATTGATGATTGCTCCCCGTGAAAGGAGAAAATGAGCGTTTGTTTTCATGATCAAAATTGGGCCATGTAAAAGGACCCCTATTCTGCTGATTGTGAGAGTCCCAGAAGGAGCTGCTTGACCGGGTCCTAACAATGAAGACTCATGATCTTTCCCTCACAAAAAACAAATCGTCTATAGGAAGAGTAAAACATAAAATGGATGGGATTATTTAGCCAGCAAAATGCCAAGTTTTTTGTCATGGAAAATTACCGATGACCACAAGCTGTCTACAGTGTGAGGACCCTGCCAAACCACCTCACGTATCTCACCTTCTTGTTCCCATGTGAAAATTAAATTGGGGAAATATCTTGAAATTAGCGAGAATTTTTTTTCATAACTTTTTATCACACAGTGATCATCATTAAAACCAGAAAGCCCCTTTAACTGCAGTCATATGGTCTCCTGGCATTTGTCTACCCCAGCCTTTTCGTGTAGCGATCGATGTGCGACAAGAATAGGCCATCAATATTATATCCTGGAAAAACCCTTTAAGGCCTCATGCACATGACCGAGCCTGTAATCACATGCCGCGATTGCGGGCACTGACGGCCACGGACAGCTGCGCGCATTTTCGGCCTGTGCTCCCATACAAAGTATGGGAGCACGGCCCGTAAAAAGCAAAAGATAGGACATGTCTTATCTTTTGCGGCACACTTCTACAGCCCAGACACCTTCCCGTAAATAAATGGGAAGGTGTCTATGGACAATAGAAGTGAATGGGTCCGTAATTGCAGACCGTAAGTGGGGTCCACAATTACGGACAATTTTTACGGTCATGTGCAGGGGACCTAAATGCTACGCAAACCTTTTCACTTTTTTTTTTCTCTTTTAATAAAATAACATTATGGTATTTTAAAGTGTAACTAAACTTTTAAAAAACTTTTCACCTGTCATAGTGACGTGTCAGAAGTTTCGATCGGTGGGTGTCTGAGCACGGAGACCCCCAACGATCACTAAAACGAAGCTGCAGACGTGTTTGGGTGAATGCTGTGTTGCTTCCTTTCGGATCGGATTTTCTCAAAGCGTTGTACGGGCTCAACAAAAAGTCTGTGAGTCCGTATATCACTCGTTTGGCTTTCTGATGAGAGACGATCAGAAATTAAGCGGCACAGTGCTCACCCGAGCGCTACTGCCACTTTATTTTAGCGATCGGTTGGGGTCTCAGTACTCGGACCCCCACCGATTATAACTCCTGACATGTCACTATAACATGTCAAAAGTTTTTTAAAAGTTTAGTTACACTTTAAACTACTTTTCAATTGGTTTTTATTTTTAAAAAAATGTGACTTTTTGACATACAGCTTCTATGTTTCCTGGATACATAGAAGCTGTATCTTGTGCTCAGAGCCGAAGCCCTGCTGACCTGACAGATTTGGGTTTGAGCGCAAGATACAGATACTATTTATCCAGGAAACATAGAAGCTGTATGTTAAAAAGTAGTATAAAGAGCAAAGCACAGAAAAATATTTCTCAGTCGTTTCTTTTTATCAAAATATATTTCATTCGTAGAAAAATGTGGTGTCAAAAGTACATACCCCTGATCAAAAATAAAGCAAAAAGTGATATCACCCATTGTGCCATAATTCATTTAGAGGATCTGGTTTGATTTCCTCGGTTTCCAGGACTAGCAGCAAAAACTTTCCGTGCTTTCCTCTTTAGGGTAAGGCCACACGGAGAAGCCCTGACACGTGTCCATCAACCGCACCATATTCGGCGCGGCTGTCAAACACCCTGTTAATGGCCACGTTAATGCGGGTAAAACGGCCCTTTATCTGCAAAATCTTGCGGCTATTAATTATTACACCCTTTATGGGCACACGATTTTGCAGGTAAAGGGCAGTTTTACCTGCAATAACGCACGGCCATTAACAAGGTGTTTGACAACCGTGCCGATCATAATGCTGGCGCGGTTGATGGAAACGTCGCAACCATGTCAGGGCCACTCCGCGTGGCCTTACCCTTATACTATGTTAATCAGAAACACAGGAGGCGTCTCTTATAGCACGCTGCAGCCATTTGCACATTTAAACAGGGTCTAGAAATTATATTGCGTATCTCAAAAAGTAAACATTCTTTTCTAATAAAACCCAATTAAAAAGTTGTCTAAAATGCCATGATACGTTGTTTTATTAAGAAAAAAATGAGAAGAAAAGCGTGCAAAGGTTTATATAGCCTGTAAACTACTACCGACAATATAAACCATTCTCCCAAAACAATCCGGTTGTTGAAAAAGTCCAGAAAGGTCATGCCCCATGGCATGTGCCAGTTTTTTACGCTCTGCGGAAGGCAGCATCCTCCATAATCTGTGCCGGATATGGTTTAATTTAGACAGGTAACCACATCAATAACTCTGAACAATGACTGGCAACCTGTAGAGAAAGCAAACGAAAATCCTACTCTACTCCTTGGCAATAAGATTAGCTCAAACAGATTTTGGGCAGAGCGCCATCCTAAATTACAGAAGCCTCAAATTATCACGATGAGCCTGAAAGGTCAAATAATAGGTCATGCTTGAAATGCAATGGTAGGAAACAATAATAATATTAGGTTTCATTGGTCGCAAATGGAGTAGATTTGTCCTTGGAAACAGTCAGTGTGGATCTGGCAGCAGGGCCCAACTACAAACTTTCTTAGTTTGCAAAACACCACACATGTGGTCCCTCGCGGGCAGGAAGCAGCTTACCCTGGAAGTAGGGCTGGGCGATTTTGCCCAAAAATAAAATCTAGATTTTTTTTCAACCCTATGGGCGATTTTCGATTTGAATCTCGATTTTCTTATTAGGGTATGATCACACGGCAAACGAAAAATGGCCGTAAAATACGGAGCTGTTTTCAAGGGAAAGCAGTCCCTGATTTTCAGACGTTTTTAATGCATTAAGCGTTTTTTGATGCGTTTTTTTTACGGCCGTTTTTGGAGCTGTTTTCCTATTGAGACAATGAAAAACGGCTCCAAAAACGGCTCAAGAAGTGACATGCACTTTACAAACTGCAACGTAAAAAACGCTCCGTCAGAACGGAACGCCGTTTTTCTTATTGAAATCAATGGGCAGATGTTGGGAGCCGTTCAGCCTCCGTATTTTTAGCCGCTTTTCGGGGCGTTTACAGCCTGAGAAACGGCTGAAAATAGGCCGTGTGAACATACCCTTACTGTTAAATAAACTGAAAAAAATACCAAGAGATAATTTAATAAATTATTTTCTTTATATAAATAACTTTTTAACATATTACTATAATAATTCTATGTAACTTCACAACTTTTAATCTCTGCAAACACTTTATAAGAAATACTATTGGAAAAACGTTTATCTAATTGATTATAATTTCTGTGTTCCCTGGCAGGGAACAGGTTAACAGAATCTATAATCAATGATGTGCTGCGTGCACTAACATCCCCCTCTGCCCGTCACCACCTCAGCCGGTCTCCGACATTGCAGGAGAGAGAAGTGTAAATTGCAGCAGGGCCAGGCAGATCGTGCTGAGCGGGCACTCTGGGGCGACATTACATTATAGTGTCTGAAGTGTGAGCAGGACCCTGTGCAAAACCGGCCCCACCATGGAGGGTTAAATAAATGACATTAAGGCCCGATTCACACGACCGTGATTGAACCGTGAAAAACGGTCTGTATTCCATGCAGATTTCCCAGTCCAACCACGGTGCATGTGAACGTCATCAGTCATTTTGGCTGCAATCACACGACAGTGGAAAAAAATGGCCATTAAAAACTGATCAACTGTCAGTATCATGTCCATTATGCATCAGTGTCTCCAAATGGATTTCCTGTCAGCTTTGTTTTTTTGTCCCAATTCCCTGAAAACCAGTGACCATGTAGATAGTGCCGCAATGTCCCTGCAGATAGTGACACGGCGCCCACGTATAGTGACACGGCGCCCACATATAGTGACACGGCGCCCACATATAGTGACACAGTGTCCACATATAGTGACAGTGGGCATACACCCTTGCAGATAGCACTCCAACCCCTTGTAGATAGCACCTCCCATCCCCCTTGTAGATCGCAGCACCACCACCACCCCGTCCTTGTAGATTGCAGCACCACTTTTAGATCACACCCCACATGTAGATCGCAATCCCACCCCCCCTTGTAGATCGCACCCCCACATGTAGATCGCACTCCCACCTCCCTAGTAGATCACATCCCCACCCCATCCTTCTTGTAGATAGCGGACACTGTAGCTGCCACTAGGGGCTGAATCCCCAGCCAGAGATTGCCGACATTTTGACCAGGGATACAGCTCCTAGTAGGAGCTACAGGGGCTCTGTCTACAAGAGGGGGGGGGGTGCGATCTGCAAGGGGGGGGGGGGGGGGGAAGTATCTACAGGGCGGTGTGGCTATATATAAGAGGAGTCTCTGCGTCCCCACGGACCTGCTGTTTCTTACTGTATCGTTTTGTTCACTACAGAACAGCAGTTCTGTGGGGAAGCAGACAGACCGGGTGCAGCTTGTCAGACGGGGCAGATCAGGCAGTGACGAGGCGGAGCTTCCTCTTGCTGCACGGCGCCACTTGAAAAACAGAATCGTCAGAGGCCTTGAGGGTGAATTAATCTAATTAATTAGATTGATCGCCCAGCCCTACCTGTAAGGCTGGGTTCACACCTGTGTTCGGCTTTCTGCAGTCCTGCAACGTCAGAAAAGCAGAACGGAAATACTGAAGCGCCGACTTGGTTAAAGGATGGACAGCACCGGCGGCTGACGGAACCAGCTGCCTATAATGGGTTCTATCGGGGTATCTGTGGTTTTATCAGAAACAATAGCGCAGCGCTATCGATTCTGGTATTGTCTGCCAGATGTGAACGAGGCCTAAGTAAGCACCCCCTAATAAGTCGCTGACTAGAGTAATTTCACTGAGTCTCTGACCTGTTTAAGGGATATATAAATTGGCAGTCAACGAATCACTGACAATGTTTGTATCCTAAGTATGTCAGCTTATACAAGATAAATGATACCATGTATCAAGAATGTGTCTAGTGCTTTCGCATTTTGAATTGACACAAAATAAATTAATCTAGTGTGGTAGGTAATAATGCTAAAAAAATAACATATCACATATATTCATGTCCAGTTTGTACCTTAGTTACTATCTATTTTTATATATGTTTGTAAACTGGACATAGAATATCAGAGATACACTATTAGCCCTAGTTAGGATTGGAATTAAAGGGAAGGTGTCATGATTTTTTTTTTTTAATTATATTGCTTTTAATATATTAATAAAAATTTTATTTAATTGCGTTCTCATTTTTTACTTTTTAATGTATTCTTACTTTTACTTCTCTATGGGGGCTGCCATTTTTTTTTCATCTCTGTATGTGTCGATTAACGACACTTACAGAGATGCTATACAGCACATACAACCCCATAGAGAATGCGAACGGGAGCCGTTCCATTCTCAGTTGCATGCGCCGTCTGTGTGGGAACAGCGCATGCACCACTCCCACACAGACCACAACGAAGCTCGTTTGTAGAGCGAAATCCGGCGCCATTTTCATGTGGACCGGAAGCCGCTGCCGGACAGGAAGATGACGACTTCCGGCTATATGTTGAACGAATCTAAGGCGCAAGGAAGAGGAGCGTAGATGAGCGGCGGCAGGAGCGGGTAATTTATGTTTGTGTATGTGATGTGTGTATTATGTGCGTGTAGGTTCGTGTGATACTGTCTGCTGAGCCCTGTATCTAATCCTCCTACACTGTGCATTCGCTCAGAAAATGGCGGCACACAGTGTAGGAGGTTTGAAGACATTCAAACCCTTCCTTCTCCTGCCACTAACCAGAATAAGGGAGGGGGAATTGTGTGAAGACACTAGAGCGAGTGTGTCCACCCCAAATTTGCAGCATAAAGCAACGAGGTTGCTTTACCACAGTGACCATACTGCAATTTTGGGAACTGCTCCCTCTCGTGGCCAGCACATGGAAATGTTATAAATTAGAATTTAATTTATAATATTTCCTGACTTGTGAAAAAAATAAAACAATGTGTAATCACTTAAATAATAATTAACTGAAAAAAAATAAAAATTCTATCGACACATTCCCTTTAAGGGTCTTATGACTTGAACCATATTCCTTGCACATAACTTGAATGTGCTGGACTTGGATTTAATCTATCTACCTTGTGCAGATCTCTATAGGTGTGGTTATTGGGCCCCACCTATATCTCTGATATTCTATGTCCAGTTTACCTACCACACTAGATTAATTTATTTTGTGTCAATGCAACGTGCGAAAGCACTAGACACATGTTCTTGATACATGGTATCATTTATCTTGTATAAGCGGATATACTTATGATACAAACATTGGCAGTGATGCGTTGACTGCCAATTTATATATCCCTTAAGCAGGTCAGAGACTCAGTAAAAATAATCTTAACTACACATGTTGGGGAAAACGAACAGAAATTGAGAATTACTGACAGTGATTTAACGCTGACTAGAGTGATGCCTTCTTGCCTTGGGGTTAGGTGTGCAAGATTTACACCCAATCCTGGACAGCCATGTACCTGAATTTCTGCACAAGGCTCATTTATGTCTTGTATAAATAGCAGATTTATTAGAAAAGGATTAAAGTAAAAGAACTTGCAGGTAAACTGTGGGTCCATCAGAGTATTACAACTACCTGTTGCTTCTAAACCATAGACAGAATACAGGCTGCCCACACTATGGTAGCCTGTATTCTGCTGATGGATTTACAGGGAAATTTGAATCCTTTTATTGAATCACTTCACACTTGTATAAGGACTAATCATAATTCAAATACACAGTAGTCAAGTGCTCTTATAATATGAGAGAAAGAAAGGTAGGATCCAGCGAGGTATAGTGATAAAAGGAAACTCGGTTTCCACTTTATTGAACGTGAATGATAAAATAACGAACACAGGAGAAGGAACGCAGTACAAGGTGGTCAAAAAATGGCAAATTGAGAGAGCCTACGCGTTTCGAACACGATCTGTGTTCTTATTCATGGCTAGTCCTTCTCCTGTGTTCGTTATTTTATCTTTCACGTTCAATTAAGTGGAAACCGAGTTTCCTTTTATCACTATACCTCGCTGGATCCTACCTTTCTTTCTCTCATGTTGCCTGCCGTGTGCCGTCATGGAGATCCGGGCGAGACCTGAATACAGAACGCAGAACTGGTGAGCTGGAGGTTTCCTCCTACCCCTTCTTTCCCTGAAACAATTTTTGCTCTTATAATACCCTGATATACAACAGTAAACGTACTAAACGTAAAATTCATAAAAGTGTATATTTTTATTAGGCTGGATTCACACACAACGTTTTTGTGGCATTTTAATGGTGTTTTCTTAGTGTGGCCAGTCCGTGGTAAAATATAAAATGCGCTACATACAACTGAGTTTTGGTCTGTGGCGCTTTTGAGGCAATTTTGTGGTTAGTGGTGTTTTTTCTCCAAACGCATCATGATCTGGACATGACATTTTTTAAGGCGTTTTTCCCATAGGCTTCTCTATAGGATTTCAAAAACCAATGTACAAAACTACACCAAATTAAAAAGACTACTAAAAAATACCTTAAAAAACGCATGTTACATTTTAATAGCATTTTTAGAAGCATTTTTGGATGCAGGTAAAATTGCCAGAAAAATTCTGAGTGTAAAGGAGGCCTCTAAAGGACCAAGAATAGGATCGGATCCAGTCAGGACAACTAGGGGAAAATCTTTCCAAAACTGAACCCTAGGGAGAGGTTCCCCTGCCTTGCCCTGGCGGAATATGATCGCCTGCTTGGCACTATAAATGTGGAGGATTATGGCCATATTAAGGTCTTTCTTACAGTATTTCAGTCTGTTTTTATATGGTACTTAAGTAGTAACTACACGGTCATCGAACTACTGATATGCCATAGAGACATATCAAGTTTGGATCGATGGGGTTCCGGGTACAGGGACCCCACTATTGCGGTCAGCCCCCAGACACCCACTGACCCAAACTTTTGCTATGTTTCTATGACACATCAAAAGATTGATGACAGCGTAGTTCTTTTTTTAAAGGCTTTGTACACCTTTGAAATATTTTTATTTCAATTTATTTCATTTTTTTTTTATAAATATCTATAAGTGTGTTTAGTGTAACTTTCTAAATACGTTTTATTAAAAATTATTTTTACTTATTGCGATACAGCTGCTTTGTATACTGTATACAGAGAAGTTGTATCTTGCGCGGATACCTGAATCCGTCAGGTCAGCAAGACTGATGGGTTCAGTGTCAGCCCGTCCTGCATGTCTTTGACACGCAATGCAGAATCCACCTGTTATCAATCACATCTTAGTTCACATCAGCGTTGGCTTTCCTTTGAGGAGTTCCGTCGGAGGAAACCCTCAAAAGAAACCTTAGCTTCCGTTTGCATCACCATTGATATCAATGGTGACGGAAACATTGCTAATGGTTTCCGTTTGTCACCATTCCGGCAGGTTTTAGTTTTTTCAACGGAATCAATAGCGCAGTCGACTGCGCTATTGATTCCGAGGAAAAAAATGGAAACCTGCCAGATTGGTGACAAACGGAAACCATTAGCAATGTGATCGGTAACGTCTCGATCCTGCGTGTCAGATTTCAAGTATTTACTAAAACAGACACGTCAGGAGGCCCCTGCTCTATAAGGGTATGTGCACACACACTAATTACGTCCGTAATTGACGGACGTATTTCGGCCGCAAGTCCCGGACCGAACACAGTGCAGGGAGCCGGGCTCCTAGCATCATACTTATGTACGATGCTAGGAGTCCCTGCCTCGCTGCAGGACAACTGTCCCGTACTGTAATCATGTTTTCAGTACGGGACAGTAGTTCCATGGAGAGGCAGGGACTCCTAGCATCGTACATAACTATGATACTAGGAGCCCGGCTCCCTGCACTGAGTTCGGTCCACTACTTGCGGCCGAAATACGTCCGTCAATTACGGACGTAATTAGTGTGTGTGCACATACCCTTAGGCCCTGTTCACACTGAGTTTTTTTGACACGTTTTTTGACGCGGAAAACGCGCCAAAAACGACCCAAAATGACTCACATTGATTTCAATGGGAGACGGAGGCGTTTTTTTTACCGCGAGTAAAAAAAACGCCTCGTGGCAAAAAGAAGGGACATGACCCTTCTTGATGCGGTTTCCGCGTCCAAAACCGCATTGAAAGCAATGGGGACACGTCAAAAAACACCTCGAACTAGTGAGGTGTTTTCTGACGAGTATATTGCCGAGTTTCTTGCAGGAGTCGTCTCCTGCTGCTAGTCCAGCCCAGCAAGGGGCTGTCATTTCCTGTCTGCTCGTGGAGCCTGAAAAACATCGTGGACAGAACTCCCCTGAGGGATACAGAAAACCGAAGTCCTGCATCCAAATCGAATACAAGTAAGTGCAATTGCTCCTATGTTCCATACATGCTATACATGTATGGAGCTGTGCATTTTTTTTTTTTCAATTTTTTAATTTTGTTATGCACTTGTTCATGTATGTCATCTCTTTTTTATTTATTTTTAACATTTCAGGAACAGAAATGACGACAGCAGAGGTGTACCACCGAATGGACATTGATGTTGGGAAATTGATTCAAGAAGTAAGTATACTTTTTTTTTTTTTAATGTGGGCCTGTTCACATCAGCGTGGTTTCCGCTGAGGGGTTCCGTCGGTGCTTTCAGTCAGGGGAACCCCTCAACGGAAAGGCAAGTGTGAAGTAAGTTCCGTTTGCATCACCATTCATTTCAATGGTGACAGATCCGTTGACAGAAGGATGTCAGGCTGGGTTCACACGACCATGTTACGTCCGTAATGTACGGAACGTATTTCAGCCGGAAGACCCGGACCGAAGACAGTGCAGGGAGCCGGGCTCCTAGCATCATAGTGATGTACGACGCTAGGAGTCCCTGCCTCGCTGCAGGACAACTGTCCCGTGCTGTAATCATGATTACAGTACGGGACAGTAGTTCCACGCAGAGGCAGGGACTCCTAGCGTCGTACATCATTATGATGCTAGGAGCCCGGCTCCCTGCACTGTCTTCGGTCCGGGTCTTCCGGCCGAAATACGTTCCGTACATTACGGACGTAACATGGTTGTGTGAACCCAGCCTCATGCGTGTGAAAACCTCGGCAAAAACAGCCTGAAAAACCGCCTGGAAAACCGCCTCAAAAACCACATCAAACATGAAAACCTCCAGGGTCAGTTTTTACAGGAGGAATTTTCCTCCTGCAAAAAAACTGTGTGAACAGGGCCTTAGCAAGTGCTGAGACCCGCTACAAAGAGTTGCACCCCGAAGATCCGCTGAAGGTGATGGTAGAGATGAAGGATAATGTTGTGGAGCTGTACCTGGTGGCTGATGTTGTTATGATTTGGGAATAAAAACCTCATTGATTACAATGTAACATCTGGATAGTGCAGCTGTGTGAACAGGACAAGGTAGTAGTCACATGACCCCCCTCGTACCGGACTCACAGCTGATGTGGTAGACGAGTCCTGGTCTCAGGCATTATATGTGGCCAACAGCGTCAGTGACGACTGTAATAACCCTCTACAAGACATCAGCGTCCATTACAGTCCTCTCACCCCACGTACAAACCTCCATCATCCGCACACACTACCGCCATCATCCGCACACATTACCTCACACACATGGGTCCGCAGCACTTCCGGGAGATGCTGGCGTGGGGACGGTTAATGGAGGTCACATTACGGGACAGGAAGAGGCGGGGCCTGCCGGCCGTGCTGTTGTATAGATGGGGAGAAGCAGTGTCAGGAGGGTGTGTGCTGCACTGAGGAGCGGGGGATGATCCTGTACTGGAGGGTGGCGGTGGCGCCGCCGGGTTATACTTTGTACAAAGGAACTTATGTGCTGGAGAAAACCTGTATGAAGGGCGTGATGCTCTGCAGCGGAGGGGCCGGGTTAATATTGCTGGAGAGTGATGCTCTGCAGATGGGGGCTTGTGTTTGTGGATGAGTGATGCTCTGCAGATGGGTTTGCCTTGGGGGAGTAATGCTCTGCAGCGGGGGGCCTATATTGGGGAGGCTGATGCTCTGCATTTGGGGGAGTGATACTCTGCAGGTGACGGCTTGCGAGGGGGGGGGTGTAATTCTTATTTTAGGGTGTGATGCTCTGCACATGGCGGCTGACGTGATCTTTACACAACATTGGGTTTCCTCGCAGGCTCATGGGGTGACGTCTATTCTCCCAGGTTCCCTCGGCAGATGCGTCTTTTCTGGCAGCGATCTTCCGTCAGTGACCCGCACATGTGACCGCCTCTCCGCTTTCTCTATGATCAGAGTCCTGTAGTGTTAAATACATCTATGTGGCTAATAAAGAGTTAATAGCACTTGCTGTTTCATGACCTTACGTGTGGCCTATGTTATGTGCTGAGGAGCTGCATAGAATTTGGCGCCTGTTTTAGAGCAACTTGGGTATCAAATTCCCTCTAGCTGCTCTTCCTGGCACCATCAGCAGAATACTAATCTTCGGTAAATGTGGTTTTGACTATAGAATAGGTACTCCATATATTGTTGTTGGGATTGCTCCCTTTCTACGTGTCAGTGATTATAAGGCTGGATTCACACGAGCGTGGCGTTTTGCGTGCGCAAAAACCATTTAACAGCTCCGTGTGTCAGCCGCGTATGATGCGTGGCTGCGTGCTTTTCGCGCAGCCGCCATCATTATGACACTCCATTTGGATGTTTGTAAACAGAAAAGCACGTGGTGCTTTTCTGTTTACATTCATCCTTTTCACTGCTGTTGCGCGAATCACGCAGTTCGCACGGAAGTGCTTCCGTGCAGCATGCGTGGTTTTCACGCGCCCATTGACTACAATGGGAGCGTGATTTGCGCAAAACGCCGAAAGAACGGACATGTCGTGACTTTTTCAGCGGACTCACGCTGCTTAAAAATCACGCACATGTCTGCACGGCCCCATAGACTAATATAGGTCCGTGCGACGCGCGTGAAAATCACTCGCGTTGCACGGATGTAATTCCTGTTCGTCTGAATAAAGGCTAGGGCTGCACGGCTGGTTTTGCTGCCTCATAGTAATCAAAGTGAACGTGGCCGTATTGCGACCAGCCAAAAACTTGAAGGATTTCTTGTCACTACCTGCAGGTTGAAACATGGCCACATTCACTACTGCGATGTCTGGCCGCGTGATCTGTGTCACAGCTAAAGTCGCCGTAAAGCCTGTAACCTAATTTTTTTTAAAACTTTTGACATGTCCTAGTGAGGGTCCTGAGCACTGAGAACCCCCACCCCACGGATTGCTGAAGAGCTCAGGCGAGCGCTGCGAGGCTTAGTTTCTGGTGGGCTTTCCTCACAGCGATGTTTGAGATACGATGGTGAGATACGGGAGGTGTTTAGGCAGGGTGATCCGTAGACAGCTGGTGGTCATGACAAAAAACTTGGCACTTTGCTGGATAAAAAAAAATCCAATAAATGTTATGTTTTACTGTTCCTAAAGACTTTGTTTTTGTCAGGTCAAGATCATGAGTCTTCATTGTAAGGGTATGTTCACACGCTTAACAAAAAACGTCTGAAAATACGGAGCTGGTTTCAAGGGAAAACAGCTCCTGATTTGTCAGACTTTTTTGAGCAACTTGCGTTTTTCACGCCGTTTTTTTACAGCGGTTTTCAATAGTTTATGGAAAAACTGCTCCAAAAACGTTCCAAGAATTGTCCTGCACTTCTTTTGACAGCGACGTGTAAAATGACAGCTCGTCTGTACAGGACATCGTAAGACCCATTGCAAGCAATGGGCAGATGTTTGCCGACGTATTGGAGCCGTAATTCAAGGCGTAAAATTCCTCCGTTATGTCTGAAAAGAGGTCGTGTGAACATACCCTTAGGGCCCTGTCAAGCAGCTCCTTCTATTTCGGCTTCCTGGACCCATTACATGGTGGATGCGAAGGGTAACAAAACGTTCAACAAACTAATGACGTGTCATAGTGACACGTCAGAAGTTTTGATTGGTGGGGGTCCGAGCACTGGGACCCCCCTCCGATCGCTAGATCTCATCGGTAGAAGTGATCGTTTGAGCCGCTTAGTTTCTGTTTGGCTTTTCTCAGAACGCCGCTGTAGCGGTGTATGGACTCCATAGACAGTCTGAGTCCCTATACCACTTGCTCGGCTTTCAGAGAAAAGCCGATCAGAAATGAAGTAGCGCAGTGCTCACCCGAGCGCTGCTGCAGATTCGTTTTAGACATCGGTGGGGGTCTCTGTGCTCTAACCCCTACAGATCAAAACTTATGACATGTCACACATTTTTTAAACATTTAGTTACCCTTTAAAATGGAAGGTACACCCTAAATCAGATATCATCGTTAGGGGTCTGTACCCTGTGACCCCACCGATCCCTAGACAGAAGGTATTGCGGCGCAACTCTGTCTTTTGACTCCGATCTTTGGCATCTTCCATTCACTGTATTGTTCAGGCGATCACATTGTAGTGAATTTGACATGCCAAACGTCTCAGAAGATGAAGGTGCAGCACAGCCGCCTTGTTCTACGGATCGGAGGAAGTCCGTAGAATAAAAACGAAGCTTCCCGCTGGTATTTTCACCATACATAGCTGACCGGCTGAAAAAGGCATAAAGAGGCTTTCAGGGAGCAAGTGCTGGGAAGCGGATGTTCCTTAGTCCTATAGGATACTATGGGATCATCTCCACCGTTTATACATTTTATTGGTTGTCTTAATAATAAAGAAAGTTTTTACGATAAACTGACAATTCTAAATTCAATCTGAAATCCAGTTCTACCTCCTCCGCCGCGAAAAATGGAGGAAGAGGAAAAGTGGAGGGGGAATTGTCTGGGCACACAAGCATCCTGCTCCTTGGACACCAACACTTTATATTAGGAAATCTATAAGGTGACCTATCATTAGGGTGTAATGGGACCTACTGAACCCAGAGCTAGAAATTATATATATCTCTAAGTGCCATGAAGAATGAGAGATTTTATATAACATTCAGGGGCGGTTTAATGAGTACACCCCCTAGTATCCTTTATAGTAGAGGTCTGGCTGGTGGTTGTTAATTACATGGAGACTTTGTGGTACAACCGATTGGTTTTGCTTTAGGCTGGGTTCACACGAGCACATTAACGTCCGTAATGGACGGACGAATTTCGGCCGGAAGTCCCGGACCGAACTCAGTGCAGGGAGCCGGGCTCCTAGCATCATAGTTATGTACGACGCTAGGAGTCCCTGCCTCTCCGTGGAACTACTGTCCCGTACTGAAAACATGATTACAGTACGGGACAGTTGTCCTGCAGAGAGGCAGGGACTCCTAGCGTCGTACATAAGTATGATGCTAGGAGCCCGGCTCCCTGCACTGTGTTCGGTCTGGGACTTCCAGCCGAAATACATCCGTCCATTACGGACGTTAATGTGCTCGTGTGAACCCAGCCTTAGGGTATGTTCACACACACTAATTACGGACGTAATTCGGGCGTTTTTGCCCCGAATTACGTCCGAAAAATGCGCCTCGATAGCGTTGACAAACATCTGCCCATTGAAAGCAATGGGCAGACGTTTGTCTGTTCACACGAGGCGTATATTTATGCGCCGCTGTCAAATGACGGCGCATAAATAGACGCCCGCGTCAAAGAAGTGACCTGTCACTTCTTTGGGCGTAATTGGAGCCGTTATTCATTGACTCCAATGAATAGCAGCGCCAATTACGTCCGTAACTGACGCGGCGTTCAAGCGCCTGCACATGCCGTTACGGCTGAAATTACGGGGATGTTTCCTCCTGAAAATATCCCCGTAATTTCAGCCGTTACGGACGCTGTCGAGTGAACATACCCTTAGTCTGAAGCTCAATCAGTTGTGCTACCAAAACTCTCGAAGTCCAGACCCAAAGCAATGTGACAGAACTACATCTCCCAGCATTTATTCTAACCACTAATGAGGTGAAGACTGCTCCAATATGCAGAGCATCCCCCCCAGAGCTGCTCCCATGTGCAGAGGATCACCCTCAAAACTGTTCCTGTGTGCAGAGCATCACCCCCAAAACTGTTCCCGTGTGCAGAGCATCACCCCCAAAACTGTTCCCGTGTGCAGAGCATCACCCCCAAAACTGTTCCCGTGTGCAGAGCATCACCCCCAAAACTGTTCCCGTGTGCAGAGCATCACCCCCAAAACTGTTCCCGTGTGCAGAGCATCACCCCCAAAACTGTTCCCGTGTGCAGAGCATCACCCCCAGAGCTGCTCCCATGTGCAGAGCATCACCCCCAGAGCTGCTCCCATGTGCAGAGCATCACCCCCAGAGCTGCTCCCATGTGCAGAGATTCACACCCAAAACTGTTCCCGTGTGCAGAGCATCACCCCCAGAGCTGCTCCAATGTGCAGAGCATCACCCCCAAAACTGCTCCCGTGTGCAGAGCATCACCCCCAAAACTGCTCCCATGTGCAGAGAATTACCCCCAGAACTGCTTCCATGTGCAGAGAATTACCCCAGAACTGCTTCCATGTGCAGAGCATCACCCCAGAACTGCTTCCATGTGCAGAGCATCACCCCCAGAACTGCTTCCATGTGCAGAGCATCACCCCCAGAACTGCCTCCATGTGCAGAGCATCACCCCCAGAACTGCTTCCATGTGCAGAGCATCACCCCCAGAACTGCCTCCATGTGCAGAGCATCACCCCCAGAACTGCTTCCATGTGCAGAGCATCACCCCCAGAACTGCTTCCATGTGCAGAGCATCACCCCAGAACTGCTTCCATGTGCAGAGCATCACCCCAGAACTGCTTCCATGTGCAGAGCATCACCCCAGAGCTGCTCCCATGTGCAGAGATTCACACCCAAAACTGTTCCCGTGTGCAGAGCATCACCCCCAGAGCTGCTCCAATGTGCAGAGCATCACCCCCAAAACTGCTTCCATGTGCAGAGAATCACCCCCAGAACTGCTTCCATGTGCAGAGCATCACCCCCAGAACTGCTTCCATGTGCAGAGCATCACCCCAGAACTGCTTCCATGTGCAGAGCATCACCCCCAGAACTGCTTCCATGTGCAGAGCATCACCCCAGAACTGCTTCCATGTGCAGAGCATCACCCCCAGAACTGCTTCCATGTGCAGAGCATCACCCCCAGAACTGCTTCCATGTGCAGAGCATCACCCCCAGAACTGCTTCCATGTGCAGAGCATCACCCCAGAACTGCTTCCATGTGCAGAGCATCACCCCAGAACTGCTTCCATGTGCAGAGCATCACCCCAGAGCTGCTCCCATGTGCAGAGATTCACACCCAAAACTGTTCCCGTGTGCAGAGCATCACCCCCAGAGCTGCTCCAATGTGCAGAGCATCACCCCCAAAACTGCTCCCGTGTGCAGAGCATCACCCCCAAAACTGCTTCCATGTGCAGAGAATTACCCCCAGAACTGCTTCCATGTGCAGAGCATCACCCCCAGAACTGCTTCCATGTGCAGAGCATCACCCCCAGAACTGCTTCCATGTGCAGAGCATCACCCCAGAACTGCTTCCATGTGCAGAGCATCACCCCAAGAACTGCTTCCATGTGCAGAGCATCACCCCAGAACTGCTTCCATGTGCAGAGCATCACCCCCAGAACTGCTCCCATGTGCAGAGAATTACCCCCAGAACTGCTTCCATGTGCAGAGCATCACCCCAGAACTGCTTCCATGTGCAGAGCATCACCCCCAGAACTGCTTCCATGTGCAGAGCATCACCCCCAGAACTGCTTCCATGTGCAGAGCATCACCCCAGAACTGCTTCCATGTGCAGAGCATCACCCCCAAAACTGCTCCCATGTGCAGAGCATCACCCCAGAACTGCTTCCATGTGCAGAGCATCACCCCCAGAACTGCTTCCATGTGCAGAGCATCACCCCCAGAACTGCTTCCATGTGCAGAGCATCACCCCCAGAACTGCTTCCATGTGCAGAGCATCACCCCCAGAACTGCTTCCATGTGCAGAGCATCACCCCCGGAACTGCTTCCATGTGCAGAGCATCACCCCAGAACTGCTTCCATGTGCAGAGCATCACCCCCAGAACTGCTTCCATGTGCAGAGCATCACCCCAGAGCTGCTCCCATGTGCAGAGCATCACCCCAGAACTGCTTCCATGTGCAGAGCATCACCCTCAAAACAGAACCTTTGTGCAGAGCATCACCCCAGAACTACATCAGCAGTGCCCCTGTACAGAGGCAGGTGTCGGATAATATAGAGGATTTTTGTCACACCCCAGTGCAGTATATACAGCTCAGCACAGAACATCTTCCTGCCGCTGCACTTGGCCCATTCCCCTCCTGTCCGGTCATTTGACCTCCTTTAACCCCCTCCACTATCTGTGGAACTAAGCCCGACTTACAATAAGACGGCTATACACGACTTGTAGTTCCACAAAATCCGATAAGTCACGTGTTATTTTACTACTCCCTTCAAATGATCAGTTTTCTCCATGGTATCCGCGTCCTTAACCACCGCATCTTGTAACCGAAGAACAAAAATATGTCTTTGGTTGTGTGTGCTGTACTAGATGGTGGCGGCCATTTAACAGGAGACCAAAGTGCGGGTAAGCCCATGACAGTGGCCACAGCAAAATGGCGGAAATAGTAGAGACCTATATTAGTCCTTAGGGAGAAATGCTTCAGTGTTTGTGAACCTGCGAGACAGAGGACAACTGATAAAGGTAGTGTAAATGATATTTATAATATTAAGCAATAGAAAAAATAATAACTCTGTGTGGTATATTGCGAGCACCTTACATATTGGTTACTAGTCAGTCAGAACCATCTCACCTGTATTATGTTCTCCTTGAAGACTCCTTCGAATAAGTTATCATTAAATTGAAATAAATCAAGTATATGTGCAATGTGGGGGCAAAACTACAGAACAGATATGAATCTATGTAAGTTTTATATTTTTATTACCATATTTCAACAGTTGATATTTAGTTATAACACGCAGGAACCCCCCCCCCCCCCCCCCCCAAGTGTCACTGAACCTGTCAGGTCCGCAAGACTGATGGATTCAGTGTATTGCGCTAGATACAGCTGCTCTGTATAGAGAATATCCAAAAAAAAGTTAAAATAATTTTTAATAAAAAGTATTTCTAAAGTTGCACAAAACACACTGATACACCTTTTTATTTAAACAAAATTCAAAGGTTTACATAGCCTTTAATTTTTTAATGATGTATTCCCTTTAAGTTCACACATAGAAGATTTTTATTCTGTTCGCCATATAAAAGTTTCCTGATGGAGTAGAGGTTAACTGATGCCAATTAATTACATTTGCCATAAAATAAAATCTAGTTGAAATCATTGGTGCCATTAGCAGAAACATTTCTCTACCTTTTTCTATACAAAAAAACATAGTGAAATAGTGTAGAGAAGTTTTCCCAAACTTGCTGCGTGACACAAACTTATTTTGCATGGGCATCAGGAGCTCTGACAATATGTTCAAGATGTTCTTATCATGCAAATTGTATGGTACCCCAAATATACAAAAATTATCCCTGGTAACCCCAAAACATTTATCTGGTCTACCCCATCCCTATCTGCTCTTGTGTCATCACTAAAAACTTTCTAAAAGGTTATCACCCACGTGCACAGGCCGCATATACGTCCTCGTGCACACAGCAGAGACATGAAGTCAATGTGGCACTCCATGTGGCATGGTAGGGTATTACACTACAGAGAAAACCGTCGCTTCTAGAATGCAACTTTACAAAAGGTGACATTTTGTTCTGGTCATCAACTCCCAAAATACTTACAGCCATGAAAGAGTCCATCTCTGATTTTTTTTTTAAAAAGTGCCTATCAGCTCTCCTGCCATGTCTGTTTTAGTAAATGCTTGTATGCCACATAAAATCATATTTATTTATTTTTTAGAACTTTGAACATGCGGCATTCCTCTGTTATTCTTCCTGGAAATATATGAGTAAATTGACAATTAGGTATTATCAATGTCAATAGCCTATGTCCTTACACATTCTGGCCCTGTCCAATTCGTACTGACTGTGTATGAACACATCCTATTGACAAGAAAGGTAACTGGTAATGCCTAGTGGTCAATGTATTCATAAGTTTCCAGGAAAGATGCCCCAGAATTATTATTTTATGTGGCATCGAAGTATTTGCTAAAACAGACATGTACAGAGAGTTGACAGGTTAACTATTAAAATTGTAATTTGCAGGACTCGAGCTGTACATAAGAAGAAGAAGAATGAATAACTGTGACCTGGAGAAACTTTCTGTTTCTGGGGTAAAACTAGAACCTCCTTTTAAACCAGACATAACAATATACCAGGCAAGAGTTTCCAGTCAGGTAACACGGACCAGTGTGGACGCTTGGCCTAGTGACACAGGAGCTACCTGGACGTTGCTGGTGAGTCTGCTTTAAGGATTTGATTTCTTTATAGTCTATCTGTATGTTTTTATACCCATGACTGAAAGTAGATTCATCCTATGACTATGGACCTATTCACATAGGTGCCTCCGTTGTAGATCTGGTTGAAAATACAGGAAACAATATGGTACCACAGCATGCTGTGCTATTGTTTCTGGCAAAAACCATTGACACCCTGATGGAAACCCGACAAAACCCATTAAATTCAATGGGTTTCCTCGGGCGCTAGTTGTCTCCATCATTCAACGGAAGCGTTGCTTTCGGTATTTTCATCGTTCTGCTCCTCTGACGGTGCAGTACAACAGAAAGCCAAACGCAGATGTGAACAGACCCCACAACAACAATATATACGGTAAAGTGCCCTAGTAGCAATACCACGCTATGCTTATGTAAATCCCACCTTACGGTGCACAAAGAATACCAGCATACAGTGACCAAGTAACAGCCCCATATAAAAAGTAATCTAATAACAGTGCAATGCAATGTCTAAATAATTTTGCTATGCAAGATTGACGAACGCTAGCCTTAACTTCCATGTCACGTGTGGTGCCACTCCATCAGCAAGGGCCCCTGATGTCCTGTGGGATTACACAGGGTGGACACCCCTAAAGCTAAGGGGAAACTAAAGGAGATAAATATAAATTCTTTAAAAGTATGCAATGCTTTACACTATGTGCAAGGCCAGCCTCTATTGTTGTGCGGCTGAACCATCTCCTTCTGACTGCGGTGCTGCTTGGCTGAACATGCCATTTTGTAAAGCAGATTAGATTTTTTGCACCGGGGGGGCCCCATAAGCTGGCCAGGAGGCAGTAAGACAATGTTTAGTTTTATTTCTGGCGCCTGCTACAGCACAATAACAGTAAGCTGTCTACTACTCTCCATGATGGTACTGACAACCACTCGGCTCTTCAAAGTCAATAACCTGACAAGCGCTGGGAGCCTGCCGTCATCATGGAGAGTTGCTGATGGGTTACTGGGTTACTGTCTCACTCTGTCTGTATGAGTGAGAGAGCAGCTAGCCCTGACTGTCTGGATGAATGAGAGAGCACCTAGCCCTGACTGTCTGGATGAATGAGAGAGCACCTAGCCCTGACCGTCTGGAAGAGTGAAGAGAGCACCTAGCCCTTACTGTCTGTATGAGTGAGAGAGCAGCTAGCCCTGACTGTCTGGATGAATGAGAGAGCACCTACCTCTAAGGGTATATTCACACGCAGTGTTTTCAGATGTAATTCGGGCGTTTTACGGCTCGAATTACGCATGAAAAAACTGCTCCGCTACGCCTACAAACATCTGCCCATTGCTTGCAATGGGTTTTATGGTGTTCTGTTCCCACGAGGTGTAATTTTACGCCCCGCTGTCAAAAGACACCCGCGTCAAAGAAGGGCTTGTCACTTCTTGGGACGTTTTTGGAGCCGTTTTTCATTGACTCCATTGAAAAACAGCTCCAATAATGTCAGTAAAATATGCCTTGAAAAACCTTGAGTTGTTAAAAAAAAGTCTGAAAATCAAGAGCTGTTTTCAGATGAAAACAGCTCCGTAATTTCAGACGTTTTTTGCTACTGCATGTGAACCTACCCTTACTGTCTGGATGAGTGAATGAGCACCTAGCCCTTAGGGTATGTTTACACGCAGTGTTTTCAGACGTAATTCGGGCATTTTACGCCTCAAATTACGCCTGACAAAACGGCTCCATTACGCCTACAAACATTTGCCCATTGCTTGCAATGGGATTTACGATGTTCTGTTCCCACGAGCCTTTATTTTACCCCTCGCTGTCAAAATACGGCGCGTAAAATGACGGCTCGTCAAAGGAAGTGCAGGACACTTCTAGGGACGTTTTTGGAGGCGTTTTTCATTGACTCCATTGAAAAACAGCTCCAAAAACGGCCGTAAAAAACGCCATGAAAAACGCGAGTTGTTAAAAAAAGTCTGAAAATCAGGAGCTGTTTTCGCCTGAAAACAGCTCCGTATTTTCAGACGTTTTTGCTCACTGCCCTTGCTGTCTGCATGAATGAGAGAGCACCTAGCCCTGACTGTCTGGATGAGTGAATGAACGTACACCTGGCCCTGTGTATTTGGACGTGTGAATGAGCATCTGGCTTTGTCTGTTTAATAAGTGAACAAACATACATCACGTCACTGGGGAGAAATAGAGAGTCCTGAACAGAGCCCTTCCAACCAGTACAGATGTACATGTAATAACTGCAATGAGGACCGGCTTTATTGTATCTTGTTTCACTTCACACTTACAGTTGTAGATTTGATAAATGGTACTACGGTACATTTTTGTTTGTAAATAATTCACTTTTAATTATCGCCTCTGTCTAATCAATTTCAGGGAGGCAGTGGTTCGAAGATTGTGTTTTTGAAAGATGGTCTTAATTCCGTAGTACTGGAAGTGACTGCTGAAGATGGGACTGCCAAGAAATATTTTCTAGAAATCACTAAATTATCCACTAGCCATGCTTCACTTGAAGGAATCATTCTGTCTGAGGATCTGAATCTGGCCCCATCATTTGCTCCAGATGTCTTCGAATATTCATGTACTTCTGTTTAATATCCTAGACCTGTCACTGTGAATTATTATTGTCTAATACGTTCGGAACAGGCTGCACATCACTTGTGTATTCCAAAAACATTTATTTTATTCGTTATTTATTTATTTATTTATCTTTTTTCCATCTTGATTTTTAAAACACATTAGATTTCTTGCATTTACTGCCATACATATATCTATGTCATCCTAAATGTAATTCCTATTCTCATCACATTAACAACCAGCAAAATTCTTCATTCATTGTTCAAGAATAGAGAAAAACTTTCAAGATACTCATGCGCCAGTCTCCTGTGTCCCTTGCCACTCTTTGTTGATAGTAACTTTACCGGGTGGCCAAGTGCTTGCTGCCCCAGTCATGTCACTATGGACAGGGCCGCCATACAAAATATCTGGACCCATATAAATTCAAATGGCGAAGGCCCTCTGAACTTTGCTCCACATCTTAGCGCGGATTTTCAGTCGATAGGGGGCGATAACATGATAATAATTTCCGATAAAGATCATGTTGTTCCCCGTACCATGCACAGACCTCTGGTAGAAATATTTTTTTGTCAACATAGCCGCATGAAAACTTTTTAGGGATCTGTTTTAGGGATACATATAATGTGTTATATAACTTCTATTAATTTTTGGGGTATAGAAAAAAAATGGCAATCCCGCCACTGTTTTCGGAGTTTTGTTTGTACGTCGCTCACCGTGCGGTATAAATGACATGCAAACTTTACTCTGTGGGTCATTATGATTATGGCAATATCAAATTTAAAATGTGTCGTGTCGCCGCATTAAAATACCCCTAACATTTTTATTTTTCTGTCGATGGCGCTGTATGAGGGTTTGTTTTTTGAAGGACACCTTGTGGTTTTGTGGGGTACATACCATTTTTGATCACCTTTTATATTTTTTTGGGATTACAAGATGAACTAAAAACAGCAATTCTGGCATTGTTTTTCTTTTTTTTTTTTTTTTACAGCATTCACTGTAAAACCGTCATCATTTTTTTGTTCCAGGTCGTTGCGAATCCTGCTTGCTTTTTTAAATAGTTTTGTCCCATAATAAAGCATTTTTCATTGCCAAAAAGGCGTTTTTTTTGTTTTTTTTAATTTAATTTTTATTTTTTATAGTTCAAAACTTTTTTATATTTTTTTTACAATATCTATTAGTACAACAAGAGGACTTGAAAATGTGAACATTTGACTGCTTACATAATACATATTGTGCCTGCCGTCCTATTTTAGGTCGCATTGTGGGGGGTGCTGATGAACTGATTGAAAGGCTGGGTTCACACGACCTATTTTCAGACGTAAACGAGGCGTTTTATGCCTCGTTTTACGTCTGAAAATAGGGCTACAATACGTCGGCAAACATCTGCCCATTCATTTGAATGGGTTTGCCGACGTACTGTGCAGACGACCTGTCATTTACGCGTCATCGTTTGACAGCTGTCAAACGACGACGCGTAAAAATACAGCCTCGTCAAAGAAGTGCAGGGCACTTATATACATCATATGCAGGACACTTCTTTCAGACGTAATTTGAGCCGTTCTTCATTGAACTCAATGAAGCACAGCTCAAAATTTACAGCTGTCAGAGAAGCCTCGCAAAATGCGAGGAGGAGGAATTACGGCTGAAACGAGGCAGCTGTTTTCTCCTGAAAACAGTCTGTCATTTCAGCCGTAAAAGCCTCTCATCGTGTGCACATACCCAAAAAGCCCACCACTTTGTCGAACTTCATAGATGCAGCGGTTGCTAATGACAGTGAAATCTACGATCGTTATAGCTGGGTGTCAGCCGTATGTTACAGCTAACAACCCCTGCTGATGGTGTGGGCTCAGCTCCTGGACCTGCGCAATGCAAGCGTCATACATGTACGGCAGCTTGCGATACGGATCTCCTTCCTGTACCGTATATATATATATATATATATATATATATATATATACACTTAAAGTGGTATACCCAAACATTACATCGACAGTATATGCCATAAATGCCTGTTAGGTGTGGTTCCTACCTCTAAAAACCACAACCTATTGGTAGAATTGGGGTCTGGTGACCCATTTGCCAATTCAAAGCCACTGCAATCTCCATAGAATTTAATCTGGCGTATATGGAAGTTACAGAAAAAGCTGAGCAAGCAACGGCTCTTTCCATAAGTCCTATCGACTTCTATAAAGTTGTTAAACTCTATGAAGACTGTAGTGGCTGTGAATTGGCAAACAGGGATCATCGGATTACTGATTTGACTAAAGGGAAAGATGGGACCCGCACCAATCAGACTTTTATGGCATATCCATGTTTAATATTGGAATACCCCTTTAATCTTCTCTGTCACATGAACTTTGACTACGTTGAGCTTAGAACACCCTATTGGGTGAGATATTATATGTACAAGTGGGAAAGTTTTTCCTTTTTAATGATACCTTGTCACCCATAGCAGATGAAATAGCTGTTAGTGTAGCATGGTAGAGGAGCAAGGTGGATGTCATGAACACCAATGATGGAAATCCTGCTTAGTGAGTGGGTTTGCCTTTAAAATGCTTAAAATTGATTTCCTGTTTCCTATACGATGGCAATATGTTCAGCAGCATTATATTTAAATTACAGTTGCTAATATCAGTAATGGCGACCTCCATTAGGTGCTGCCTTAGACTATAACTTAACAAATAATTATAATGTAGAAAGTAAGTCCTGGTGCTTTCGTTCTACTTTATTTGCAGATCTCATGTATTTTGGAACTTTATTAAATATATTCCAGCACTTGGAAATTGTTTATGATCCATATTTTGCAGCATCCTGCAGAGCATTACAAATTAATGATTTCACCCAATTAAATAAAAACATTTTTGCCGTATTATCTTGGCCACGTCAGCTTATCATGTTGACCGTAACTTATTAATAAGCTTCCTGCGAGTTTAATTTTACAATAATGTTCTCTCTATAGCTATTTTAACACAACTACTTTATCAGTCTCTGTTTCCTCTGCCCTAGCCATACAGTTAGCAAATAAAAAATTTTATAACTAAGTTTACCTAGGTTTCAAGTGAATAGGAATTTTTTTTATAGGGCGCACTGTTTTATGTGCAGCCTTGAATTGAGAGACCTATCAATGGGCAATAATAGCTCAAATTTAAATTAGATGGTATGGTAAACTTTGTGTGCCGGACATCCTGGGTCCCTGGGGTGCACTAGCACAGCAGACGGCACTATTGCCCTTTCTCCGAAGCATTCGCTGGCTGAATGTTGTGAGCATCTGCCCTAAAAATCGGACAGAGCAGATATGATGGCAGCTTCTGCACACTTATTGCAAGGGTTCACTTTACATGGTCACTTCTCAATTTACTCCAACTTTGTTGTCTGTTATTGTAGCTTATATATGTGGTGTAAAATATCATGGTTTGTCACTTATTGTGCTTTATGCTTATTTTATGTTCTTTTACGTTTTCCTGTTTCGGTTTCCCAACTAGGTACTATGCCATATTTCCAGAACAGTATTAGCATTAAACCCTTAATCCAAGACAGTCAGATGAAGGTGACAGTGAATGGAAATGGAGACACTAAACCTCTCCCTATCGCTGTTGGAGATACAGTTATAGAAGTTAATGTGGTTTCAGCTGATGGCACCAATACACAGGTTATGTAATAACTGGCATGTTCTTGGGTTATTCTTACTTCTATATAGACATTACAAGTCATATGAGATTGATTATTCAGTAGATCTATAGTAGTGGCTCCATCTCACCTGAAGAGTGTTGTCGTGGCCTCCATCGGGTTAGCATACCTTTTTTTTTTTTTACTGTATAGGAAAGCAAAGAAGACTGCGCTTTCCTATACAGTGGTCCACCTAAAAAAAAGTGTACAGTGTCATATGTCGGAGGTATAGACAATGTTTTACAAAAACATTGCTTTATCCCAGTCCAAGCAGCTACCTGGGGTTGAGAATAACAAATAGGACTTTCACCACAGACAGAGCTTATCTAATAGGCACTCTACCACAGACAGTACATGTTTATGAGTGTCTATTAGTAACACCGATCCCAAATTGCAGCTTTTCTACACATCTCAGCAAAGGAAGCGGCTACCATCATAGGACAGGGCAATATCCTGACCATACTTTGTTTCCTCCAATATGGAGCTTGTGTTTTTCCCTTTATATACATCGCATAATCCCATGTATACAAAGTTAGTATAGACTTTCTATCAGGTCCCCGTGAGAAGAAGAAAATAGGAATGGATCCCAGCAGATATGAGAAGAAAATCTTCTGTACTGAAATCTTTATCCTTATCACTGTCGTCTAGTCTTCTATTTTTCCTTTTTTTTGTTTGTTTTTTAAAAAAAAAGGGGAATGGAAAACAAAGCTATAAAATATTTGTAAGAAAAAGACTTTACCTTTCTTCAGTCACATTTCTTCTCAATTGTTCTCAGTCTATACATACAAACATGCACTTGTATGTGTCTCCATGTGAACTCTCTTCCAAAAATGTTTTCATGTTCACTTTTGATATTTAGGTATACAGAATTATTGTTACACGTGCGCAGCTTCCGTTTTGTGTAACATTCGCAGATGCTCAGAAGCAGATGGAATACGAGTGTCCTATTTCCTTAGCTGCTTTCTACAGACCAGTTTCTATTAATCGCAGGTAAGTTCATGGTAAAACCTGATAGAGTAAAACTTGTACTCATTGGGTAATATGTACTAATTCTGTGTAACTTTAGACAGTGTAAACTTAGGCCAGGCAGTCAGAAGATGCGCCAAATTGATCACAGTGGCGCATATTGCATGATAAATTTGGCAACACACTTTTACTTATAGCACCTCTTGGTCGCCTTAGATTGCGCCAGTCTTTTGTTTTGTCCTTCAGCAAGATCACACCCCTTTTTGTCTAAGCCATGCCCCTTGTCTGTCGAGACGCAAAAAAACTTTAATAAATGTGACGCACGACATGTGAGCCAGAATTCTGGCTCAATTTGAGCGTTGTGTTTTTCAACATAGGTTTAGTAAGATAACTAAAAATATATTTACTAGTTTCCATTGCTTATTGCACTCAGGATATCGGATAACAAAAAGCTGACACATTCTTCTCTATGTGTGCCATAAAAATTGTCGGAAACCTTGACGGAACCCTCTGACAGAGTGTATTAACACCAGTGTGAACACAGTCTATTAACTCCATGAAGAATCCGAATAACACTGCAATGTAGTGACTAAACATTTAGAGTATGATTGGACTAAAATATTCTGGAAAAGGTCCACATACATTGATTCTCCCTTCTTCCATGACTCTTGTGCCTCTGGATTTGGATACTTGTTTTGCAGGAGCCTGTTGTCCAGTCTGTACCTGGTAGAGATGGGTTAATGTAGATACCTAGATATTGAGGGCCCCATTTGTCCTAAAATCCTAGAATAATAAAAAATTATAATACATACATATGAAGATCCATAAATGTATTATTTTTGGTCAATCATGCATTTTTTCCTTATATACTCTAATTTGAAACATAAAGAAATTACATTTATATCCTAATATTATATATTTATATAATATAATTTAATATACAGTATATATGAAAAAATTACAGTACATATAAACAGTAATAAATAGATAAAAATGCACAGTCGAGTCACATTGTTATGACCACAGCTAATATCCAGAGTAACCGCCGTGTGCAGCACGGACAGTAGCTAGACATACGTGGAGTGACTCAATAAGGTGCTGGTAGGTTGTCTCCGGTATCTGGAGCCACGCTGACTGCTGTGCATCCCACATTTACTGGAGGGTGCGTGGGGGAGGATCCATAGAGTAAACAAGACGATCAAGGTGGCCCTACAGATGCTCAATTGGGTTAAAGTCTGGTGAATTAGGGGACCAGGGAAGTACTTGGAAGTCTTGGTCGTGCCCTTCCATCCACTATCGGACATTTCTAGCCGTGTGACATGTCGCATTGTCTTGATGGAAGATTCCTTCTGCCCCACGGCAGACAAACAGCATGTATGGGAGGACGTGATCTGCAACGATGGATTCATACACAAATCGGTTCAGAGTGCCTTCCAAGTGGATTAGTGGGCCCAGAAAATGCCATGAAAAAAATTCCCCAGACAGATACTGTCATGCAAATTGAAGCCTTTTTCCAATGCGCCTTTGTTAGCATAAGGGCAGTGACCATCCGTCCGCTTCGGAGCCCCATACTCAGTAGGGTTCGCTGAACTGTTGTTTTAGACACAGCTCTGGCAGCTGCCTGGTTGATTTTCACGGTGAGTTGCTCCACCGTAGCGCGTCGTACGGCCCGTGAGCACCTTCGTAGCCGATGTTCAACTCTCACATCAATGGCACGTGGTGCTCCGCAGTTTCCACGTCGGTTTTTCCCAATGGTGCCATTTGTCCACTCACAATCCGCTTTCACCACAGCAGCACGCGAACAGTTCACAGACTGCGCTGATGAGAAATACTGTCACTCTTTGCCCAAAAGCCAATAATCATGCCTATTTGCAATGGTAAATCCCCCCTTTTACCCATGGCAACAATGAGTGATATGTGTTCAGACAGCCTATCGCACCCCTTATATACCCACCAAGCCAGTCCACCACACATCACTTCCTTCATGGGCTACACGCTGCCGACGTCGAAAGTAGGTGGTGTTCATAATAATGTGACTCGACTGTGTATATTATTATTATTATTATTTATCACAGTAAGGGTATGTTCACACGGCAGCGTCCGTAACGGCTGAAATTACGGTGCTGTTTTCAGGAGAAAACAGCACCGTAATTTCAGCCGTAATGGCATGTTGAGGCGCTATTTCGCTGCATCCATTACGGATGTAAATGGAGCTGTTTGTCCATGGAGTCAATGGAAAACTTCTCCATTTACGTCTGAAGAAGTGACAGGCACTTCTTTGACGCGGGCGTCCTTTTTACGCCCCGCCTTTTGACAGCGGGGTGTAAAAAAATGACCGTCTGCACAGAACATCGTAAGACCCATTCTAATGCATGGGCAGATGTTTGCCGACGCTTTGGAGCCGCTATTTCGGACGTAATTCGGGGCAAAAACGCCCGAATTACGTCCATAAATAGTGTGTGTGAACATACCCTTTAATATGTACTGTTATTTTATTAATTTGCACCTATGCTTACATTTCATACAGTCTTCCCAAGCACACCATATCCGCACAATACATGGACCTTCTAACAAGACGATCAAAATCAGATCCATTGGATGAGACCATTCTTAGTGAGAACTGGAGAATTCCTGAGTATGAATTGGATATGAATATGTCAGCAGAAAACGTCTTCTGCTGTTTTGCTTACCGTGGTAAATCTGTGTATTTCTGAAATTCAACCTAACTACCGTATATCCGTTCCTTAATAGAAAATGTACCAAACAATTAAAGATTAATTTTAAATGAAGAATGTTTTGAAAATGTTGCTTTAACTTTAGTTAACGTACCGTAATATATTACAACATACAGTTTATCATATTATCAATGAGTATTGTTCTAATAAGTATACAGGGCTTCAGAGATTACAATAGCCAATGGCTTCCTGCAAGACCTATCCGTAGACGCAGGTTGTTTTATGACTGGATCTACACAGTGATTCTCATTACAACATGAAAATGGCGGTGCATTGATTGAGGATCATTCTCCCACACCTGGAGTTTGCTGAATTTGATAGCTCAATGGGGGGAATACCAGTAAAAAGTCGAAATTTGCAGGAACAATGCAACTTTAGTGCCGCTTCCGCCGCTCACGACACTTTTCTAAATGTCGGCGTTACTTAAAGGGATGGATTTTGTAATGTAATTTGTATCAATCACATGGAATGGGTGGACTAAAAAGACTACTATATATTTTCCTGTGTGCAGTCTGAAGGGTTATAATCGTCATTGTCACATATATTGAGAATATGAATTATATCAAGGCTGACATTTATACCTTTTATCTTGCAGGATGTGGAGACGTCGTACAGCTGTCGGATTTTGGTAATCATGCAAGGTGCTGCCCATTTAAACCACAGACTGAATTGGAACCTAAGGTTATAAACTGTCTTTATTATAATCCAATCATTTGTTTTTTTTTAGCCATGGTGGCTATCGTCCTGATAACACAAGTATTATTCACATTCAAAGCTGACTTTGTAAACATAAAGAGGCTTTAGGCTACACGCACACGTTGTGTAATTTGATGCAGATAATCTGCACCAAAACCGCAGGTGTACGCATGTAATTCCGCAGCTAAAACCGCACATAATGGTGCGTTTTTTTATTCGTTTTTAGGTGCGGTATTTACATTTTGATGCGGAAATAGGTGCGGTTTTATGCTGCATATTTTGGTGTGTTTTTCTTTAAAACGAGTCAGATACAATTCGCAAGCGTAAACGCAGAATAAATTGACATGCTGCAGATTTTACAATACGCACCGCAGGTCAATTTACGCGCAGAAAAAAATCTGCACCGTGTAGATGAGATTTCTTGAAATCTCATTTACTTTGCTGGTACTGTATTACACTGCGCATTTCCTGCATGAAAATCTGCGTGTAATACGTTGCGTGTATTCAGCCCAAAACGTAATAATAAATACTAAAAATGCAGAAATAAATCACCAACCCATTTGTCAAAATATAAGGATGCACGATCCTGACAGGGAAAACAAAGAACCACCTCCTTCTAATCCCCTTCTTCTTTGGCTGGGGATTGACCAATGATGTGGGGCTTAGTAGAACTGTATGGGTTTAGGGGCTCATTCACACACAGCAGAGGCGAGCATACAAGTCTTGCATAGTGGCACACAGAGTCCCTACAGCTCTGCTTTATGGAGCCATAGGCCCTCTGTGTATAATGCCTCTGTCCTAGTGCATAATCTAATGGAACATGCCACCATTTGTTTTCTGTTAGATTCCATATGAAACCTATGGAAAAAACTCTGAATGCCTCTGTATGAAATCAGAGGTATATGGAGATACAGCCAGGGCCGTATTTGCATCTCCGGCTGCCTTTGGCACTAAGCCTCAATTTGCCCCCATTAAAGGCCCATTTACTCTCACCAATTATCCTCATGATTTGCTCGTTTCTGAGTTATCATAACGATTATTGTGCAGTGTCACTCAGGGAGAAGATATAACCATTGTTTGTTGTTGATCATCAATTGTGACAGCGTAAAAATATTCATTATTGGCGGCACGATCAGTAAATGTAACGATATTTACACTGTGCAGTGCTAAGCTCTGATGTTCAGATGTGGGGACTGTGTTACCCAAGAGTCATGTGCTCTATTGGTGAACACAGCACACACTATACTGTACCAGAATCTGGAATTTGTATACATAGGTAAGCCCTACACACAAATAATAATAAATACAGTGACTAAATATTACCATCATATCGTTACTAAATAATACCACCATACTGTGACTGAATAATACCTACATAAGCTTACTACATTTTTCCATCATAGCATTACTAAATAATACCACCATACTGTTACTAAATAATACCACCGTACTGTAACTGAATAATACCACCGTACTGTAACTAAGTAATACCACCGTACTGTTACTAAATAATACCACCATACTGTTACTGAATAATACCCCCATACTGTTACTGAATAATACCTCCATACTGTTACTAAATAATACCACCATACTGTTACTGAATAATACCACCATACTGTTACTAAATAATACCACCGTACTGTAACTAAGTAATACCACCATACTGTTACTAAATAATACCACCATACTGTTACTAAATAATGCCACCATACTGTTACTGAATAATACCTCCATACTCTTACTGAATAATACCACCATACTGTTACTAAATAATACCACCTTACTGTTACTAAATAATACCACCATACTGTTACTAAATAATACCACCATACTGTTACTAAATAATACCACCATACTGTTACTAAATAATACCACCATACTGTTACTAAATAATACCACCTTACTGTTACTAAATAATACCACCATACTGTTACTAAATAATACCACCATACTGTTACTAAATAATACCACCATACTGTTACTAAATAATACCACCATACTGTTACTAAATAATACCACCATACTGTTACTAAATAATACCACCATACTGTTACTAAATAATACCACCATACTGTTACTAAATAATACCACCATACTGTTACTAAATAATACCACCGTACTGTTACTAAATAATACCTCCATACTGTTACTGAATAATACCACCATACGGTTACTAAATAATACCACCATACTGTTACTAAATAATACCACCGTACTGTTACTAAATAATACCACCGTACT
This sequence comes from Rhinoderma darwinii, assembly GCF_050947455.1. Classification (NCBI taxonomy): domain Eukaryota; kingdom Metazoa; phylum Chordata; class Amphibia; order Anura; family Rhinodermatidae; genus Rhinoderma; species Rhinoderma darwinii. Next base: position 370,620,973 of record NC_134690.1, on the reverse strand, counting down.
GTAACTGAATAATACCACCGTACTGTAACTGAATAATAGCCTCATACTGTAACTGAATAATACCACCGTACTGTAACTGAATAATACCACTGTACTGTAACTAAGTAATACCACCATACTGTTACTAAATAACACCACCATACTGTTACTAAATAATACCACCATACTGTTACTAAATAATACCACCGTACTGTAACTGAATAATACCACCATATTGTTACTAAATAATACCACCGTATTGTAACTGAATAATACCACCATACTGTTACTAAATAATACCACCATACTGTTACTAAATAATACCACCGTATTGTAACTGAATAATACCACCATACTGTTACTGAATAATACCACCATACTGTTACTAAATAATACCACCATACTGTTACTAAATAATACCACCGTATTGTAACTGAATAATACCACCATACTGTTACTAAATAATACCACCATACTGTTACTAAATAATACCACCATACTGTTACTAAATAATACCACCGTATTGTAACTGAATAATACCACCATACTGTTACTAAATAATACCACCATACTGTTACTAAATAATACCACCGTACTGTAACTAAATAATACCACCGTACTGTAACTGAATAATACTTCCATATGGTAATAAATAATATCAGCATATTACAGTGACTTGTCCATTCACCTATTAGCCAAGACGGCACAAAAATATATTGTGCTTTTTGGCTAATAGGATCGATAAAAGAATACACCGCACTCATAGTTATGAATCCGGTACATTCATGAGGAGACCGCTCCCCCAACGCCTCTCGGTGGTAATTGACGGACTGCTGTATTTGTAGATTCACAGCCGTCAACCACTGTGAGGATGGTGGGGGGAGGCGGGGAAGCACACTCCTCATAAATGTATAGATATACCGGACATATATTATGTATTCTTTATTCGCTCCTATTAGCCAAACAGCACGATATTTATTTAGTGTCATTTTGGCTAATAGAAGAACGGACCTGTCGCTGTAATATTACCAACGGCAGCATATTTAGCCAACGGATTCGCTTTAATTACTGATGTGGTTATGACAGTATCTAGTGATCATGTTCCCGATAGCATAACATGTTTTAATATTTTAGCCTAATTATTTTCATTTTTCTTTATTTTTTATTAGACTGTAACAGATGCAGAGTGGTATAAAGAAGACTTTTCTACCAGTAAATCCTTAGAACCTATCCTTAAGCACACAGTACAGGTAAAGAATAATGTTTTATATTATTATATTCGTAAATTGAATATGACTAGTAGGATTTAAAATGAAGCATATGTGAGAAAATAGGAACGTTTGTTAACATTAGCAACAGTGATGTGGTGGTGAACTGTACCACTATTGCAACAACAAATTAAAATCGCACAGTACACTGTTGCTGTGTATGACTGGGAATTCATAAATTCTTATTTACGTACATGCAGAACTGGCCTCAAGGAAATAAAAAGAATATTGTTTACTTGTACTCAAGACAATTCAGATTTAATAGATGGAAGTTAGAATAAGTCTCCCCTGCTTTGGAATACAAACTGTGTAATACTTCATTTCTCCTGTGGGGGCGCTGCATGGGGATATGAACACTTGCTTATAGGTTCCTACAGAGTTTACAGCTAATCTTTGTAGATCCCAGTAGCGAGACACCCTATGATCAGCTTATCAACAGCGGATCCTTCTAACAATAAGGGATCAGCCAAAGCAGACAATAGCAGCATAACAATAATGAGAAATTGGGAATGTCACCATGATTTTTCTATTCTGCAAAATAACAATGGAAATTTATGCCACAGGGGGCACGATCTACACGGAACGCCACAGTGGGCACTATCTACAGGGAACGCCACAGGGGGCACTGATTATATCGCTAGTATGTAGTCGATTAATTCCTCATTACTACGACAAAGCAAAGTTACAATTGATCAGCAAGTAAAATAATTACAGATCTCACTGCCAAATATAGATAATGCACTCACATAATATTACACTATTATTATCATATTTTATCTACTATGTTCTTATAACATATTTGGTATTTAAAATTCTTAACAGACATTCATGGCACAATTGGATATGCCATAAATGTCGGATCGGTGGGCTCCAACCTCTGCGCCTTCATCTACATGGAGAACAGGGATGTCCAGTCCCTATACTCAGTGGAGAGGTGGCTACTAATGCAATGTAGTGAATAGGAGTGAACAGCCACATCCATGGACATCCTGGACAAACAGGACAGGATGTACAAAATACTTCTTCCTCCAAATATCTTTACACGATCCTGCTTGTGCTACTGTTCTTCTTTTACCTCATCTATGTTGAGGAGATCACTGCACTGAGCCATCAGTAGTGCACATTTTTATAGACATGCACATATATGTAACAGCAGTGTCAGTCAAGGTGAAGGACGTATGGAGGTCTGTTGTCACACAACCTGGACTACAGTCTACATACAGTCCCACAGACAGTGAGCTGCTGGGCAGTGTAAACAATAGGGGCAACACAGCAGTGGCCACTACATTATAAGTTGTACATCTTTCATTATAATATGCCATAATACAATATTTTTGTTATATCGCCTGAAGAACCTATTTATGTTACGGTATAATGTATAAATCTTATATGTCTATTGTATTTTCTCTTATAACTTCTAAATAGATGGAATATTCTAAAATCATATATGCACAAAGAAAGAGCCCTTTTACTGTTTTAATTGTACTTTCCAAAATCTTTGTAGTGTACGGTTCTTTGATGACTCAAACATAAAGCCTGTAATAAACTTTATCACCATACTAAAAGTAAATCCTGTTGCACTGCAGGGGTTTCAATAGAATTTCAGTTGTTTAGTACATTTAGGGCTAAAGATTTGGAAGCTATTAAAAAAAATCTCATCTACGACTCTTGCATAAATGGTGCCTTTGATCTGAGTAGCAGAAACTGTATGTATGAGGTTGGCAGAGTTATTGCAGTTTATGACTTGCTGCAGTAAACTTCATTCAATTTAACAAGCACAATAAAAAACAATGTGATAATGCATCACTGCTTACGGCTGCGTGACCCATTGCCCTGTTACACACTTTTTTTGCGCCGGCTTTTCGTTTTAGTTACTTTTACTGGCAATAGGTTACTATACGGTGCATGAAGAAAAGACTATAGAATGCATATTACCCATGTATAGACATTGAGCCAACAAGCAATGCTGAGAGATTTCAGCTCTGAGGCTTGCTCTGGCTGAATATAGGATGTAGATGAGAGAGGCAGAAAATCCGAATGACCGCCCTGGCGCAGCCAACTTTGAGAAATTCTGACATCCGTAGACACAGATGAAAAGGGCTTTGCAATAGTTAAGATAATTTAATGAGTATTTGTACATAAAAACAACGCGGCTCGACGCCGAAGGTCCTTTGTATTTTACCTGAGGAAGAGGCCAGTTCGGCCTTAAACTGGGTTGTTTTTATGTAGAAATGCTCATTAAATTATCTTAACTATTACAAAGCCTTTTCATCTGTTTCTACTGATATCAGAATTTCTCAAAGTTGGTTGCGCCAGGGCGGTCATCCGGATTTTCTGCCTCTCCTCTTTGCTGATTCTGGACAAATTCCTGATCCAGACTGGAGACTAGGCTGCAAATCTCCAAGACTGACAACTCATCGAGTTAATATACTCTCCGTCTCTATGGATGTTGTGCTCCCAGCACAAAACAACCAGGGCAGCAGATTGGACCACCCTTGAACACCTTCACCTTTGTATTGTTTGATGCACTATGTGCGCTTTGTGTTTCTTTTTTGTATATATATATATATATATATATATATATATATATATATATATATATATATATATATATATATATATATAAAATATAGGCTGTAACCCAGGAACAAAGTAACATTAGTAATGTTATGTACGAAGTTATTCATTTTTCACTTTGCAGAGGTGGATACACACCGTGTTCCAAATTATTATGCACATTGGATTTAAGTGTCATAAACATATAATTATTAGTTTTTCAATTAAACTCATGGATGGTATTGTGTCTTAGGGCTCTTTGGATCATTGTAATCAATCTCAGACACCTGTGATAATTAGTTTGCCAGGTGTGCCCAATCAAAGGAAAACTACTTAAGAAGGACTGTAAAGGATCTGCCAGGCACAACTTCTGTGTATACGCCCATAGGTAATCAGTCTGCACCTGAGTCTATGTCTCTGAGACTGACTCTATCTACCACCACTCAGGATGGCAAGCTTAGGAGCGGGAGAGCCTATCGCAGCCTGGCCAAACGGAGCTAGCTCCCGCCCTCTGTCTATTTATACCTGCCTTTCCTGTTCCTCCTTTGCTTGTGATTCTTCTCGTGTGGTTTCCTGGCCCAGCTACAGCTTCTGACTATTTGATCCTGCTCCATACTGACCCTGGCTTACTGACTACTCTCCTGCTCTGCGTTTGGTACCTCGTTCACTCCTGTTTTGACTCGGCTCGTTCACTACTCTTGTTGCTCACGGTGTTGCCGTGGGCAACTGCCCCATTTCCCTTAGCTTTGTGTACCCTTGTCTGTTTGTCTCGTGCACTTCCTGAGCGTAGAGACCGCCGCCCAGTTGTACCCCGTCGCCTAGGGCGGGTCGTTGCAAGTAGGCAGGGACAGAGTGGCGGGTAGATTAGGGCTCACTTGTCCGTTTCCCTACCCCCGGTCATTACAAGGACGTTCCACATTATTAAGCAGGCCACAGGTTGGGAAAGAAAAAGGATCTCTCTGCTGCCGAAAAGCGTGAAATAGTGCAATACCTTGGACAAGGTATGAAAACATTGGATATTTCAAGAAAACTTAAGCGTGATCATCGTACTGTGAAAAGATTTGTGGCTGATTCAGAGCACAGACGGGTTAGTTCAGATAAAGGCATAATGAGGAAGGTTTCCGCCAGACAAATTAATAGGATTAGGATAGCAGCTGCTAAAATGCCATTGCAAAGCAGCAAACCGGTATTTGAAGCCGCTGGTGCCTCTGGAGTTCCGCGAACCTCAAGGTGTAGGATCCTCCAGAGGTTTGCAAGTTTGCATAAAGCTATTATTCGGCCACCCCTAAACAATGCTCACAAGCAGAAACGGTTGCAGTGGGCTCAGAAATACATGAAGGCTAATTTTCAAACCGTGTTGTTTACTGATGAGTGCCGTGCAAACCTGGATGGTCCAGATGGATGGAGTAGTGGATGGTTGGTGAATGGCCACCATGTCCCAACAAGGCTGCGACGTCAGCAAGGAGGTGGCGGAGTCATGTTTTGGGCTGGAATCATGTGGAGAGAGCTGGTAGGCCCCTTTAGAGTCCCTGACGGTGTGAAAATGACCTCTGCAAAGTACGTAGAGTTTATGACTGACCACTTTCTTCCGTGGTACAAAAAGAAGAACCGTGCCTTCCGTAGCAAAATTATCTTCATGCATGACTATGCTCCATCTCATGCTGCAAAGAATACCTCTGTGTCATTGGCTGCTATGGGCATAAAAGGAGAGAAACTCATGGTGTGGCCCCCATGTTCCCCTGACCTCAACCCTATTGAGAACCTTTGGAGCATCCTCAAGCAAAATATCTATGAGGGTGGGAGGCAGATCACATCAAAACAGAAGCTCTGGGAGGCTATTCTGACATCCTGCAAAGATATTCAACCAGAAACTGTCCAAATACTCACAAATTCAATGGATGCAAGAATTGTGAAGGTGATATCAAAGGGGTCCTATGTTAACATGTAACTTGGCCTGTTACATTTTTTTTGATTGAAAGAGCTTTTGATTTCTGTAAATATGACCTCCTGATGCTGCAAATTCAACAAATTACCATTTTAGTTCTCTTTACAACCTTTAAAATGTTTTGATCTCTGTTGTGCATAATAATTTGAAACAGTGCATTTTGAGTTTTTTACTTCTAAAAAAAAATCTGTTATCATTAGGAGATTTGTTCAAAAAAATTTGCATTATACTCCAACGGTTGATGGCTTGAAGATTATACTGACTGTCATTTTCATAGACTATTTAGGAAAATCAGCGAAAAAAAACATTTGCATAATAATTTGGAACGCGGTGTACACTTAAGTGATTGCTTTGTGCTTATTGCTGACTTTATCGTTACAGGAGAGAAGCTGGGAGAAGAGGCTTCAACTTGTCCATGATAGTGACTTAGACGAGCTGTGCAGTCAAGCACAAGAACAGATAAATCTTTATGAGAAGAACTTGCCCAAGTCAGGTGTGCTGAAAATGTTTGCTAAGGCATCCTGAAACTACCTCTGATTATTAATAAGGCTAGGTCTACACTATTGTATATGTCACATAGCTGAATGCAACGTCATTGTAAAATTACATTGTATCCTGTAGTCGACCATTGTCAAAAACATTGTGTTGGGCCATCTGTAAATGGGTGCAATGCAATAGGAGTAGGACATGGCAGCCCAGGTGTAATAGCCTGTGTTGTGGTGGGCGCTAAAATGTAACTACCAGGGTAGAAGGCATAGCAGCTGCCATGGGACCCTGCAGCCAGGGGGGGCCCATCTTCACTTAAAGGTAAGGTGCCATGAGGAGCGATCACTGTAAATAATGGAGAGGAAGATTGAAAGGGGTTAGGGCAAAATTAAATTGAGAATGTGGAATTAATACCAATATGTTCATAAGCTTTTCATCTCTTAAACTCACTTACTGCTGAAGTTGGTCATGGCGCAATGGTGCCCGATTAAAGGTTTTTCTATGGGGACCAATGAATACTTGTTACGCTCCTGGGTGGGCAGGACAACCCAAAACAGTTGATAAGTACCCAAAACCGAGACATAATTTAGTTGGAGCCGTAATGCTGGGGCCTAAAGTAATGAGTAGTTCAAGACCTTTCACACAAAACACATTAGGATTGAAATATTATCTCAAAATATCCTACATCCAAGATGTGAGTATTGTACATTTCATCAGTTATGTAGCTATATTAAAAGACATTATTCACCTAAATGTTTGATCGCTTGCACCTCCATCAATCACTAAAAGAGGAGTCCCAAGTCCAAAAGGTCAGAAGATATTTTCTAAATTTGCAGTTAACTTTTCGGTATCATTGTTGGTTAAAAGGAACTTCCTCTAAAAAAGTCCCCAACTTTCTTAATATTCTATTTAGCCATGTCATAGTTATCTAATTGATTGGGGTTTTCGCTGACTCCTAAAAAGCAAACTCGCCTAGTCATGGAGCAGTATAGGAGCAGCAGATGTATCACTGAACAGCTAAGCAAATTTGGATTTCAGGAGTTTATGAAAGCTGGAGGATAACCCTTGAGGAAGCTGTAAGAGCCAGCAGAATGTCAATTGTAATTTGTTGCCAAATATGTCCACAAGTAGTGTACGGTTGCACGATGCATCAAAATATCGATATTATTTCGATGCCGTGCACCCTGAAACGATTCCATACCGTTAATTCATGTATTTCGATACTAAGCCGTACAGCTTAGTATTGTAACACATGAATGTAGTTAGAGCGGGGCTACGGTTGTGTAATACAGCCATTGCCCCGTTCCTGACAAGTGTGCACACGCGGTCAGCAGAATGTGATGCGGCCGGCACCGAAGACAGAGAACATGGCGGGCACACTGCAAAACACCCCCATGTTCTATCTTCAGTGCCGGCCGCATCAAATCATACTGACCGCACGCGCACACTTGTTGTCAGGCGCAGGGCAATTGCTGTATTTACACAGCTGTAGCCCCGCTCTATTGGCGGAGATCAGAGAAATCTCTGATTTCCGCAGCTATTCCCTTGAATGCCGCGATCAAAGCTGACCGCAGCATTCAAGGGGAAAGTGAGAAGGGGGATGTCCTTTGGATCGCGTCACATGAAATTCCTGTGACGCGATCAAGGGACATACCATATATTGGCAGATGGCCCAGGGTCCATTGAAGGACCCCAGGACTGTCTGACCATATTTCCTGTTGTTAGGGCATACTTCGGTAATGTACTGGAATATAGATATATGCCAGTACATTAAAGTTTAAAAATAAAAAAGTAAAAAAACACACACACATTTTTTACACTTAACATTAATATAAAAGTCTCAATACATAAAATATACACATATTTGGTATTGTTGCGCACATAATAACAAATTAATAGCGTCATTTAAAAAAATAAAATAAAAACTGCTTTATTTCACTTATTTATTTGAGGCACGAGGTGTTATGAATTTTGAACCTCCATGTGCCTCATATTAATAGTATTTAACCCCATCATGTACCTCACACATTCATGATGGGGTCAATTACAATTAATGTGAGGCACACGGAGGTTCAAAATTCATCACACCACGTGCCTATCATCAGAAAATGGAAGAACTTTTTTTTATTATTATTATTGTTGGCAAAGTATCGTTTTGGTATCGAATTGCAATACTACACGAAGTATTGGTACCAAAGTCCAAATTCTGGTATCGTGACAACCCTAAAGTAATGTAAACACTGCAGATTTTCTGTAACGTATTTCATTGCGAAAAAATACCCAGCGTAATACAGTAGCAGAAGAGTGAATAAGATTTGAACAAATCTCAACCACACGCTGCATAAAAAAGAAGCCGAAAAACCATTCATAAATTAACATGCGGTGCGGTTTTTTAATCCGCAGCATGTCAATTTATGCTTTGGAATTGCTGCTCTTCTGTTTCGGGTTTTCCCAATAGGGAGGTAAAACCCGCGTCAAATAGCAGATGTTGTTATTTTTGCAGTGGAAAAACTGTGATTCCGCCGTAGCTAATCACAGGCTGCAGTGGTCACATGGGAGGCCAGGCTGCAGTGGTCACATGGGAGGCCAGGCTGCAGTGGTCACATGGGAGGCAGGGCTGCAGGATGTCAGAGGAATGCATCGCCATAACTACGGGTAAGTATAAGGTTTTTGTTTTTTTTATTTACTTGCTGTTTTCCGCAGCAAACATTCCACTTGAAAAACTGCACCACAATTTAGTGCGGATACGCTGTGTATTTTTACACAGCGTATCCACCCTGCGTGAACATACCCTTCAAGTGCATATATTTACTTTTGTTTCCTTTGATTGTAAAATAGTAGAACTAGCATAACTCACTTCCAGAAGTAGTGTGTATATATATATATATATATATTTTTTTTTTCCAAAAAACAGGCAGCACTCAAAAAGTTGCAGCAAAAAAAATAAATAAAACAAATAAATATATATATATATATATAAATAACCATTTGCATTATAGGTAATATACTCGATTACAAGGAAGGGTCGTCCCCCCTGGATTACCTTTACCAGGCTGCAGTTTATTATGCATCAGCAATCAAATTGAAGCCCAAGGACGCCAGATTCCATTTTCATCTCGCCACCATTTTGGAGGAACAGTTTTATGCATCAGAAATCTATGGCTTAAGGAAAAAGGTAAGTAAAGCCTCTGGATGTCTATTTATTTAGAAAAAAGTGATTATAGCACAAGTCAGAAATAGGGCCTGTTCAAACCTCCGACGATACCCCTCAGCGGAAACTAACTCTGATGTGAACACAGCCATAATAATAGTAAAAATAGCAGCGTACAGAAAAGTAGAAAATAATATTATTATTATTTGCAGTACTACTGTTTATACTATATCAATCTTCTCTAAATCATTTATAGTAAACTTGCACCAGAGGGTCGGTTCACATCTGGGTCATGGCACAACACTTTGCCGGATATGGTATTCCATCGTCTTGGTGCGAAGAATAGTATTGCATGCAGCGCTATTCCTACCGTCAAATCTGACAGAATTGGCGAAGGAGGCTTTGAAACTTTGCAGCCAGGAAAACAACGAGATTCAGCAATTTTTAGAAAAGACGTGTGGGGGGGGGGGGCTTTTGTATGTGCACGTATGCATTCCTATGTATATATGTGATGTTTTTTATATATATATATATGTGTGTGTGCACACTTGTATATGTACGACAGGAGCCATATAGCCAATGCCCCAAGAAATTTACTGACGACACCTAACTTTTTGGATCTATTGATGTCTAAAGTATACAGAATTTGTCCCCTCCCGATGTATGTACAGTGTGTGGATTTATTCATGTGGTGGGCTATGAAGCCACTTTTCCTTTTTTTGCTGCCACAACACATAGCAGAAGAGGTGAACTTTTTATTTGCTTAGGTTAAATACATAGTAATCTCTAACAAGGAGCCATTTCATTGACCATAGATGTTTTCCCTTCATGTCAGAGTGATTTTTCTGACAACATAGAAAAGTGACGCTTTTGCTGACCTCCGTTCATCTTGAAATTGTTACTCTTGTTAAATAAATGAAATATTCTAACCACAGAGTAGAAAGGATTTCAAAGACAAAAGCGCAAAAGTAATCCAGATGATCAACATCAAACAGGCTAAATTGCTGCTGTGTGGTAGAAAATCAAATCCAGACCTGGAGAAATCTCCGCTGCGCTTTCTGATTAAAGAGTTTTTCCTATTGAAATAGCAGATACATTGTTCAGATCTGGACAGAGATAAGGATTTCTAGCATAAATCAATAGCCACATGTCTGTTACATAAAATAACAGGATGTGGTCGGGAACAGGACTAGATCTGGTTTCCGTAGAGTCCGCAATTTGTATTTAGTATCAAAAGAGATCTAAATGTTTATTTACAGAAGAATGGAATAGGTTTAAGTCTGAAGTTCATGGTGTCTACATCGCCTTTCTTATTGAAAACAACCGTATGTCTCTTTTTATATGGAGAGAAAATGTGGGTAATGTACAGGTGGTCAATGCATGACTGTTATTTGGAAACTAAAGGGGTATTCCCATCAGGAAGATATTCCATAACTTCATGATCGACAGGGGATCTGGGACCCCCGCCAATCACCTTAACCAAGGAGCGGAAGCCCCTTTGGCTTTTAGCCCCGCACATCGGCGCCCCCACTGTGCAAGTAATGGCACCACAGCTCCATTGAAGTGAATAGGGCTGTGTTGCCGTTTTCTAAATAGCAGGTGGATGGGAGTTCAGCTGTGCAGGCAAAATCTGTGAAGGAGCTGTAGCACTTAAAGGGATTTTCCCCACTAAACATTTATCACCTATCCACAGGACAGGTGATAAGTGTATGATCGCTGGGGACCCCACCATTGAGGGCGATGGAAACAGGCAAGCTCTATACTTGGTTGGCTTTGTCGGCCCCATAGACATTTAATGGAGCGGCAGCGCACATGCGTGACAGCCGCTCCATTCAAAATCATTATAGATATTTATCGCGAAAACCATTTAAACTAGCGCATGTGTAAAGGAGTTGATCTTTTTATATATCCAGCAGTAAACATTATAGATATTTGGTGATGGTTCCATGTCACGCAGGAAATAATTTCTTTATAAAGTGAAGGTGTTCTTCCATTAATGATGAATTTGCTATTATCAAAATGTAGCTTATACAATGCACAATGTTGTGCGGCATATGTAACTTTATAAAGGTGTGTGTGTAGACCGTGTTGAGAAGATAAACATTGACATTCGACACTCAAAGTTCTGAAATTCTCACTTCCCAGTCATATCTCCTTCATTCATTTGAAAGAGTCGTCCCCTCACTAAAAAGTAGGCCAAGGGGGAGAAATGCCATCAAAGAAGCATAACCTGTTAAATCCAGCGCCACCGCTGTGGTTCTCCTGGACGATCTCCGTTTACTGTGCTGCAGCGATGACATCCCATCAAAATACGTGACTGACGCAGCCACCGTGATGTCATCGCTGCAGCTCAGTAAACAGAGATCGGTGGGGAGCAGCGGAACAGTGACGCTGGATTTAACAGGTAAGTTATACTTTTAATATTTACTAGCATTTTCCCATTTTTTGGTGATCCCAGAACACCCCTTTAACATTTACTATTCCTGGTGGTTTGGGCTCTGGAGGTAGTTTAACCCTTTCAGGACCAGACTAATTTTTGTTTTTATGCTTTTGTTTTTTCCTCCCCACCTTCAAAAAGTCATAACATTTTTAATTTTTGTTGACACAGCCATATGAGGGCTTAATTTTTACGGGACAAATTGTACTTTCTAATGACACTATTTAACATTATGTGTGATGTACTGGGAAGCTGGAAAAAAATTCAGAATGGGGTGGAACTGGAAGAACACAGCAGTTCTGCCATTTTCTTATGGGTTTTGTTTTTACGGTGTTCACTGTACGGTGAAAATCAGACATTACCTATTATTATTCCTATAGCAGGCCTGGAAGCGCTCATAAGGTTACCAGCTGCTATAGGAACACACAGGCTCCCACAATTTCGCAGCGCGGGAGCCGATGACTGGCACCAAAGTGAAAGGCAAAGTTAAAAAAAACTCACATCTGACCACAGCATCTGAGGGGTTAAATGCTTGCGATCAGAGGTGTCTCTAATCGCAAGCATTGCCGCTGGTTTCGGGCTGTGTAACACAACAGAGACCCGGTGGCTATGGCGCCTGCTTGGCTTCTGAGCGGGTGCCATTTTTAAATAACCCTCTCCTAACGTAGATAGGCAGATTACCGATGGGAAAGGGTTAAGTGAAGAGAAGATATTTTAAGGCAGGTAAATATACCTATTACTGTATATAATTTATAATAATAATAATAATAATCTTTAATTATATAACGCCAAATTCCGCAGCACTTTACAGTTCAGGGGGTTCATTGTACAGACAATATCAGACATTACATAGTGACAAAACGAATTAACAATTCAAACAAGAGGAGTGAGGACCCTGCTCGCAAGAGCTTACAATCTATGAGGAAATAGGGGAGGCACAAAATGTAAATAGTGCTTGTTCAGTACAATGGTGCAGCCATCTTTTATACATATTAGGTAGTAACATAAAGCTGCATGAGCCGGTCACCAGCGAGTATCCGTGTATGACGGGCATGGAGTGTATTAGGGTGCGAAGAGTGTGAGGGATACTGCTGAATGACGGTGTCAGGTTCTAATGAGTAGTGTAAGAGGGGGGCCAGGGTAAAAAGTCAGATTAGGGAATGTTATAGGCCTCTCTAAAAAAAAAATATTTACAGGGCACACTCAAAACTGTGGATGTTGGGAATTGATCTGAATGTCTGGTGTGGAACATTCCAGAGAACTGGTGCAGCACGAGAGAAATCTTGGAGACGGGAGTGGGAAATTCGGATTATGGTGGGTGTTAATCTGAGGTTGTTGGCAGAACATAGAGTGTCGAGTAGGGTGGTAGAAAAAAATAAGGGAGGAGATTTAAGGAGGTGCAGGACTGTGGAGAGCTTTGGGGGTGAAAGTAATAGGTTTGAATAAATTCTGAAGGGAATGGGCAACCAGTGCAGTGATTGGCAGAGGGTAGAGGCGTTGGTGTAGCAGTTGGTCAGAAAGATAATCCTGGCTGCTGCATTGAGGATAGATTGGAGAGGGGAGAGTTTAGTGAGGGGAAGTCCGATTAGTAATGAGTTACAGTAGTCAAGACCAGAGTGAATCAGAGCGACAATGAGAGTTTTGAAACCGTAAGAAAAGGGCGGATTCTGGAGATGTTTTTGAGGTGAAAATGACAGAAGCGTGTAAGTGATTGAATGTGAGGAGTAAAGGAAAGATCTGAGTAATAAATAACCCAAAGACAGTGGGCGTGTATCAGGTTTGGGTATGTTAGTAGATAGTGAGAACACAAGGAGCTCAGTTTTAGAAAGATTCAGTTTCAGATAGAGAGAGGACATGATGATAGAGACAGCGGACAGACAATCACTTAAAGTGTAGCTAAACGTTTGACAAACTTCTGACGTGTTATAGTGACATGTCAGAAGTTTGGATTGGTGGGGGTCCGAGCACTGAGACCTCCGCCAATCTCCAGAACGAAGCAGCTGAAGTGCTCGTTTTTCCGGAAAGCCGATGTATCAGAGTACGGGCTCATAGACTTTCTATTGAGTCCGTACACTGATACATTTATTTCCGGAAATAGCCGAACACACACGAAGCGGCTGAGCGCTCACACGAGCACTTCAGCTGCTTCGTTCTAGAGATTAGCGGGGGTCTCAGTGCTCAGACCCCCACCAATCCAAACTTCTGACATGTCTCCATGACATGTCAGAAGTTTGTCAAACGTTTAGCCACACTTTAAGGACATGCTAATAGAGACAGTGGATAGGCAATCACTGGAGGACATGATGATAGAGACAGTGGACAGACAATCACTGGAGGACATGATGATAGAGACAGTGGATAGACAATCACTGGAGGACATGATAGAGACAGTGGACAGAGAATCACTAGAGGACATGATGATAGAGACAGTGGACAGACAATCACTGGAGGACATGATGATAGAGACAGTGAATAGACAATCACTGGAGGACATGATAGAGACAGTGGACAGAGAATCACTAGAGGACATGATGATAGAGACAGTGGACAGACAATCACTGGAGGACATGATAGAGACAGTGGACAGAGAATCACTAGAGGACATGATGATAGAGACAGTGGACAGACAATCACTGGAGGACATGATGATAGAGACAGTGAATAGACAATCACTGGAGGACATGATAGAGACAGTGGACAGAGAATCACTAGAGGACATGATGATAGAGACAGTGGATAGACAATCACTGGAGGACATGATGATAGAGACAGTGGATAGACAATCACTGGAGGACATGATGATAGAGACAGTGGATAGACAATCACTGGAGGACATGATGATAGAGACAGTGGACAGACAATCACTGGAGGACATGATGATAGAGGCAGAGGAGAGGACATGATGATAGAGGCAGAGGACAGACAATCACTAGAGGACATGATGATAGAGACAGTGGACAGACAATCACTGGAGGACATGATGATAGAGACAGTGGATAGACAATCACTGGAGGACATGATGATAGAGACAGTGAATAGACAATCACTGGAGGACATGATAGAGACAGTGGACAGAGAATCACTAGAGGACATGATGATAGAGACAGTGGACAGACAATCACTGGAGGACATGATAGAGACAGTGGACAGAGAATCACTAGAGGACATGATGATAGAGACAGTGGACAGACAATCACTGGAGGACATGATGATAGAGACAGTGAATAGACAATCACTGGAGGACATGATAGAGACAGTGGACAGAGAATCACTAGAGGACATGATGATAGAGACAGTGGATAGACAATCACTGGAGGACATGATGATAGAGACAGTGGATAGACAATCACTGGAGGACATGATGATAGAGACAGTGGACAGACAATCACTGGAGGACATGATGATAGAGACAGTGAATAGACAATCACTGGAGGACATGATAGAGACAGTGGACAGAGAATCACTAGAGGACATGATGATAGAGACAGTGGACAGACAATCACTGGAGGACATGATAGAGACAGTGGACAGAATCACTAGAGGACATGATGATAGAGACAGTGGACAGACAATCACTGGAGGACATGATGATAGAGACAGTGAATAGACAATCACTGGAGGACATGATAGAGACAGTGGACAGAGAATCACTAGAGGACATGATGATAGAGACAGTGGATAGACAATCACTGGAGGACATGATGATAGAGACAGTGGATAGACAATCACTGGAGGACATGATGATAGAGACAGTGGATAGACAATCACTGGAGGACATGATGATAGAGACAGTGGACAGACAATCACTGGAGGACATGATGATAGAGGCAGAGGAGAGGACATGATGATAGAGGCAGAGGACAGACAATCACTAGAGGACATGATGATAGAGACAGTGGACAGACAATCACTGGAGGACATGATGATAGAGACAGTGGATAGACAATCACTGGAGGACATGATGATAGAGACAGTGGATAGACAATCACTGGTATTTTGGAATATCTAACTCCATTCTTGACCTCTTAAAGACACGGCTCTCTCTTGGTTTTCTCTCTCTCTCTCTCTCTCTCTTTCTCTCTTTCTCTCTCTCTTTCTCTCTCTTGTTACATCTTCCAAGCAAGGTAGTATGCCTTGTAGTGACAGCACAGCGGACAGGACGAGCAATGTGGCGCTGCAGCTGGGAGAAGTGAGTAACCTGCATTACGTCACATCACCAAAATTTCCCCTGATGGTTGTAGCTCATCATAGTCTCCCACAGAATGCACAGTAGCTACTGGACACCGAAAAAAATGACGCTGTTTAAACAAAGCTGCCCACAAAGCTTCTTATTCCTGTCTCCAGCTACTATCCTCCAAGAACATATGCAGCCAAAAAACATTAAAATGCTACCCATATTTTATTCTTTTATAAAAATTAAAAATTAAATTGTAAAAACTATTCCCACTGCTAAGCAACAGATTTACTGATCTGGTTGTAGTGGTGTAATGCGATGAATGAGTTAAAGTGACTTTTCACGTGAAGGTCCGCATATCCTGATGCATAATGTTGAGTCAGCTTTGCTCTAATTATCCAGGTTGTGTAGTAGATTACCGAGCGTCCAATTTATGCCCGGTTGTCTCTTTTCTGCTGCAGGTACAGCGCCTCTCGAGATGATTAAATGTGCAATCTATTGATTTCTTCAGTCCATTCCATCACTGTATTTTACATTTCAGCTTTGTGGTTATGTTTCCCCAGAGACTTTGAAAGCTGTTTTTATTTAGGTAGTGAAATTGCATGGTGCAACTCTAACTGCTGAAACCTCAAGATTATCCAAATGCATTATTTACCATTGGCTGATATAGGCAGGTGCAACATACACAAATGTCTACAATCTCACATATTTCTTCTGAACATTCAGGGAAATCTGAAATGATTTCCAATTATTTGATTTAAAAAAAATAAAAATAAATGTATTTTATGTACTTGCATAAAATTCTATTCATCTATTATAATTGCATATAGTCTCCAAAATAGGTTGCTTGAATGAGTCTTGGGTGCTGTACCAAGCACCGCCACAGAGCGTCGCTGATTTTAGAAATAATAAGCAATTTTTTTCTTCGAATCAGGATCTCACACAGTTTTGATGCAGTTTGTTTTTGTCAGTTTTTACCTCAGTTTTTTTTAACCAAGCACAGAAGTGGACACAAAACAAAGGAGATATGTTTCCCCAGAGACTTTGAATGCTGTTTTTATTTAGGTAGTGAAATTGCATGGTGCAACTCTAACTGCTGAAACCTCAAGATTATCAAAATGCATTATTTACCATTGGTGTAAAGGATCTGCCAGGCACAGCTTCGGGGGTTAACTCCCATAGGTAATCAGTCTGCACCTGAATCTACGTCTCTGAGACTGACTCCATCTTCCACCACTCAGGATGGCAGGCTTAGGAGTGGGAGAGCCTATCACAGGCTGGCCAGACGGAGCTAGCTCCCGCCCTCTGTCTATTTATACCTGCCTTTCCTGTTCCTCCTTTGCTTGTGATTCTTCTCGTGTGGTTTCCTGGCCCAGCTACAGCTCCTAACTATTTGATCCTGCTCCATACTGACCCTGGCTTACTGACTACTCTCCTGCTCTGCGTTTGGTACCTCGTGCTCTCCTGGTTTGACTTGGCTCGTTCACCACTCTGGTTGCTCACGGTGTTGCCGTGGGCAACTGCCCCTTTCCCTTTGCTTTGTATTCCCTTGTATGTTTGTCTCGTGCACTTACTGAGCGTAGGGACCGCCGCCCAGTTGTACCCCGTCGCCTAGGGCGGGTCGTTGCAAGTAGGCAGGGACAGAGTGGCGGGTAGATTAGGGCTCACTTGTTCGTTTCCCTACCCCCGTCGTTACAATTGGCTGATATAGACAGGTGCAACATACACAACATACTGGAATTTTGTATTAGAGGGTGATGTAATGGGAAGAGGCATATACTTGGGTGTCATCAGCGTAGTGATGGTACTGGAAGCCAAATCTGCTCATGGTTTACCAAGTAGGAAATGTAAATAATAACCTAAAAAGGAGTCAATATACCACTACTTACTATAAAACATATACATTTTATTGTGTACAAATACATAAAAGCTATTACATAAAAAAAGTTACAGAGATGATAGCGACCACAGTGTGTGAAGATGGAAGCCAGACAGCATAAGTCTGAAATGATAATATGCATGTAATACATATATGGCAAAAACGAGGATATGGATGTATATATACAAAATGTATATAAGAGCTTTACTTGAAATACTGATAGGGGAGTCACTTATGTGATAGCCCAGGTAAAGCTCACAAACATATGTGTTGGTAGCCATCACCCACCAAACACAAGGTATGGTAGGTGAAGTAGCTGGACAACGCCAGTCACATAAACACAGAGGTACAAAATACAACATATCCTGAATACCAAATAACAGTCTTACCCATGGCACAGTGTCCAGCTGTCTTGCGTTACACCCCAACGCACGTTTCAGCAAGAAGGGGTCAAGAATTGAGTTAGCAGACAAAATACAACAGAGACCCGGTGGCTATGGCACCTGCTTGGCTTCTGAGCAGGCGCCACATTTAAATTCTCTCCCAACGTAGATAGACAGATTAGCGACAGGAAAGGGTTAAGTGAAGTTGAGATATTTCAAGACAAGTGAATATACCTATAACTGTATAGAATTTATTGTTTCTAAGTGTAGAGTTTTACTTCTCATCACACAACCTCAAAAAGAAAATGACGTGTAAACGTGTCAAATACGCTATTGTTTCTTGTCAAGCGCTTTTTAAAATATAGGTGCTTTTGATGCGCTTTCCGCATGTTTTTTTGATGCGCTTTTTGCACATTTTTTGGTGCGTAATTAGGACTCCTATTGACTATGGGAACATTCTGTAAGTTTTCCGAGCGTTTTACGCGTCAAAGAACTTACTTGGCGCCTGTTTTTTACACAACGCATTTTTTAAATGCACATCTGTAAAAAAAAATGTGTTGTATGTACTAACTGCACGCTTCCCATTTTTTTGAATGGGAAGCTTAATCAAGTGTTTTTTTACGTGTATTTTGGAACGTAAAACGCATCAAAATATGCGTCAAATACACGCCGTGTGAACAGGGCCTGGGAACATTCTGTAAGTTTTCCGAGCGTTTTACGCGTCAAAGAACTTACTTGGCGCCTGTTTTTTACACAACGCATTTTTTACTAACTGCACGCTTCCCATTTTTTTGAATGGGAAGCTTAATCAAGTGTTTTTTTACGTGTATTTTGGAACGTAAAACGCATCAAAATATGCGTCAAATACACGCCGTGTGAACAGGGCCTGGGAACATTCTGTAAGTTTTCCGAGCGTTTTACGCGTCAAAGAACTTACTTGGCGCCTGTTTTTTACACAACGCATTTTTTAAATGCACATCTGTAAAAAAAAATGTGTTGTATGTACTAACTGCACGCTTCCCATTTTTTTGAATGGGAAGCTTAATCAAGTGTTTTTTTACGTGTATTTTGGAACGTAAAACGCATCAAAATATGCGTCAAATACACGCCGTGTGAACAGGGCCTTAGAGTTGCATGATCAAATTCTGTTTGCATACAGCTACCACTAGGGGGAGCTCACTGCATAAAGATTTATATAGCTCTTGTTGAAGTCTATAATAAATCTATATGCAATGGAAGATTTTCAGGTCCTAGGAACCCCCCTCTAAGTGCACCCATGACACAGGGCTAAGCAGATTAGTGGCTGTCACTTAGTTATTTTCTTGTTGTTGCTATGTAATGCACATTCTGCCTGATATTTTATCACACAATTTTACACAATTTGTGTAAAATTTCCATGGAATTTCCCTTTAACACTATCGAGCTACAATCTACTGTAAATACAGAGAAACACAGACTAGCAATAGCAGAATAAGGTGAGAGGTCCGTCTGGTCTGCCCCTTTATTTCTTGTAGTGTTACACTACCGTCCAAAAGTTTGGGGTCACCCAGACAATTTTGTGTTTTCCATGTAAACTCACACTTATATTTATCAAATGAGTTGCAAAATGACTAGAAAATATAGTCAAGACATTGACAAGGTTAGAAATAATGATTTTTATTTGAAATAATAATTTTCTCCTTCAAACTTTGCTTTCGTCAAAGAATGCTCCATTTGCAGCAATTACAGCATTGCAGACCTTTGGCATTCTAGCTGTTAATTTGCTGAGGTAATCGGGAGAAATTTCACCCCATGCTTCCAGAAGCCCCTCCCACAAGTTGGATTGGCTTGATGGGCACTTCTTGCGTACCATACGGTCAAGCTGCTCCCACAACAACTCTATGGGGTTGAGATCTGGTGACTGCGCTGGCCACTCCATTACAGATAGAATACCAGCTGCCTGCTTCTTCCCTAAATAGTTATTGCATAATTTGGAGGTGTGCGTTGGGTCATTGTCCTGTTGTAGGATGAAATTGGCTCCAATCAAGCGCTGTCCACAGGGTATGGCATGGCGTTGCAAAATGGAGTGATAGCCTTCCTTATTCAAAATCCCTTTTACCTTGTACAAATCTCCCACTTTACCAGCACCAAAGCAACCACAGACCATCACATTACCTCCACCATGCTTGACAGATGGCGTCAGGCACTCTTCCAGCATCTTTTCAGTTGTTCTGCGTCTCACAAATGTTCTTCTGTGTGATCCAAACACCTCAAACTTCGATTCGTCTGTCCATAAGACTTTTTTCCAATCTTCCTCTGTCCAATGTCTGTGTGCTTTTGCCCATATTAATCTTTTCCTTTTATTAGCCAGTCTCAGATATGGCTTTTTCTTTGCCACTCTACCCTCAAGGCCAGCATCCCAGAGTCACCTCTTCACTGTAGACGTTGACACTGGCACTTTGCGGGTACTATTTAATGAAGCTGCCTGTTGAGGACCTGTGAGGCGTCTATTTCTCAAACTAGAGACTCTAATGTACTTGTCTTGTTGTTCAGTTGTGCAGCGGGGCCTCCCACTTCTCTTTCTACTCTGGTTAGAGCCTGTTTGTGCTGTCCTCTGAAGGGAGTAGTACACACCGTTGTAGGAAATCTTCAGTTTCTTGGCAATTTCTCGCATGGAATAGCCTTCATTTCTAAGAACAAGAATAGACTGTCGAGTTTCACATGAAAGCTCTCTTTTTCTAGCCATTTGGAGAGTTTAATCGAACCCACAAATGTAATGCTCCAGATTCTCAACTAGCTCAAAGGAAGGTCAGTTTTATAGCTCCTCTAAACAGCAAAACTGTTTACAGCGGTGCTAACATAATTGCACAAGGGTTTTCAAGTGTTTTCTAATCATCCATTAGCCTTCTAACACAGTTAGCAAACACAATGTACCATTAGAACACTGGAGTGATGGTTGCTGGAAATGGGCCTCTATTCACCTATGTAGATATTGCATTAAAAACCAGACGTTTGCAGCTAGAATAGTCATTTAGCACATTAACAACGTATAGAGTGTATTTCTGATTAATTTAATGTTATCTTCATTGAAAAAAACAGTGCATTTCTTTAAAAAATAAGGACATTTCTAAGTGACCCTAAACTTTTGAACGGTAGTGTATGTGTATGTCATTTGTTTCATGAACACATTGATATAAATATTTCTTATACCAGCAGCAGGAATTTTTTCACTAGTTTTATGATCTTTTTTATGTTCATCAGATTGAAGATGTGGAGCTGGATCTTAGCAGTGCCAAAGCTACAGGGAAAGATGAAGAAGTACTAGCCATCGGCCGGCTTCATGGATTTTTAGGAAGACCAAGTATAGAACAGCAGCTGAAGGCTTTAGACATGGAATATCATCAACTCAAAGAACAGGGTCAGTCAAGCAGAGCAGATTACATCCAGAATCTCTATGCCTGGAAGTCCAAACAGGCTGGTAAGGTAAGTGATAGTCTGGTTATGTGCACAGTTTATGGCTTTGCTGTAAAGTAAATACACATTAGAGATAACATGGTGCCATAAAGGCAGGACCAGCTTAGTTTGGCCTTATTCAAAGTTTTGACAGAGAAGAGCAGATTTATTATTACTGTCTTACATTTAGGGTCCTTTTACACGTGAAGATAAATGTAAACGAAAAACAGGTGCCCATATAGCGGGTTGTTAACATTCGAAAGACATTCATTTATATGTAACAATATTCGTATGTTTTTTCATAACTTCGATCGCTTTTGAGCTCACTTGTCTTTCCTCTCTTCCTCCTGTCTCATCTGCTAATGACTAACAGATTCCTGTTTACATGAGGAGATATAACGCTGACAAGCCATCATTTGTAGGACATCATAAAAGATTAGATCAACGACAAGCGAGCAATTTCCCGCTAATTGTGTCATTCCTGAGCATTTTTACACTAGCCATTTTTAACTCAATATTTTACACAATAATCATAAAAGGCCCTTTCTGCCATTAAACGAGCACTGATCAGTAATATAGCGCGTCGATCGGCGCACATTTAGCTCCATTTACATGGAGCAATGATTGTACTGTACATTGTACTTGAATGAGGTCATTTGTCCCCATCAGTTTGCATCATAGTCAGCAGTAAATTCCCTATGTACATGGGGAGATGTCCTGCCGACAACAAAGATTTTTACTGCCACATAAAAGATGCGATTAGCCGACAAAAGCGCGTTTGTTTGTTGGGCCCTTTTACACAGGTCGATGATCGGGAACTATTTCCGTTTCCCCGATCATCGGCCCGTGTAAAAGGGGCTTTATACTAGACCAGGCAGGCAGCCAAATCTATCACAGTGGTGCACACGGTATGATTTGGCACATCTTGCTAGACATGTTAGACACTTTTCCCTTTCTTACACCACCTCTTGGTTGGTTTACTTTTGGACAATATTTTGCACCACATTTAAAGCCAAACCCTTTTTCTTGCCACTTTTCAAAACTGTCTAGTAAGGCGCAAAACGTGTCTAAAACACATGCAAGTGCACCGTTTTTTGGTTTCAAATTGGGACAGAATCCTGAACATGTAGCTTACTAAATCGCCGCAGACTTCCAGGTATAGTATTTGGAGTTCATAATGTGTGACACTTTAAAGCATTCCCTTAGCTAAAAATTTTTTTTTACAATGCTTCCAGATTCTTTTTGTGAAGTCTTTTTTCTCCAAAGTTCTGCGTTTTTCCCACAGACCTGTCAATATCTGTTCATTCAAGACCAAACTTGATATCTTATACAACAGCAGTCTAGTCCACCATTCTGCTTTTTTAAGTTACAACTCTGTACGATTAGATCATGTTACCGGAACTCTCCTCCCTATTTCCTGCTCCCTGTCAGTCATTTTGATCGCCCTCCCATTGTCATGCCGCTTCTGCTTCCTATTGAAGAAGGACAAGCAGAGCCCTGGGTGCAGGAATAGGCAGCACACCAAGGAATGGGGACATGTAGTTTTATGGTGAAGTCATTAAGGGTTAGGTCCTGGCATAGCAGGTATATTTCACAATACAATTTCTCCAATAACACATGGTGCTCAGTGCTTAGAACAAAGTCAGTTATATATAGTATTTTCTGTAAAAAAGACAGCACTTTTTTTTATATACCCAGTAACACACGGGGCGCTAATATAATACTCTGACACTGCTTCATTCCCTTTTGTCACTCAACAGGAGCAGGGGAGCTGAACCTGTCATGATTGGATTGACACTAGCTAATATTGTGGTGTGAAGTCCAAGGGTTCTCTGGTCTCCACCCTTTGCCTCTACTGCAGAGGTCCCCCAGGTTGTGGCCCTTAGAGTGTCTTCTGATTGGTAATGGCTGCCTGCAGACATTAGTTGTAGTGAAATGGAACCCGAGGTCAGACCAACATGTGCCGAATGAGGTGCCAGGGAGCAAACTAAAGTGTAATCAGAGTATGTCTGAAGCCAGGAAAGCGAGCCAGACCAATGCTACAAATCAGGACGGGGAAATGAGCCAGAAACCAAAAAATGGAGCCAAAAGTCAAGAAGAGTGTGTACAATTAAAGGAACAATGTCTAGATTTAGGACAAACTACCCGGTCACCCATCAGTGGGGGAAGAAAGCCCACCCAAGATCCCCTCAGACTGCCGCATCAGGACCTTGTATGCGCCGAGGCACAGCCTGATCTGGCAGTTTGAGTGGATCTGGGGTGGTCATCCTGTGGACAAGAGAAGATGGGAGCGGTGTGAATTTGTTTTTCTTTTTTAATGTCTTTTCTATGGCTATCACTGGGTCCAGCATAGGGCCCAGAACACTCTTGGTAGTCATAACAATCAGGTTTAAATAGATGTCCTGATGACCTTATCAACATTGGACACAGGTAAAGGGTGGTCAAGAAGTGGGGAGAGGAGGTATCACGTTGTATTGATGATGTTACATCTTCCAAACAATGTAGCATGCCTTGTAGTAACAGCACAGCATTACGTCACATCACCACTCTGGTATATTTTGTGACCAAAATTTCCCCTGATGGTTGTAGCTCATCATAGTCTCCCACAGAATTCACAGTAGCCACTGAACGCCGAAAAAATTGATGCTGTTCAAGCAATGCTGCCCACAAAGCTTCTTATGCCCATCTCCCTCTACTATCCTCCAAAAACATATGCAGCCAATAAACATTAAAATGCTAACCATAATATTTTATTTTATAATTTTTACAAATTTTTTAAAAATGTAAAAACTATTCCCACTGCTAACCAACGAATTTACTGATCTGGTTGTAGTGGTGTAATGCGATGAATGAGTTAAAGTGACTTTTCACGTGAAGGTCCGCATATCCTGATGCATAATGTTGAGTCAGCTTTGCTCTAATTATCCAGGTTGTGCAGTAGATTACCGAGCGTCCAATTTATGCCCGGTTGTCTCTTTTCTGCTGCAGGTACAGCGCCTCTCGAGATGATTAAATGTGCAATCTATTGATTTCTTCAGTCCATTCCATCACTGTATTTTACATTTCAGCTTTGTGGTTATGTTTCCCCAGAGACTTTGAAAGCTGTTTTTATTTAGGTAGTGAAATTGCATGGTGCAACTCTAACTGCTGAAACCTCAAGATTATCCAAATGCATTATTTACCATTGGCTGATATAGACAGGTGCAACATACACAAATGTCTACAATCTCACATATTTCTTCTGAACATTCAGGGAAATCTGAAATGATTTCCAATTATTTGATTTAAAAAATTCTATTCATCTATTATAATTGCATATAGTCTCCAAAATAGGTTGCTTGCATGAGTCTTGGGTGCTGTACCAAGCACCGCCACAGAGCGTCGCTGATTTTAGAAATAATAAGCAATTTTTTTCTTCGAATCAGGATCTCACACAGTTTTGATGCAGTTTTTTTTTGTCAGTTTTTACCACAGTTTTTTTAACCAAGCACAGAAGTGGACACAAAACAAAGGAGATGCATCAGTCTTTTTTCTTTATACCTTTCCTACCATTCAGATCCATGTCTGGATTGCTAAAAAAACGGAGCCAAAAACGACATGAAAACTGTGTGCGTGTGCGTGTAATCCTGGCCTTAGACAACTCTTTAAAGGGGTTGCCCAGCATTTTTTATTGATGACTTATCGCGATTACCGCAATTGTGTCAAAAACAGCCACAAAAACACTCATGAAAACATTAGGCAGGTATATGAGGAGGTACATTTGACTGAACAATACAACTTTAGTTTGACATAAGCCTCATATTTGTGTTCTGTTCTCATAGTATAGCCTGCTATTTCTAATATACACAGCTCTTCATATTATGATTTACATGCCCCTTTTAAAAATTTTATTAATGGGATTTTCTAGGGCACATAAAATAGCTGCCAGATCGCCTACAATGCAAAAATAATAAACGTACAATATACTTACCTCTACAATTATGTGTATTAGACCAGCGCTCTCATGGGGTGTGTCATCCCTAGCAGCTATTTTATGTGCCTGGAAACCAATATCTGGACATTTCACTTCATTTTTTTGTCCTACCACTAAGGCTACATTCAGATGAGCATGTCCGATTTGCGGGCGTAAAAAAAAGACGCAACATTTTTCCTACGTTTCATGTCCGTGTGCGTTACGTATTCGCATCGGTGTGCTTTGTGTGTGGCATGCGTTTTTCATATCCGTGCAAGCACTTTTTTATTTCTTTTATTTATTTCTCTTCTTTTCTATGTAACTTATGCGTGAAACATGGACAGCACATGCATGTAGTCCACGTGCTGTCCGTGGTTTTCACGCACTTATTGACTTCAATGGGTGACTAGGTGCACAAAATGCACCAATATAGGACATGCAGTGAGTTTCACGCAACGGACACTCGCTGCGTGAAAACTCACGCATGTCTAAATAGCCCTATTGAAATCAATGGGTCCAAGTGCTGAGTTATTTCAACGCACAGCCACACAGACAAGTATTACGCTCGTCTGAATGAGCCCTAAGTCACGTGGCCTTCAGATAGGGCAGCATGATCTTCGTGACAGGTTGACTATAAGGTCCCATTCAGATATGGCAATAGTGGTATGACTAAAAAGCATAAAGTTACTGCACCAAAATTTCTGCAGCATGTTAAAAAGGTATTTTTTTCTGGAATTGAAGGAGTAAAGGCAGTGTTTTTTTTAATAAACCACAATGCAGTGCCTCATGTAAGGCTGCACATGAGGCTTGTTCCTTCAGTTGTCCCTGGGGTCTAAAAGCACAGAAAATCAAGGGATAGGTATGCTACAGATTTCAACAAACGCAGCAGGATCTAATTTCAGAGCGATTCGATCCACATGTTTATTATGGCCACACGTAGAAGCCGTATATTTAGCACCAAAAACAATGTCAGATCCCATCAATGGAATGAAGGTAAATGATTTATTGCAATGTAAATCGCACTGGTGGCTAATAACAATGCCCTGACTTTAGGCTTCCATCTCTTCGCATGGGCTATAATTGGAACATCCACAGACTGTGCTTCTGCTTATTTTTGGAAATCATCTTTTTTTTTTAAACTAAAACAATGTATTATACTGTTTAGTGTAACTTTGCAATTCATTTTTATTAAAAATTTGTTTTACTTTTTGAGATACAGCTTCAATATATCTTGGATACATAGAGGCTGTATCTTGCGCTGAAACCCGAATCCGTCAGGTCAGTGTGACTGGCGGCTTCGGTGACAGCGGGTCCTGTGTGTCTATGACACGCAGGATCAAGCTGCTATTGATCACTTCTAAGTTCATAAGTTCTTCAAAGGTTTCCATAGCCTTTAAGCTTCTCAGTAAAGCGAAAAGTAGAGGGAATGATGTGCATGTGTGGTCACTGTCCATTATGGGGAATGGGAGATACAGAACCCGCCAAGTAAGCACCCCCTTGTAGTTGATATGTTATAAAACTGTACCTTAAAACTAAGGGTAAGTTCACACGGCTTATTTTTGCCGTTTTTGGGCCGAAAAACGGCTGAAAAATCGGAAGCAGAACGCCTCCAAACATCTGCCCATTGATTTCAATGCGAAAAACGGCGTTCTGTTCCGACGGGTTTGGAGCCGTTTTTCATTGACTCTATAGAAAAACAGCTCCAAAAACGGCCGCGAAAAACGCGAGTTGCTAAAAAAAACGCTGAAAATCAGGAGCTGTTTTCCCTCAAACTACTGAGCGTGTGAACATAGCCTAATTACATTTATTATCGAAAAAAATATCAGTTTCTTAAGGAAAATCCATGCTGAAATGTAGATTCTGGGAATTATGGCTAAAACTTTATGGCTAAACAGAACCACATCGCCAGTCTTGGTGCCAGCTCATAATCTGTTATTTGCTGTTTATTTTAGTCTATTGGATCTCCTAAGAATTTGTTGTACCAGTCTCTTTAGAGCTCTTTGACATAAATGTGTTAAAGCAGTTTTTGATCTCTTAGACATCTTAAGGCTAAAAATCTTCCAAAATTTAGTGGCGGGGCGAGCTATCATTTTTATTGGTACAATTTCGGGGTACATGCAACTTTTTGATATCTTTTAGTCTATTTTTTTGGGGAAGCTAAGTTGACCTAAAAACAGCAATTCAGGTGTTTTTGTTTTATTACAATAGTTCGCACTTTTACAGATGCAGCGATACCAATTATGTCAAATTGTCTTTTTTTTACACTGCTTGAGATAAAAAATGGGAATTTTTTAAACTTTTTAATATTTTTTGTAGTATAATTAAAATAACGGAGAAACGGCATAACGCTGAGGTCTAAGCTGAGAAAATACGTTCCAGAATTGTTATTTCATGGGGAAGAAAAGAGTTTACTAAAATAGACATGTCAGAAGAGACGACAGGTTCGCTTCATTACTGGACCCATAAACCTCAATGGGGCCATACTGTACCTATGTAGCCATGCCGTACCTATGTACATGCCATGATTTACCGGATGCTGTATTATGGAGATATTGCTCCTAAGGGAAAATACCTCCATTATATGGTCCATGTGGAAGCACTATACAGTGACATGCGGAAAGCCTACGGCTCCATATGCTGCTGTACAGGCTCCATGTACACAGCTCTGTCATGGGCATCAACCCTTATTGAGCGCTTGTCGAATCAGCTTGGTCTCTGGGAAATATTTCCTGCAGAACAGTGGCACCTCCGGATAGGTACAACTGGTCAATTTAGGTGCCATGAGAAAATAAATATTCACTCTTTCAAAAACAGACATTTCTAAGTGATGCCAAATCTTTGCCTGCCAATGTGTACATAATAGTTATTCATTGGAAAGTGAAGCAATGAGAAAAAAGGCTCTAAAATGAAGATATATTGAGCTATAGATGTGACCTATAAGTGTTTACTGACTGCCGTTTCCAATCCTCGGGGGTTTGTCATTTTTTTTTACATTTTATCTCATCATTCTTGTTTATTGCAGAGCGGTGTCTTTTCACTGGGCGAGGAGAGTCCAGTAACACAGGCGTTCCTGAAGTATAAAGATGCTCTTTCTCTGGATCCTAATAACTGGCAATACAGTTTTCATGTGGGCAGACACTTGTTGCTACGGAAAGAAAACAAAGAAGCCCTGATGTTCTTACAAAATTCCCTG
The DNA here is from genome assembly GCF_050947455.1 of Rhinoderma darwinii. Lineage (NCBI taxonomy): Eukaryota > Metazoa > Chordata > Amphibia > Anura > Rhinodermatidae > Rhinoderma > Rhinoderma darwinii. Next base: position 370,592,138 of record NC_134690.1, on the reverse strand, counting down.
GCACTCCGACCCGCATCTGCTATTGCCAGGTGACGTGATGTTTTCCTTCAGATCTTCTTCTGTGTAAAATGATTGTGTCATCTATTTACAGAGCATTCTTATACTTGGCCCAATACACTGCACATTTCTATAGGTTTCCGTTTGCATCACCATGATTTCAATGATGATGGATCTGATGCAAATGGTTTCCGTTTGTCTCCATTATGCAAGGGTTGTGTCATTTTGATGGAATCAACACCGTAATCGACTACGCTATTCATTCCGTCAAAACAACAAAACCCTTACACAACTGAGACAAACGGAAACCATTTGCACTGGATCTGTCACCATTGAAATCAATGATGGAACGCCTGAATGGAGCCCTGACGCAGATGTGAACAAAGCCTTACTGGTACAATGTACAGAGGATGATAGTACCTTATAATAATAATAATAGTAATAAACCTAAACATTTCATAGAGATGACTGTCTTGTTAATACAAATATTCATAGACTAGGCGTAGTAACCAATTGTGAATCACCACATGATGGTATAAACTCTGAGCATGCGGGACACTTGACAAAATGAACGCTGTTTACCAGGACTCCTCGGGGGCGGGGCCAGAGGTCTCAGATCAGCAATAACATAAAAGACTGACCTATAATATTTGTTCATGAAGCATTCACCATTTTATAAGCTACATGAATTAAAGTTATGTTTTACAATCTCTTTTCACACGCTCTGTTACCCTTCTTTCTCTGTTCTCTTGTTAATACAAATGAAACAATAACATATGGAAAAGAATTATACTTTATTATGGTTATTATTATTATTATTGTGCCTGTCCTGGTTATAGGTGTTATGTTGGTCTAGCTGTGCTTGAGCAAGAAAATGGTGCTGGACCAAGAGTGCAAGAAGCAATCCTGTATCTTCAGCAAGGCCTAGAGGCTTTCATCCACAAGCTTGCTTCACAGGAGAGGTGAGTGATAAAAAATAGTCATATAAAAGTACTAATCCACACTCGTGTATAAAGCACTAATCTAGAATGTGTGTGTGTGTGTGTATATGTATGTATGTATGTATGTATGTGTATATATATATATATATATATATATATATATATATATATTGTGAGGGTTTAGCATCAGGAGAGGTTGGTACAGCGGTTTCTTAGTAGCCAGAGACAGGGACACCGTGCATTAAAAGTCATAACAGGGCTTTGCCTGTGTTTTTATTCTTGTCAAAGAAACAGCCTCTTGTACAACAAGGCAAAATACAAAATAAATCCTGCTCGTCTGAGCACTAACTAAACAAGATATTATCTAACTATACCAAGTGCCTTCCTACCAGGCACTGGACACAAAGTAACACAGGTCTTTACTCACATAGAATACAGGCTACTCCAGCCTTAGTAGTCTCCAGTCTGAGTCAGGGGTGAGACTCCCACACACTGTGTCTGCACCTTTTTATACACAGGCTACAGGTGCAGCTAATTGAGCAGCAGCCTTGTCCTACAAACAGAGATGGACTAGGGATTGGGGAACCCGCCCTGCTCTTCTCCAATCCAACTCCAGGCCCTTTTTCCGGCTTTTCCTTAAGCCGAGATTGGAAAGCTAGAGCTTTCTATTGCAAGAACTACTCATTCCCTGGAGCCTAGGATACATATGACAGGATTCTAGGGGAAATGTACCTTCCCTCAATGACTTTACCTGTCACTGTCTCACAATATATATACACTAGTAATTCTCAATGAATTAGAATATAATCAAAAATTTAATTTATTTCAGTAGTTCAATTCAAAAAGTGAAACTCTTATATTATATAGCTTCATTACACACAGAGTGATCTATTTCCAGCATTGTTCTCTTTTAATGTTGATGGTTATGGTAACAGTTAATGAAAACCCAAAATTTTGTGTCTCAGAAAATGTGAATATTATATAAGCCCAATTTCAAAAATGATTTTTAATACTGAAATGTTGGCCTACTGAAAAGTACATACAGTATATGCACTCAATACTTGGTCGGGGCTCCTTTTGCATGAATTACTGCATCAATGCAGCGTGGCATGGAGGCGATCAGCCTGTGGCACTGCTGAGGTGTTATCAATGCGGCGTGGTATGGAGGCGATCAGCCTGTGGCACTGCTGAGGTGTTATGGAAGCCCAGGTTGCTTTGATAGTGGCCTTCAGCTCGTCTGCATTGTTGGGTCTGGTGTCTCTCAGTCAGGCGAGTTTGCTGGGCAATCAAGCGCAGTGATACTGTGGTTATTAAACCAGGTATTGGTACTTTTGGCAGTGTGTGCAGGTGCCAAGTCCTGCTGGAAAATGAAATCAGCATCTCCATAAAGCTTGTCAGCAGAGGGAAGCATGAAGTGCTGGAAAATTTCCTGGTAGACGCTGCGTTGACTCTTGACTTGATATAACACAGTGGACCAACACCATCAGATGACATGTCTCCCCAAACCATCACTGACTGTGGAAACTTCACACTGGACCGCAAGCAACTTGGATTGATGCCTCTCCACTCTTCCTCCAGACTCTGGGACCGAGATTTCCAAATGACATGCAAAATTTACTTTCATCTGAATACAGGACTTTGGACACTGAGCAGCAGACCAGTCCTTGTAAAGGTTTAGGAAACCTTTGCAGGTGTTTTGTGTTGATTAGCTGATTAGAGTGTCACACCACGAGTCTACAATCTTCAACTTTTACCCAATATTCTAATTTTCTGAGAGATTACATTTTGGGTTTTCATTAACTGTTAGCCATAATCATCAACATTAAAATAAAAAAATGCTGGAAATAGATCACAATGTGTATAATGATCCTATATAATATAGGAGTTTCATTTGTTGAATTGAATTGTTGAAAAAAATAAACTTTTTGATGATATTCTAATTCATTGAGAAGGACTAGTGTGTGTGTATGTATGTATGTACGTACGTACGTACGTACGTACGTACGTACGTACGTGTATATATATATATGTATATATGTATATATGTATATATATATATATATATATATATATATATATATATGCATTTGACCTGTAGATGGCAGCATTGTCACCCGCACACATCGCCAGCAAGGAGAGCATTTGCTGATCTCTGAATTAGATTGACTTGTCACATTCACATATAGTAAATAACTCAGTAGATAGATTGATCCAAGACCGAGGGGCCCCAAATCGCAGTTTTTAGCCAGAGATCAGGAAGAACCTGCACCATCGCGTTTATTCCTTTGTTTCCAAGACTCCCATACACAGATCAGGCTGTCACTGTTAAAGGGATATTCTGGCTATCACTGTCATGGGGCGCTGTGGCTGACACTTCTATGAAGGGCTGTGTCTGTCACTGTTATGGAGAACTGTGTGTAATTTTTCTTGGGGATGTGGCTGTCACTAACAGGGACTTTCGAGCTGTCACTGTTCTGGGGCACTCTGGCTGTCACGGTTATGGAAGCTGTTATCGCTAAGGGGCAACTTTAGCTATCATTGTTATGGAGGCACTCTAGCTGTTTGGGGCACTGTAATTGTCATTATTATTAGCTGATACTCAGAAGGTAGGTTGAGTGTCAATTTATGATTGCAGTGACCATATTTCTATAGTCCGCTTTTTCATAAGATGCTACTGTAACATCATATCAGGAGGCAAAGTCATGAGGGGCAAAGTGTTTATACATAAAGCATGTGTGTACACAGAACCATCTTCACCCAAGAAAGGTTCCAGATATGACCTCCTCTGCCCACACCAACAAGTTTTGTCAGTTACTGTTTCATAGTATTTCTTTATAAGGCCTAGATTTAAATTACATTAGTATGGGAATGAATACCTGTTCATTCAGTGACCTCTAAATGTGTTACCTTTTTTTTTTAGTTCAGTTCTTCTTGCTGAGAATCTCTTGTGTCCCTTCAATGCTCAGATACTCAGGGGATTTGTAAAATTTGGAAAGTTGCTGAAGAACCTTACTGCAAACCCTTCTACTTCAGTTGTGAGTCCAGAGCACGTTCTCCATATGTAAGTACCACAGTAGTCTTATTCACTTGCACGCTGCACAGTCCATTCATTTTAATATGGAACAGAGTAGATAGACTAGGGGTCAGCAACCTTCGCCACTCCAGCTGTTATGAAGCTACAACTCCAAGCGTGCCCTGACAGCCAAAGGCTTTGTTATTCCAGTCAAAGGCTTGTGAGGGCATGCTGGGAATTGTAGTTTTACAACAGCTACAGTGCCAAAGGTTCCTGACCTCTGAGATAGACAGACAAACTGTAACGACGCCAGCTGACCACAAGATGGCAGAGCTAGACTAATCCCCTTTCCCGGAGACTAACAGTGTCTCCTAGTTCTCAGTTATCCTCAGGACTTACAGTAGGGTGGAATTCTAAGCCAACCAGACAGTCGAAAGAAATGGAACTATAGAGCACATATCACAATTCTAGCACGCAACAGAAATACATGAAAACAGGAACTCTCCGATTCAAAACAGAGATGGTAACAAGATTGTAATGTCAGACAGATGATGGACAAACGGATGATGAGTGTTAATAACAGATGAATGATGGGTTATGACAACAAGCTGAACCTTCCTCCAGCTAGCCCTATATCTATCGCTGGTTCTATCCCTGAACACTGACCCTAACAACAGACACCACTAACCCTCACTGTCCCAAACACTGGTTCTAATGGAGTCTAATCTGCAGACACTGTCCCCAGCGCAACACCAGGAAAACAATAGGCACCAGAGGCAAAACAAAACTATAGTCCTGTGATTACAGAATCTTCAGTAATGATTTATTCAAGCTGGTTCTGCAGTTTGAGAGGGGTTTCAGAGTGTTTTACACTAACAGATGAGGAGGAGGAAGAGTAATCCGAGCTAGCAGGCTTGTATAAACAGTGACCGTGACCGGGCTGCATCTTCACTGTATCTGTTACTTGGTAGACAATGCCAACAACTTCCTGTTAGTGAATTAGGAAGAAGTAGAGGTGTGCAGCACAAACAGCTGGGCTTTGAAGGGAAAGTCACCACAAGCATACTTTGCATAAGGATCTAAGAGTACAGTGAAGATTTTATTATTCACTTGAGATTTACGTTTTAAAGGGATTTTTACCCAAGAGAGATCCATAGGAAATGTGATAAATGTTTGACCAGTAGAGGTCTAACCGCTGTATTGCTATAAATGATCCAACAGGAGGGAGAAGGGGGGACTGTGCACTTAATGTTCATTCTTCTTTATGGGAGATACAAAAACAGCCAAATGAGTGATCATAAAAATTAAAATAAAGAGAGCCTGCCCATATTCTCCCCACTCCTGCTAAGTCACATAACTAATGGGGGGCACAGGACTCTCCATTCTTATAATCAATGTGGGTCAGATGGATATGTGTTAAATGTTTCCCATGGAAAAATCACATTAAAGCAATGGTTTATCTTCGATGAACCTTCGCTTCACCCAAATCCTTCTCTGCAAACGAGAGTAATTCAGGTAATAAGCTGGCACCATGGGGACATAAAATTTCCCATGTTTGATGATCTCTGCAAAATACGGGCTATTCTGCTCCTGCTGACCTATGTCTAGATCGGCTGAGTCAAGTACAATACACTTAGACTATATAATCACATGACTGCATGGACATGATGCCACAAGGACGGCACTTTACACCGTGGCCAGTGTTTACACTGGATGTGGCACTTGCACAATGGTGACAGGGGATATACACTTTTTGTACAATAACAATCCTACATTTTCAGGAACCCTAGTTGAATTGTGTCCCATTTGCAGTACAGCTGGTCATATGTTTTATTATTTATATCTCTCTTTTGGATTGACAGTGTGGGTTTTCTAGTATTTTTTTTTTTTTTGTTCATGTCTTTTTGTGTTTTGTTTTTCGCAAAATTCTTAGTTGATGTGGATTAATTCTCCACCTCTTTATTACATAGATATGATGTGTTATGAGACATTGCAGAGCCAATTGCAGACAAGCCTCTGCCAGAAATATTTATAAATTCAGCAAGTTAGCCATGTACATGAACTGGTAATAGACACCTTTGTTGGCAGGCAAGCATTTAGTGAACAGCTAAAAACTACAAAGAGGCATGAGAGAGGGCATTTAAGGATGCAAAGTATTTTCTGCTGTTTGTATAAAACACACACGTATTCATTCTTAAAGCGCTTTCAGCTATTTCGTCAAAATATCATATACTCAAATCAAAGTTTTTTATTTAAACATTTTATATATTAACATAGTATTATAACTTTTTTCTGACTTAAGAGGTGATGTTTCCATTTCTAGCACCCAGAATGTTTGTGGGCTGCCACGTGGGTGTTCTTCAGCATAGCAGTGCCTTCCATCCCTTTGAGTACTAATGCAAGAAGGCACAAGGATGTGTCTGTCTGTAAATAATATTGACAGACATCGAGAGAAGAGAGGAGGAAAGTGTTTTTTTTTTATGCCTGTATGCAGGTGGGTGACTGGGTGACCAAATGACTTAGCTCCTTAGCTTCAAAATGGCTGACTTTTAACTTTTTGTCCCCAATGATAGTAGAAAGAGCATAAACTAATGCGTAAGTTGTATTATTTGTAAGAAGAGGTGTTTTGAGAACATTATTCTAATTTATACCTATTTTAAACCAACATATGTGCTGTATGGGGGATGCATGGTTTAAACTCAACACTGTATTGTCCCTATTATAGACATACAGTAGGTTATCCCCAAAGGGAGAGGTGAGTGGATTATTTTCCTGTAGAGCACTATATAAATAAAGACTAATAATAACAGTTTAGACACAATGGCGCAGTTCTGTAATTTCTCAGCCAGCTAGATAAATACTCGTCCATGTTATATACACTAAAATCATCTCATATTTCATGTATTTGCTAGACTAAACAAATGGCAAGCATTATAAAACCCAAAAAAACCAGCATAAATAATCATGACTCTACTACTCTTCATGTTAACCTACAGACAACAGAAGAGGTCAGAGGTGGAGGAAAGTAACACATGACTCCAGGATCAGACTACACAGGGTTTGTTTGTAGTCTGTAACCATGAAGACATATATGCAGATCAGCCATTACGTTACACCACGTGCCTAATATTGTGTAGGTTCCCTTTGTGCAGCCAAAACAGCCCTGAGCCCTCGAGACCTGGACTTCACAATATCTCTGGAGGTGTCTGTGGTATCTGGCACAAAGACCTCAGCAGTGAATCCTTCAAATCCTGTAAATTAAATGGTGGGGCCTCCATGGATAGGAATTGTTTTTCCAGCACATCCCATCAAATTTAAAATCCGGGGGAATTTGGAGGCCAGGTCAATACTTTGAGTTCTTTGTCATGTTCCTCAAACCATTCCTGAACAATTTTTGCAGTGTGAGAGGGAGCTATATCCTGCTGAAAGATGCCACTGCCATTAGGGAATAGGGTTGCTATGAAAGGGTATATTTGGTCTGCAAATATACCTAGGTGGTACGTGTCAAAGTCACATCCACATGAATACCAGAACCCAAGGTTTCCCAGCAGAACATTGCCAAGAACATCACATTGCCTCTGTCGGATTGCCTTCTTCCCATATCCTGGTGCCATCTCATACCCCAGTATGAGTCCACATGATGTCAAGTAAAATCGTGATTCTTCAGACCAGGCCACCTTCTTCCATTATTCCATGGTCCTGTTCTAATGCTCACGTGCCCATGGTACATGCTTTCGGCAGGAAACGGGTCTGCATTGGCACTCTGACGGTCTGTGGCTACACAGCCCCAAACACAGCCAACTGTAATGCACTGTGTGTTCTGTCACCTTTCTATTAACGCCAGCAGTAACTTTTTCAACAATTTTAGCTCTTCTATGGGATCGCGCCAGACATGCTAGCCTTCACTTCACTTGCGCATCAATGAACCTTGGTGGCCATGACCCTGTCACGGATTCACAAGTTGTCCTTTCTTGGACCTTTTTTGGTAAGTAGTAACCACTGCATACCGGGACTGTTTTGGACCATCACAATTTGGCCTTTGTCAAAGTCGCTTAGACACTTACACTTGCCCATATTTCTTGCTTCCAACACATCAACTTCAAGAACTGACTGTTCACTTACTGCCTAATATAGCCCACCCCTTGAAAGGTGCCATATTAACGACATAATCAATAATAGTCACTTCACCTGTGGTTTTAATGTTATGGCTGAACAGTGTAGGTCTGCATAGGAGCTGCATACACAAAACGTTAGGATATTTTTAATCAAGCCTGTAAAGTTGCTTCATATTTTATCCTAGATTCATTGTAACAATAAAAAAACTAACAAATACACTTAAAAACACAAACACACCAAAATGTAAAGACAACCGAAAAGTAGCTGTATCTAAGTCTAAGAAAAATGTGTAAAAGAATGTGCTTTGGACATGTGTTAGAAGTATACCACAAAAACTGTTCACATAGTATTCTGTTGCTGGGACCCCCAGTGGTCAGCTGTTATCTGTGGGAGAACCTGGCAGCAAGTGTTCATGTTACGTCTGCGGTCGCGGCCGCTGCCGCTCACTTTCGGCGAATGGCCACGACCCCAGCCTGCTGGCCATCTGCCAGCGTCTCCCACCCTGGAGACGCCAGCTGGTGCAGCCTTCCCGTTCTGGACAGGGTGATAGGGTGCGCGGGCTCGTTCCCGGCCTTAAAGGGCCAGCGCGCCAACTCAAAAGTTCCCTAACCGATCCCAAGAGCACCATGGACTATAAAAAGGGCTGCGCCCTTCCACTCCTTGCCTGAGCATTGTTGTAGTTTTCCCATGTTTGTATTGCAAATGGTCCCTTAGTGTTTTCCTGCTCCCAGTGTTCCCGTGCCCTGCTACCTGTCTCCTGTATCCCGTGCTGTGTTTCGTTCCTGAGCCTGTCTAGTGTCGGAGTCGTGTTGTGCCGCCTGCTGTTATACACCACGTTTGGTGTCATATGCCATCCCTGGTATCATCCGCCACGTCTGGCGCAACCTGTCGCGCCTGCTGGAATATACCACGTCTGGTGCCATCTGCCACTCCTGGTGCCATCCGCCATGTCTGGTGCACCCTGCCACATCTAGCCCCATCTGTGGCAGAGCCTCTGCTGCCATCTGGAATATCTCAGGTACCCTTGCGCTACGAGCCTCTTCCATAGACTGCATAGACTCTGAGTTGGGCAGCCGCCTCTCTGCTACGGCGTAGCGGCCTAGTGGGTCCACATACCCCTAGATCGTGACAGTGCGCTCATGCCATGGAACCCGCTGGCCAATCTAAGACCGCAGTTCAGGTGATACAAACAGATATGCGTGACTTACGTGCACGCCAGGATCAACTCCTCGTGGCTGTAAACTCCATCATCGCCCGACTGGATCAACCCTCTGCTCCCCTTCCGGATGCTGCTGCCGTTCCACTGCCCGTTACGCCTCCTGTCTGTTCCGGATTCACAGTTTCGTTGCCTCTTCCTCCTCGCTATGACAGTGATCTTACAGCCTGTAGAGGGTTCATCAATCAATGTGTTATTCATTTTAGAGTACGCGCTCATCTCTTCCCCTCTGATGAGGCCAAGGTAGCGTTCATAATCTCCCTTCTTGCTGGCAAGGCCCTCGCATGGGCGAACCCCATCTTGGAACCACAAGGACCCGAATTCTTTAATTTAGCCTTATTCTTACAGACTTTTCATACTATGTTCGAGGAGCCGGGTCGAACATCCTCTGCAGCGGCCACTCTGCTAACCCTAAAGCAAGGAGGGTCCACAGTAGCAGAGTATGCTATATCCTTTCGTACTGTGGCAGCAGAGTTGGCATGGAACAATGAGGCGTTTGTGGCGACCTTTTGGCGGGGTCTGGCCTCACACATTAAAGACGAGCTAGCAGCCCACGACCATCCCTCTACCCTGGTGCCATCCGCCACGTCTGGCGCAACCTGCCACATCTAGCCCCATCTGTGCCAGAGCCTCTGCTGCCATCTGGACTATCTCAGGTACCCTTGTGCTACGAACCTCTTCCATAGACTTTGCATAGACTGTGAGTTGGCCAGCCGCCTCTCCGCTACCACGGAGCAGCTTAGTGGGTCCACATTCCCCTAGATCGTGAAAGTTAATTTCTCCTGCAACAGAACTATAGACGTATTGAAATCAATGGGATGTCAGTGTAATGCACGGATGTGTTGGGTCCTCCAGAGCGAGTTACACTCTGTGTAGTTGCTCTTTGATCTCTGACCTCCCTCTAATAACGCAGAATTCCTTGACATGGTATTTAAAAATGTTTTTTTCCAAACCAGACACCACTTTTAAGCCAAATTCTTTAGTACAGAAATGAAACATAACACATAGTTAAAATGAATAAACACAGATATGAAGTACTCAATACTGATTGCCTATAACTTGCCAGCACCAACAATTGGTACCAACACCTTCACACTTGTGCCTCAATATGTTACTTGTCAGTGTTTCAGATTGGACTGCAAGGGCCTTGTGCCAGTGCCTGCATAGAGGAGTGGTCACTCAGGACTTGGAATGGGCTCTGTTGGAAGCTTGCTTTGGTCTCCTTGAATTCTTGGTTGAAGAAGCTCCTACTAAAGAAGACTGGATACGGAAAAGGTGTCAAGCACTATCTGCTGTGATACGGCTAAGCTCCATCCCTGGATGCAAGAGGCTCTTAGACATGCAAGAAAAGGTACAAGATCCTTGTGTTCAGCTGTAGAAATAAATATGGAAGTAAAATTGTAGATCATATTTTATGTGGGGGCCCGACTCTTCGCACCCCAGACGATCAGCTGTTTTGATGGGGCCGTGGCGCTCATGCGAGTGCTGCTTCCCCTTCATTCCTGTCACTGCTCATACTGTGAATCTCTGACACACTTGTAGCGGCGGTTCACAGTTACAGCCTTCTACTATTTACATTGTGAGCAGTGAAAAGAATGAAGGGGAAGCAGCGCTCGCATTAACGATGCGGTCCCTTCAAAACAGCTGATCGTCGGAGGCGCCGAGACACTATTTAAAAATTTGTTTACACATGCTTGTTTACGGCCAATACATTTTAGTACCCCAATAAATATAAATCAGTTATTGTGCCCCTACAGTCTAGTCCTCATATTGGTTACACACGATCTGATGTTTATTTTAAAATAGTAAGTGTAATGTTTAGGATCAATGCTAGGGTTTAGGGCTATTGATAGCAGTAGTTGGCACATTGCTTTTTACTTTATTATTTTTTATTTACTGTTTCTTTTTTATATTTTGCTTTATATCTCACACAAAAGGTCACAATTGAACATTATTAATTATATTTATATTTAGAGATTAGTACTCCTCTGTGGCTGGAGATGACACAGTAGCCCTAGTTACATGGTAAACTGTTTTAATCTGTAACACATCCAGAGCTCTGGGTCTTCCTAAATTTAGCATCCCTGCCTTCACTGCAGAGTCCTGGTGGTCATGTGATCGCCAGGTTTATTACAGAGGACAGCACTGCTGCATCCCGTATTATATGCACAGAGCTGGGTATAGACTTAAAGAGGATCTATCGTCTCTCCTGACATGTCTGTTTTAGTACTTAGTACTTGCATTCTCCCTAAAATAACAATTTTGTTGCATCTTTTCTTAGCACTATGCATTGTGATGTTCCTCTGTTATTCCTCCTGGAAATATATTTATAAATTGACAACTGGGTTTTGCCATTTTCGTTGTCAATGGGTCGTGTCCCTACACCTTCTGACACTATCCAATTAGAGCTGACAGGGTCAGACTGTTTAAAGAGTCTCTGTCACTAGTTTAGTGATGCCCAATCTCCTAATCTAATAGACACTGTCACACTGATAATGCTAATGAGAATTGTGTTCCAAAAAGTTAATTTTTTTAAAAGTTATAAGCTTTTTTCTAAATATGCAAATGAGGCTATACTAGACAAGTGGGCGTCAACACCAGCGATTCTCCTGAGGTGGAGCCTCCTCACAGCCTCTGGCGCTGTCCTATCAGCATGAAGCTGCTTCACACAGTGTGAGAGACTGAGGCAGGAGGGAAGGGTGATCGATCACTTTACATAGCCCTATCTCTGGCTGTGGACCACCTAGAACTGCGTTTCTGGTGGCATATGAAAGATGAGATTCTAATCTTGTTAAACAACCGGAGATATCACTGGTTGAAAACACAGTCGGGAATAGAAGCTGTATATTATTTGATCACACTGTGTTGCTTGGCTGGAAAGAGGAGAACTGTATAACACTGATTGGACAGTGTCATACAGAAAACATTACACCGCCCAGAGTGAAAAGAAAGAGTCACCTCCCATTTGGCAAGTATAGCTAAATTAGCATATTTAGAAAAATGCACATAACTTTGTAAATAATAAACGTTTTGGAAAAAAACAGTAGTTCGCATCATAGGATCTATTAGATTAGTTAGGAGATAGGGAATTAATAAACTGGTGACAGAGTATTTTTAAGGACAGGGGCATGGTCACGCCCAGTTGTCAATTTATTCATACACTTTCAGGAGGAATAACAGTGGAACGGCATCATGTAGAGCATTGAAAATAAGGTGCTCAAGCATGATATTTATTGGGGAATACAAGTACTAAAACAGATGTGCCAGGAGGGCAGATAGGTCCTATCTAAAATAACTATTGCCCAAACCATCTTGCTCTACTTCTTCTGCTTGGCCAAAAAGGCATAGTTATTGCAATAGAAACAAAGAATCAGAACGGTTAAAATATAATCTGTCCAGAATTTTCTAAGGATTCCCAAAAATCAGAAGAATCCATACACAAAAAAATTAATCTCCATGGCCAGTTTAGGACATGTCATTTATTTTACATTTGCTAATCTGCTTTCTTCTATATTTAAAGGTCTGTCAATTTGGAGTTATTTCCTCTCCATGTAACAGCAATGCTTTGTATCTGCTGGGTAATGCACAGCTTGCCCAATATGATGATGAGCCATCCTCAAAAGAAGCACAACGTGCACTTCAGAACTCAAAGCTCAGCTTTCAAGCCAGTATTCGCCTAGAGAATATGCCAACAAGAGGACCTCCTCCTGCAGAACTAACACGTAAGATCACTATTCTGAAATGGACCCTGTTGCAAAAGTTATATTATTGGCACTATCTTATCACCGATGGGATCATATACCATATATAATGACTTCAGGCTGCCTTCTCATTCTATAACTAGTGAAGTGAGAATATAAAATAAAAAGCAATCAATCAACGAAAAACAGTAAGGACTTTACGTTTAGTTGTATATACATGCAGTGGAAAAAATACATGTGGATTTTAGGGATGGAGCCAACATGGTCCTGGCCCCTCTCCAGGAACCATATATCAGCATGGGCTGTCTCTGTGGCACATATGTCCTTGGGTGGGGTAGAAGTCCATCCAGCCATGGACTGGGAATGTCCCACAAACTACACATCTGTATAGTAATTGACTACAATGTAACATCTGGTGTCTAATATAAAAAGCAGTTACCAAATTTGGAAGTCGACTAGTATGACCCTAAGACAGTAATTGACAGGTGTATTCACATAGTAGATGCATCACACAGTTGCCCACATCAGGTGTAGTTCTCCCTTTTCGAGGTTGGCATCAGAATTGTACCAGTTATTGTTTTAGCAGAAGAACCGAATACTTTAACCCTTTCGCTGCCAAGCACGTATGTAATACATCATGAATTGAAACGCTTTCCGCGACTAAAATATAAGGGCTAGAGCTTAGATCTTGGTATCATAATAAAGCACAGAATAGCTTAGCTTTAAAATGATACCAGACTCTAGATGTAATATTCGGGGCGCAGCACTTGCTTGAAGTCAGGGAACAGGATGAAAAGTTTTACTTCCTGGTTTTATCGCTGTAAGGGTATGTTCACACGGCCTATTTACGGACGTAAATCGGGCGTTTTTGCCCCGAATTACGCCCGAAAATAGCGCCTCAATAGCGCTGACAAACATCTGCCCATTGAAAGCAATGGGCAGACGTTTGTCTGTTCACACGAGGCGTATATTTACGCGCCGCTGTCAAATGACGGCGCGTAAATAGACGCCCGCGTAGAAGAAGTGACCTGTCACTTCTTTGGCCGTAATTGGAGCCGTTACTCATTGACTCCAATGAATAGCAGCGCTAATTACGGCCGTAATTGACGCGGCGTTCAAGCGCCTGCACATGCCGGTACGGCTGAAATTACGGGGATGTTTTCAGGCTGAAACATCCCCGTAATTTCAGCCGTTACGGACCCCCGCCGTGTGAACATACCCTAAGGGGGGCGTGGGGTGTGGGGTCTGATAGTGAGAACAGGAAGGAAGATCACATCCTGTTACAGTCATCCCTACACCTGTACAGCCTTCCAGTGAACCCAAGGGGTGATACAGGATGTTTTCTTCATGTTATGTCCACTCTTATCAATAAGACGGATATATTGGGGGCTTTTTGTACCAGCTTTTTGATCGCTGATATTTTTGGTCTCTTCTGTAGCCATAAGTGGCATGTATAAACTGTGAACAGCTTTAACTTATATTATTTGGATGTGTTGTGCATCTAAGGCTCAGATTTAGGAAGACTTTTACTTACAAAGATGACCTTTATGCACTTTTTACTCAAATTTACGCATTAATGCAAAACTGCTTGTTTGAGTATTTAAGTGCTGATTGATGATTTTTTTTCTTTTCTGTTTAATTCAACTTTGATTTTTCTATGTCAAAATTTTGGAAATTGTTGCAGTAGTGAAAGAGTTAAAATTTCTTTATTTTCATTTTTATTGTAGATCAGAAGTGGTGGGAGGAGTGGAAGGTGTCACAAGAATTAAAAAGACAGAAACAGGCGCCTCAGGCTCATTCTGGTAAAGAAGGAGCCTCTGTGGCCATCTCTACACCAGAAACTTCTAAAGGGAAAGGAGTCAATCAAGTGTCCAAAGTAACAAGCGCTTCATCCAGACCTTGGCCTCCCGCAAAGAGAGGCGCCACATCTGCAGCGAGCGGCCATAATATTCCACCCGGGGGAAGCAACACTAGAGCTATTAAATCTGTTGGGGGTAACAGTAAAATGGTTAAACCAGGAGGAAGCAGCAATAAAACAGATACAACTGGAGTGAGCCATGGTAAAACACTTACTCCGGCAGGAACTATCACAAAATTGTCCACTATGGCTGCCAGGTAAGCCATTACATATGTGCTCACTAATAAGTTCTTATAGACATACGGTATAAAGCTGAAGTGAGGGAATATATTCTGTGTACAGCATTCATTTTATTTTTTATGGCACATTTTTATATATATATATATATATATATTTCTTCCATATCATTTGGCCAGCTGATGATACAACTATATTACAGTCATACATTTCTATGGGCGCTGTATCCGGGATCTATGTGACACCGATCTCAAATATGGTTGTATGCATTGTCATTTTTCCGTTAATCAATGTCAAACTAGACAAATTAAATCCAATGCCAATAAATCCACAACATTGTATAACACAAAAAATATCAGCTCCCCCACTGCAGCATCTTGTAATTCTCACATTTCAGCCTTCAATATGATCATCATTCAAATCAGGTGGCGCTTGGGGGAGCTTGAATAGAGCACAGGACGAGAATGCACCCTGCCGCTCAATTCAGTGTCCATAGGATTGTCGGAAATAGCAGTCATTCTCGTCATCGGTGGGGGTCCCAGAGGTGAAGACCCCCAGTGATCACACATTTATCACCTACCCTGTGGATAGGTGAAAAAAGTTCATCTTGGGACAACCCCTTTTAAATTATATATTTTTTAGTCTTATGCAGTTATTTTCAATTCCCCTAGAGGGCGTGGTGGAGCCACAGAAACCACATCCAGGCCCCAGGCAGTGAATAATACCGGATCAATAAAACCTGCAGACCAGTCAGCGCCTTTACAAGAAAGACCAGCTATATTACAAGACAAGCCTGCACTTGTTGAAGGCAAGTGATTATTTTTTCATATTTTTTTGCTTGTTTAGGTTATTAATATTTTTAAGAAAAAAAACAAATGTACAAACGTCATTAAGTAAAAAACATAAGAATACAAAGGTAAACAATGCCATAAGCATAAAGGGGGTCTCCCCCAGGTGAAGTGAATTATTGCTTAGGGGTTCCAAGGAGAGTTCTGTAGTCTAAGTGAAACGTTGACATATTGGGCTATAAATGCATGAATCATTGCGCTGGAACAAAGGCAAATGCAGGGGAGCATCAAGATAAGAAGTGTAGACAGGGTAGACCAAATGGATATCCTCCACAAACTACTCACATAGAAAAATATCAAGGAGTATCACCTGCAGTAAACAAAGTAGGCACAAACGGGAGGAGGGAGAGAAGAATGTAGTCCGGGAGGACATGGGGGCATTCATTTAGCCAAATTAGTTGAGGGGACATCAATGGTGCTGCAGAAGATGAAGCAGAGACGGGGCACTCCAGGCAATGAGGAGGGGGGTTGTGATGATTACAGAAAAGTACGGTATTTGGAAGAGGATTGGAATGAGGTCCAATGATATCAAGTGCTTGCATATCTGGTGAACTCCTCCGAGGGCTGGGCGATAAGACTCCTCCGAGGGCTGGGCGATAAGACTCCTCCGAGGGCTGGGCGATAAGACTCCTCCGAGGGCTGGGCGATAAGACTCCTCCGAGGGCTGGGCGATAAGACTCCTCCGAGGGCTGGGCGATAAGACTCCTCCGAGGGCTGGGCGATAAGACTCCTCCGAGGGCTGGGCGATAAGACTCCTCCGAGGGCTGGGCGATAAGACTCCTCCGAGGGCTGGGCGATAAGACTCCTCCGAGGGCCACCTCTGTATACCAATCCACAGACCTCCAACGGCAAGGAGTCATTGTTTTTGCTTCTTGCAATATCTGATATACTACAGCTTCAGGATTGTCCAGCATTACAACACCCGTCACTTCGTGGATAGTTTTGGAGAACAGCAGACCAAAAACATTACAGGGTGGAGCAGCTCCACCATATATGTGATATAGTGCCTCCTGCCAAACCACAAGGTGCCCCAAAATCCCTATTCTCTCCCACAGAAGGAGCCCCTAGAGAGAGAGAGGTGGCACATTCCATGTTGGTGGTGAGACCCTGCACACGGATGTGGTCTTCACGGGTATTGCAATGTTAGCAAACAATTAGAAAATGTACTAAAGTCATGAAAATTTGATGGAGGCACCAGAACCTCCTGTCATGGGTGGTTAGGAGTGTGGTGGTATCAGGGAGCACCAGAAAGTGGACTTATCTTTGCTATGGGGCCCACGTCCTCTATGTACGCCACTGGCAGTGATCAGATTTATTTGCTTGCTACCGCTCTATTCCTCATATCATTCCCACTGATTTGTAGACTAGGTGTATGCCAGAGAACGGCAATATCCTAACATAAGGTACAAAAAGGGGAGCTTTATTTTGTGCTTTGGATTTTGGTCCTATGTGAAGGTCATATAGGCTGTATGTTCTTATTACACATTAATGAGATGTAGCGAGCAGGATGTAGTTATGTAGGAGACCCTGTAAATAAATGATGACATCTCCATATTCTCTATCATGTTCCATGTAGATAAAGCTTCTGGCTCCAGACCGGTTAACAGCAGCTCCTTCCTGCATCGTCTGGGTTTAGCGCGCGCGCTCTCACGTACCAACGAAACGCTAACAGATGCTGCAGATTTATATCGAGAAGTCATTAAAATGGCAGCAGAGGTAATGAAAAACTCTTTGTAACATCGGCTGAGGGACTGGTATATAGTTTTGTTTTTTTTGGAGGGTTGTTTGGGAAAGAACCGTAATAACAGATCATGAGGCACAATATTAACAATACCCTGGTAATTGGAGCGCCATGTAAATCTGACTATATCGGCATCCGTCAACTGCCATGTTAGGTGAATCCTTCCATGGTTTTCTGGCACAATTGTACAGAAAAGAATAGCATTCAGACTGAACGCCATTTTTACTAAGACTTGAACAATTTTTTCCAAAATTACGGAAAGTGTTGGATGAATATATCACACGCGACAACCGCTCAACAGTGCACCAGTATTATTTCCTAAAGTGATTATAATGACATGTGTGATATTGCATATAAAACCCCACACATGCATTTTAGGTTTTTTTGCCTAACGGGTTTTAATATTAGGGGAGATTTTTTTAATGCGAGTGCACCAAGTTATTGGTGCACCAGTGTCTTTCCCATGTTTAGCGAGCGCCACATACAGAAACAGGAGATCATTAGTAAATATGTGTCATACTCCGTGGGACTCTGAAGCCCCCCACCCACTTTCTCGACTGTCACATTTGTTGAGGCAAACCCGCAGCATGCCCTATATGCCGTGGATTTTGCAAAAGGTGGAATCTAAGACAAAATCTGCTTGTAACACTTGCAGATTGTACCACGGATTTATGGCAGAATTTGCAGCAGGAACCGGCTATATCTGAACGTACCCATAGATTCCTATAACTGCACTAGTAGAGAACAGCTTAGGGCAGATTTACATTGCTGGGGTCTATAGCTGATATCTCAGGTACCCTAAGCCCTGTCCCAATGAGTAGCCATAGTATTTATACTAAAATATGTTTTTCCGTTTACTAGTTCTAATGGGGTTTTTTTTTTAACGTTCTACAAATATGGCTGAAGTAAAACAACATAGGCAATACACCAATACACTATGCTAAAATCCAGTCAACGGTTCATTAGGGAGCAAATTTTCATTTAGACTATTCAATTCAACCCCTATAATGTAAAGATAATCACTTGAGGGAGAGTTTTAATTTGGACTTTATTCGGGGCATTTATGAAGGGACGTCAACTTGCATCAAGATTTCCTCATCGAAAAGGATCTGACTTGTCAATGATATTTATACAAAGCTACCCAGCGGTAATGTCAAAAAAATGATATCCAATAGCTTAGGTCATTATTCTGTTGTGTATGGATTGTTCATCTGTAGGTTCCTGATGCCTACACTGAGCTGGCCGAGCTTCTGTTAAAGACGGACCCTCTCAGTGCAGTGGATGTCTATTGTCAATACCCTCAAAAACCACCCCAAGAACAGTCATTTGATGATGCGTTCATCCCTGGGGAAATTGTTCGCCTACTCATGAAACGTGAGAAGTATGATGACCCTCGTCTGCCCGTCAGCATGATTTCATATGGGAAAATTATGGGAATTGGTAAGTAACAGAACGGATGATGACATGTACTATACAAGATACGGGTGTTCAGAACATTTACCCACTTATTACTAATCATGTATTCACTGTAAATTACCATCTTTTTAACATTTTAAGACTTATTTGTAATGATGTATTTTATTCTTTAGTCTTTCTTGGGGGAGGGGGCAGAAATAACATGATTTGTAGATCCTCCTTTATATACTGGCTGCTTACCATTAGATCATTATTAGCAGTTATCTCTGCATTGAGGAATGCAGGAAAGGCACTGATAATGTCCTCCCAGTATGACCCGGCCACAACAGGGATCCTACATCAATACGTCAAGTTTTTCCATAGTAACATCCCAAGTAGGCCTTGTTATAACAATTTTAGTGACATGGAAGTGATCATGAGGGGGGTTAGGTGGTAATACATTTTTCAGGCTAATAATCAAGCTACGTATATAAAGATATAGATCTTGTCAGGCATACAAAATCTCTTTTAGGTCTCCCTTACACACGCTTTTTGCAGCATTTTGAAATGCGTTTAAAATACTCCATATGTTTCAAGCATTATTTACATGCATTTTGGTGGCGTTTCTTATTTAGTATAATTTTGTACATGCGTTTTAAAATGCGAGGGAAATCTCTGTGTGAACCCACACTTCTGCAGAAATCTTCTACCATTACTTTGTCTGCCATGGAGTACAGGAAATCTTTTAGATGGTGTTATGTGACAGGTCAGGCTTGTTTTTTCAGATTATTTTACTTTAGCTTTGTACTATGCGCTATGATTGATCATCACATTATCAGTAATTCTGAATTGGAGTGTCAGTTTGAAGGAATTTTACACTACATTTCCTATTCTCCACGAGAAAAATGAGGACTTATAGAGCACCCTATAGAGACACATGAAGTGCCTATGGCTCTGTGTGCCTAATTAACACCCAAAAAGTCTCTGTATCCTGCGTGTTCTCTTCTGGCATGCTGCATCGAAATGGAGTGGGTGGCCAGTAGGAAGTGACGGCACCAGCTACACCTCCCCTCTCCATTCACTAAGACTGTGATGATGTCTAGTCACAGGTAACTGCACAGACTCGCACTATCACGTCCCTAATATTGGCAGCGGTCTGACAACTACCAGGCTTTTAACCACTAGCACAGTCCTACAGGGTCAGGGCAGACTATAGATATTCAGTCCCGCAATCATATCCAGAATTCCTTTTTCTTGGACAGGACGTTACTAATCCACATATGGAAAACACAAAACATCTCATTTTTCTGAACAAGTGTTATTTCCTATAATTATAGTTTTCCGGGCAGAAGTAAAAAAAGTGCATGAACTGCGATTATTCCCTTTTATATGCGATCATTTTATATGGTTTATTCATATGTATATAACATTATTAAAAGTAAACCATAAAGATGGAGTATTAACACATTTAATAAGATTTAAATCAGCTCTACCGCCTTATTTTTATTGCAGCCATCAAGTACCTTTTGACATAGTATTTGTGAAGAAAGACCATGAAATGGCGGTTATGTTCGTATTTACATATTCTGCTAGCCCTGACTGCAAAAACGACAATCCTGAAATTGTCACTTATGTATATGGTCTGCATAGAAAGCAGGCAAATGTGAACAGGCCCTGACAAACGCGACTGGAGCAAAGGCTGTGAGAACAAAGCGAACAACATATGGTATTAGGAGGCCTGGATGTCCATGAATTATTCACATACATCACATGCAACAACATGCAACAACAAAGTGATTTACTTAAATGCTTTATGCTGAAGGCTTCGTAATAGTACAAGGTCTTGGCCCTTAATATGGAGACCATGATTGCGGTAGAAGTGCTGCGCGACATTGCTCCACCCAATACCGGATCAATATCCTTCGTGCTTCTGTAACTTAACTTTCCTTATTTGGTAAAGGGGTATTCCCATCTTCGGCCCTGTTCAGTTTTTTTGGCCCTGATTTTGACGTGTCAGCATCAAAAAATGTCTGAAATAGCCCATTGATTTCAGTGGGTGGCAGATGCATTTTTTCCCCCTGGCGGCTTTTAGCCGTTTGCGGGGGAAAAAAACGGCATGTCCTTTCGTGCCGCGGTTTTCACCTCTGACCTCCCATTAAAATCAATGGGAGGCAGAAAAAAAAAAATTATGGTGCTCATTTCCAAATATTTTTCGCTACTTTTTTTGCTTGCGGTCCTTGCATTAGCCTCAATTGCCGTGGGTGAAAAATGTTGCGAAAAAATGCAGGTCAAAATCTGCCTCAAAATTCCTAAAGGAATTCTGAGGGAAAAAAATTCTGCCTGCAAAAAACTCTGTGTGAACAGGGCCTTAGGGTCCTTTTATACCAGCCAGTATGGGCCATAAAAACTAGCGCCAATCAATGAGACGCTCGTTCATCGGCTGATCGTTGCGCTGTTTACACAGGGAAATTATCGGGAACGAGTGTTCATATGAACGCTCGTTTGCCCAATCATTGGCCCGTGTAAAAAGGCCTTTACACAATTGCTTGGCTCTTTCCGTAACTCTCATAGGCTGCAGTGGAGAGAGGCACAAGCAAGTGCAGCTACATCTTAATTGATTTCCATGGGGACAGCGGCTGCAGAGAATTGGCAGATTTGGGTCATGGACCCCCCCCCCCCCCCACAACCCTTTCTGCTGATAGGCGAGGGTCCCAGAGCTGGGACTTGCACCTTTTGCACATTTATGGCATATCATGTGGATATGTTATAAATGTGCAAGAAGGGAATTCACCTTTAAAATTCTTTTTTTATTTTTATACCATTGTAGGTTCTTTGGAGAAGTATATAACCATTCTAGAAGCAAAGTTCAAAACATCCATTCTCAAGATGGTCTACGCTGGCATTCACAATAAGTCAGAGGATGACGAAGATCTGCACGATTTCTTCCGTTTTAAGTGCTGGATATGAGATAATGTAATCATTTGAAATACCTTTTTTTGATTAAATAATTGAGTGTAGTATTTTCCTGTGCTTTTATTATGTCTTGATTTTCTGTTACAATGCAAATTCCTTATGCGACCAATAAAACGAGAACTAAAATATTTAACTGGCTAAGTAACCTATGACTCAAAATAGAAATAACTTTGTTTTATGTAGACAGTGTCCAGTTGGACATGGAAGATTGTTCTTTTATTCTTAGATAATGATTATAATTAGTAGTTAAAGGGAATGTCCAGTAGAAAAACATGGCTGTCTTCTTCCAAAAACTGTGCTACATCTGTCCACAGGTTGTGTCTGGTATTGCAACTTAGTTCCATTTACTAAAATGCAGTTGAGCTGCAATACCAGACACCGCCTATGGACAGGTTTGGACCTGGAAGAAAGCAGCCATGTTTTTTTTTTAAAATTCTGGACAACCCCTTTAAGACCAACAAACACGATACCTACCGGGTAGGCTAAAGGTTATGTGCACAAACATTTTTTTTTTAATATTGTATCTAAATGAATAAAAGAAGCAACTTTCCTTATAGCATTGATTAAAATAAAAAATACTCTACCGTTTTGCGTATGCAGCACCTGTGCGGTCCTATTTCCAAATCTGCTGCTTCATGGTTACAAGAATACAAACAAACCCTGTGTGTAGTCTTTTCCAGGACCTTGCTTCTTTCTTACCTTCTGCTGAGTACTTTGAAGGCATCTGTGATCAGAGCACGACCATATTATTCACGTACATTATGCTATATGAGGAGACAGCCATGTCCGTGAGAGAGACACGGGAGGAGATACACCTGGAGCACACAGACTAGAGCAGTATTTCTCAAGATTTCATAGTCATGCATTCTTAGGGTATGTTCACACGTAGTCAACAAAAACGTCTGAAAATCCAGAGCTGTTTTCAAGGGAAAACAGACCCTGCTTTTCAGACGTTTTTTTACCAACTCGCATTTTTCGCGGCGTTTTCGCGGCGTTTTTTACGTCCGTTTTTGGAGCTGTTTTCATTGGAGTCTATGAGAAAACAGCTCCAAAAACGTCCAAAGAAGTGTCCTGCACTTCTTTTGACGAGGCAGTATTTTTACGCGTCGTCGTTTGACAGCTGTCAAACGACGATGCGTAAATAACAGGTCGTCTGCACAGTACGTCGGCAAACCCATTCAAATGAATGGGCAGATGTTTGCCGACGTATTGGAGCCCTATTTTCAGACGTAAAACGAGGCATAATACGCCTCGTATACGTCTGAAATTTGGCCGTGTGAACATACCCTAACTCCTATAAATGAAAGCACCTCAAGTCTATGATTATATACTGTGCTGCACTTTTAAAATCACAGCATGAGCAAGTATCCCGAGGAGAAAACGGCATGTACCGCCTGGGGTACACATACCAGGTTGAGAACCTTTCGACTGAACCATTTAGGGTATGTTCACACGGCCAAATTTCAGACGTATACGAGGCGTATTTTGCCTCGTTTTACGTCTGAAAATAGGGCTACAATACGTCGGCAAACATCTGCCCATTCATTTGAATGGGTTTGCCGACGTACTGTGCAGACGACCTGTTATTTACGCGTCGTCGTTTGACAGCTGTCAAACAACGACGCGTAAAAATACAGCCTCGTCAAAAGAAGTGCAGGACACTTCTTTGGACGTTTTTGGAGCTGTTTTCTCATAGACTCCAATGAAAACAGCTCCAAAAACGGACGTAAAAAACGCCGCGAAATATGCGAGTTGGTAAAAAAACGTCTGAAAAGCAGGGTCTGTTTTCCCTTGAAAACAGCTCTGGATTTTCAGACGTTTTTGTTGACTACGTGTGAACATACCCTAAGAGAAGAAAGAGCATGCTTCACAAAACACCTCTAAGCTCTGAATTTGCCGGTTCACAAGCATGCATGTCAGATGAAAAAAAAATGCCGAAATCATTTGTATCCAAGACAACCGTGCACATATGCTTTAGATTGCCATTCTATGGATGGACCCTCACCTACCCTTTTTTACTCCATTACTAATGTTCCATGATCACAGGCAAACTACAGTATAATGGGTGGGGGGGGGGGGGGTCCTAATGGTAAGTACCCACATCTCTGCCACTTCATTATATTATAAGGAATTAATTACTCAAATGAAATCCTTTTTTAAATGGGACTAGCTAAAGTAAGGGTATGTTCACACGCCTACTAAAAAAACTTCTGAAAATACAGAGCTGTTTTCAAGGGAAAACAGCTCCTGATTTTCAGCCGTTTCTTTTAAGCAACTCGCATTTTTCATGGACGTTTTTGGAGCTGTTTTTATAGTCAATGAAAAACGGCTCAAGAAGTGACATGCGCTTCTTTTTTGCGGGCCGCCGTATTTCCCATTGAAATCAATGGGCAGATGTTTGGAGGCGTTCTGCTTACGATTTTTCGGATGTTTACAGCCCGAAAAACGGCAGAAAATAAGCCGTGTGAACATACCCTAATACAGCATCAGGAAGATAAATTCCCCTCTGCTGTCCTACAAGTGCCATGAGCAGAATGCAGGAGTATTTCTAGTAACGTAGAGCATACTAAAACGGGGGGGGAAAAAATAAATTCTTAGGCCCCATGCACACAAACGTGCTTTTGCGGCCACCATTCCCCCGAAAATCCATGGGAGAATTGTGGCCCCATTCATTCCTATGGGGCCATGCACACGACCGTGAATGGCCCCGGAGCCCGGACCGCAGAAAGAACGGGCAAGCATTATTACGGCCGTGTTCTGCTCATTGAAAATAATTGCCACGGCCATGTGCACAGCCCACGATTTGCGGGCGGCTCGCGGCTGTCATTGTTTCTGTTTTAGGCCCCATTCACACGACTGTATTTTTTATCCGTGATTGCAGACCGTAATTACAGAACCATTCATTTCTATTGGCCACAGACACCTTTCCCTATATTTACTGATGGGTGTCTGTGCTGAAAAAATTATATAACATGTCCTATTATTGTCCGGAATTACAGCACGGACTCTCCCAATACGGACGGCTACAGATGTGCATCCATAAACTGTCCATATTTACGGAAGCGTTGCTACGCAACATGTTCGTGACATTATTTGCAGCCTTTTTTTTTTTACGGATCCGTATATACAGATATCGTTCCGTATATACGGATAAAATATGGATGACTACGGATCGATGAAAATACGGGCGTGTTATGGCAAGGGGGCGTGTAACATGGCTGTGATACTGTCCAATCAGCTACGGATAGTGTCTGCCGAACTGGCAAGGGGGCGCGTCACTGCTGCGGACAGTGCAATAGCTGGAGAGAGGAGAGCGCACATGCGCGCGCTCTCTTCAGCTCTCGACAGACAAGGACAAGACTGTGTGATATTTTGTGAGAGATCACACAGTCTTGTACTTGTCTGCCGAACAGGCAAGGGTGCGTGTCACTGCTACGGACAGGGGGCGTGTCACTGCTACGGACAGGGGGCGTGTCACTGCTACAGACAGGGGGCGTGTCACTGCTACAGACAGGGGGCGTGTCACTGCTACAGACAGGGGGCGTGTCACTGCTACAGACAGGGGGCGTGTCACTGCTACAGACAGGGGGCGTGTCACTGCTACAGACAGGGGGCGTGTCACTGCTACAGACAGGGGGCGTGTCACTGCTACAGACAGGGGGCGTGTCACTGCTACAGACAGGGGGCGTGTCACTGCTACAGACAGGGGGCGTGTCACTGCTACAGACAGGGGGCGTGTCACTGCTACAGACAGGGGGCGTGTCACTGCTACAGACAGGGGGCGTGTCACTGCTACAGACAGGGGGCGTGTCACTGCTACAGACAGGGGGCGTGTCACTGCTACAGACAGGGGGCGTGTCACTGCTACAGACAGGGGGCGTGTCACTGCTACAGACAGGGGGCGTGTCACTGCTACAGACGGGGCGTGTCACTGCTACAGACAGGGGGCGTGTCACTGCTACAGACAGGGGGCGTGTCACTGCTACAGACAGGGCGTGTCACTGCTACAGACAGGGGGCGTGTCACTGCTACAGACAGGGGGCGTGTCACTGCTACAGACAGGGGGCGTGTCACTGCTACAGACAGGGGGCGTGTCACTGCTACAGACAGGGGGCGTGTCACTGCTACAGACAGGGGGCGTGTCACTGCTACAGACAGGGGGCGTGTCACTGCTACAGACAGGGGGCGTGTCACTGCTACAGACAGGGGGCGTGTCACTGCTACGGTCACTGCATGCGCGCTCTCCTCTCTCAAGCTCTTGCACTTTCATTATAAAAAAAAACACACACACCGCTCATTTGTAAAACAAGTATATTTCATAATAAAACTTTAACAGTGAAAACTCATATACTAAAATAAGAATTTGCTTTTCGAACACTTCATACACTCCAGCTCTTCATGTAGAGGTATAGATTCTCATGGCTAAATGAGCACCATTGTGATTGTTCCTTCTTTGTTTTCACATTGGGAGGGGACTATAAATTTAAATATATCAGATCGTTCATATACAATCATATAACTTACTTAAAGGAACTCTCCAGGAAAAACTGATGCAGAACCTGAAGGGGTGGTGCACGATTCCTATCTTATGTTTTTTTAAGTCTTGCTTGGCCCCTCAGACCCTGCACGAAGCATAGCACAGTGAATCATTTTTTCCTAGACAGTTCCTTTAACAACAGCTGCATTACTTTGGTTAGAACGCCAGTTTAATGAAGGTACTTAACAATTTAAAGAGTCGAATCCACCTTCAAAATATCTTCTGACTTGTCATTACTAGTGGATGAGGTTGCCTCCTTGCAGATTGCTAAATCTAACATAGGAGCCAGAAACCTTCAGAGCTAGTTGGAGATTAGCATGGCATCTTCTGATATGGCACTGCCACATTTGTAAGGATGTACTTAGGAGGATTTCCCCCTTAAATAATCTTTATTTACAATGCACTTCTCACAAGGAATGAAGACCGTCAACATTCGTTTTTTTGGTATCAGACATGAAAGCTTCACTGAAAAACAGAGATATGTGTAGAAAGTGGATTCCAATTGTCTTTAGGGCAGAATATTGAAATCAAAGTTTGTTGAGTTTGGTGACAATCAGCACCCTGACAGTCTGGTCGAATGATGTGGTAACACACAAGCCTTTCTTATCGGGGCTCCAGTCTATGCTAGAGATGGGTTGTGTTGAAAGAGTAACATTTTGAAGAAGACTGACTGTTCCCGCCACTCCCATGTCGACACCATCTGAGTCTTTCCGAGATCGCTGTGCAGGATATTCACTAGAAAGAAAAACAAGTCATGTCATGTCATCGAAACTCTCAGCAATGGAGGACTGATGGCAACCAATCACATTGCACGTTCAATTTTATAAAAAAAAATAAAAATGATAGCTTCAATCTGACTGGTTGCGAAGAGAATCTGATAAATCCCGCTATGGCTCTTTATAGTATTCCTTATGCCTCTGAATTTCGTTTTCTTGTATACTCCTTACCGCTTTTCTACTTCATAGAGCCACAAATGCTCATGAAGAAATAAGAACCCTTGCGTTATGAAGTAGTAAAAGCCAGTCACCGTCCTGAAATATAAAGCATGTACTCACTATTTCCAGAGATGAAGACTTCCAGCTCCTCCGGTCGTCATAAAGACATCTCTGTTCTGTGGCAGATGTCGGGCTTGCCAAATGGTAGACTTGTAGGCCTAATGTAAAGAGTTTCCATTATTTATAATCACAATTGTAGAGAAACGTGATAAGCAGAAATGTAATATATTACAGTATATAACAGGAAAAAACAACCGTATGCCGAGATTGACTGCAAAAAGCAAGTGACTGGTAATTCCTCCAGAGCCTCAGTTTGATGTTCAATAAACATCTGATGGCTGGTATTCTGACTGTCGGGTTCCCCACAGTTGATGTTTCACTTTAATGGGGAGAAACCACCCAGCTCTCCGCTGGGAACAGTAGACTGAGCACTCCCCCCCCCCCCCCCACACAATTTTTAGGATTGGCTGGCTTCCTGCAGTCAGAGCCCCACCAATCTGACATTCATGGCATCTAAAAAAGGATTCATTTACATCCAGTTGGAAGTTTCCCTACCATACATTGTTGGCTTTACATTGGGCTTCCAGTTAATCTCCCTCATATTACAGTAACGGAGTGTCTAAGGTTTCAGAGATCAGCTGATGCTCTGCTTGGGGACTCCAGCTATAGGAAACCCCTGAAGTCACTGACCAAATGTCAGGAACAGTGCTGGAGTCCCGAGCCAAGCGCTAGTTGATGCTCTGCTCAGTGTGACAGCCCCTTGCGGTCATGCCATTGATAACACGCCGAGACGAACAGCACATGAAGCAAGCCCTCAGTCACGTGGGGCCGTGCCGGAGCGTCTACGATATTAGAAAAGCTCCAGGACTTCCGGGAACAGTTTACCGGGTTTGAACTGCACCATTTAGTACCGAATTTTTAATTTTTGTACATTAATAAGTGACTTCTTTTTACATAAAAATATGAATGCAAAGTCATTTTTGGACCCCGGATAACCCCTTTAAAGTGAAGGTGTCATGAAATTTATTTTTTATTTTTAATATTGCTTTTAGTATGATATTAAAATACATTTTATTTATTTATGTTTTTGTTTGCTACTTTTTACTTTGTACTTACTTTTACTTCTCTATGGGGGCTGCCATTTTTTTTTTCATCTCTGTATGTGTCGATTACCGACACATACAGAGATGAAATACGGCACATATAACCCCATAGAGAATGCGAACGGGAGACATTCCATTCTCTGCAGCGTACGCCGCCTGCGTGGGAACGGCGCATGCGCCGCTCCCACACAGACCAAAACGAAGCTCGTTCGCAGAGCAAAATCCGGTGCCATTTTCTTGTGGACCGGAAGCTGCTGCCGGACAGTAAGATGACGATTTACGGCCACGGCTTCCGGCCATATGTTCAAGGAAGCAAAGGCGCAAGGCATAGGAGCGGAGGCGGCAGGAGCAGGTAAGTTATGTTTGTGTATGTGATGTGTGTATTATGTTCGTGTTATACTGTCTGCTGAGCACTGTATCTAATCCTCCTATACTGTGCAGTCGCTCCAAAAATGGCGGCACACAGTGTAGGAGGTTTGAAGATTCAAACCCCTCCTTCTCCTGGCACTAGCCAGAATAAGGGAGGGGGGATTGTGTGAGGACACTAGAGTGAGTGTGTCTACCCCAAATTTTCAGCATAAATGAGGTTGCTTTACGACATTGACCATGCTGCAATTTTGGAAACTGCTCCCTCTAGTGCCCAGGACATGGAAATGTTATAAATTAGAATCTAATTTATAATATTTCCTGACTTGTGAAAAAATTAAAACAAAGCGTAATGACTCAAATAATAATTGTTTAACTAAAAAAAAATAATAATAATTCTAGCGAAACATTCCCTTTAAGCTAAAGACCTATATTATATGTTTAATCAAGCACTTTGTGGGGCTAAGTACTCTCTGTTTCCAGGACTCCATAGATAAGAACAAAGAGTGTTGCGCAGATGTAGCCAGGTTCTGTCAGTCTCAAAGGCACCACAGGGGACACAGGACCCCCCCCCCCCCCCTGTTCTCCCAATAGGTGGAACTTCCAGCTAAAAGACATTTGAGGCATAGCCCTAGGTATATTCAATAAATGTCTGTCATCTAAATACCCATTTAAGACTTGGAATGAGTGATTACCTTTTCTGTTACCGATGCAAAACCTTTCGCAGGATGTTGGGTCCTCATGTCATAAACATGAAATTTGCCTTCCAAGGATGTTGCAACTAATTTATTCATAATGATATCCTTTCTGTCAAACTCCAAACTGCAGACCTGAAACAAATGTAGTAATAAAATATACAGCAAACCAAGGACGTGGAGTCAAACAGACACAAAGTGGTGCTGCCGTCCATCACAGAAGTCAGACCGCCACCAATCTGACATTGATCGAATATCCTAGCGATATGCCTTCAACGTCTAGCACTTAATATGCATTTTACATTTCCTTTCTTTTATTTGGTTCCCATGATGCTTTGTGTGGCACATAATGCAAAAGTCCCTATGTGGCAGCAGTTCTATTCCTCTTTATATCACTGCCCACGCAGTCAGAGATTCAATCAGCAAAGCCAATTCAAGTAAAGAGAATATGCGGAGCCTCAGCGATTACTTCCTATGACCTGTATATCACTAAAGAGGGAGAGATGCTGGACAGTAAGGGTATGTGCACACACAAACTCAAAAACGTCTGAAAATACGGAGCTGTTTTCGCGGTTTTATGGCACTTCTTTTTCGCGGCCATTTTTTTACAAGGCCATTTTTTTAAAAATGGCCCTTTGGGACTGATAGCTGCTATTTCCCATTGAAAACAATGGGAAGATGTTTGGAGGCGTTCTGCTTCCGATTTTTAAATAAGCAGTGTGAACATACCCTTAGGCTGAGTTTCCCACGGAGTGTTTTTCAGCGTTTTTATTGCGGTTTTTATGTGCTTCTTTATTGCTTTGAAAAACCGCAAGCTTCACCTGTACTAGCCACACGGCTGAAAACTGTATCACAAAATTGCGGCGAATCACGGTAAAACACATGCTTTTTTAAAATGCGTTTTTCAAAGCAATTGAGAAGCACATAAAAATCACAACAAATCTGAGATAAAAATGCCCTGTGGAAACTGCCGTAGGCCTTATTTACCTATATAATTCAATGTGGCCGTTCACACGGCTGTTGTTTTAAGGACCGTGTGAAGGGTCCGTAAGAGAATGGAACATGTCCTATTTTTTCCACGCATCCCTCCATAGACTCTAATCTATGGGGGATGCGTGACATCGCATCCCGCATAGCATGGATGCACCATGGACGTGAAAAACTCCAGTTTTTCAGGTCCGAGATGCGTAACGCTCGTGTGAATCCGGCCTTAGAGAGGTGAAGCAGTAGACTGCAGGGATAGGAGGACAATAACAGCATTCATTAATATTCCTCTCTGTGTTTGATAGAATTGTGGGGGAAGAGAAGTAACAAATGCCATATAGGTTGTCTAGTGGATGCAATACAAAGTTGATCTACGTGTGCCCATCACATCCATAGCAAAACAAACACAGCACGCCACCCCCAACAAGCTGCCATGGTCACTGAAGACCGTGTTTGGGGTCGAAGTCCTCTAATGCGCTTTTAGTTTGGACTTATAACTACGTTATAGGTCTATATCACTAAGGCCTTATTCACACGAACATGTTATACGTCCGTGATACTTATTACATCGCACGGACCTATGTTAGTGAATGGGGCCGTTCAGACTGTCAGTGATTTTCACGCAGCGTACGTGCGCTGCGTAAAACTCACGAAATGTCCTATACTTGCCCGTGTTTCGCGCATCACACACACATTGAAGTCAATGGGTGCGTGCAAATCGCGCAGGGCACACGGAAGCACTTCCGGGTGACGCACGTGATTCGCGCTACAGCTGGTAAAGAAGAGAAGGGAAACATAAAATCCCCTCCTTCTTTACTGTGTCGTCACATAAAAAGGAAGTGTCATAATGATGCCGGCTGCGCGGAAATCACGCAGCCACGCACCATATACAGATGCCCCACGGACCTTTTGCGCGCACAAAACGCAGCGCTTTTTGCATGCGGAATACGCACACGTTCGTGTGAATAAGGCCTAAGACTGTGAGCAGGTTTTCTGAGTAGGAGTGGAGCTGATATTTTACAGCACTTTATAGCCAAAAAGCAACAACCAAGTCATGTGACTGCGGTCATAAACATAGAGGTAGTAATAAAATAAAGAATAACCACCGTACCCCATTTCTGATATTGGTTTCCCATCTTAGAGACATTTTGCGCAGGTCAAACAGCTTAATATCCCCGTTGTCATAGCCGGCACATACAACACGCTCCTCTTGATTGTAAGCATGACCTTCAGTATAAATGAGAGAGAAACATTGTCAAATTACTGCCAAATATTTCATCACATGCTACTTCTATAGACATTTCTTCATTATATCAGTCTTATGCTGAACCTTTAAAAACCGAACGCCAGAAGATGCCGTGTAATAGACATGTCTGTCACTTCAGCCTCCTTCATACAGTTTCCAGGAATTTAGATTTTTGGCCCCTTGCACACGGGTCGGATTTTCTGCAGACAAACTCCACAGCAAATCCATCCGAAAGTCTGCACCAAATTGTGTTTGATTTAGTGCGAACTTTCGGCCAGATATACCGCTGCGGACACCAGATTATGGTAGAAAAAAAGTCAATACGTACCTCTCCCTGGTCTCCTGTAGCGACCAGTCACTCCTTCCAGGGCTGGTGTCCATGCTGCAGTCCTCCTAAGAGAACGTTTTCTACCATGTGACTGTTGCAGCCTGTGATTGGCTGTTGCAGTCACATGAGATGAAACGACAAGACAACAAGACTTGCTTTTTGTTGCGGACTTCCACTTCCTCATTGAACTCAATGTAAAAAAGTCTGCAACAAACACGCAACCGTTCCGCACCGAAGGTTCATTTCTAAATGGAAATTTTCTTTAGTGTGTGAATGAGATTTTTAAAGCCTAATCCACTTTGCCGCTACTGTAACTACGCTGGAGATTTTCTGTTCTCAAATATCCGGATGGAAAATCTGCAGTAGTTATGCTACGTGTGCAGGAGGCCTTAAGCTTCAAGGTGTCTTTTCATCACCCATGAATCATAGTAAAGTTTCTCTGTTACCCAGACTCACGCGATGACGCTGGTCTAGGAATGTCTGCAGGAAATAGCCTCAGGCTAAGGGTATGTTCACACGGCCTATTTTCAGATGTAATTCGGGCGTTTTACGCCTCGAATTACGCCTGAAAAAACGCCCCTAATACGCCGACAAACATCTGCCCATTGCTTTCAATGGGTTTTACGATGTTCTGTTCCCACGAGCCTTTATTTTACGCGTCGCTGTCAAAAGACAGCGCGTAAAATTACGGCTCGTCAAAAAAAGTGCAGGACACTTCTTGGGACGTTTTTGGAGCCGTTTTTCATAGACTATTGAAAACAGCTCCAAAACGACCGTAAAAAACGCAGCGAAAAACGCGAGTTGCTCAAAAAACTTCTGAAAATCAGGAGCTGTTTTCCCTTGAAAACAGCTCCGTATTTTCAGACGTTTTTTGTTAAGCGTGTGAACATAGCCTAATAGGTCAGCGTCAGAGGCTCCCTGCTAGCTCCGCCCATTGAGAATCGCTGGCGGCCTAACCCACTTGGCTAGCCATCGGTTCATTTACCTATTGTTTAATAAAGAGGGGGCAAAATCTCAGCAACGGGGGAAGCAGAAGAACAAACACCGCTGGATTCACAGACACAGCGGCAATTACATGAGTCTAATATCTCACTGTGTAGGAGCTGGTGACAGGTCCTCTTTGAGGCCAGATTCACACGAGCGTGTGTATTTTGCGCACGCAAAAAACGCTGTGTTTTGCGTGCGCAAAAGGCACTTAACAGTTCCGTGTGTCATGATCATATGATGCGTGGCTGCGTGATTTTCGCGCAGCCGCCATCATTATGACACTCCGTTTGGATGTTTGTAAACAGAAAAGCACGTGGTGCTTTTCTGTTTACATTTATAGTTTTACTGCTGTTGCGCGAATCACGCGCGTCACACGGAAGTGCTTCCGTGTGGTGCGCGTGATTTTCACGCACCCATTGACTTCAATGGGTGCGTGATGTGCGAAATACGCACAAATAACAGACATGTCGTGATTTTTACGCAGCGGACTCACGCTGCGCAAAAATCACTGACAGTCTGCACTGCCCCATAGACTTGCATAGGTCCGTGCGAGGCAAGTGAAAATCACGCGCGTTGCACAGATGTATATCACGTTCGTCTGAATAAGCCCTAAGGGTGAAAAAATCCTAACATGGTAGATATACTTGTGATTGTTGCAAGTCTCTTTTTTCTCCATAGAGAAACATTGAGGTTGTGCAACGTTTGCAGTAACCCGCAATTTTACCACACCAATGGGACAACCAAATGTTTCTGTGGAGCCCTAACCATATTCTTGTACAGACATGAGTCACTGCTTACCAAAGGCCACAGTCCAGCAATCTCTTTTGGCTTCTCCTTCTACTGGTTCCATATTGGCAACTGGGGTGTCCTTCTGCCTTGTGTCCCATACCTTCACAGTTCCTGGAAGAAAGGCAGTCAATAGTGTAAAGTAAATTATAAATAATGTGATGAACGCCAGCCCCATATGATCTAGTCATGAGGCAAAACCTTGCCACACACAGAGTGACATGCATTGCATATTGCTGAAAGCTGAATAACGGATAGAATGCGCTACGAAGATCAGATATTCCCGAATACCAGCCATGACTTTGGATCAGCTAAAGCACGTTTGTTCTAAGAAAGGGCCAAATGTGCTCAATAGCATTGAGAATACAAAGCAGCTGTATCTCAAAAAGTACAACATTTTTTTTAATAAAAAGTAATTATAACGTTTCACCAATCAAACTGATTGACCCGAATATTTAAAAAAAAAAAAAGAAATCCCTTTCAAAGGTGTTACACAGCCTAAGAAATGCCATAGTTTTCAATGCATTCAAATCAGAACACTGCAATAAATACACTGCTAAAGCTCCCTCTAAATTGGGAAGAAACATTAGGACATCAATTTAGACTGAAACGAAGTGCAACTCCAACTTTGCACATTCTTTAATTTTATAGGTTCAAAATAGTGGGAAGTTTAGTTTTATACTGTATCTTTATAGTGACCCGATCTCTATATATCGGACAAAGAACTACAAATCCGCTTCTTTCCTTCACACAGCCAAAAAATTCTGAATGCCCTCCGCCACCAGTAGGGGGAGCGTAGCACTTTACTGGAGCCAGCGCTATTATTCGGCTCACTGGAAGCTGTATAAATCTGTTTGCAGTAGGCTCTCCTACTGGTTAATTGCCATTGTGAAGGCTAGGCGTACTGGGAACTGTTGCCGCTTGAGCTCGAAAGGAACATCATTTGGAGCGAGGGGAATGCGAGGAATAAAGACAACTTCCCCCTTGGAACATCCGGTTAGTATGGTGGCCTCGATGACGTGATCCATTTTAAACCAATGAAAAATCGGGCTTCAAACAAACAAGCTTTCGAAAATATATAGAAGATGTCTCTTGCTACATGTTAGCATGCAATTGATTTTTAGGGTTTTTTGTTTACAGACTTACCATCCCGGCTTCCCGTTACAATCTCTGGAGCTCCTTCCCCAATCCCTAAGCCTCCAACTCCATCAATACAGTTAATGATCTCCTTGTGCCCTTCCACAGAGTACACTGGAGTGTCAGCAGCTTCTAGATTCCTAGAAAACACATTTATTTTTTTTCAATAGTGATATGCGGTCAGTTGTGGAAAGGTTATAAACGCTTATACATTGCTGCTTCTTCACGATCCACATATACTGCAATTCAATATTATACTACGATTCTACTCATTGCTCCCTATATAAGTGGAATTAAATTGGAAATCAAATTATGTCATCAGTAGAACACAGGAGACCTTAAAGGGTTTGCCTGAAATTAGAAAGATTTTTTTTTTTTACCCAGAAACAGTGCCACCCTTCTCCATGGCCAGAATTTGCCATTGCATCTCAACCTTATTTACTTCAATGAAGGGGAGCTGCAATACCAGACATAACCCATAGAAGAGCGGAGCTGCAATACCAGACATAACCCATAGAAGAGCGGAGCTGCAATACTAGACATAACCCATAGAAGAGCGGAGCTGCAATACTAGACATAACCCATAGAAGAGCGGAGCTGCAATACCAGACATGACCCATAGAAGAGTGGAGCTGCAATACCAGACATAACCCATAGAAGAGCGGAGCTGCAATACCAGACATAACCCATAGAAGAGCGGAGCTGCAATACCAGACATAACCCATAGAAGAGCGGAGCTGCAATACCAGACATAACCCATAGAAGAGTGGAGCTGCAATACCAGACATAACCCATAGAAGAGTGGAGCTGCAATACCAGACATAACCCATAGAAGAGCGGAGCTGCAATACCAGACATAACCCATAGAAGAGCGGAGCTGCAATACCAGACATGACCCATAGAAGAGCGGAGCTGCAATACCAGACATAACCCATAGAAGAGCGGAGCTGCAATACCAGACATGACCCATAGAAGAGCGGAGCTGCAATACCAGACATAACCCATAGAAGAGCGGAGCTGCAATACCAGACATGACCCATAGAAGAGCGGAGCTGCAATACCAGACATAACCCATAGAAGAGCGGAGCTGCAATACCAGACATAACCCATAGAAGAGCGGAGCTGCAATACCAGACATAACCCATAGAAGAGCGGAGCTGCAATACCAGACATAACCCATAGAAGAGCGGAGCTGCAATACCAGACATAACCCATAGAAGAGCGGAGCTGCAATACCAGACATAACCCATAGAAGAGCGGAGCTGCAATACCAGACATAACCCATAGAAGAGCGGAGCTGCAATACCAGACATAACCCATAGAAGAGCGGAGCTGCAATACCAGACATAACCCATAGAAGAGCGGAGCTGCAATACCAGACATGACCCATAGAAGAGTGGAGCTGCTTCTGGACAAAAAAAGCAGGTCCTTCTTTTTTAGCTCACGGAAAAAATTTCAAGTGCAACACACAAGTTAAAAACCATTGTTTAAAAAAAATCCTTGAGCCCAGGAATATATGCAGCAAATAAACCACTAATACTGAAAATTAAAGCAAAGCACAATATTTAATGTGACCATAAAGAAATGGTTCTGTAATACTGTACCGAAGCCTTTAATCTACATTTTGACATTATTTCCCCCCTCTGCCAGCAGATGGCGATGTAAGACTTGTATGCCACATTACAGTATGTAACTTACTTGGTGGATCGGGCTTTACAAAGTAATTGTGTTATAATGTTCAGTATTGCATAAAGCCGAGGGCCGACCACTTCTGGACCAGAAACACATTTTTGATGCAATCAGAAAGCAATTTTGCCTGGATTACCCAGCATGCTTATTATTGATTTCATGTGTACATTACAGGTCAATACCAAATTATTCTGCATTTTGCCTGAACAGGATTAGTTCCAAACATTAAAAAAAACTGGGTTTTCTCTTGAGCATTATTTGCATCCCCCATATGGAATTATTCGCCTATTAACCATAAAAGCAGTAATTGTCACTTTGGTTATTAATCAGTCGTACAACATCCAACATAGAAGTCTAATTTAGATACTGGACAACCTTCAAATTGTAATCCTTTATATGATTATATGATTGCAGCGACCAGAATATAAGGGTTAATAATAGATCCTGACATTAAACCCAGAATTTTAGCTTTTAAATTACACCAGATCAAAGCTCTAGGTGCAATATTCAGGGAGCAGAATGAAAAGTTTTAGGGTATGTTCACACGGCCAAATTTCAGACGTATACGAGGCGTATTTTGCCTCGTTTTACGTCTGGAAATACGTCGGCAAACATCTGCCCATTCATTTGAATGGGTTTGCCGACATACTGTGCAGACGACCTGTTATTTACGCGTCGTCGTTTGACAGCTGTCAAACGACGACGCGTAAAAATACAGCCTCGTCAAAAGAAGTGCAGGACACTTCTTTGGACGTTTTTGGAGCTGTTTTCTCATAGACTCCAATGAAAACAGCTCCAAAAACGGACGTAAAAAACGCCGCGAAAACGGTGTGAAAACGCAGCGAAAAATGCGAGTTGGTAAAAAAACGTCTGAAAAGCAGGGTCTGTTTTCCCTTGAAAACAGCTCTGGATTTTCAGACGTTTTTGTTGACTACGTGTGAACATACCCTTACTTCCGTGCTCTGTGTCTGTGTAGGGGAGGAGGAGCTGCATGTGAAAACAGGAAGAAAGATCACAGAATGTTAGGTTATGTTCACACGCAGAGTTTTTAGGCGTATTTCGGGGAGTAAACGCCTCGAAGTATGCCTTAAAAAATGCTAGCTAAATGTCTACAAACCTGCCCGTTGAATTCAATGGGAAAAACAGCGCCTAGTTCAGACGGGGCATTTTTTACACCGGTTTTAAAAAATGGCGCGTAAAAAGACGCCCCATAAAAAGAAGGAGCATGTCACTTCTTGAGCCGTTTTTGGAGCTGTTTTTCATTGTGTCAAAGGAAAAACAGCTCCAAAAACAGCTCAAAGAAACGTTTTCGGCTACAAAAACGGCTGGAAACCAGAGGCTGTTATTTTTAGAAGTTTTTGATCTGGTGTGTGAACATACCCTTACTCTCAATTCTCCCTTTGTACAGCCTCCAGTGACCCGAGGGGGGTAATACATGAACGTTTCTCTATGTGTTCTCCAATTGTCACATTGGGAGGGGAGGGGGGGGGGGGGGCTTTTTTTTCTACTAAATTAAAAAGTTGCCCATCTAATTGCACCATGAACCTAATCAGGCCATTTGTCAAGTCAGTGCCTCAAATGTTTACCTCCAACTGGGTCCAAGAGAGTTCTGGTGTCTTCAGTTCTGGGGGTTTTGTGAAGGTATTTGCATGTAGACGTCATAAGTAGCATGTATGAACTCTGCAGAACTTCAACATTTATTTTAAGAAAGCGTTCTGCGCCTCGGGCTCTGCTTGGTTCAGAGTTTTAGCCACAAACATGAATTTTAATGCATCTTTTACAAAAGTTACACTTCAATGCAATATTGCATGAAGGTGCCTATGAGTATAAAGTGCCAGGTTTCTACTTTCAGAAATTATATTGGTATGGGAGTATAATCTGTTTCTTTTTTTTAAAGACCCTGGCAGCAAGAGTCAAAGTATAACTGTTATGAGACAGGTGCACTTCAAACAGACACATATACAAGGGCCAGATTAATGGGTGGCAAGGTCACCAACAGTATCCACCTACCAGCTGAATTGGCAATGCCTGCCTATCTGCTAGCTTTAAGCAAATCAGCATCATTAAGGCAGCTTGTACTTTCGCGGATTTACGGACAGCCCGCACAAAGGCACCTTTACATTGCACCGCCTACACAGCACCCAGTTCCAGATGGCAGCACTGTGCCCCCCCCCCCCTCGTGTGCTCTGATGTAAAAGTTGTATAGAGGGTGCCCCTGATGCCCCTATGTTGAAGGTGTTGTATGAAATTGGGAAAAAGGTTATTTGACTTTTTTTTTTCCCCTGTGCACTCCTCCACCAAGGCTATATTGCAAGAAAAGTACATGAACTCAGATCAGGAATATCTTACCAGACATTGAGATTTCCTCCAAAGTCACCTGTGGCCAAGTATCTCTGTTGTAGGGAACTCGCTCCAAATGTTCCACATTTTAAGGGCTTTGTCTTTTCAATCTATGCAGTATATAAAAAAAAGAGAATATAAAGAAAACAAAAATTTACTTTAGTGTACCCCATAAGTATTAAAAAGCACCCCATCCTCTGCAACCTCAGAGAAGCCTTTTAAAATTTGATGATTGATATTTTGATATTTTATACCCCATTCATACGCTCAGAGTTTGGACAGTTCCTCTGATTTTCTTAAAAAGAATGTAAACATTAATACTGTACCCCCCTCCACCTAAAAAAAAAATGTGAAAATTTTTTTTTTTAGACCAGAAATTTACTCACTGACATTTGCTCACGGACTTCTCGGACAAGAAAATTGTTCTGTGTCTGAACACTGAACAAAGCAGATCTGACCTTCCCACTCAAAGCAGGAAATCCCAGCACCAATCAGCTGCCTGTAAGCACAGTTTTGTCTATTTGTATGGGAACAGCTGTGGAATTATGGCGGAGCTGGTAATTTCCTATTTCTATTACATGCCAAAAAACGTAATGCTTTTATCTAGCCGGACAACTTGCCTTTTTTAGGACTATAAGCTTAAAACCCCTATAAATATTTATTACAAGTCCTCAGAATCGACATTAAAGTGGCCATCCTTCTTAGAAGTCAGGTGAGCTCAGAAGTGTTTACACATCTACTTATGTCCCCACTGGCCTAGTAAAACCAAGAAACTTTTTGTGAATCCTCCCTGAAGAATTGTATCATCCCACAGCTCCAGAGTCAACAAAATCAAAACATGTTATTATATTCTACTGGGACTTTCTCCTACGATCCTAAGCCCTTCGTGATCCGCACAACGTACAATAGTAAAGTAGATCTGTCCCTTAGCACAGGTCATGAAGTCATGAAAATGAAATATTAATGTGGTAGTATCTATAGGGGGATATTTAGACACGCACTGTATAATCTATCAGATCTGAAAAAACCAACTAATATATCTAATCTGTACACAAAATGTACATCCGACACAGACATAAACACATTTTTATTAATATAGGGGAGTTTTCTAAATCCAAAACTGCCCTACCCTTTGAGCAGTGCAGGAGAAAATTTATATTATTATAAATATTCTGCCGCCACTAGGTGGAGCTCACCGCATACTGATTTATTATTGAAACCAATAGAAGGTGTACATATCCCCATGCACTAAGATCCCTCTAGTGGCGGCTGCAAGCAAACAGAATTTTATCATTCAACTGGTTGCCCTGACCTCTATAAAGAATTTTAGACCCATTTAGATTAAATACAATTAGATCACAGGTACAATTCCATTCGCTAGACCACCACGATTAACCCTATCGCCATCATAAATAACTATAAATGACCAAATTAATCATTTTTTGAAGTGCTGTATTTACTAGGCTGTGGGAGAGGGTGACTACCATGGGTCTCCACAGCCCGGAGGAGATTAGAGAAGTCACCCCCTGTACTGCAGAATTTCTAGAGCTGCAAGTTCATGAGACACCACCTACCAACATTTTCACTAAGGATTTTTCGGAGAAGAAGGCCACCGGTTAGAGGGGCGGAATGGAAGCAAGCAAGTCTAGTATTAAGGCCCCTTGCACACGAACGTGTTTTTGCGGCCGCAATTCCCCCGAAAATCCACGGGAGAATTGCGGCCCCATTCTTTTCTATGGGGCCATGCACACGACCGTAGTTTTTGCGGTCCTTGCACGGCCCGGGAGGCCGGACCGCAGAAAGAACGGGCATGTCTTATTACGGCCCTGTTCTGCGGTCCGGGCTCATTGAAAACAATGGTGGCGGCCATGTGCATGTCCCGCGATTTGCGGGCGGCCTGCGGCTGACAGTCCGCAGCCGGCCGACCCGAAAATCACGGCCGTGCACACGGCTACGGTCGTGTGCATGAGGCCTTATAGTCTAGTATTTCTTTTTGCCCTTTGCATGTTTGGGGGGGGGGGGGGGGGGCAGGCAAGCATTCTCTAGATATAAAAACACAATTTTTTCCTTCTTGAGAATTTTTTCTTATAAAATACAAACCTCAGTACAGTAATGCACGAGGACGTTACTCAAGTTATTCAGTCCGGTCATGGAATTGATACAGTGTAGTTTTAGGAGGAAAAGGGCTGCTTGTTGCCTAGCAACAGAGGGAAGAAGAAGAAAATGCTGGAGGTATAACACAGAATTGTGGAGAAGAGAGACTATCTACATCTTACCGTAGCGGAACATATTATTTAAAGGGGTTGATTGTTTTCTAATATACATACCTTCCGTATACCAGTGTAGTAGTCCCTGTCTCTGCACGGTAGAATAGTATAGCCCACAGATCAGTCCTGTGTAATGCATCCGTGGGTTAACTGCTATATGGTGTGACCAGCCTATTTTGGATAAAGCAATTTTTTCGTTTTTTCAGCGTCGCATTCCAAGAACTGTTAATATTTAATTTTTCCCATCAATATAGCCGTATAAGGACTTTCTTTTTACAGAATAAATGTTTTTTTTTAATGCCACAATTTGGGGCACATCAGATGCACTGCATAACTTTCATAAAAGATTTTTAATGGAGGTGGAAAAAAAACAATTCCACCATTGTTAGTTGGATTTTGTTTTTACGACGTTCATTGCGCGGTCTAAATAAAATATTAGCTTTATTCTATGGGTTGATACATCTACGGCAATACCAAACTTATATAGTTTTATGATTTACTACTTTTGAACAATAAATACACTTTTTTTTTTAATGACTTTTTGTGTCGCCGCATTCCAAGACCCATAACATTTTACTTTTTTTTGGCGACGAAGATGTAGAAGGACTTATCTTTGTTCGGACAAGTTATAGTTATAATTGGTACCATTTTGGGGTACGTTCGACTTTTTGGGCAGCAGAATGAACAAAAAAATACAGCAATTCTGGCACTTTTTCTATTTCACCGTTCACAGTGCGGGATTAATAACGTGATCATTTTGTGTTGTCTTTATTTAATTTATTTTTTACAAAGCACTTTCTTGAACATTTTTTATTTTTTTTTTTTTTTAATTCCATTAAAGAACTTGAACAGGTGATCCTATGATTGCTTCTATAATACATTGCAATACTTCTTTATTGCAATGTATTAAA
The DNA here is from genome assembly GCF_050947455.1 of Rhinoderma darwinii. NCBI lineage: Eukaryota > Metazoa > Chordata > Amphibia > Anura > Rhinodermatidae > Rhinoderma > Rhinoderma darwinii. Next base: position 370,549,731 of record NC_134690.1, on the reverse strand, counting down.
TCTGTCATTTCCTGTCAGAGCCTAATAGGCTTCTGTTCATGGCAGACCTGTTAGGCCCATCGACTGCCATGGCACCCCACCCTTCCCCCCTCTGTAAACCCCTAAGGTGCCGTGGTTGCTATTCAGCACAGCATCTAACGGGTTAAACATCCAGAATCAGCGTTTCCTCCGATCCCAGCCATTAGAGGGGGAGCTCGGCCTTTATGAAACAGCCGAGCCCCCACTCTAGCCAACACGGGACACCCGTGCAGCGCTTCAGTTAGAGCGGTGTAAACAGACGGCGCTCTAACCTCAGGTCCCTTTAGTGACCACCGAAAAAAAGCTTATTGGTGATCACTAAGGGGTTAAAGCTCAACTCATAGCTCAAATGTATGACAGCAGACTGCAACTAAACTCTCGTCGGTTCCAAGGACAACTAGCAAATCTCTTAAAGAATGGAGAAACAACGTGAAATAACTTAAAATCAATGCAACCGAAATTAACGAACTACGATACACATTAGTCACCAGTTGGGCCTCCAAGTAAGTTTCTTTAGTGACCCAGAAATAAGAGCTTCTATATAGATCTGTGAAAAGAAGCTCTAAACTGAGGTGACAGTAGCAAATGTTGAGGGAAATTTTTGTAGATGTAAAGCGGCTGTCAGGCCTACGCCACCCAGTCTGAGGGCGCCCAGGATAGAGGGGAAGATGCTCCCCCTCCCATGAAAGAAAACTTCAGATATGTCATAGTTTTCCACATCGAGTCCAGGCTCGGAGGTCGGTAGTAGAACAACGCTGCGATAACACTCAGCTTCACCTCCCACGTCTTCTTGGGATCACTGAAGACACCATGTAGACTATAATGCAAGTCTATCACTGAAGAAGTAGATCAAGGGACCACACGGAATACACTTCTTGTAGGGACCACAATAACATTTTGACAGAATATATTAGGAACGAAGAGCATTGTCTATTCTAGATCACGGAGTAACACTAGCGCTTGGTAGCAACATGGGATGCAATAATGTCACATAGCAACTAGGGATGAGCGGACGGACTACACTCTGTTTAATCTGACAGGAACCAAATGGGATTAAATCTGTACAATCCGTCACGGAACCAGCGTCTGACTGGCCCCCTGGAGGAGTGGGAGATCCTCTGCACGGCCTGCCATGGCTAGGGGGTTGCCCTAACTACTGTTGTACATGGAATATCCTGAATCTGGTTGGATGATGCAAAATGGCCCCGTGCTGCTCTGCCCGCCTCTGAAGACCACCCTGCAGCCCCGTGGGTGGGCTTTCTACCTGGATCACTGCCCTGTCCCTCACCTTCTGCCAGTTCTTAGACTTCACCCTGCCACAGGGAAACGACAGCTCCCCGTGCCCCTGAGGTGATGCTTCTGCTGCTGCCACCACAGCTAACCACTATCCTGCTACCGGTCACCTTTCCCTCATTAATGAATCACGCCTATTCCGCCAGTGAACCTAACAGATCCAAACGTACCTAGTCCAGAACATAGTCAGCAAGGTAAGGAAGGCTACGGGAGTCTTTTTATGTCTGAGCGATACAACATATGTCTAGAATAAGGAATGTGTGGCCTATGAGAATTGCTAATAATCGCCACTTGTGTGCACTATATACATATTATCATAGATTAGCAGCAAAACTAGCAAATAAGGGTATGTTCACACGCAGTGGTTTCAGACGTAATTCGGCCCGTTTACGCCTCGAATTACGCCTGAAAAAACGGCACAATTACGCCTCCAAACATCTGCCCATTGCTTGCAATGGGATTTACAGTGTTCTGTTCCCACGAGGCTTAATTTTATGCGTCGCTGTCAAAATACGCCGCGTAAAAAGACCCCGCGAAAAAGAAGTGCAGGACACTTCTTGGGACGTTTTTGGAGGCGTATTTCATTGACTCCATTGAAAAACAGCTCCAATAACGGCCGTAAAATACGCCGCGAAAAATGCGAGTTGTTACAAAAACGTCTGAAAATCAGGAGCTGTTTTCGCGTCTATTTACGCGCCGTATTTTGACAGCAACGCGTAAAATTAAGCTACGTGGGCACAGAACACCGTAAATCCCATTGCAAGCAATGGGCAGATGTTTGGAGGCGTAATGGTGCCGTTTTCCAGAAGTAATTCGATGCGTAAACCGCCCGAATTACATCTGAACATACTCAAAGAGTCTCCACATCCCTAGTAGCATCACATCTTGTCATAATCCAGACATTTGTGTCACATCCTTGTGCAACAGATGAGGCTCTTGCATTCATGGGGGTCCTAGTATTTTTTTATACGGCAGCACCCGCACTGCGCTTGCTGTATCGACTCCTTATGGGCATCTAATAGATAAAGCACCAGTATCTTTTAGAAGTAAAACACATAAAAAGAGCAGCTAATATAAGCCACGCTTATGTAACCTCCTGTCTCATCATATGCTTAGTCTATTGCTCTGCACATCCCTTCTTCTTTACACTGCAGCTCTGCTTGTTCAGATTGGAAATTGTGAGAAGCACAAACTCAGAAGGAAATCAGTGCCCGGAGAGCTCATAGGCCAAAGCTTCACAGATATTAAACGTGCGCGATGCATGTGCCCGCTAAATCACATGGGGATATTGTGCGATATCTCATGTAGTCACATGATATTGCATGTGTCCAACACTATGGAGGCACTTGGAGTACTATAGGTGCACATTACAGACCTGTAGACACTCTTTGTGCGGCTGTGTGATGCCTCCTGCGTAATACTGAAATGGCGAATGTCAGTCTTTGTACAATTCTGCTGTAAGTACATGGCAGTGAAAATTGATTAGTGAATTGGGTTGATTAATTAAAATCTCTAAAAGAGAACATTCTGAATGATGATGAACTGGGTAGACAGATTCAGGAAAACGGTCTTTGTTGCCCATAGCAACCGCCCTCATTCATTTTTCAAAAGCATGATAAGAAATGAACTGTAAGGGTCCCGATTCCCCACATCCGACAATATTATTTGAATTAATTATATAATCAATATTACTACAACTATATTGTCTCCATCCTATCCACCAATGACTCCTTCATGTTGCAGTAACAGGTTGTCAGTTGCTATGGCAACGTTTATACAATGACACTATACAAACCAAATAACCTGGCAATGATCAGGCAACATACACTGCACATCCCAACCGACCAAATACTATATAGATACTGTGCAATTCAGTATCACAGCAGGAAATCTCCACTGATCGCACTGCACACGGCTATGAACTATCGATCGCATCAGTTATTTGTTGCTGACCTCCCGGGTGAGCTTGGCCTCCCCGTGCTGGATCTCATAGATCTGCATGATACCGCTCCCCCTCGCTAGATTCCCCAGGCAAACAAACTTGGCGCTGCTTGGGATCCATTTGCAGTCGAATAACGTGTAATTCACGGACTTTTGGACGTGAGCGATTATCTGCGGCTTCTCCAGCGGCGACGACATTGCTGCACTCCAACAAGTGTGTGTGAACAACGCTGACACTCAGTGACTCAAACATAAAAGCTCCTCCTATACCTGACACTAACAACGCTTTCTGAATCCTAGGGCTGCCCTTAAATTTGCCTGTCCAAAATCATCTAATAAGTGCGCTATATTTTCATTTCTACTTCATTTGTATAATATATAGAGTGCGAAAACAGAAAATAATTGTCTGAAAATGTAATTGATGTTGTTATATTTTGAATTATTTTAAAACATGAATATATTCGTAAACAGGCAATCATTGGACAGCACATTAGCGTGGTATTCGATAGGGCGTTCGCGGGGCCTATTATGATGACGTTATTCTGAAAATGATCTATTCGTTCCTTAAGCTTTAGCCCCGCCTTTTTCTCCCCGGATATCTCCGGCTTACACGTGTTGGGAGAGAAGTAGCAGCTTAATATTATAACGATGGATACGGAGAACGCAGCTGCTGCCGGGGAGGACTTCACCAGCGTCACGACCAGGAAGGGGAAGAAGAGGCGGGCGGCCAAAGAAAACCCCATGGACACCGGGGAGCAGCCCCCTAAAAGACCGGTTTTCCCACCGATATCTGGGGACATGCTGATGGTAAGTAGGTGGGGCTGTCAGCGCTGGACCTAGTAGGAAGTAATGGTTGTGTAGAAACCTACGGGTGTACTTATGCACCTGACATGTATGAAATCGCGTCAATGGTTGTAAGTGAGCCTGAATATCGATCTGGTTTACTGTTACGTCGTATTATGGGTTCAGCAAATGCTTTATGAAAAGTTATGCGGTTTTCTATACTATCTGCGGCAATTCCTCATGGTTTTCAAGACCTCTGCTTGCTGTCATGCATTGGAAACCTACATTGTGATGGACACATACGTGGCTCTACTAGAGAGCTGATTACTGTATTTGTAACGAGCTGTGCACCTGTGTTCTCAGCGCTAAGGGCTTGTTCACTTCCGTTCCGGGGTTCCGTCGGGTGAACCCCGGAACGGAAATGAACGGTGATGTGAACAGGCCCTAATATACAAATTATAGTTGCAAACTGCATAACTTTTCATTATATAATGAATAGCCCTCATTTACTAAAGCTACTTTAAGAATAATACATTAAAAAATAGTCTGGAAATATTTAGGAATTGACCTATGCCCATAAACCTCATGTATGGGGACCACTCAACTCCCCGTTCCCCAATGGCAAATATCAGGGGGAAGGATCGGCATGTTGGACTTCTGCACAGGAGTTAAGCCCTCTCCCCATTGAAATGAATGTGCGCCCTCGCTTAAATGTCTAATGGTTGCAGGTTTGTGTTCCAGATGGACCTATCCCTAGACTGGGGTCCCCTGCCGCCCCCATCATTCCACCTACCGTCGCTGGGCTCTGGCCACTGAGTTACGAGATGGCTGGGTTTTCTGGGAGCAGCTGAGCGTGTTTTATTGTGCTGTTTCCGGGACTCTCAAAAGTTACAGAAACCGCGTGGCTCACTGATAAGCTGTTTCCGCAGCTCATTCACTTCTATGAGAATTCTGGAAACGGCGTATCAAAATGCGCTCTGCTTTTTTGAACAACCCGACCACCTTGTGAATCAGTGGCCGGAGCCCAGTGCAGATGGTCGGCCAGGGGGCCCCGTTCTAGAGGTGCGGGTCACCAGGATATGTCTGAGATGGGAATAACCCTCACCCTATTGAAATAAATATGCAAGTTTATGGTGGGCCAAGGAGCTCTAGTGGTCAGCTGGACGAGCGCTCTGCCGGTTTTAGAAATGTCAGACCTTGGTTGAGTAAAGTCTGAGAAGCAAAAGTGAGAGAGATCCACAGCCAAACCTGAGACATGGAGGTTCTTGGGATAATATTACAATATATTGAAACTCTTTACAGGGAAACAAAGATGAAATGCGGAGAATCCCGGTTCCATCCCACAGATTCTCGCCTCTGAAAGAAAACTGGATGAAAATCTTTACTCCTATCGTAGAACACTTACAGCTTCAGGTCCGGTTTAACCTGAAAACGAGAAACATCGAGATACGGGTGAGACGTGGCCTGTGGAGGTTCTGATCACTTAACGTGTTGCCGGTTTATGTTCAGTTAGGTCCAGAATTATTTGGACAGTGACACAATCTTCATGATTTGGGCTCCGCTGCCACCACATTGGATTTGAAATAAAACAACTGAGATGCGATTGAAGTGTAGACTTTCAGGTTTAATTCAAGGGGTTGAACAAAAATATCCTGTGAAAAGTTTAGGAATTGCAATTATTTTTCTGCAGTCTCCTCATTTCAGGGGCTCAAAAGTAATTAAACAAGATGGGGCATGTCGCTGCTTTTTCCCGCGAGCTGTTTTTTCCCGCTCGCGGGAAAAATACGCCTCTGCCTCCCATTGAAATCAATGGGAGGCATTTTTGGTGTGTTTTCCGAGGCAGTTTCCACGTCAAAAGACATGTCAAAACTCTGTGGGAACTGACCCTAAGAACTGGACTCGTGTGTCCACTACGTAATGTTTTTGTACAGCTGAGTGGAGTTGGTCTTATCTGAGGTTTAACTGGTTGCCGACACAGGACGAGAATGCTCATCCTGAGCGGCGAGTACTTGGCAAATTAGGGCGAGCATTCTCGTCGTGTGACAGCCGTAGGGTGCGCGCGATCTAGTGGCAACGGCTGTTATACACAGCCACGACCCCACTCTGACAGCGGAGAGAAGAGAAACCTCCGCCGTTAACCCTTTGAACGCCGCGATGAAAGCTGATCGCGGTGTTCAAGGAAGGGGAACTGCACATTGATCGCGTCACAGAAGATAACTGTGACGCGATCAAAGCCCATAACTTGTATGGCCAGACAGCCCAGGGTCTATTGAAGGACCCCAGGGCTGTCTGAACATATTTCCTGTTAGGGCATACTGAGGTATGCCCTAATAACTGCCTGTGTATAATCAGTACACAGGCTAATGTACTGGCATATAGATCTATGCCAGTACATTAGTTACAAAATGATATATCCCTTTATGGGATAGAAAACTAAAAGTTAAATGAATGTAAAAAAAAATTAATGATAGATAAATAAAAAGTAAAAAAAAATACACAAACACACATTTTTATAATAAATAAACTTTTTAAAATATAAGTCCCAAAACATGAAATAATATAGCCATATTTGGTATCGCCCCGACCGTAACAACCTGTACAACAAATATATAACATTATTTCCAGTACATCCCTCATGACAGCACTACAGGAGGTTGCCCTCTTGACCTCTGTAGGGACAGGAAGACAGAGAGGTTAAAAGGCCCCTCCCACCACCCACTTGCCAGTGTTCTTCCTGTCCCCACAAGGGTCAGGAGCAGAGAGCGTCGCTCCTGTATTAGTGCAGGAAAAAACTCGGGCAGGGGGCAAGATCGGGGGGTCCGTGCACTCCCCCTTCTCTTCCCCCTAAAGCCCAGGCTAACACCCCTCATACGACGGGTCCCTTAGCTCCCTCCCTAAGACACCTACCGGAGGAATCCTAGGCAGGGTTCTGGTAGTGTGTGGGGGCTGGGGTTTCCCAAGCAGGCTTCGGCCGGACCGCGGACCAGGCGGGGACCGGCAGCTCCATAGGCATGGACGCACCGGCAGGGATCCTCGCTGCACCGCATAGCAAGCCTTAGCGCCGGCTATGGCGGCTGCACTCCAGGTACACGCTGGACGAATAGCCGACCGGAAAGACGTCGGGCTACTTCCGGTCCGCGGCCATCTTGGAAGGCGGGAAATTCAAAACGCCCGCATTTAAAGGGACACGCACAGGTATGTAGTTAGAGCTGATAACTCTAACTTGGATTTATTTTTTGTGGTTTGCATATTGCATTGCCTGTTACCTGTCGCGATATGGAACTTCCTCGTCCTGATGGAACTCCAGATATGTCCCAGGGTCACGTGAGTCTCACCCTTGGGGAAGGGTATGACCCCTTATGTATGTACACCATACTTTACCTACCTTCTGTTTTCTCTAGGAAAAAGATTTCTCTCAGAGACAAACTGATAAAAAGAAGGTTAAAAAATGTGCGACTTGTGCAAAAAAATTGCCAGAGTCCCATAAAAAACAATTGTGTCAGGATTGTATTGCCAAAATACTAAAGGAGGAACAACCAACGTTCATGTCCGAACTTAGGACTATGATTCGTGAGGAAGTGGGTCAGTCAGTAGCCTCCCTCGCCACTCCGCAAGAAACTCCCTCACACTCCCGGGCAAAAAGACCACGGATTGAAGTGGATCAAAAATATTGGCCTCCTTCTCAGGGGTCGGACTCTGAACAGGAGTGCTATTACCTATCGGAAGATGAGTTAGAAGAAAGAGACGAACTCTTACCTTCAACTTCTTCCACTCAAGAGAAAAAATTTTTCTTCTCTTCCGAGATGTCTGATACCCTAATTCAAGCAATACGGGAAACTATGGATATTCCCGAAGTGGACCAACCACATACCATCCAGGATGAGATGTTTGGAGGTCTAACGGGAAAGAAAACAAGGGTTTTTCCGGTAAACGAAAATCTTAAAAGAATGGTGACAACTGAATGGGAAGATTCAGAAAAAAGGCTCTTCATTTCAAGAGATTTTAAGAACAGACTTCTCTTTGATCCAGAGGACACTAAGCCTTGGGATGAAATCCCAAAAGTAGATGTCCCAGTCGCCAGGGTTGCTAAAAAAAACGCAATCCCCTTTGAAGATTCCTCTCAGTTGAGGGACGCCATGGACCGAAAGGCAGACGGACTACTAAAAAGAGCGTGGGAATCTTCCTCGGCCTTGATCTCAACTAATATCGCGGCCACATCAGTAGCAAGAGCAATGTTCATATGGCTAAACCAGCTAGAGACCCATCTGATGATGAAGACATCACGACAAGAGCTACTAGAATCTCTACCTTTACTAAAAATGGCAACCGGATTCTTAGTAGACGCTTCAGCGGAATCTATTAGATTTGCTGCCAGGAATGGGGCTCTCTCAAATGCTGCTAGAAGAGCATTATGGCTCAAAATGTGGTCAGGAGATACTAAGTCCAAAAACAAGTTGTGTTCTATCCCATTTACAGGGTCTCTGATGTTCGGTCCTCTCCTTGATAACATACTGGAGAGTGCAACAGATAGAAAAAAGGGGTTTCCTGAAGAGAAACCAAAAAAAAAAACCCCTCAATTTGGAAGATTTCGCCAACAGAGGGATCCTACTTCACAGAACTACAGCGGGGAAGTCCGGTCGCTGGAGTTACCCCAAAGGGAAAAGGGGTCGAGGATATCTCCTTAACCCAAATAATTCATTCCAGCCCTCAAAGCAATGACGCCAAGAGTGTGGGGGGAAGACTCCTACAATTTTATCCCGAATGGTCGAGAATAACCCAGAACCCCTGGGTTCTAAAGATAATAGAAGAAGGATACAAAATAGAATTTTCCTCCATTCCTCCAGAGAAATTCCTAATAACCCAGTACCAAGCAAAAGATCTTCATCAGGTACTTATCCAGGACGTCCAGAAATTACTCAGATTGAGAGCCATTTCCCCAGTTCCCCACAACGAGATATGCAAGGGCCACTATTCGAAAATCTTCTTGGTCAAAAAACCAGATGGTTCCTACAGGACAATAATCAACCTGAAGTTCCTAAACAAATGGGTGAATTATCGGAAATTCAAGATGGAGTCTATCAGATCGACTATTCCTCTAATAAGGGAAGAGGCATCAATGTGTACGATCGATTTAAAGGATGCGTATTATCACGTTCCTATCCACCCCGCGTACCAGAGATTCCTCAGATTCGCAATTCAGGACGGTCCTTCCATTCTCCACTTCCAGTTTGTCTGCCTCCCCTTCGGCCTTTCCTCCGCCCCCAGAATTTTTACAAAAATTATGGCAGAGATCATGGCATTCATAAGAAGTCAAGGTATAGTAATTATCCCATATCTAGACGACTTCTTGTTGACAGCAGATACTCCTGCTATCTTAGTCAGTCATCAGTCACAGGTTCTTTCCCTACTACAAAAATTGGGATGGATAATCAACTTTCAGAAGTCGAGTCTTCCTCCCCAGAAACAGAAGGTCTTCTTAGGAGTACTGCTAGACTCCTCCCTTCAACATTCCTTCCTCCCAAGAGAGAAACAAATACTCCTACTGGCAGAAGTAAGAAAATTTTGGGGGAAAGACGCCTGTTCCATAAGGGAATGTATGCGGATGTTGGGAATGATGACATCTTGCATCCAATCTATTCCATGGAGCCAATTTCACTCCAGACCCTTACAGAATCTGATCTTATCCCGGTGGGATCGAAAACAAAACTCCCTGAATTTAAAAATGCAAATTTCCGAGACTGTGAAATCATCTCTCCTGTGGTGGCTCTGCACAAACAGCATAGACAAGGGAGTCCCCTGGAGAACTTCTCCTTATGTAGTGATTACCACAGATGCCAGCAAACACGGCTGGGGGTCAGTAATCCAAGACCAACACTTTCAGGGCACATGGACTGGTCAAATGAAGATGATGTCTTCAAACTTCAAAGAACTAAGAGCTGTATGGGAGACACTTATAAGAGCTTCACCCACCATAAAAGGGAAGCATATAAGAATTTTATCGGACAACACGACAGCAGTGTCCTTTCTTCGCCATCAAGGGGGAACAAGACACACTCTTCTTCAGGGCCTCTCTGCACAAATTTTCAGTTGGGCAGAAGAAAACGTCCTATCAGTCACGGCAGTCCACCTAAAAGGCTCAGAGAACCTATCAGCAGATTTCCTGAGCGGGAAAAAAGTAGACCCAGGAGAATGGTCCCTAAACAAGGAAGTCTTTCGTTGCCTAACCCGAAATTGGGGTTATCCACAAATAGACCTGTTTGCCACGAGGAAAAACACTCAAGTAGAGACATTCTTCTCCCTAAATCTCAGAGACAACCCATTGGGAGTAGATGCATTGTCCCAACACTGGGACATGGATCTGGCCTATGCCTTTCCTCCGTTTCCTCTAATACCAATGGTATTAAGAAAAATCCAGGAAGATTTGACAAAGCTCATCATTATTCTTCCCTATTGGCCGAAAAGGAGTTGGTTTCCAATCGTACAATACCTAGCGTTGGAAGATCCTATCATGCTCCCAGTCCAGGAGAATCTTCTCTCCCAGGGTCCCTTATTCTTCCAGGGAATAGAGACTCTGAAATTGTCAGCCTGGATCCTGAAAGGCAGATCTTGAGGAACCACGGTCTGTCAGACGAGGTAATTTCAACTATCTTATCAAGTCATAAAGAAGTTACCTCAAAAATCTATCAAAAGATTTGGAAGAAATTCTGTTCCTGGCATGGAATCCCAGGACCAGATCCCTTTTCTCCCAACATTGCAAAAATCCTAGATTTTTTACAATCGGGATTCAAAAAAGGACTTCGCCCTAGTACCTTAAAAGTGCAGATTTCAGCCTTAGGTAATTTTTTTTAACACTCCTCTGGCTGAACATCGGTGGATCAGAAGATTCACCCAAGCGGTCTCTAAACTGAAACCTTCCCTAAAGAAATCAGTTCCTACCTGGGATTTGAATGTGGTGTTAACGACTCTTTGTGAGCCCCCCTTTGAGCCGCTCGACAAAATTAGTATGCATTTTTTAACTCTAAAAGCTGCATTCTTAGTCGCTATTACTTCAGCAAGAAGGATTGGAGAAATCCAATCTCTATCAATCATAAAACCGTACCTAAAAGTACAAGAGGATAAGATCATCCTAAAGCTGGATCCCTCATTTATTCCAAAGGTATCTACCGCTTTCCATAGAGAACAAGAAATAATTCTACCTTCCTTTTATCCAGATCCAAAAGACCAACAAGAAGAAAAATTCCATTGCCTGGATGTCAGGCGAACAATTCTTCAGTATCTGGATAGAACCTCCTCCTGGAGACGAGATAAAAATCTATTTGTCCTATTCGGGGGAAAGAATAGAGGAAAGAAAGCCTCAAAAGGCTCTCTAGCGAGATGGGTAAAAACCACCATACAAGAAGCCTACAAGTCCCAAGGACTATGTGCCCCACAAGGCATCAGAGCCCATTCAACAAGGGCAGTCTCGGCATCCTGGGCAGAAAGAAGAGAAGCCTCTATTGACCAAATCTGCAAAGCTGCCACTTGGTCAAGCCATCATACGTTTTACAAACATTATAGACTCGATGTGCTGTCCGATACGGATTTAAGTTTTGGACGGAAAGTCCTCCAATCCATAGTCCCGCCCTGAGCATTATAATCTGGTATTGCTCCTGTAGTGCTGTCATGAGGGATGTACTGGAAAATAGCAATTAGACCTACCGGTAATTGTATTTCCAGGAATCCATCATGACAGCACCATTATATTCCCTCCCTTATTGAATTCTGATTTGTGCATTTAACATGTCAGTTATTATCCCTAGAAATAAAATAGGGTTGCATCCATCCTGGTGTAGTAATTGAAAAACACTGGCAAGTGGGTGGTGGGAGGGGCCTTTTAACCTCTCTGTCTTCCTGTCCCTACAGAGGTCAAGAGGGCAACCTCCTGTAGTGCTGTCATGATGGATTCCTGGAAATACAATTACCGGTAGGTCTAATTGCTATTTTATGATCGGTGTATGGTGTAAAAAAAAAAATATTAAAACTGCTGCGGAACTGCTTTTTTTTTCTGCAATTTCGCCAAAATAAAAATGTATAGACATTAAACGATAATGTATTTGTACCAAAAAATTGTACCTACATAAAGTACAACTCGTCCCGCAAAAAACACAAAGTCTTATACAACTACGTCGTACAAAAAATAAAAGCGTTATGAGTGTCAGGATGCAAAGAGGGAAATCTAGGTCCTCAAGGCCAAAATTGGCCGTGTCTTTAAGGGGTTAATCTGTTTTATATAATGGCTTCATGTAAGATGTCACTTTTTTTAATTCTCCTCTCTCTCCAGACTTGTAAAGAGACAGCAGATGTTGGTGCACTAACAAAAGCAGCAGACTTTGTCAAAGCCTTTATCCTGGGATTCCAAGTGGAGGTAAGATGTCTGCAGTGTTGGTCATTATCCAAATAAAAGCACGAATGTCTCAACTACACAATCCTAGCCAGTGTCATGAGACGTGGGCGTTATACAGAGGTGACTGCACCCACTAGTGGAAGCCTTTATGGGCATTTTGCAAAGTGCCCCCCCACCTATTCAGTTCCCGACCGGAACAAGCGTTTCCGGGCTGTAGACTCGGCCCGGCATCCGGCTGAGCAGGACATTTAGGGTATGTTCACACGCAAACGGAATATACGTCTGAAATTATGGAGCTGTTTTCAGGCGAAAACCGCTCCTGAATTTTAGACGTAATTGCTCGTACTCGCGTTTTTCGTGGCATCCATTACGGACGTAATTGGAGCTGTTTTTCAATGGAGTCAATGAAAAACTGCTTCAATTACGTCCCAAGAAGTGACATGCAAAAGCCTGTGTGCACAGAACATCGTAACCCCATTGATTTCAATGGTCTGATGTTTGGAGCCGTATCTTCGGATGTAATTCGAGGCGTAAAATGCCCGAATTACGTCCGTAAATAGGGCATGTGAACATACCCTTTAGGCTTTTTTTCAGGAGGAAAATTCTGCCTCAAAATTCCATTTGAGATTTTGAGGCCAATTTTTGACCCTTCCTGCACGTCGTTTGCTGCGATTTTAGTCGCGTTTTTTGCTTGCGCCCATTGAGTGCTATGGGCAAAAAACTCAAATACGCTTTCTCTGCCTCCCATTGATGTCAGAGGCGTAACCGCGCGAAGATGGGGCATGTCCCTTCTTTCTCCCGTGAGGCGGTTTTACCGCTCGCGGGAGAGAACCGCATCCCATTGAAATCAATGGGAGGCATTTTCGGACGGTTTTTGACTAGTTTTGCAGAGCGGTTTCTGTGCCAAAAAGCTAGTCAAAATACTCAGTGTGAACAGGGCCTCTAGGAATTAGCATTGCTGATCTTTCTCATTATGTCTTTCGGAATTAAATAAATTTTCTCACTGATGGACCATTTGATTGAGCTGATTGTCAGGTCAACGTCTCCAACTGTTTCTATAGCCACCATATGTGAAGGTCTCATCTGACACTGGCGTCATTGAATCCATTCGTAACAAATCTACGACTGATCATTTTTTAAAGGAACTTGAAGAATCGTAACCGGTCACATTTAGGTTTAATCTGGTTATGGGTATATTTGACGTCAATGGTGTATACAGGGGATGTGTGGTACCGGTGAGCAATGCCACTCTTAATCTGGCCATACACATTAGGTCATAGTCGGCCAATCATTTAAAAGTTTTTTGCAAGCTATTTGTGATGGCTGACGACCAATCCATGTCTGCCAAATAGGCATCGATCATGTTGGTGTTTGTTTTTAAGCCTGTTAGTGGAAAATATGTCCCTGAGTGGCGTATCTTTGGTTGGATTGTTCATGGCCAATCTTGGGGTGCGCTCACGTGTGGCGTACTTTGCATTGTATGTGCTGAAAACGTTACAATGTTTGCCTCTGGGAAAAATATGCTGCAATGCAGAATGTCGTTCCCGCAGCGTGTTTGTGTGAGCGCACCCTAATGGTGTGTATGGCCGCCTTTTGCAGATTGACAGCTGCCTGAACCTGTACATTACAGTATAGCAAGTGCTCCATTTATTAGGAAATCGCTATTGAACAAATCATGGTGGAGCCGGGATCTGCTGAGGCTTATTGCTGTCTATAATGATGAACGTCTGTCTTTCACAGGATGCATTGGCTTTACTTCGACTTGATGATCTCTTCTTAGAAACCTTTGCTGTCACAGATGGTAAGTTGTTCCTTTATCTAATTGTTCCGTGGACAATGCAGAGGAAGGACCGATGCCTATTTTAGCGAATTTGTAATCCACTTTTTGGCAAGACTCGGTGTACTTTGTTCTTCATATGACATTTTATATTTGCCTTGATGACCATCTCCACATGTACATGACATACTGAGGATGTCTATAGAAGCGTTTCTCAATTCCAGTCAGTCCGTCCCCCAACGGCTCATGATTTCAGGAAATCTCATAGAGAACTCCTGTGACAATTCCTGATTCACTGAGAATATCACCTGGAAACGTTACAGAAATCCTGATAACCTGACCTGTTGGGGGACTCGTGGTCCTACCTTTGCATTTCATTATAAAGGGGATCGTTAGTACCTTTTCATAATCCTCCATGAATCTTTTTTTTAAAACCTTTCTTCTTTGGATTTGTGCTCTTATTTTAGGTGATGATCCGACATCAATAACAGGAACTGTAAAAGTTTAAACTCCCTTCATAGACTGACCTTGAAGGGGTCTGATTTGCAAATACCACAGCGTTTAGTAATCCACGCAAACCCATTTTTCTAATCTCGTGAAATCCCTTTAAATGACTCCTGATCACGTATGTGCAACAAAAGCTTGTCATAGGATAGCTGGCGGCCCAGCACTCCATTAGCTGCAGGGATCTCCCCCGACTTCTACATAAACTTGCATGTTTGGCTCGGCCAAGCGCCCCTGTGTATTTCAATGGAGAAGGACACGATGTTAGCAGTGGCTTATCAGTACTAGTAAGAAGTGTCTCCTGGTGGCAATTCACACAGCTGTAGTATGAGATCAGACATATCACTATAACTGGAATATCCCCAAAGATTCTGTAATATGGCACTTTCTTCTCTTCATAGTTAAGCCCTTAAAGGGAGATCATCTCTCTCGTGCTATTGGCAGAATAGCTGGAAAAGGAGGAAAGACCAAATTCACCATTGAAAATGTGACAAAGACGAGGATAGTTCTTGCTGACTCGTAAGTATACCCTGCAGTGTCTGCAGGTTAATATCATCAGAAATGTTCCCTTGGAGTTGCTGACTTCCGCTGCATTTTCCTCTTACTCGTCTTCTGTAAAAACTGTAATCTACTTTTCCTTTATCTGTTTCTGGGAAAGCTGGGTGACCGTGTATATGGCTGTCATTGCAGCTCCCATAGAGGTGGTCTTCCAGCTTTCATGTACACCTGGATCTGCCGTCATGTAGTGATGCCCCGATCTCTCACTACATGAACTAACACATATATAGGGTCAGACATGAAGTTCTCGTGAGCACCCGGGCATGACCTCTCTGCCTATTGGAGCTGGTGCCATTCAGGTAATCCTGGCGATACCTGAATCTGTTACACACACTTTCTTTATATGTGAGGCTTTTATAAAACCTGGTGAAGCTGAGCCCCCCTCAATATAACAATGGAGAGAAGAAATCAATCGGCTTTATCGCTTTGAAGAACTTGCGGGTTGGGGAACAGGTAATACAGGTTTCTGAATATCTGGGCTACATATAACAAGGAGCCGGCCAAGGCGGCGCTGACCACCACTCCTGGTGACTAGTCTGTTATGTTTGCCCCCCAGATCCTTCCCCAAGCCCTAATTATTTGGGACGTACCCCCCCCCCTGTCCAAACCTCCTTGACTGACTATTTCTATGTATTCGAAAGCATCGGCGTCAAACATTACACCCATCTATCCCCGTTTTGCAACTAATTGAGTTTATAAAAACACTTCACCAAACTGGTCTCGACTTCTATTTGTTTTTGTATAGAGATATTTTGCTCAATCATTTCTTTGAATCTTATTTTTTATTTTTTTTTGTTTTATTACGGTCTTCCATATGCCCATGTACTGTGAGAATTGACCATTGCCTGTAATGGATATCATATGTACTTCTGCGCGGTCTGCCTTAGGTGCTATGTTGAAGATACTTTATTTTGAATATTGTTTCTTTTTTGTCTGATCTAATTTTGAAAAATCAATAACTTAAATTGAGAAAAAAAAAACAAACCTGGTGAAGCTGCCGCACTTCTGACTTTAATTGTATTGTTTGCATTTGAGGGAGTGAAGTTGGGGAAACTTATGTAAAACCAGTTTTACTTCAGTGAATTGTATTTTTATTCTAGAAAAGTGCACATTTTGGGATCCTTTCAAAACATCAAGATAGCAAGAACAGCAATTTGTAACCTCATTCTGGGTAAGTGTTCAGCAGTTGCTGCCCTGTGTGATCTGTCCCCATTATACTACTGTTCCTCTGCGGTGCGGACCAAGAAGCCGTCTAGCTCTGTTTTCTGGTTATTCTACTATAGTCAAGATATTGCTGGCATAGTGCTAGAATATACCATCAATGACTGACTGGTGGGGGTCCATACGACGTGACTACCGCTACAATTTTGTCATCTGACCGTACCACTCGGCTTTCTTTGGCCACATAGTTGTCCATTAATCATAATGGAAAGGACCGTACATCCTCTAAAGAACGCCCAGTAAAGGAGAAGTAAGACATTGTGTTTCTAGTGCCGCTGCCACTTCGTTCTAGCGGTCAGCAGGTGTCCAAAACTGGACATTGATGCCATATCCTTGATATACCATCAATGACTGTCCTGAGGCAACACTTTAAAGAGGCTCTGTCACCAGATTTTGCAGCCCCTATCTGCTATTGTAGCAGATCGGCGCTGCAATGTAGATTACAGTAACGTTTTTATTTTTAAAAAACGAGCATTTTTGGCCAAGTTATGACCATTTTTGTATTTATGCAAATGAGGCTTGCAAAAGTCCAAGTGGGCGTGTTTAAAGTAAAAGTCCAAGTGGGCGTGTATTATGTGCGTACATCGGGGCGTTTTTACAACTTTTACTAGCTGGGCGCTCTGACGAGAAGTAACATCCTCTTCTTTTCAGAACGCCCAGCCTCTGGCAGTGCAGATCTGTGACGTCACTCACAGGTCCTGCATCGTGTCGGCACCAGAGGCTACAGTTGATTATGCAGCAGCATCAGCGTTTGCAGGTAAGTAGCTACATCGACTTACCTGCTAACGCCGATGCTGCTGCAAAATCAACTGAAGCCGATGTGGCCGACACGATGCAGGACCTGTGAGTGACGTCACAGATCTGCACTGTCAGAAGCTGGGCGTTCTGAAGAGAAGAGGATGTTACTTCTCTTCAGAGCGCCCAGCTAGTAAAAGTATTAAAAACGCCCCGATGTACACACATAATACATGCCCACTTGGACTTTTACTTTTAAACACGCCCACTTGGACTTTTGCAAGCCTCATTTGCATAACTACAAAAATGGCCATAACTTGGCCAAAAATGCTCGTTTTTTAAAAATAAAAACGTTACTGTAATCTACATTGCAGCGCCGATCTGCTGCAATAGCAGATAGGGGTTGCAAAATCTGGTGACAGAGCCTCTTTAAGTGCAATGTAATGTGTTTTTGCAAGACCTGTAATCGCACATTGACCGCAGTATAAGGCCTTGCTCTAATCCAGTCTGACGTCCGTGTGTTTTGTTTTTTTTTTCCCATGCACCCATTGAATTCAATGGGTGCGTGATGCGCAAAAAACGCACAAGAATAGGACATGCAGTGAGTTTCAATGTCTGGCCCCATTGAATTGCATACGACGTCCATAGTTTTAACGCGCGTAACACGGACATGAAATACGCTCGTGTGAATAAGGGCTAAATGGAATAGTAAAGAGGGCTTGTTACTTGAGGTATGGCTTACTGCAAGTATTAGGGTATATGCACATGGCCTATTTTCAGACTTAATTCGGGCGTTTTACGCCTCGAATTATGCCTGAGAAGACGACTCCAATACGTCGGCAAACATCTGCCCATTGCTTGCAATGGGCTTTACGATGTTCTGTTCAGATGAGCTGTCATTTTACGCGTCGCTGTCAAAAGACAGCACGTAAAAAGACACCCGCGCCAAAGCAGTGCAGGACACTTCTTGGGATGTAATTGGAGCCGTTTTTCATTGACTCCATTGAAAAAACAGCTCCAATTACGTCCATAATGGACGCCGCGAAAAACGCGTGTACTTGCAAAAACGTCTGAAATTCAGGAGCTGTTTTCGCCTGAAAGCAGCTCCGTAATTTCAGATGTATTTTAAGACGTATGAACATACCCTTAGGTAGATGGATCATTTACTATTCTCACTGCAGTTATCACGAGGTGTGTACTTCTACAGAAACGCCTTATAAAATCGCTAGGGACCCCCCTTCAAAGGCCCGTTGTCTAATAGTTTTATACAGTGGGATTTTCGGGAGCGCAATGTTCCTACAACACAATTCAGTCATCCGTCTGCTGGTATTTTGGGTTATGATTAGTTATAAAATCTTATTCCACTTCTTGACGTGTTCGTTTTCTCATTCCCCACAGGAAGTCCACCATCAAAAGTATATGGAAATTTACGTGCAGTGGCAAGCAGAGCATCAGATCGATTTTAACCCTCTAATGGACCAGCTATTATGGTGGGTTTACTAGAGCAGAATAACCCATGGACGTCCCTTACAGTTTTGACTATGGTCGGAAGAGGTTCCTTGGTGACACATGAAGACTTGTGGACTCTTTCACCAGATTTTCATTTCCATGTGACTAGATTCTAGAATCATGGGAAGAAAATCAACCGTTAAAAGTAAATGGAAAAAGCTACAAATGTAACTTAAACTGTTCAGCCCCTGTAGTATGAAGCGTGTGCATCCCAGGTTATCACTTTAATGGCGATGGAGACCTAGATATACATGCCCGGTACTCCAGATTATAATCCCCTGTGTTTTAATATTGACAAGCTCCATATCTGAACAAAATCTCGTTGGTAATGGATTGATGCAGCAACAGATATGTATTTTGTTGATCAATAATTACAATAAATTATTTACAGCCTTCTCTAACTTACTGAATATTATACAGGTTGTGACTATGTCTGGGATAGGGAAATTAACCTATAAACTGCAAAGTCCAGCTTCATAGGAAGTCAATAACCTCTCTGTTTTTGGAGTGGGGGAGGAAGCCAGAGAATGCAGTGGAAACCCACCAAACTAGGAACTCCATGCAGATGCGGCTCATGGCTGGATTTGTACGCAGGACCCCAGCACAGCAATGCTACAGTGTTGTATCCACTGAAGACATTACCTATACAAAAGTCACACAATTTATAATTATATTATGTGTTCTGCCATATTATGACCAAAGCCTACAGGCTGGACTGTTCCATGCAGCAGAGCTGCACTAGCGTGAAGTACGGAGCTTATAAGAACGCTGCAGGGATTGTGGAGCTAACCATGTACTGGAGAGTAATGGTCATCTAGGTCTCAAGAAGTAAGAGACAGTCCCTGGAAATGATAACTAGTCTACATAATTGTGTGAGAAATTTTAGTTTTATTAGTTTGGCTTCATGAGCGTTGCTGGATGTCGCGGGCAGATCTTCAGAGGTGTAGAAGAAAGCATAAGTGTTAGGTCACTTATCAGCTGCCATCATCTACTTGGTCTGATAAACTTTCATTATGGGTGAAGTTAAGAACTTTTTACCTGAATTAATAAAATTAACATTTTACGTTTATAAGAAAACTACCCTGTTTAGAACTTTTATATTGTTGCCTGGCCCTGAGTTTTCATGTTGAGAAGTGTCAGCTCTCTGACCCACAGTATCACCTAATATCAATCACATTTAAGTTAATGAACTTGCATGTGATCGATATCAGGTGGTTTCTGCATGTCAGAAGCGCAGGACCCGCTCTCAGCTGAACTGATGAAATGGGCTAAGAGGAACGATACAGCTTCTATGTATACAGGATATATAGAAGCGGTATTGTAAAAAGTTCTCAATCAAAACCCCTTTTTTTTTTTTTTTTTTAAAAACATAAGGGTTCCATAGCCTTTAGCCCTCCTTCGTGCACAGAATTTTCTGACCATTTAAACTGCATAAAAAAAAAGCTTAGAAAATGTAATGTGCATTTTTTTTTTTTCCCTGGCGACTTTGAAGTCCTATAGAGTGCCTAGGGCAAATATGCTGCCATAGTCACATGTCGGGATGATGCGCCTTCTCTGCAGCATTGTAAGCAAAGACCAGTGAAGGTTCAGGATACCTGCTAGTTTTACACTGACAGGCAATAATGCTTTGGTATACGAAATATACCAAAGCATTATATATGCGATCAGCAGATCGCATAGTGAAGTCCCCTTGTAGGACAAAAAATGTAAAGCCGTTAAAGTTTTTGGATAAAAAATGTACAGTCAAAATAAAATAAAACTTTTTTTTTGCCCAAAAAGTGGTTTTATTTAGTGAAAGTGTCAAAACAAATAACATACACATATATGGTATCCCTGCGATCGTAACAATTTAAACAATAAAATGAACACATTAATTAAACCGCCGGATGAACGGCGTCCAAAAAAAACCGGCAAAATTCTCTTCTCATTCCCCCCATAAAAAATTAAATAAGTTAATCTAGAAGTCCTATGTACCCCAAAATAGTACTAATGAAAGCTACACCTTGGCCTGCAAAAATCAAGCCCACATACGGCCACATTGACGGAAAATGAAAAACATTACGGCTCTTGGAATGTGGCGATGCAAAAACAAGTAATTGTTTTCTAAAAGGGTTTTTATTGTGCAAACGTAGGAAAACATATAAAACTTCTACATTTTGGTATTCTCCTAATCGTGCCAACCCATAGAATAAATGTAACATGTTATTTATGCTGCATAATAAAAGGTGTAAATTTATAACGTGAAAATCAATGCTGGAATAGCTGCTTATTTTCAATTCTCTCCTAAAATAGTTAATAAAAGCTAATCAATATATCACAAGCATCTAAAAATGGTGCAATTACAAAATACAACTCCTCCCGCAAAAACAATCCCTTATACGGCTATGTCGACAGAATAAAAAAAAAAGTTACGACTCTTGGAATGCGACCGTGAAAAACAAACCATAATCCTTGGTCAACATACAAAATGGCCTGGTTATTCAGGGGTTAAAGAAAATGTTTCTTTTGTTACGTTTTGGGTAACTCCATCTCCCAGATTTCCCTTTACCTCTGTAGGTTTGGGTTTCATAAAAGGGCCAAACGGACTTTCTTTTTAATCACTGTCTTTTTTTTTTTTTTTTTTTTTTTTTTTGTGACGGAGGGTCACATTTTCCAAACTATAAGAATACAGCTTGTACAGGAGAGGACTTGGAAAATAAAGACAAATGTTGGCGGATTCTCTCTGAACAATACATGTACATAAGTGAGTAAGACGATGTTCAAATCCACGATAACTGGTGAATGTAACCCAAGATGCAAGACAAATAGAGGTAGAAGAGCAAGGAATGGAAGAAAAGAAGTATAAGACGGAGGGGGAAAGACAAAACTTCCCACAGAGGAAAGTCCTCAATGACTAGGGAGAGCCCTTTACGGACTACTGAGTAAGATCC
Organism: Rhinoderma darwinii; assembly: GCF_050947455.1. Classification (NCBI taxonomy): domain Eukaryota; kingdom Metazoa; phylum Chordata; class Amphibia; order Anura; family Rhinodermatidae; genus Rhinoderma; species Rhinoderma darwinii. The sequence continues at coordinate 370,528,079 of NC_134690.1, read as the reverse complement.
ATTTCACGTAGAATGTCTTTATAGGAATCCGAGTCCTGGAAAGCAATCCAAAGAGACCACGTTCGGCAGAACCTAGCATGAGAGTCATGAACGCAAGAGGTCAGGCGGGTTCAGAAGAAGATTGTGGACAACGTGTGACGTGCTAGATCTGTGCCAACACAAATCCTCCAGAGAGGATCTGGTAGTTTGGTATAAGGCAGGGGGCGATAGTGATGAACAAAAATGGTGAAGTTGAAGAACTCTCCAATGACCCAAAGGTTGAAGATCAGGTACCTGGCCCAACTCAGAAAGGGAAAGCCACTCTGAATCCTTCAGGAAATGAGCTGCCCGAAACATACCCGATGTGAACCAGGAACGGAAGATCGGGTCCGTTAACCCAGAAGAGAGAGAGGGATTCCCCAGGATTGGAAACATTGGGGAGCATATAGGGATTAGACGACCTTAGCGTTTGAAGGGCACAACACAGCAGAGTAGGGCCAATAGTGGGATGTTGACAAAGAAATTTGAGATGACTACGATCCAGCCACGGAACCACTGCAAGGAGGACCGCAGAGAAGCTTTGCTCAAGACCCACACATGGCTTGAAAGGGGCATGCCTACACCAATCCACAACACTCGTCAGATGGGATGCAATATAATAAGAACGGATGTCAGGAAGTGCCAGACCCTCCAATTCCCTTGCACGACACAGGGGCACACGTTTAAGTCTGGGAGATTTACCATTCCAGACAAAGGAGATTTGCAGAGAGTTGATCGCTTTGAAGAACAACATTGGGACTGCTATAGGAAGAGCTTGGAATAAATAGAGTAATCGAGTAAGAATGTTCATTTTAAAAATAGTGCAGCGACCCATCCAAGTGACCGTGCCCCCCAACCATCTAGCACAGTCCACCTTGATGTCAGCAAGAAAAGATGGGAAGTTCAGATTGAGGAGTTCCTTCAAGTCCGACGGAATGCATACTCCAAGGTATTTGAGGGCCACCGAATTCCATTTAAATCTAACGTATTGTTCCAAGGTGAGTAATAGGGGGGTGGGGAGGTATACATTCATAGCTTTCGATTGAGAGAAGTTTATTTTGACGTTAGATAAGGAGGAAAAACGCAGAAATTCCTTCATGAGGTTTGGGAGGGAGATCGGTTTGGACAGGAAAAACAATGCCATCTGCGTACGCTGCAACCTTGTCAACTCTAAATCCCACCTCCAAACCCTTAATATCAGAGTTTGCTCAGACATGGCTCCAGGGTCAGGATGAAAATCAGGGGGGACAGGTGTGCTGACTGCGTCGTCGTTGAGGCAGCTCAAGCCTGTCCAATGCCAGCCAATCCGGGACTGGGAAAGGGTCAATCTGTAAAAAGCTAACTAAGGTGCATGCGTGAAGCTCAAGGGACAGGACGCACCTGATGTGAGCTCAGCTCCGGCAGCACTGATTAAGCTATATTAGCGCTGTCTTTCACAGCTCCTTAGCAGCCGAACAGTCCGGTAATATGCACTATGACCCGGACCAACAAATCCAAGGCTACAGGACCGGCGACTCCAACCCCTTCTCAAACTATCCCGGAGATCTTCCGCACCACGAGGCAATCCATCATGGCCGACCCGGCCGCCGCTCAGGTCTGTGAGAGTCCGTCATCTGTGGACGCTTCCCCACCACCCTCACCTCCAGCAGCAATAATCCACACTGACACTGATGATTTATTCAGAAATATCGCAGCATTGTTCCGAACAGAACTATCACAGGCGGTGGCCGAATTTTCCCGCCAAATTCAGGAAATAGGTCAAAGAGTCTCTGACATGGAGATTAGAGCGGACGACATGGCGGACGCATTAGAGACAGACCGCAGGGATATCGATTTACATGCAGCTCAGTTGGAGGCACTGGAATTTAAACTGGAGGATCTGGAGAACAGGTCCTGGAGAGGGAATCTGCGGATCAGAGGCCTGCCGGAGACCATTACGGACCTGGAACCCACTCTCACCACGCTTTTTCGTACCCTTGTGATCCAAGATGACATTGCTTTATTTCGTATGGATAGGGTTCATAGAGCCCTGACAAGACCACGCAATCCGGATTTACCGCGTGATTTCATATTGAAATTTCACTATCCGGAGGCTAGAGATAAAATCCTTATGGCGGCACGGAATCTTTCGCCTTTGCTGGGAATACCACCCTCTGTCCATTTATATGCGGATTTAGCACCCTCTACACTCCAACGTAGGAGGGATATGCGGGACATCACTCAAGCTCTACAGACGGCTCGTTTCCGTTACCGATGGGGATTCCCCTTTTCGCTTAACTTCCAGGTGCACAACAGAACCTATGTGGTTAAATCGCCGGCAGAAGGTCGAGATGCCCTACGTTGTGCTGGAATCTCTAGTGGTTCCTGCCTCAGCCCTCCCATCCCAACCTCAACGACCAGCTAGGAACTGGACACCCGGGCCGAGAACCTCGAACACTCCTATTAGACAGCCCGACCCTCGTGGGCCCTGAGGACACATACTACAAGGATCCTCTTATCTCTCTTGGCACTCAGATGAGTATCATACCTCATAAGGGTTTACATTATTTCTATATGTTACACCTCATCTAAACCAGCTATGCCACTTCTTGTTCCGGTGGACTTTACGGCTAGATCTTGTAACCAGGCTTAGTGTTGTCGGCCATCATGCTGGCCTTATCTATGAGAATTGCTGTAGCAGAGAAGTGCACCCCGGGAGGCACTATCTGTTTGCTGAATACTCCACAGATTTTCTGGACACTTGTTCATTGTTATTTGTTCATTAAGTTTCCTCTGTCATATATGAGCCTATATGTGAAAAGTACAAGTCACTTCTATATATTTTACTGTATGCCTAGTATCTCTCTTCTCTGTGTAATTTCCGGGCGTATGCCACTTCTTTACTGGTATTATGTGTAGAGTACTAAGTCATAATGTAAGGGGATTCAATTCCCCGCAGAAGAGGAGAAAAGCATTCCTCTCCTATGTTAAACAAAACCCCGATGTTATGTTTGCAGGAATCTCATTTAACCCCTTCAGGACCAAGCTCATTTTGGCCTTCAGGACCAGACCCATTTTTTCAAATCTGACATATTTCACTTTATGTGGTAATAACTCCGGAATGCTTTTACCTATCAAAGCGATTCTGAGATTGTTTTCTCGTGACACATTGGACTTTATGATAGTGGAAAAATGTGGTCGATAAATTCAATATTTACCAGTGAAAAACACCAAAATGTTGTGAAAATTTGCAAAAATTAGCATTTTTCTAAATGTAAATGTATCTGCTTGTAAGACAGGCAGTTATACCACTCAAAATTGTTGCTAATTAACATCCCCCATATGTCTACTTTAGATTGGCATCGTTTTTTGAACGTCCTTTTATTTTTCTATTACGTCACAAGGCTTAGAACTTTAGCAGCAATTTCTCAAATTTTCAAGAAAATTTAAAAAGGCTATTTTTACAGGGGCCAGTTCAGTTGTGAAGCGGCTTTTAGGGCCTTATATATTAGAAACCCCAAAAAAGTCACACCATTTTAAAAACTTCACCCCTCAAAGTATTCAAAACAGCATTTAGAAAGTTTCTTAACCCTTTAAACGTTTCACAGGAATTAAAGCAACGTAGAGGTGAAATTTTCAAATTTCATTTTTTTTTTGCAGAAATTCATTTTTAATCTATTTTTTTTGTAACACAGAAGATTTTACCAGAGAAACGCAACTCAATATTTATTGCCCAGATTCTGCAGTTTTTAGAAATATCCCACATGTGGCCCTAGTGCGGTAATGGACTGAAGCAGCGGCCTCGGAAGCAAAGGAGCACCTTGTGGATTTTGAGCCTCCTTTTTATTAGAAAATATTTTAGGCACCATGTCAGGTTTCAAGGGCTCTTTCGGTGCCAAAACAGTGGAAATCCACCAAAAGTGACCCCATTTGGGAAACTACACCCCTTGAGGAAATTATCTAGGGGTATAGTGAGCATTTTGACCCCGCAGGTTTTTTGCAGAAATTATTGGAAGTAGGCCGAGAAAATGAAAATCGTCATTCTTTCAACGATAATGTAGGTTTAGCTCATTTTTTCTAATTTCCACGAGGACTAAAGGAGAAAAAGCACCACAACCTTTGTAAAGTAATTTCTCCCGAGCAAAACAAAACCCCACATGTGGTTATAAACGGATGTTTGGACACACGGCGGAGCTTAGAAGGGAAAGAGCGCTATTTGGCTTTTGGAGCTCAAATTTAGCAGGAATGGTTTGCGGAGGCCATGTCACATTTGCAAAGCCCCTGAGGGACCAAAACAGTGAAAACGCCAAAAAAGTGACTCCATTGAGAAAACTACACCCCTTGAGGAATCCATCTAGGGGTGTAGTGAGCATTTTGCCCCCACAGGTGTTTCATAGATTTTATTAGAATTGGGCAGTGAAAATAAAAAAAATCCTTTTTCTTCAATAAGATGTAGCTTTAGCTCCAAATTTTAAATTTTCTCAACAAATAAAGGAAAAAAAGAACCCCAACATTTGTAAAGCAACTTCTCTGGAGTACGGCAATACCCCACACATGGTCATAAAATGCTGTTTGGGCACACGGCAGGGCTCAGAAGGGAAGGAGCGCCATTTGCTTTTGGTGTACAGATTTTGCTGCATTTGGTTTCTGGTCGCTATGTTGCATTTGCAAAGTCCCTGTGGGACCAAAACAGTGGATCCCCCCAGAATTGACCCCATTTTGGAAACAACACCCTCAAGGTATTCACCTAGGGGTGTAGTGAGCATGTTAACCCCACAGGTGTTTTGCAGAAATTCGTGTGCACACGATGTGGGAGAATGAAAATGGGAATTTTTCCTTAGATACGCCAATATGTGGTGCCCGGCTTGTGCCACCATAACAAGACAGCTCTCAATTATTATGCAGTGTTTCCCTGTTTTAGAATCACCCTACATGTGGCCCTAATCTTTTGCCTGGACATTCGACAGGGCTCAGGAGTGAAAGAGTACCGTGTAAAATTGAGGCCTAATTTGGCGACATATAAAGTATTGGTTCACAATTGCAGAGGCTTTGATGTGAAATAATAAAAGAAACCCCTGAGAAGTGACCCCATTTTGTAAACTGCACCCCTCAAGGCATTTATTAAGAGGTGTAGTGAGCATTTTCACCCCACATGTCTTTTCCATAAATGATTGCGCTGCGGAAGGTACAAATTAAAATGTTTCCCTAGATATGCCAATTCAGTGTCAAATATGTCGTGCCCAGCTTGTGCCACTTTTTTTTTTTATATACAGCGTTCACCGTACGTTATAAACTACATGTTACCTTTATTCTGCGGGTCAGTACGATTCCGGCGATACCAAATTTATAGAACTTTTTTATAACTTTTTGCACAATAAAATTACTTTTGGAAAGAGAATGTATTTTTTCTGTCGCCAAGTTGTGAGAGCCATAACTTTTACATTTTTTCGTCGATGGAGCTGTGTGAGGGCTTGTTTTTTGCGAGACGAGGTATAGATTTTTTTAGGTACCATTTTTGGATACATGCGACTTTTTGATCACTTTTTATTTAAATTTTTGGAAGACAGTGACCAAAAAAACAGTAATTATGGCAGTGTTTTTGACGTTTTTTTTTACGGCGTTCACTGCGCTGGATAAATAACAATATTTTTATAGTTCAGGTCGTTACGGTCGCTGCGATACCAAATATGTATGGCTTTATTATTTTTTTCTATAATAAATGACTTGATAAGTGAAAAAGGGCGATTGTGTTTTGTGTTATTATTTGAAACTTTTATTGTATGTTTTACAACTTTTATTTTTACTTTTTTTACAAATTTCTTTAGTCCCACTAGGGGACTTGAATGTCCAACTGTTTGTTTGATGTTCTAATACATTGCACTACCTATGTAGTGCAATGTACTGGAACTGTCAGTTGTTCACTGACAGCAAGCCGATCAGGCTCCGCCTCTGGGCGGGGCCTAATCAGCTTACGTAATGGCAGACAGGAGTCCATTGTTAGGGCTCCTGTTGCCATAGTAACAGTCGCCAGCAATGCCATCGCATGGCAAGGCTGCCGATTTTCTTCAAACCTCTAGGATGCAGCGATCACAATGGATCGCTGCATCGAAGGGGTTAATGCCAGGAATCGGAGCTAGCTCCGGTTCCTGGCGATAGATCGGGGTGTCCGCTGTAACATACAGCGGACACCCACTGCTGATGACGCCGGCTCAGCTTCTGAGCCGGAAGCTGAGCCGGCGCCATCTTGCCGATGGTACCGGAAGCCACCTGGGCCCCGCCGACGACGGGGCATAGGAGGATTCCGTTACTGGCGGACCGGGAGGTAAGCATTAGCCCTCCGATCGCCTTTGCAGCCACCGGCAACCCAGCGATCACGTTGCTGGGGTGCCGGTGGCTATAAACTCCTCACATGCTGCGATCTCTATTGAACGCAGCATGTGAGGGGTTAATCGGTCGGATCGGAGGCTAGCTCTGGTCCTGCCCGATACCTCAGGGTGCCAGCTGTAACATACAGCTGTCACCCGGCGGTGATGTCGCTGGCTCAGCTCCTGAGCCAGCTTCATCTCCATGACGTACAGTAACGTGAAAATGAGGTAAGACACTAGTTTTCTTGACGTTACTGTACGCGATCCGGCGGGAAGAGGTTAACACCCGCGTCTCATCCTAAATTCTTTCATCCCCCGGTATACTACATTTTACTCCTCTAACTTTACCTCTAAATCATGGGGAGTGATCACCTTACTTAAAGAGGCTCTGTCACCAGATTTTGCAACCCCTATCTCCTATTGCAGCAGATAGGCGCTGCAATGTAGATAAGAGTAACGTTTTTTGTTTTTTTTAAAACGAGCATTTTTGGCCAAGTTATGACCATTTTTATATTTATGTAAATGAGGCTTTTTAAAGTACAACTGGGCATGTTTAAAGTTAAAGTACAGCTGGGCGTGTATTATGTGTGTACATCTGGGCGTTTTTACTTCTTTTACTAGCTGGGCGTTGTGAATAGAAGTATCATCCACTTCTCTTCACAACGCCCAGCTTCTGGCAGTGCAGACACACAGCGTGTTCTCGAGAGATCACGCTGTGACGTCACTCACTTCCTGCCCCAGGTCCTGCATCGTGTCGGCCACATCGGCACCAGAGGCTACAGTTGATTCTGCAGCAGCATCAGCGTTTGCAGGTAAGTAGCTACATCGATTTACCTGCAAACGCTGATGCTGCTGCAGAATCAAATGTAGCCTCTGGTGCCGATGTGTCCTCGCTCGTCCGACACGATGCAGGACCTGGGGCAGGAAGTGAGTGATGACACAGCGTGATCTCTCGAGAACACGCTGTCTGCACTGCCAGAAGCTGGGCGTTCTGAAGAGAAGTGGATGATACTTCTCGTCAGAACGCCCAGCTAGTAAAAGAAGTAAACACGCCCCGATGTACGCACATAATACACGCCCAGTTGTACTTTAGCAAGCCTAATTTACATAAATATAAAAATGGTCATAACTTGGCCAAAAATGCTCGTTTAAAAAAAAACAAAAAAACGTTACTCTTATCTACATTGCAGCGCCGATCTGCTGCAATAGGAGATAGGGGTTGCAAAATCTGGTGACAGAGCCTCTTTAAAGAGGCTCTGTCACCAGATTTTGCAACCCCTATCTGCTATTGCAGCAGATCGGCGCTGCAATGTAGATTACAGTAACGTTTTTATTTTTAAAAAAACAAGCATTTTTGGCCAAGTTATGACCATTTTCGTATTTATGCAAATGAGGCTTGCAAAAGTACAACTGGGCGTGTTGAAAAGTAAAAGTACAACTGGGCGTGTATTATGTGCGTACATCGGGGCGTGTTTACTACTTTTACTAGCTGGGCGTTGTGTATAGAAGTATCATCCACTTCTCTTCAGAACGCCCAGCTTCTGGCAGTGCAGACACAGCCGTGTTCTCCAGAGATCACGCTGTGTCGTCACTCACAGGTCCTGCATCGTGTCAGACGAGCGAGGACACATCGGCACCAGAGGCTACAGATGATTCTGCAGCAGCATCAGCGTTTGCAGGTAAGTCGATGTAGCTACTTACCTGCAAATGCTGATGCTGCTGCAGAATCAACTGTAGCCTCTGGTGCCGACACGATGCAGGACCTGTGAGTGACGTCACAGATCTGCACTGTCAGAAGCTGGGCGTTCTGAAGAGAAGTGGATGTTACTTCTCGTCAGAAAGCCCAGCTAGTAAAAGTAGTAAACACGCCCCGATGTACGCACATAATACATGCCCACTTGGACTTTTACTTTTCAACACGCCCAGTTGTACTTTTGCAAGCCTCATTTGCATAAATACGAAAATGGTCATAACTTGGCCAAAAATGCTCGTTTTTTTAAAATAAAAACGTTACTCTTATCTACATTGCAGCGCCGATCTGCTGCAATAGCAGATAGGGGTTGCAAAATCTGGTGACAGAGCCTCTTTAAGAATAATTTCCCTATTCAAGTCACTGAAACTAGAATAGACCCTCAGGGCAGATTTGTGATCATACTCGGCCTGTTATATGATAAAATCTTATGTATTGTGAATTCATACGCGCCGAACGATGATCCGCTTCTCTTTTTTGAATCTTTGCATGATATCTTACTCACTCTACAATACCAACATTTAATATGGAGTGGTGATTTTAATTTTGTACTGAACTCTACACTAGACCGTTCCTCACCTGCTCCTTGCAGGCGTATGCGTAGTCAGGCACCTTTGATCCTGGGCTCGCTCTCTATTGCGGATACTTGGAGGGAACATAACGGTGCGAGAAGGGGTTATACGTACTTCTCCCCGGCCCATCGTCTAACTACCCGTATTGATATGATTCTTGCCTCAACCATCTCCCTCCCCTTATTGGCCTATTCTAGACACGTCCTATCTGTCTAGTCTGATCATGATATAGTTCTAGCTGAGTTTGATTTCTCCAAACGAGGTCCCATGCCCTTCTCCTGGAGGCTCAACGAGTCGCTTCTATCTGACCCCATTGTTCAGTCACAGCTCCAGACTGAGCTCTCTCAATACTTTACGGATAATGCCACTCCTGATGTTAATTCACATACTGTGTGGCTTGCCCATAAAGCATTTATAAGGGGTAGGATAATGGCATTGGCTTCACAATGTAAAAAAGAACGGTCCCAGGCCCAGAATGCTCTTGAAGCTAAACTTGCCCGCCTAGTGGCGGCCAATCAACGCAGTCCTTCCTTTTATCTTATTCGTGCTATTAAAGATACCAAGCTTCAGATTGATATGCTATTAACACACAGGACAGAAATGGGCTAATAAGCCGGATAAACTTATGGCCCAGCAGCTTAAGGTTCGTCAGCGAATCAACCAGGTGTTTCGTATCCAATCACACCCAGGACAGACCACCTCTAACCCAGACCATATTCACGCTGCCCTTACCACTTTTTACCAATCTTTATATGCCAACTCCTCCCCCCTTCTGAGACTGCGGTGAGGGACTTTTTAGCTTCTGTCAATATCCCTCAACTTCCCCAAACGGCTATTGATTTTTTGAATGCTGAGATCTCGAGCGATGAGGTGGAGGCCACAATTAAAGATTTGAAACTGGGGAAGGCCCCGGGACCTGATGGATTCACAGCCTTAAATTACAAAAAATTCTCCCAACAGTTAGTCCCCCATATTTAACATTTTTGTACGGATCTGATGAGGGGTCGGCCCATGCCCACTGAATTCCTCTCCGCAATGATAACGGTTATTCCCAAACCCAACAGAGACCCCTTGATGACTGGTAACTATAGACCGATCTCTCTACTTAATCTAGATACTAAAATATTTACTTCAATTTTAGCCAGACGGTTGAACAGGTTTATGTCTCATTTAATTCATAGAGACCAAGTAGGATTTATTCCGGGACGGGAAGCACTTGATAATGTTAGGAAAATCCTTAATACTATCCATTCAGCTAATACTTCTAAATCCCAGATGGTCCTTCTCGCCTTAGATATCGAAAAAGCTTTCGATAGCCTTTCCTGGGAATACCTATATAAAGTACTGGAAAAAGTGGGTATCGGGGGTCCCTTTCTTCGAGCTGTTAAAGGAACAGTGTCACCCAAAAAAAATTTTTTATATCAGTTTTATGTTAGGGTTTTATTAAAAACGTTTATATTTATTTGTGTGTTTGTGTGTTACTTTTTTCTATTTTTACACTTTTTCTTCCCTATGGGGGCTGCCATTTTTTTTTCCATTTCTGTATGTGTCGATTAACGACACATACAGACATGGAATACGGCAGCTCCAGTCCCATAGGGACTGCGAACGGGACCCGTTCCATCCACTATGGTGTACGCCGTGTGTGTGGGAACGGCGCATGCGCCGCTCCCACACAGTCCAATTTGAAATGCGCGCCGTCCGGCGCCATTTTCCTGTGGACCGGAAGTCGCGGCCGGACAGTAATATTACTACTTCCGGTCGCGGCTTCCGGACTTGTGCACATGGAGCAGCGGCAGCAGACGGAGCGGACGGACCGGAGGGAGCGGCGGCGACTGGAGCAGGTAAGTGATTTCTATGTATGTTCGTGTTTCAGTGTGTGTTTACTAGTGTATGTAAACCTTCTACACTGTGTGTTAGCTCAAAAAATGGCGACACACAGTGTAGGAGGTTAGACCGTTCAAACCCCTCGTTTCTCCCAGCACTAGCCAGGATAAAGGAGGGGGGGATTCTGAGAGCTCACTAGAGCGAGGGATTTTTCCCCAATTTTGCAGCATAAAGCAATGTGGTTGCTTTACCACATGCAATGCTGCAATTTTGGGAATTGCTCCATCTAGTGACCAGTGCTGGGAAATATTATAAATTGAATCCAATTTATAATATTTCCTGACTCGTGAAAAAAATAAAAAAAATTAGAACAATGTTTAATCACCTACACACTAATTGTTTAACTAAAAAAAAAAAAACATGTTTTGCTGGCAACACATTCCCTTTAAGGCGATTTATAACAACCCTGAGGCGCACCTTAAATTACCAGCTACCACACTTCATCCCATACATATTCGGAGAGGCAATAGGCAGGGATGTCCCCTCTCACCAACCTTATTTGCACTTGCTATGGAGCCCTTAGCGGAAATCATTAGATGCAATCCAGATATAACGGGTCATCATGTTGGAAACAAGGAACAAAAGTTAAGTCTCTTTGCTGACTATCTCATCCTCACTCTCACTAAACCATTGACTTCCCTCCCAAATCTGATGGCGGCTCTCGGCCCCATCTCCGCAGTCTCAGGTCTTCGTATGAATCAATCCAAGTCGGAGGCCCTATATTGTAATGTCCCACCTCCCCTGCAAAAACTAGTGGAACTGAATTTTGGCTTTCACACTCAAACACATTCTCTACCCTATCTGGGCATAGCTCTGACCCCCTCCCTTGATACACTCTATAAACATAATTACCCTCCCTCCCCCCCCCCCCCTGTTGTTTAAGGCCATTAGGGCTGATATGGCTAAGTGGACTAAATTACCGATCTCATGGGTGGATAGAATTAATACTATCAAAATGGTTACCCTCCCCCGATTGCTTTATTTATTTAGAACCCTCCCTATCCCCCTTCAGAAGGGTGATCTACAACTCCTCCAGAAAGACATTTTTAAATTCATTTGGAACAATAAACGTCCTAGGATATCGACCCGTGTCATGATGTATCATAAAAGAATTGGGGGTCTCTCCGTCCCTAACCTACTACACTACTACAAGGCGGCTAGGGTGGCTCAATTATTATTGACGCATCTCCCACCAGATAGGGCGCCGGTATGGGTTTCCTTAGAGGTGGCTCAGTTGGCACCATTCTCTTGGAGCGCACTGATGTGGATGATATCGCCCCTGCCGGCCACGTTGAAGAATATCTCTCTTCTTTCCTACCATTCCCTACTCCTATGGCGCTCCGTTAGATTCATACATGGTTTGCAATCCCGATACTCCCCGTTGATTTCTGTGTTTGGGAATCCGGGGTTTCCCACGGGTCTCCAGTGCTCGAATTTTCACTGGTGGTACTCTAAACGTTTAACCAAAGTTCATGATTTCATTAGGGAGGAACGTCTGATCTCATACGTGCAATTCACTGAAGCCCATGCCCCACTACAGGGCTATCCAGCTGTTCTCTTTTTTACATAAGTTAATTCCTGCCCACGTTAGTCTGTCATACACCCCTATGGAAAAATTTTTACTTTACTCACCCTGTCGACTAGGTTTGTTGTCTATGGTATATGGTATTTTTAACACTCCACAACCGGACACCAAATTGCCATATATGTTGAAGTGGGAGGGGGACATGGGTGCCACGCTCTCGCCTGCACAGTGGAGACAATGCTGTGACACGATAAGGGTAGCTGGCAGGTATCCTTGGTTGAGACGTCCACGAAAGTGCTCCATAGAGCTTACTATGTTCCAGCAACGCTTCACACCATCTATCCTACGGTTTTGGCCGGTTGCTTTAGAGGATGTAGCCTAGATGGTACTATGTATCATATTTGATGGTCTTGCCCTCGAGTCTCGACTTTTTGGTCAGATGTCTGTAACTTAATCTCCAATATCTGCCAGTTTACCGTCCCAAAACGGCTACCTATGTGTCTATTGGGGGCTATTCCTCCCAGAATGCCTAACTCTAAATTTAGGCTTGCCCAGTTTATATTCCTGGCTGCTCGATTTTATATAGCTTCCAAGTGGCATACAGCGGATCTTGATTTCTCTATGGTTATTAATAGAGTTAATCGTATCGCTATTTTTGACAAATTGGAGGCTGTGAGAACAGACTCACTCCACCTCTATCGTGCGGTGTGGGACCCATGGCTTTCCTCCCCTCATTCACCCGATTTTCGGTATACCATTACCTTATAATGTGTAATCCTCCTCTGTGATACTCTGCGCGCTCTACATTTCTGTGACTAATATGTGCAATTTTATGTTATGGCTCAGTTGTTTGGTTTCTATTTACCCGCCCTATGTCCCTCCACGTCTCTCTTTCCCTATATGGTCTCCCTATTTGATACAAGCACTTTTCATTATATCCTCCTGCGTGGGGATTGTTTTCTATTCTCTTTACTCTTAACATGATTGTATATCCAATTTCCAACCTCATATACCAGTAAATGACTTTTGAAACTAAAAAGCTAAATAAGCCATCCAAGTCCGAGAAATGGCGCAGTAGAAAGGAGTCTTAGTCCTTCCTGATAACCACATGGAAAGGGTGACCCCATCTATATGTGGCTCCCGCCCCCTTGATTTTTTTCCAATAAAGGATGTAGGAGACGTCTCATATATAGTGTTCTTGGAGAAACATCAGGATAAACGGTAACCCTGTTACCATCAATGGACACCGAACCATGCGACCATGCTCCCGAACGATTAAATCCGTGTCGGAATAGTAGTGTACACAACATCACGAGGGTTAGATGGGTCACTCGGACCGGGGCGGGAGACTCTATGGACACGGTCCATTAGAAATGTAGCTTCCAGCGGCCTATTGGTGATCGTGTTAAAGATGGCGGAGACCCTCGTAGAAAGATCATCCCTCGAACCAAGATCAGGGAGACCTTTCAGACGGACATTATTTCTGCGTCTCCAATTTTCCTGATCATCCAGTTGAAGTGCTAGGGACTGCATATGTGACCTGTTCAAGATGGCTGCCCGCTCCAGGGAAATCACTCTGGAGTCAATATCAGAAACAGTGTGCTCCGTGGAGCTAATCCTATTGTCCACTCTATCCACTTCTAGGCGTAAATCCGAAATATCTTGTTGAGAAGAATGCTCAATCCTAGTAACCAAGGAGTCTAAATCCTATCTGGTAGGGAGAGCTTGAATCAACTAGTACTCAATTAGTAAATGTAAGTCAGCATGCAGCGCAGGCTGCACAGGCAATTCGTCTGAACCGCGTGTCGGGTAAAATGGCTGACGGCAGTACATTCGGGGAGAGGGTAGTGGATGAGGATGCAGAGGGTACCTGAGAGATGCAGGTCACAGCCGGAGAAGCGGTCATCGGTCCCTGCAGAGGAGATCCAGAAGGCGAGCCGGGGGGGGGGGTCCATCAGGCCCCAACGAGGATGAGGGAGTCGGCACGAAGTCCACCATGACAGCTGGAGTCACTGGGGCGGCTTGCGACGCAGAAAGGAACCTGTCCATGCTGACGCTGCGGGCCGAGGAACGAGGTAAGGCTCGGGAAGGTGTAGCGCTAGTTCCCCTTCGTTTTCCAGGCATCTGCCGGTTCCAATCGGTATTTAACTGCAATTGTGTACTCGCTGGTACGGAGCTCCCCCGAGACGCGTGCTCACGGCGCCATAGCTAAGCCACGCCCCCCCAGGAAGTGTCTTTTTATCATTGATATTATATTAGAAAAATATAAAGTCAGGGCCAAAAACTTATTCTCCCTGGAAGGGAAGTTTGCATAGTCTAGTCTTGGAGAGGAGGCCACCAGTCCACACCTTCAAACAGAGGGCTCTGCTGGTAGTATTAGAGATTACAGCCGCCCTTAAGGCAATTCTCACTGATTCAGCTGATGCATCAGCCAAGAATCCTGTTGCCTTCTGGGGTAACGGGATGAGCGTTAGTATATCTTCCTCATTTCTTCAGGGGCTGCCAGCCTTTCTGTCCAGTGGCTGCTTCAGCTGGGATGAATCTTCAAATGGAAGAGTTGTTTTCGTCCTCAATTTAGCCACCAGTATATCAATTTTAGGAATTATCGATCCATCCTTTTATTTATTTTTTCCTCTTCTAATGGAAAAGTGTCTTTAAAATTCTGAGAGGAGAGATAGATGTTTTTCTGAATATTTCATATCCCCCTTAATTTAATTCTTAATTTTTGTGGATGGGAAAGAATAGTCTTCTCACTTCCAACCCTGAAAACATATGATCCTGAATTGTGCCGGTTTTAGGGACTTCTCCACTCCCATAGTGGATCTCACTGCAGATAACAATTCCTGCCTATAATTTGAAGATAAATAATATTTGTCGTCGTCAGCTGTAGCTGTGGACCCAGAAGACAACTCCCCTTCCTCCAAAATTTCACCTGAAACAGAGGGGCGATAACTTTCCATATCAGAATTACACCTCATGCACACGACCGTTGTGCCACTCGGTCGGTTTTTTGCAGCATCCGACTGGCACCCGATAGTCTTCACAGACCCATTCACTTTAGGGTCCGTGAAAAATGATCCAAGTCTCCGGTCCGAGGAAAGATAGGACATGTTCTATCTTTCCTCGGATCACGGACAGGACTCAGCCGGCACACACTGTCGCGTTCATGAGGCATTAGAATCCCTTTCTAGCATAATTTTTCTCTTTTTTTGGAGTTGGAGTAAGGATAAGACTGAGTGAATGATGCCATAGATGATTGAATCTCATGTCTCACCGTGCCCGAAAGCTTCCATAAGAGAAGGTTAAGCCTCTCTGACCACTTTTTCAGTACATAACGGACAGATTTTTCTCTCAGATGAGGGGAATTTTTTTTTGTTGCAAATAGCACATTTACAGACAGAGGGATATTTTTAGGCTTAGGAGTATCCTCATCCGTCTGAAAGATATAATATAGGCAGGGGAAGTAAAATAACTCTAGCAACAAATAAACTCCCCAAATAGTATAACTTACGCTTGTTTTCCCACTGAACTCAGAGGTCGCAGGACGAGACAAAGCTTCCAATTCAGACATAAGTGAGAATCACCTGTGTAGAAACAGGTCTTCCCTTACCAGGAATGTGTCTTACCAGGCTGAACCAGCATCTAACCTTGAGGTTTCTCCCCTAGGGACTGCCGGGCAAAAGGATGGAGGAGGCGAGAAACACCGACTGCAGCAGGGATTCCTCTGTGCGCGCCATTACTCCAAAAGGGATCGGAAGCACCGCCACGTATCGCCCTGCCCAGAAGCACATCATTACGCGACCGGAAGTGAAGTGATCAACTAATCTCCTAAGTAAAGAAGGCATGGTGAAGCTGGCAGACCGCAACTTCACCAAAGGGGAAGCGGCAAGGCTGGGGAGCTCCAAAAGCTCATAAAATGTCCACAGACAAGGGGTGAGGGAGGATGATCAACTATTGATATATTGTTTGCGGTTGTATAATTGCCCAAATTAATTCAGTAGCTTCTAAAAACAAGTCAAGCATAGCCTGACCAAATGATTAGGGAAATTTCTGTGGGAAAGAAAGAAAAAAATAAATAAACTGTTGCAGGGAATAACAATGCCCCATGGTGGATAAAAGGATAAAGATGCAGTATACAGAGGATGCCACCCCCCCTTCCACACATGTATTTTAAGGTTTTCATTTTTTGCCTATAATAAAAGATATATAAAGGCGAAAAAACGAGTTGTTTTTTAATGAAACTTTAAATAAAAATATATTTTTTTTATTCAACTTTGTTTTTGTCCCACTAGGGGACTTGAAGGCCTGATACGTATGTAGTTCAGTGTATTAGAATAGCTCTCAGTCATACACTGACAGCAAGCCTATTAGGTCCCGCATCTGGACGGGGGCGTAATAATCTTCCGCACTTGGCAGCCACTAGGCCATTGTTAGGCCTCCGGTTGCCATAGCAACTATCGGCACCCCCCACGATCGCTTCACAGGGGTGCCGATGAAATACAAACTAACTAAATGCTGCGGTCGTTACGTGACAATGCGCTAACCTATTAGCGGCAGAGACGTAATAGTACGTGACATGTCGCCATGGGGTTAATGGCTGTAAATAGCACATGATCACTTAATATTGACAATAATGACTGAAGGAATCCCTGTGAATTAAATACACATTTCTTTGATTCTCTTTTGCTGAGTGTTCATCATATTCTAAAAGTGCAATAAACTTTTAAAAACGTATTCAACCAAATTCAGAAGACTGCATTGCTCAAAGTCTCCCTTTTGTTTATATGGGCTGGCATATTTGTATCCTAATTAAAAACGAGACTGTCTAATCATCAGTAACGGCGGCTCTCCTCAAGTGAACACACAATGATGTTACCTTTATCATCGTATGAGCAGCACAAGACACTAGCGGATACACAATTTGTGAAGATTACATTCTTTTGGATAGTGTAATGAGGAGTCCAGACACCGGGTAACAAGTTCCATTTCTTTATTCATACAGTATGAAGAAGTCTAATTTCCTACAATTTATATAGCATGCAGAGGGAAAAAAAATATCACATTCAACATTAACCATTTCCCCATGCAAACTTAAAATAAAAACCAAAAGAACAAAAAAAAAAAAAAAAAATCTCCAATAAAAGGAAATGATTGCTATCTTAACTTCAGCCAAGATATGCACAAGCATAGGAAATAGAAAGCATATGCTAAAAAGTTTATAACACAATGTACAAAAAAAAATTCATGTATAAATTCACAAAAAGACTATTAACCCACCCCCCCCCCGAAGCAGAGCACGTGGCAGCTGACACTGGAACAGAAGACAGGGCCCTGACTGGGATAATCAACCACGGACTGATCCAGAGGAACGAAGAAACTTACATGGTGTGGAGATTTTTTATTTTTTTTCTTTCTTCATTTTATGATTGTTAACATCAACATGTACCAAAGTTTGGCAACATTTTTTATATTTATATATATATTTATATATAATGCAAATTATGTAAACAAGAGGAACATTTCAAAATCGATCTACATGCAAAACTCCATGTCATGCAAGGACACCAAGCACCTGGATTTCTCTCGCACAGACAGAGCCCATGATGTGCAGCACTCAGTTGAAGGAACAGCTATGGCAGGCAGACACTTTATTCCCACTTTTAATTCACCAGCCCAGATAAAAAAAAATCAAAACACCATGGATATGCTTTAAAAATAATCTGTGTTGTAAGCGTGTAAGTGTGTAATATATGCAGCCGATTGTACCACAGCAGAAAAGGAGAGGCAGGTTTCCGGGGGGGGGAAATAAAAAAATTCTCGCTACTTTTATATCACACGATGTAGTAAATGAGGACAGACCGAACAATAGTTTCATTTCACATGAAGAACTAGAAAGAAAGGACCGCTAGAAACAAAAATCCTCTCCTATAACCAATATACATATGTCAATTCTAATATTACCAGTCACGCTGCCTGCAGTAGTTTGTTCTATTCAATTGGTGGGAGTGAGAAGAATCCATTCTAAATTCTCCACCTTGACTATTGTCGATTTTGTGTAAAGGAAAGGGTCCTTGAAGGATGTACCCGTTGCGGCCGCTACACTAACGGAACAAAATTGGGGTAGTGGCTTTTGCTTTAGCAACTACGTAAAAGCAGGTTCTGTGCAATTGCTAGATGCGTTATAAAGGGTTCTTCACTTGGCAGTAACATTCAACTATGTTTCAAGAAGCAAGAGACACAGTCCCTGGTAATATATTAACATGTATAAATTAAACATACAAATTTCCGGTCTTAAAAAAAAAACAAAAAAAAAAACGCAACTAACATGTAAATTAACAGGAAGCAACGGATCAACCAGTCAACGTACAGAAACCTCGAGAAAGCGCCCCCCCAAAAAAAAAAACTTATCACAAGAAATACGCACTGACCAGACACCCAGCAGAAAGTATACATTCTAATATATATATATATATATATATATATATATATATATATATATATATATATATATATAAACGGTGTGTGAAATAAAAGTAAGGATTTAGATATTGAACGGCTTATGTTCTGCTTGGCACTTTTTACTCTAGGTTCCTTTTGTTTATTGTACTCAAGTAAAATTCAATTCAAGCCTAATTAATACCCAATAACTACATAGAAAGCTATTTATATACTCCTTGTTATAAAAGATGAAAAAAAAACAAAAACAAGAAATAAATAAAAATTAAAAAAAAGCCAACTCCCTTCTTTTTCTCCATCACACCGATATGCTCGTTCCCATTGTGCTGTCCTTCAGACTATAAAGTGCTACACTGTGTTATTGGAGAGAATGAAAACGTTCAATAACACTTAGGTTGGCTTCACGAGGCTCATGTTGGAAAATGTGGCTTCACAAGAGAAAAATACTTCTATTTAAAATACACAGAGAGCGTTGCTGGACGTCTTGAGCAGATCTTCAGAGATGGAGAAGAAAGCAGAAGTGTTGGGTGTTGCTCGGAGGAGTCACACGTCGACCACCATCTTTTTGTGGATATCTAAACCTCCTACCACCTAGAAGAGGAAGAACAAGAAACTAAGAAAGTCTTGCGTGAAACATTGTTCAGTTAAAGGGCATGTACAGGATTAGAAAAACATGGATGCTTTCTTCCAGAAACAGTACCACACCTGTACAGATTGTTGTGTCTGACATGGCAGATCAGCTCCATTGAAGTGAATAGAGCAGAGCTGCAATACCTCATACAACCTGTGGACACATGTGGCACTGTTTTTGAAAGAAAGAATCCATATTTTTCTAATCCTGTACAAACCCCAATTTATAAAAGATAAGAAAAAAATAAAATAAATCAGAAGTCCAGATAATACACAATATGGGACTCCAATCGATTCCTTGGAACAAGGTCTATAGCACTTGGAAATGCCATGAATTTCAATGAACCCCTGTCAGAAAAACAGAAGATTTTTGAGGCACCTTGTCATGTCTTCATATTTCTGGTCACCAAGAATTTAAATATATTACCCCCTTGAGGAAGAAGTCTTGTGACGTAAAAGGGGTTTTCAAGCCCAGAAAAAAAAAAAAAAAAAAAGCATTGGCTGCTGTTGTGAAATATAACTTTATTTTAATTCATATTCAGATGATTTAAAAAGAAAAAAATATTGGGCTGGAAAGGATTTTTTCCCTTTCATGTTTTTACCTCTATGTAATCCATCAGACATAACATTTTCAATTCTACGTAGCAATTTGAGGCTTTGGTTTTGCGATGAATAGTTTTATTTCTGCTTTTAGATTTTTTAAAGGCATCATTTTATTGTACAGATGTGTGAAGGTTTTATTTAAAGGATTTTTTTTAATGGTAGAATGAATAATTTTTTTTTTATAATAATTTAATTAATTATATATATATATATATTAATAATTTAATTCACAGGGATTCCTTCAGTCATTATTGTCAATATTAAGTGATCATGTGCTATTTACAGCCATTAACCCCATGGCGACATGTCACGTACTATTACGTCTCTGCCGCTAATAGGTTAGCGCATTGTCACGTAACGACCGCAGCATTTAGTTGGTTTTGTATTTCATCGGCACCCCTGTGAAGCGATCGTGGGGGGTGCCGATAGTTGCGATGGCAACCGGAGGCCTAACTATGGCCTAGTGGCTGCCAAGTGCGGAAGATTATTACGCCCCCGTCCAGATGCGGGACCTAATAGACTTGCTGTCAGTGTATGACTGAGAGCTATTCTAATACACTGAACTAGATACGTATCAGGCCTTCAAGTCCCCTAGTGGGACAAAAACAAAGTTGAATAAAAAAAATATATTTTTATTTAAAGTTTCATTAAAAAACAACTCGTTTTTTTGCCTTTATTTATCTTTTATTATAGGCAAAAAATGAAAACCTTAAAATACATGTGTGGAAGGGGGGTGGCATCCTCTGTATACTGCATCTTTATCCTTTTATCCACCATGGGGCGCCAGCAGTTTTGGGAAATATATCTATTATCTATTTTTAAACATAGTTCACTTTAAATTAAATGCTAACTTTTTTGTACTGTTTGTTACGGTCAAGGATATACCAAATATGTATGTTTTATTGTAAGGTTTAGTGACTTGGTTCATAATAATTTGAATAATTATGGTATTACACCTATTAGGGGACTATCACCAGACAGGGGGTTTCTTAGGCCCAAATTGTTAGTATAAAACAGCCAGCCCTGGCTATTAGGTACATGTTTACGGAGTTACTTTAGGGGTTAAAAAAAACTGAGTAATGTCAGAAACCACCACCCTCCCCATCCTTTCCCCTAGCGGTCTCTATTTGTTTACAGTAACATGGGTAATCTTTGGGGAAACGTTTTAATCCTTCTTACAGAGACCTGTTCCCACTTTAGATGAAACAAGGCATATACGGGAAAGTGGATATCTTAACATTTTGTGTGAAGGCTAGGAGCCCGGCTCCCTGCACTGAGTTCGGTCCGGGACTTCCGGCCGAAATACATCCGTTACGGACGTTAATGTGCTCGTGTGAACCCAGCCTTAGGTTGTTAGTCTTAGGCCTATGTTTCTATTCCATGCTTTATACTGCAGCTCTGCTTGTTTGAATGGTCTCCTGGGTATAAGCATAAACTATCCCTGCAGATAGTCACATGAGAAAAAAAAAACAACTTGCTTTACTAGGAAATGGTCACATGCACTCAGGCCATTGAGTCTCAATAGGAACTTTATAAAAGCACAATAAGTCACAGTGAAATAACACACGACAAATATATGCTGTGGTTCTACTTATAGGACACCCTACTAAATGAAATAAGTATTATGCTTTGATGTTCCATTTTTTAACAACGTTGGTACCAGGCCCACAATTCATGTCAGGCACGTACAATGATCTACGGTAAAGTGTCCTGGTCTGCTCAACTCTTTCATAGTGGATAATAAGGGCACAATGTTCAGAGCTTTGACCTGATTTATTCAAATGTAAGTTTCACGGTAATACACAAATCCCACTGCTCAGAAGTTTGCTAATGTCCTTGCCTGATCCTGTTTCCCAAGTAGATATGTATCAGCTCCAAAATATAAAGGGCAAAGGCTTCATATTCCACTTGTAGGGGTGATAATATTCATAGAGGTCCCATCTTTTAGCATTGTAGGTAGATTAACCCCTTGCCATTGATCAGCTATTTTTCGGTTTTTCATATTACAAAAAAAAACAAAAAACACTGTGTGTGGGCCATATCCTGAGAGACATTACCTGTTTATTTTTCGGTTGATGGAGCTGTGAGGGGCTTGTTTTTCTTTTCGGGGCAAGCTTTCACTTTTTTTTAGTCCCATTAGGGACTTGTACCAGCAATTAAACGATCTCTTGTTCAATACACTGCAAGAGTTACGTATTGCAGTGTATTGTCATTTTTACCAGCTCCTATAAAGGTAGGGTTTAATAGGAGCAGAAAGATGGAAGACTTGGGGGCCTTCATTAGGCCCCAAGGTTGCCATGACAACCATCGGCACCCCGCAATCGCGTCACGGGACTATGGGGTGACAGAGGGGGTCTCCCCCCTCATTTCTAATGGCTAAGATGCCACGGTAGCCAACGACGGCACCATCTAAGTGGTTAAACAGCTAGGATTGGAGATATCCCTGATCCTGGCCATTAAAGCTGACACATTGTTTATGGGGCAAGCTCGCCCTTTAGCCCGCACAATAACCCCCTAAGACTGACGTACAGTTATGTCAATTGTTGTTAAGAGGGTTAATGTACAGTTAATTTAATTTATTTTTAGTCCCATCATTTTGCAACTAAATCACTTAAGCCTGGTCCTTGAAATTGGACATGCTGCAAATTCCACAAGAGAACATCCCTAGGATCGTGCCGTCTCACTCATCAGTCAAGTGGACATGAAGCTTATATCTAGTTTACCAAAAGGAGAGGGAGCAGATCTTCAGCTCAACTTACAGCACAAAACTCTTCAAAAGATATTCTTCCATCTCCATCTTTATCTGCATTGATAATCGTTTTGTCTACTATCTGTTGTAGCTGGGTGTCTTTGAGATTGTTTCCAACCATCATCTTCAATACTTGGAAAAGCTCGCCATTGGAGATGTAGCCGTCTTTGTCCATGTCATATATACGGAAGGCAACTGTTTAAAAAAAAAAAAAAAAAAAAATGACTCCAGTGTTTAATCACACTTTCCATAGGAGACTGCAAAATAATTTTTTGTTTAGTTTATATTTACTGTATTTTTCGGACTATAACACGCAGTTTTTAGCAAGAACAAATCTTGCTAAAGTCCATGCGTCATAGTCGGCAGTCAAGGGACCTGGCCACTCCTTACTTAACCCTTCCGTGAGGTGCCCGCACATCATGGATCGGGGAGGGGAAGATGTATGGAGTGGGCTCACACGCTGAGCCCACTCCATACACTGCAGGTGTCAGCAGCTGACATGCTGCTCCAACGGCCAGGAACAGCGATGGCCTATAGCGACCGCGGCATTTATAGTGGTTTACCCATGAAGGACATATCCACAGGATATGTCCTAAATGTCAGATAGATGCGGGTCCCAGAGGTGGGACCCGCATCTATCTCTAGAACGGGGACCCCTAAACCCGGTTCTTTTTGACCCTGCTCAGCTGTCTTCCGGCCACTTCCTGGTTACATGGTCGAGTTACGGAAACCGCGTAACTCGCTGAGCTACACAGCTTCCATAACTCCCATAGAACTGAATAGTAGTTACGGAAACAGCGTAGCATGCGACGCTGCTTCTGTAACTGCCATTCACTACTATGGGAGTTACAGAAGCAGCGCTCAGCAATTTATATTCCATAACTCATCCATGTATTGCAGTGTATTGTACCAGCGATCTAATGATCGCTGGTTCAAGTCCCCTAGGGGACCTAATAAAATGTGTAAAAAAAAAAGTTAGATACATTTTCAGGAGTGTACATTTTTTTTAAAAAGTTCAAAAAGAAAAAACTTTTCCCAAAATTGGTATCGCTGCGCCCGTAAAGTCTGAAACGATTACAATATAGCATTATTTGACTCGCACAGTGAACGGCGTAAAAAAAATATATATATTTTTTTTTTAACCAAATAGTTTTTTCTTTGTAAAAGAAATTATGAATTATTTCCTATTTTCTGTTGTCTAAAACCTGGGTGCTTCTTATAGTCCGAAAAATACGGTAGTCTGAAAAATTAATAAAAAGGGAAGGCAAATATTAGACCTACAGTCAACTTGACCAAAGCCACAAAAGCTTAGTCTATATAACAAAATGTGTGAGAGAAGTGGTCAACAGGTAGCGTGCGCGTGAGGAGTGGTCAACAGGTAGCGTGCGCGTGAGAAGTGGGAGGCAGAGTTCATTGACATGTACACATTCATCCGTCACTTCTATGGCAAGCACAGAGAACAATGTACATACTGCAATCCAGCACTGCCTCTCACCCTAAGCCACTGTACCATATGGAATATTACACCAGGCCTGGACATATTGAGCGGGGCAGTAAGGGACATGGGCACTGTTCTCTAAGCCGGACGAATAAGAACCGCATCAAATAAATATTAACATACTGCCCCCTAATAGGTCGCTACAGAGCAGCCAGATAAAGAGGCCCACATACCATCCTGGCACATTGTATTATACAGCATCCAATTCTAGGGTAGTGAAGGTTATGGTCTGTAACCCTACTGGTCTAGGTCAGTGAAGTATGCCTAGTGCAGTAAAAGGGTTAATGACAACATTTCTGGTGGTCTAGAGCAATGAAGGTGTTAATGTCAGTAAACCTGGTGGTGTAGAGTAGTGAAGGATTTAATTCCAGTATCCCTGGTGGGCTACAGTAGTAAAAAGGTTATTTTTAAGATCCCTGGTGGAGGGAAGTGAAAGGGGTAAACTACCATGCCTGTGATACAGTGGCTTATTAACCCCTCCAGGCTCCAGAGTTGTCCAGACTGTAATTGGAGGCTGAACACTGATCGATCAGTGCTGGAAGGGAATAAAGAGGACGGAGCGGCTGTAACTGGACAGTTCTCTCTATGAACGGGTGGAGCATTTCAGGAGCGATCTGCTCAATCATTCAGAGGGGAGCTCAGTGGTTGCGCAGGAGCAGACTTTTCCTGAGCAGGGATAGCTTCTGTACTGCGGGGTGCACAGCTTGGAGGGAACAGTGACCTGGACCACAGTGTGCGTTTTTTTCATTTCATCCACTTCACCAAAAAAAACAACTTCATGGATAGGAGATAATATACACACTACGTAGATGCAGCACTCTCCTCAGGAGTTTAATGGCTGCAGTGGTAGGATAGGTGATAAATGTCAGATCGCTGGGGGCCCCATAAATGTTACCCCCATCTCTCCTTACAGCACAATCGCAGTGAGGATTCAGAATGGAGCAGCGGTCGCACATGTCTGTTGCCGCTCCAATTAAAGTCTATGGGGCCGATGTGCAGTGCTCGGCTGTTTCCGTCATTCCCATAGACTTTGAATGGAGCGTAAGAACACAGACACTCCATTCAAAACCCCCCTCACTGCGGGCGTGCAGTGAGGAGAAATGGGGTCGAGCAGTGGGGCCCCCCGTGATCATATATTTAATCAACTATCCTGAGGATAGGTTATAAATATGAATTGTGGGAAAACCTTTAATCTGATTTCAGGTCATGTGTCTGCAAAAAACAAGGTGGTCTCCCAGGATTATGTCCTATAGAGGTGATGAAGAGTTTGCTACTGTACCGTTATGTGGGTACATCTAAACCCGCTGCTCATTTTCTATGGGTATGCAGTAAGAATACAAAATGCCAACAAGTTACATATTTAGTACGGTTGAAAAAAAGACACGTCCATCAAGTTCAACGAAGGGATGGGATGTTACAAGTAAAACACTTACACCTCAGTTTTTGTTCTTTGTCACCTTTAACACTGAACTGTGACACTCCTTCAATGAACTCTGCACAAAGAAGAGATGACAAGTTAGGAAGATCTGGTAATAATATGAGGAGTTCAGTATTGATTCGTGCACCAATCTATAAATTTAAGATAACATCGGTCACTCTCAATTTCTTCAAAAAGTTCCAATTCTGGTGCATGAAAATATATTTCCAAGAAAAATATTATTTGAACAATATGTAAAAGTGACACTTTGTTATGCCTAGTACAAGGTCTAAAGAGGAGGCCCATGTCCCAGGGGATTGAAGGCTACCAAAGTGTATCAGGTCCCTGTGTCATGCACCGCCCACTCAGGATCGGCACTAGGTATAACACCGTATCAGTTTTGCCTGTAGCGCGCCTTTAATTTGGTTATGCATTTATGAAAATTTCACAACCCTATAGCCTGAACAGGAACAATAATGTTCTCATAGAAGAGATCGATCATAATGCTCTATTCTCCACTGCAGATCCCTGACTAGAGACTGGAAGAGGAAGTGATCGTTACATTGGAGAGGTTGCTGATTGGCTGCTCACATGTCAAGTTCCTATTCTAGGAGTAAACCCTGGTAAGGAGCTACAGGAGTATGTATATAGGGGAAAAACCGCCTGCCACATTGATGTGTGGATGGCACACTGTCAGTACTATGTGTTCTTGCAGTAGACACAGGCACAATTCAGGGAGACTACGGACAAGGTCTAAGCACTCAAAACACATTAGATCTTGAGATGACAGCCAGGTTGGTTTTGAAGGTATGGACAGGGTAACATGTTTTGCAACACCTGCGTCTGTCCGTTTTTTTTACTAAGGTTCCTAAACAGCAGCTCGCCGCTGTGGTTACCCAAATGCAAATAACTGGCCACCTCTGATTTATACTGGTAAAGCAAGAACATGAAACTAAAGACAGATCACTACATATTGTAAAGGCTACGGACATCTTTGAGGGCATTTATTTATTTTTTTAAATGCGTGTTTAGTGTAACTTTGTAATTAGTCTTTATTTAAAAAAATAAATTAAAGAAAAAAAAGTTTACTTTTGGAGATACAGCTGTTCTGTATTCTCTATACAGAACAGCTGTATCGTTCGTTTTACACTGAATCCGTCAGTGTGACGGGGTCAGTCGGCGGGCCCTGCATGTCCACTGTAAACTATCACATTTAGGCTATGCTCACACAGAGCTTTTTTCAGGCGGAATTGCTGCCTCAAAATTCCGTTTGGAAGTTTGAGGCAGATGTTCCTCTCCCTGAACGCAGATTTTCGCTGCGTTTTTCGCCCGCGGCCATTGAGCGCCGCATTCATAAAACGCCACGAAATACGCTTTCTCTGCCTCCCATTTAAGTCAATGGGATGTCAGAGGCGTAAACGCCCAAAGATAGGGCATGTCGCTTCTTTTTCCCGCGAGGCGGTTTTACCGCTGGCGGGAAAAAGACGCCTCCGCCTCCCATTGAAATCAATGGGAGGCATTTTCGGGCCGTTTTTGACGAGTTTTTTTGGCACGGTTTCCGTGTAAAAAAACAAACAAACTCTGTGTGAACATAGCCTTAAGTTCATAACAGGTGGATCCTGCATGTCAGATACACGCAGGACCCGCCGACGCTGCAGGTTCATTGGACTGACTGATTCAGTGTAAAACGAGAGATACAGCTGTTCTGTATAGAGGGTACAGAACAGCTATTTTTTAATAAAGACTAATTACAAAGTTACACTTAACACACGGACTATTAAAAATAAAAAAGGTGTCCATAGTCTAACAAATTTGCCATTCAAGTAGCTGAAAATACATAGCATAAGACAAGCGCCTCACGCACACGGTAAATTAGGGGAATGAGAGAAATTAGAGGGTTTCTACAGGTGGCATGCAGAATTATTGTACTGTGTTTTACTGAGATAGCGGAAGGCGGCACACAGAGTACTCACAGGTCTGTAAGAGGGACTGTGTACAGATCTCCGTGCAACAGCAGATACATTCACAGAAAATCTAAATTATTCCATGTCTGTGCCCTCATAATGGTCTAACTGGTAAGGAAACACTTTATTAATGCTGTGACTATTTTATTTAATATGCCACTACTGGGTTGGATCAAATGTAGAGAGAAGTTTTACTTCTACCTAATACAGACAGATACAAGGAGAGCTGTCAATCACTGTGGGCACAGTCCTGGCAGAATTTAAACAGTTTTTTTTACATGAAAACACTGAAGAAAATCAGAAAACGATACCTCCGAGCTTAGCGTCACCCCTATAACCCATGCTGCCCTGAGGCCGCATAGGAGATCTTCCAGATCCACTTTAAGAACGGATATGCATTCATTAGAATGGTTATAAAACGCAGTCAGTTGTCTGGACCTGAACTTGTAGCCTGCAGGGTAATGTATTATTGTGTATACAGGCAGACGTCATTACAAAGATACACGCATTAAAGTGCCAAATAGGTCTTACGTCTAAAGAGTCTTAAAGCTGCAAATCACCTTGGCCCTTTCCCTCCAACTTAATCTGAAGCTGGCCGTGATACTAATTTGTTCAAGTTAATAAAGCGTTCGTAACTAAGCCGACACATGGACTACAAATAATGAAAACATTTTTTAAAAAAAAGGTCAAAGATTATCAATGGAGGGAAAAGATGCCAAATGATTTCTAATGCAAAGATACATAAGCCTATCAATATGACAGGCTGACGGCTAGAAGGCTACAATAGTCTTACCTTTAAAGTCGACCTCTCCATTCCCATCAGTATCAAAAATGTCTATTACTCGCTGGACAAGAGGGTTCTGCTGCAGCTCGGGTAACGACATAAACTCCTCTACGCTGAGAGATCCGGAATTGTCCAAATCGAGTTTCTTAAACCTTTTCCCCAGTCGTTTAATCTCATCAGCATCAACTGAAAAGGAAAAGTAAGTTATAAGAAGGAGCGAATAATAAACGAGGCCACTTACAATGTATCGACCTCTGCAGACAATGTGAAATAATGCTTCCAGTTACCGAGCTTTCTGCCAGCGCGAGACATAGTAGTCACATCTGAGGCTCCCTGAGAGGTCTGCTGAATCCAGAGTAAGCAGAAAGGAGCTGCTAATGCCCGCTTAATGCCACACCATCACATGGCATAATTAATGTGGACAAGCTAAGCAGATCGGTCATTTCACGCACAGTCGGGAGAGTAATGAATAAGTGCACGAGAATTTCATCTATTCTATGCCCAAAGGACAAAACGCAACCCAAGACCGGCGCACATCCCATACTAACTACCTCCCAAAATAAGAGACCTACAAAATATCAAAATACAATTTTGTGACCTACAACGCACCATGAGAAAAGCCGTGCGATCAAGATTAAACAGGATGTAGGCGACCTCAAAGCCGGTCATATACCTACATACGACAAATGACCGATATGCTCCAAAATATTAGACCTGCCAGGAAAACATAAGATGATCAATCATATAAAAGTGCGCAAAACAAACACAAGGCTGTACATATCCAACCGACACCAGAGGGAGGGAAAAAATAAATGGAAGACTAGTCAGCAATTCTGTAATAAAATGATCGGCAGCATTATTATCCCTGTACATCACAGGATCTGCCCTTCAGGCTATAGGTATATTGGGACAGAATGTATTTTGTTGAAATTTTGCATTTTCCCCCTTCATCGTGAAATCTAGCGCTGCAAAATACTTTGGCGCTCAATATGCTCATTTAGAAGCTGGAACAGAGTGGCTGAAAAGCATTTCTGACGTGGTCCCCCCTGACGGATGCTACGGAAGACCCAGGGAGACGGGGTGGGGGCTCTATATAGAATACATTTACGGATACTACGGATTTTCCTGCAACTGATTTAGTTGCAGAAAATCCGCAGCATAATAAAGTATCAGCAAAGTGGGCGAGATTTGAACAAATCTCATCCACATGCTGTGTAAAAAAAACGCTCAGAAATTGGCCTTTAGGCTATGTTCACACGGAGTATTTTGGGGGAGGAATATCTGCCTCAAAATTCCGTTTGGAACTTTGAGGCAGATATTCCTCTCCCTGCACGCCGATTTTCGCACCGTTTTTCGCCCGCGGCCATTGAGCGCCGCGGGCATAAAACAGTGAGATATACGCTTTCTCCTGCCTCCCATTGAAGCCAATGGGAGGTCAGAGGCGGAAGCGCCCGAAGATAGGGCATGTCGCTTCTTTTTCCCGCGAGGCAGTTTTACTGCTCGCGGGAAAAAGACGCCGACGCCTCCCATTGAAATCAATGGGAGGCGTTCTCGGGCCGTTTCTGCCGAGTTTTGCGACGCGGTTTCCGCGTCAAAAAACTCGGCAAAAGACCCCGTGTGAACATAGCCTAACTCCGCAGCACGTCAATTGTATTTGTGTAATCGCTGCTTTTGTTGCGTTTTTTTGCAGTGGAAAGGCAGTGATTCCGCTGCAAAAAAATTAACTCAGAACTCTGGCGATGTAGAATATTTTTTTCTTTTTCTTAGTCCAGGCTGGTCTCCTGGGATGACGCTTCATCCCATGTGACCGCTGCAACCAATCACAGGCACATGTGATGAAACGTCATCCCAGGAGGCCAGACAGCAGAGGGATGCATCGCAAGTATGAATCTTTTTTTTTTTTTTGGTGCAGTCTTCCGCAGCAGACATTCCGGTTGAAAAACTACACCACAATTTGGTGCGGTTTTTCAGCCGGGATACGTGGTGTGCCTTTACGCAGCTCTGTGTGAACATAGCTTTAAAGTGACCAACCACTTTAAGTCTAACATTTCCGAAATGCCATAGACTGTTACATTAACCCTTATAGGACTGGGGTGTTTTGGGCCTTGATGCCCAAAGCAAAATTTTACCTTTTGGAATCCTTTAAGCCCTGTTCACACTGAGTATTTTGACAAGCTTTTTGGTGTGGAAACCGCTCCACAAAACTAGTCAAAAACCGTCCGAAAATGGCTCCCATTGATTTCAATGGGAGGCGGACGAGTTTTTTTTACCGTGAGCGGAAAAACCGCATCGCGGTAAAAAGAAGCGACATGACCCATCTTGAGGCAGTTTCCGCCTCCAAAACCCCATTTCAATCAGTCAGAAACGGGAAAAAAAAAACGCCTCGACGAGTGTTTTGACGAGTTTTTGTCAAACCACTGTGCAAAAACCGTCTGGAGCAGTTATTGCAGGAGGAATTTTCCTCCTGCAAAAAAACGCTGTGTGAACACAGCCTTAGGCCTCATGCACACGACCGTATTTTTTCCCACCCGTAAATACTGGCGTAAATACGGGTCCGGTGTCACACGTATTCCACCCGTTTTGCACCAGTATTTACGAACCCGTGCACGTAAATATGGGTCCGGTGTCACCCGTATTCCACCCGTATTTACGAGCACGTTTTTGGCGGCAAAATAGCACTGCACTAATCGGCAGCCCCTTCTCTCTATCAGTGCAGGATAGAGAGAAGGGACAGCCTTTTCTGTAATAAAAGTTAAAGAAATTCATACTTACCCGGCCGTTGTCTTGGTGACGCGTCCCTCTCTTCACATCCAGCCCGACATCCCTGGATGACGCGGCAGTCCATGTGACCGCTGCAGCCTGTGATTGACCTGTGATTGGCTGCAGCGGTCACATGGCCTGAAACGTCATCCAGGCCGTCGGGCCGAATGTCGAGAGGGACGCGTCACCAAGGCAACGGGCGGGAGACCGGACTGGAGGAAGCAGGAAGTTCTCGGTAAGTATGAACGTCTTTTATTTTTATTTATATTATATATTATTTATATTTATTTTTTACAGGTTTATACTGATCGGTAGTCACTGTCCAGGGTGCTGAAAGAGTTACTGCCGATCAGTTAACTCTTTCAGCTCCCTGGACAGTGACTATTTACTGACGTCGCTTAGCAACGCTGCCGTAATGACGGGTGCACACATGTAGCCACCCGTCATTACGAGAGCTCCATAGACTTCTATGGACTGTCCGTGCCGTTATCACGGCCTGAAATAGGACATGTTCTATCTTTTTCAACGGCACGGGCACCTTCCCGTGAGAAAACGGGAAGGCACCCGTCGCCAATAGAAGTCTATGAGCCCGTTATTACGGGTCGTAATTACGACCCGTAATAACGGGAGTTTTTACGGTCGTGTGCATGAGGCCTTAGGCTATGTTCACACTGAGTATTTTGCCGAGTTTTTTGATGCGGAAACAGCACCGTAATTTCAGACATAATGGCATGTGCAGGAGTCTTTTGCTGCGTCCATTACGGACGTAATTTGAGCTGGTTTTCCATGGAGTCCATGGAAAACGGCTCCATTTACGTCTGAAGAAGTGACAGGCACTTCTTTGACGCTGACGTCTTTTTTACGCGCCGCCTTTTGACAGCGGCGCGTAAAAAAAATGACCGTCGGCACAGAACATCGTAAGACCCAAATGAATGGGCAGATGTTTGGCGACGCTTTTAAGCCGCATTTTCTGACATAATTCGGGGCTAAAACGCCCGAATTACGTCCGTAAATAGTGTGTGTGAACCCAGCCTAAGGGTGTACATGTCTGACAGTAATTAACAGCCTCTGATCCAGGTACCGTTATTGGGAAATGAACCAAATCAGGTCCAGATTAGTTACAGCCAGATCTGGATACTCTATGCAGCAGAGACATTGCGATCATCAGGGAAGGGGGCCGTAAAATATACGGCAGCTCGGCACACTGCTAATTGTTGTAGATTTACATGAAGCAGTCTCCTTATTCCTTTCCCCGGCTCTTCAGTTGAAGAGACTCTGCTGCATATGGATAGCATGTGTAAATAATGGACGGCAACAGTCTCCGCGTTCATAGGACACATGGCGGTGGTCAGGTGATTTACCCACATGACCACCTCCCTGCACAGATACAGGAGATTCTGATGCAGATCCATACATTGCTTTATTTTTAATGTACAGAATAAAATTAAAAAGCGCATCCTACAAAAGGCGAAGCCTGAGTGTTACAGGACTGTACGAACTCCACTTGCAGAATTTTCTTTCACTGGAAGGAATTTCAGGGAACAACTTCATATACAGACTAAGAAAAAAAATTGCGGTATGTTTTATTACATCCCACAGAAATCCAGGCCAATTCTGTATACATTAATTGCAATGAGCAGATTACGTGCAGAAAACTAATAAATCTTGCGCAGTATACCAGACTGAGAACAGATCTTAGAATTGGTATATTATAGAACAGCACGTGTGCCTAGGACTAGATATGTCTAACATGGGGGTTCTGAACCTCATCTTTTCCCTGTGGCCACAGATCAGCTTGGGGCAGAATTACATATATTACATTCATGAATAGCAGCTCATCATCCACTCATACAAACACCAAGCACGCCTTGAAATATTAATAGCTGCCAACACTACGGGCAGATTCATGTTGACAAAGTAAATATAAAAGAAGGTGGTGGTATACAGGTGTGACCTGTATTAAACGTTACACATTTGCAAGCAGCCCGTTTCTAAACTTATACATTCAATTAACTAACTCCATGTATTTTGGAAAGCTTTGGCTGCAAGCACGTGGCATTTTTTTCACGCAAATGATAGACCCTGTTGAACGCACATAAGTGAATGGAGCTGAGCTGCAATACCAAACATAGCCACAAGGATGGCTCTTCTGGAAAAAGCAGCCATGTTTTTCCAATCTCATACAATCAGCCCTCTACTTTTCCTGTGTACAGCTATACAAAATACTCGCACAATCTAATTCTTTAATCTGGCATTTGATGGTCCAGCAGAGAAACGCACAATCATTCTGAATAGGTCCGTCAGGTTTCCGGTGCAGTTGCTGGGAACGATTAACAAGAATAATGCAACAGAAAGGCCATAATGCACATAGAAGCTATACATGGGAGATCCACACCATAGTTCATACAATGCATATTATTCCGCCACGTATTCGAAATGCTAAAAAAAAAAATGTAAAAAAAATTGAAGAAGAATCGCAGAGGCGGTGGTTGTGCAGGAGGGATGGCCCCGACCACGAGCTCATGTGACGTCTCCTGCAGATAATTTTGAGTATCGCATCACGCGGTTAATAAATAACTGTCATACTGCAATACAAATCTTTAACCTGCATCCAAATATTCTGGAGTGCCGAGGATTTTTTATGACCCATTAGGGCATATGGCTGTTATAGGGAGGTGGGTCACCTGCTTGGAACCCCTCTCTAAGAGCCGGGGGGGAGCTGCTCAGCAGTTGTAGCTTTGGCTGACTCGAGACACTCAGGTATTACTACATTTTATTACAAATGTATAGCGAATGGCAGGTGGCCTCCATCTGAAAAGATGTTGCCTTTTTGAGACAAACCCTTTAAGCGGATCGGTCATCGGACTACACTGCCCTATGTAAGAGGGACATATTACAGGGACAGGCCCGCTTCACTATTAGCTAAAACGGCACAACAATATATTGTGCTGTTTGGCTAATAGGAGCATTCAATGTATACACCGGACTCCTAGTTATAAGTCCTATGTATTCATAAAGGGAACGCTCCCACTGCCCCTCTATGCAGTGATTGATTGGGTAACTGGCTCCTGTAGCCGCCCAATCAGAGAGAGGAGGACCCCACACCCTCACGAATACATCACACTCACATAGATGAGTCCGCTGTATTATTTGAACACTATTAACCTATATACAATATTTTGTTGTGCCGCTTTAGCCAATACAAGAGCTTGCCTGTCCCTGTAAGATTAAATTCACACAGGTTTTTTTGACGCGGAAACCGCATCGGAAAACGCACCAAAAATGCCTCCCATTGATTTCAATGGGAGGCAAAGGAGTTTTTTTTTCCTGCGAGCGGAAAAACAGTCATGTGGAAAAAAGAGTCATGCCCTATATTTGCACGTTTACGTCTCTGACATCAATGGGAGGCAGAGAAAGCGTATTTCGCTGTGTTTTTTGCTAGAGGTGGGACCCGCGTCTGACATTTATAACATACCGTGGATATCCAATAAATGTCCCTTATGGGCCAACCCCTTTAAGGCCATATCAGGTTTGGTCCTTAAGGGGCTAATAATGCAGAAAGGGGATTTTGTTTCACTAAAGAAAATAGCATGTTTTATCCGCTTCTCTCACAAAAGCATCGGATGGGTTAAAAACCAACCTATACACACAGCTTGTCAGTAGATCATGCTGAAATCAGTGACAAACAGTCCAGTTAACAGCCCCTACAGACAATGACCCCTCCCACCTAAACTTCAAAGGGCATTACGATCATATATAATCTATATAGGCCAGACCTGAAATGTATATGGGAGTTCTCAGAATTGGACATATGTGGGCTATAGCAGCGATTATGGGGACAGACATTTCTTCTGGATCTCCTAATAAACACTACAGGTTTAGCCTCTTGCTACTCTGAAATGGCTGATAATAGGGGACAAAAGCTACTACGCAACCATATAGTACAGCGTATTTGGAAAGTCTTCAGACCCTTTCACTTATTATGATGAGGACTTAGGCAAAAAAAACCATCATGTTTTCCCCATCATTCTGCAGTCAATACCCCAAAATGACAAAGTGAAAAAATAATTTTCTTATTTTTTTTCAAATGTATTCAAAAAAAAAAAAAACAACTCACATTTGCCATGGACATAAGTATTCAGAGCCTTTGCTATGACACTTGAAAACTTCCCTCTGGGGCCTCCCATTTCTCTAGATCATCTTTGACATTTTTCTACACCTTGATTGGAGTCCACCTGTGGTAAATTCATTTGATTGGACGTGATTTGGAAAGACACACCCCTGTCTATGTAAGGCCTCACATCTGACATATCGGAGCTCTACAGGCAGTTCTTTCCTCATCATGGCTTTGTGTTTGGTCAGAGACAGGATTGTGTGGAGGTGCAGATCTGAAGAAGGCTACAAAAAAAATTCTGCTGCACTGACAGTTCCCAAGAGCACAGTGGCCTCCGTAATTCTTAAATGGAAGTTTGGAACAACCGGGACTCTTCTAGAGCTGGCCGCCGCACCAAACTAAGTAATCGGGGGAGAAGGGCCTTGGTAAGAGAGGTGACCAAGAACCCAAGGGTCACTCTGACCTCCAGAGATCCTGTGTGTAGATGGGAGAAACTTCCAGGAGGTCAACCATCACTGCAGCACTTCACCAACCTGGGATTTATGGTAGTGGCCAGAAAGAAGCCTCTCCTAAGTAAAAGACACATGAAAGCCGCCTGGAGTTTGCAAGAAAGCACCTAAAGGACTGTCAGAAACAAGATTCTGTGGTCTGATGAAAGCAAGATTGAACATTTTAGCCTCAATTCACAGCGTCATGTCTGGAGGAAACAAAGCACTGCTCATCGCCTGCCCAATACCATCCCTACAGTGAAGAATAGTAGTGGCATCATGCGGTGGGGCTGTTTTTCAGCGGCTGGGACAGGGAGACTGATCAGGGCTAAGAGAAGTATGAATGGAGCAAAGTACAGAGATCTTCTTAATGGAAACCTGATCCAGAGTGCTCTAGACCTCAGACTGGTCTGAAGGTTCACCTTCCAACAAGACAATGACCATAAGCACACGGTGGCTTAGCGACAACTCTGTGAATGTCCTTGCGTGGTCGAGCCAGAGTCCTGACATGAACCCAATCGAACATCTTTGGAGGGACCCGAAAATAGCTGTCCGCTGACGGTCCCCATCCAACCGGACAGAGCTGGAGAGGATCTGCAGAGAAGAAAGGCAGAAAATCCACAAACGCAGGTGTGCAAAGCTTGTGGCATCATAACCAAGAAGACTGGAGGCCGTTATCACTGCCAGAGGTGCTTCACCTAAGTCCTGAGTAAAGAGTCTGAATAATTATGTTGATGCAATATTTTAGTTTTTTCTTTTCAATAAATTAGCAAAGAACTAACATTCTGTTTTCACTTGGTCATCATGGGGGATTGAGTGCAGAATGATGGGGAAAACTAGATTTTTTTTATATTAGCACAAGGACTCAACATAACATGTGAAAAAAAGTGAAAGAACTGAGGACTTTCTGTATGCATTGTAAGGGCATGTTCACACGCTTAGCGAAAAAAAACAAAATACGGAGCAGTTTTCAAGGGAAAACAGCTCCTGACTCAGATGTTTTTAATTAACTAGCGTTATTCGCTGCGTTTTTTACGGCCTTTTTTCAAAAAAGCCGCGTAATAAAAACAAACGCCCCTTCGGAACAGAAAGCGTTTTTTCCTATTATAAAGAATGGGCAGTCGTTTGGAGGAGTTCTGCTTCCGTTTTTGGACGTTTACGGCCCAAAAACAGCCGAAAATAAGCAGTGTGTACATACTCTAAGTGTGAATCCGGTCTAGTGTCCCTTCATAAATAAAAGCACACGCTAGAATAAAGACGTGCCACCTTACACCTTGTTCAACCTTATTTTACATGTGAAGCAGTTTGATAAGGACATTACAAGACACCTTTTACTCCCATCGTCTGAGCTTAACACTAAAGAATAACCCACTAAAAAGAAATCGCTGTCTAAACAAAGTCTGTTTGATTCATATCCACAGCACTGGAAGCTGAAGGCAAGGCATCTATTTCCATCTCCTGGCTCACATTACACAGGCAATGCCCTTGAAGATATACATAGACACTTGTATTCCAGTGTACTGTACAAAATCAAAAAGAAGGGCACGTTTACATTCTGCAATGTTGAGGATTTCCCCTCGGAGAACCATGTCTCAAAAGACAAGGCCACCATTAACAAAAAAAAAAACACCTTAAAAAGCAAAATAACGAATGTGAAAGGAAAAACTCTTAAAAAGGAGTTCGATTTAGAAAATACAATTTCAGTTATTGTGCTCAGGAACTTTGACTCCAATCCATTGGACAGAGCGTCTCTTTAGGACCCGACACGTCCGTGCATTACGCAGACAGGACATTTATTTAATGCTTCATTTCTCCTGTGGTGGCGCTGCAGGAGAACTGAACACTTGTCCGCGGTCGTGTGCATGGGCCCATTGAAATGAAGGGGGTCGCAATTCGTGAATTGCGGCCACAAAAATACGTTTGTGCGCATGGGGCCAGGTCCTCATGTAGCAGAAATTCGGTGAAGATTGCGCCACAGATACGCAGCAAAATCCATGTGTTACATGCAGATTGTGCTGTGGATTCACCATGGATTTAGGCTATGTTCACACAGTTTCTCTCAGGCGAAATTTCTGCCTCAAAATTCCATTTGGAAGTTTGAGGCAGATTTTCCTCTCCCTGCACGCAGATTTTCGCTGCGTTTTTCGCCCGCAGCCATTGAGCGCCGCAGGCATAATCCGCTGTGAAATACGCTTTCTCTGCCTCCCATTGAAGTCAATGGGAGGACAGAGGCGTAAACGTCCGAAGATAGGGCATGTCGCTTCTTTTCCCCGCGAGGCGGTTTTACCGCTCGCGGGACGACGACACCTCCGCCTCCCATTGAAATCAATGGGAGGCATTTTTGGGCCGTTTGACGAGTTTTTTGGCGCGGTTTCCCATCAAAAAACTCTGTGTGAATAGAGCTCCCTACAATGGAGGAGGGAAATCCAGGTTAAAAATCTGCAACAAATGTGGATGGGGTTTTCAAAACATTATAGTACTGTAATTTGCAGTGCGGAATCGGAAGCGTAGGAATTCATCCTAAGAGAGGCTCCCATTTTGGTGGACCCAGCCCATCCATAAAGCCAACATTTAGTACAATACATGGCCAGAAACTGCTTCCCCCGGTAACTGCTAATTGCAGGGTCTTGAGTAGCCGGACCTGTGACGATCTGCTGATCAGCGGCTCTTTCTGTTTTGCAGTGTACATAAAGTATACGGTCTATTTTTTTTATTTTATGTTTTATAAATAACATCTTAAAACGTATTTTAAACGTGAGCATTACTTACAGTGTGAGCACATTTCCAACGGGTAGCTTGCTTCATTTCCCTGAAAGAAGAAGTCAAGATTAAAACAAATTTCTTCGGAACAGAAGGAACTAGCAACACAATGGATCCAAAATTGATAGTTAATAACGCGAGCGGATAATCCCTTTAATTTAAATAAAATTCATAATTGGATTTTGCAGCTCAATCTTACTGTAAACCGTCTCACTTCAAGAAACACAACCTGCCCAGCTCAGCCACCCGTCATACATCTAGTAAGATAAATGAGGACATTGTACTACAGGGGGAATTTTTGGGGGGTACATTTTTATATGAGAAGCCTATTCAAAGACAATTTTCACCTTAAACCATCAAGTGACTGCATCTTTACCAACGCCCAAATAAATTTACACAAGCAAGGAAACTAGAAGTAAACACATGGTAGAGTATTCTATATGCTCAGCCAATATGGCCACAGGAGTTGGCAGAAAACGTTTAGCGAGTGCTGACAATGCTAACTGGTCTATGTTCATTAAATGCCGACAGCATCTCTAGAACTGAAAATTTCAGAATGTATTATTGTAAATCTGGTGGTGATCTATTTTTTTACAACAGTCAACTAGTATGGCTATATACCCAGGTCGTGTTTCAAGGCTTTATCCAGGGTCAGACACGGATTTACAGGGTAGTCACCTATAGGTGGCACTAGAGCAGGTGTCAGTAACCTTCGGCACTACAGCATGCTCGGACAACCTTTGGCTAGAATAATAAAGCGTTTGGCTGTTTGACACTTCAGCTGTTGTGAAACCACAACTCCCAACATGCTCTAAGGTTGCTGACCCCTGCACTAGATGGACAGTGTTCTTCCTTCTGGAAAAAGAATATTTTCCATACTCTTAAAGAGGACCTGTCACTAGGTTATACAAGCAGAACCGCTTTACTGACCTGAAAAGCGTTGTCTCCCCGATTCCAGCACGGTTTTTATTTTTCCCCATGACATCCCCTTTCCAGAGATACGGCCCATTGTTGCGTTGGCTCTCTAGATGCCAATTTGCAGTAGTTATCCAACGAGGTGGAGCTAGCTCCCCTGCCTCTGGTGCTGACCAATCAGCACAAGACAGCTTGAGGGTAGTTCCCACCCTGTTGGCTAACAGCCACAAATAAGCATATAGGGAGCAAACACAGTGGGCCATATCTCTGGAATGGGGGGGGGGGGTTCAGGAAAGAGAAACAGACATGGAATCAGGGAGACAGCGCTATTCAAGTCAGTAAATATGACCGAGTGACCGGTCCTCTTTAAAGTAACATGCCGAATAATTGGACATCCTTCTGTATGTTATTCCTATGGAGCAGAGAGTAGGTCAACACGCTACCGCCAGACACCTCTCGTGCCACTAGTATTCGGAGGCAAAAAGATAAAAAATAATCTTCTGAATCATTGCATATGTGAGTCAGACATGCCCTGCCTGTGTGTACATGACAGTAGCTGTTCTTGGCCAGTAATTTGTATATTTCATTAGTAAACTTCTTTCGATCAGCTTTCCGCATGTAAAACGTATTCAACTTTCATCTGGCAGCGGAGATTCCAGTTTGTGCTCGGCCATGCAGGAACTATACTGTGCTATTTAACTTCTGTTTAATTGACTTAACAGATGTCTGAGCAGACAGTCCCCCGCCCCACTGCCAGGATTGATCCTCTTATGTGAAAGGATTCCCCTCCTCATATCACTTTTCAAATCTGAGCAAAAGGCCAAGGGATTGCACATACACAGCAAGTTCTGAAGACTGACACATAACCCACACCTATATGGGACCTCATCATAAACACGGCCTTGGACTGACGACTGAATTGCGATACTATTTAAAGGGGACGCTGCTGACCAATCACATTTCATACAAGGCAAAAGACGTAAAGCAGACTGGATATGAAAAACTATTGCTACTGAAATATGTGGCATCAAAAAGCTTTATTTAACCCTTAAAGAACTTGTCTGAACGATACAAAGTCATAGAGTAAAGTTGCCCCAGTGATCTGCTGAGCAGCGCATCGCTTATGAAAAAATTCCAATTCTGACAAGTTTTATTGTGGGTAATCGGACACCAATTGCGTGGATATGATTTGTTCCCATACTGCCAGACTAGGTTTGGTCCTTAGGACCACACAGATTATTTTCGTTTTTACCCATCATTCCAGAGCTGAAGTTGCTCTATTTTATAAATGTGAATACAACTTTAAAAAATAAAAAACTTTGCGCTTTTTCTTTTTATTATTAAGCAGTTGACTGCATACAATTATTTAGTCTTTTTATTGTACAGGTTATTGTTACAATGATGCCAAATAAGTATTTGTTACCATAGATACACACGCACCGCTACATTCATTTCTATGGGGCTGCCGAAAATAGCACTCGGCAGCCCCATAGAAATGAATGGAGCGGTGGTGGAGCATGCACACTACCGTTCCTATGTGGCTTCCAGGAATAGCAAGTTAAGCCCATTCCCATAATCGGTCGGACCCCCACTAATCAGCTACGGTTAACGTTTGTTTCAGTCAGGGTCCCGCTCTGAAGGGAAGCTCCGTCAGAACGGGATCCTGACGCAGATGTGAGCGAAGCCTAAAGCGGTCACATAAGTGACCTAAGTTGTAGAAAAAATGTTAGGGAGGATTCCTCCAGCTCACCTTATCGCATTTGTGGACTTGCGCACGGGTCCTCGTGTCGGCACACGTATGAAGTAGAAGAAAGATAAAGAAATGGATCCAGCGCTGTGTCCTCTGAAGTCTTTTAAAAGGAAACTATTTCCAAGTTTTATTGAAGAATTGAGAAAAAATTAAAAACAATGGCATAGTAGGAAAATATTCTCAAATGGAATGAGGATTTATGGCAGTGTAAGCGGTGCCTACGCGTTTCTGACGCTTGCAGCGTCCTTAGTCATAAAAGCCATGACTAAGGACGCTGCAAGCGTCAGAAACGCGTAGGCACCGCTTACACTGCCATAAATCCTCATTCCATTTGAGAATATTTTCCTACTATGCCATTGTTTTTAATTTTTTCTCAATTCTTCAATAAAACTTGGAAATAGTTTCCTTTTAAAAGACTTCAGAGGACACAGCGCTGGATCCATTTCTTTATCTTTCTTCTGACCTAAGTTGTATATCCAGTTTTGCTAGATGTGATTAACAACCTCTATATAGGGGAGTTCATGGGCTTTTTTAATTGAATATACTTTGGTAAAAGATGCTCCTTTCATAAGCTAAACTACGTTTTTGCGGGCGGAATTTCCGCAGTGGAAAAAAGCGCTCATACTTACCCCCTCTGCCTTCTCTGTGCGTAGTACAGCCTCCTTGGATGACGTTACAGGTCACGTGATGCTGCAGCCTCTGATTGGCTGCAGTGGTTACAGGGGATGAAAGGTCATCCCA
Source organism: Rhinoderma darwinii (assembly GCF_050947455.1). Taxonomy (NCBI): domain Eukaryota; kingdom Metazoa; phylum Chordata; class Amphibia; order Anura; family Rhinodermatidae; genus Rhinoderma; species Rhinoderma darwinii. The sequence continues at coordinate 370,486,354 of NC_134690.1, read as the reverse complement.
GGAGTCCGTATTGCAGGAAGGAGGGAGGATTTCTTTTTCTCCCATATCTGCGATTTTTGCTGCGAAATTGCGACTAATACACCGCAAGAGTCGCAAACTTGGCTTTCTGTTGCGGGTTTTGCATCCCCATTAAATTAAATGGGGAAACCGCACAACATCGCAATATAAATTGACGTGCTGTGGAATTACATTTCGCACCACAGGTCAATTTATTAACGTTTACACTACGTTTTTTTTCTAAATCTCATCCACTTTCCTGCTACTGTAAATGCTGCAGAATTTACACACAGAATTATGTTGCGCAAATTTCGCAGCGTTTACGCTACGTGGGAAGGCGACCTTGAGACTGCACATACCTTTTGTATATTACATAATTGGTGTTCTTTTGACCTGACTGATTGGTATACATCATGGATTAGCCATGAGCCATGGATTAGTGTAGTAGACTACAATATTCCATCCAACGGAACCATGCAAATAGCCATATACTGCGCAGTATACATTTTTATTTTTAACATGGGAGTCTATGGGTGACATATGCCACTGCATTGCATACGCCACAGGCCTTTGTTACACAAACGTCATGAGCTATGTTCACATCAAGATTTTTTGCCTCATTTGACACACGCCGGAAAATGCTCTCAACATGTACTATAAAAGTAGTATTTGATGGATCAGTCACCCAGAATCTATAATGGTATCCGGTTAACACACAAGTCGTGAAAAGGGGTCACGACAGTTCATAACGTATCCCTTAAACAGATACCATTATAGCCTCTGGGTGACGGATGCCCCTGTTACCCATAGGCTATGATATCTGTTTAAATAAAAAGCTCACGATGTATACGATAAACGTATGCCTGCGACTTACGCCCCACAATGGCATGTGTCACACAAAGGCCGCCACGTTAAAAAAACAAACAAAAAAAAACAACAAACAAACACCTATACTACACTAAAAGAAAAGTATGCCAACGTATACCAGCCTGACACACTGGCCTCCATTGGGCTTATGGAGCCCTATGGACATGTTTAGCTTGTATATCGGGAGATTCCCTGGCATACACACTACGTTTTGGCCCTACTTTTAGTCTAAACAAAGCATGAGTTTTTTCGTGCTGATTTTGAAGCGGAAACTGCATCGGAATCAGCGCCAAAACCGCCTCATTTATTTCAATGGGAGGTGGAAGCATTTTTTTTCTGCGGCGGCTTTAAGCAACATGCGGGAGAAAAAGCGGTATGTTCTTCCTCTGTGTGAACAGGGCCTAACAGGTTCAAACTTCTGGCAAATCCGTTCGGAAAAGAAACCTCTTTATTATGTAAACATTCTCTTTGTGATTGGAGTGATCACGTGAACACATATGATCAATCATGGCCGAAATCTATAAATGTAGGAGATTTGGTGGGATGCTGGAGTAGAAGTATATACTACACATAGTTAAACTGTATGGACATATCTTTTTCCAACCGTACTATATAACTACTGTCTTGTCATGCTTTAATGATGATCGTTATCTCTAACGTAATCTATCTTGTACTGATTTGTATACAAAACTTGCTCCTCTTAACATGATACTAGAAGTGCAAATATGCCGGAGGTAAAACAAATGCTACAAAATCCAGGAAATAAACATGCTGCAGCCCGCTAGAGAGCAAAGACTGGAGAGCAAGACAGCAACCCTCTACATAAAGCCAAAAACCACACAGGCCCGGCTTTATAAACACTGGCTCGGTTCACAGTGAGTGTTTTGCAGGCAGAAAATCGGCCTCAAAATTCTGTTTGGAATTTTGAGGCAGATTTTGCTCTTCACCCGCAGCCATTGAGCGCTGCGGCAAAAAACGCAGCGAAATACGCTTTCTCTGCCTCCCATTGATGTCAATGGGAGGTCAGAGACGTAAACGCCCGAAGATAAGGCATGACCCTTCTTTTTCCCGAAAGACTTTTTCCGGTTTGTTTTTTTTTTTTACACGTTTTCTGCATCAAAAAACTCCATGTGAACTGGCCCTAAATGTGTAACTAAACATTTTACATGTCAGAATTTTTTTTTTTTAATCGGTGAGGGTCCAATCACTTAGACCCCCACTGAGTGCTAAAACTAAACAGCAAAAGCGCTCTAGTTAGCGATATGCCGCTTAGTTTCTGATGCGATCTTGGATCGGTGTACGGGCTCAATAGAAAGTCTATGGGTCTGTAGACCGCTCACTCAGCTTTCCGTGGAAAGCCAAATCAGAAACAGAGCGGCAAAGTGCTCCCCTGAGTGCTTCTGCCGCTTCGTTTTAGGGATCGTTTGGGGTCTCAGCGCTCGCTGATCAAAACTTGACACGTCACTATGACATGTCAAAATTTGTTAAAAGTTTAGTTATACTTTAATGACCAACTCAATTTGTGTTCGCATCTAACTTGAACAGGTAAAGGAGAACGAGAACTTCGTATCAACATGTAAGACAGCCGATATCCAGTCACACAGATGTTAAAGGAGTATTTCCATCTTCTTTACTTCGGTAATATCCACTGGAGGTCTTTGAGACCTTCACCTATTGTATCATCATAGGTCTCATGACCCCCATTCGCTGATTTAATTTGGCGGTCATCTGCTTCTCCCAAATCACGTTGCTATAACAAGGGCCTGCTTTGCATCAGCGTGAGTCAGGGTACCCCCCATTATCCCAATGGGTAGGGGGTCCCAGAAGAGTGCCCCATACCTATCAGACATTTATGCAATATCCCATTGATATGTCATAATTGATTGAGATGGGAATACCTGCTTAGGGGATTTTTCTTAAAAGAACTAACATATTGATATGAAAAGGTCTTTATTAATTGAAATGCTTGTAGATTACTCTGTAGAGATTAATGTCAAAATGAAAACCAAAGAGGTTGTCTGTAAAATTGTTATTAATGGCCTATCCTTAGGATAGGTCACCAATATGAGATCGGTGAGAGTCCGACTCCTGACACCCCCACCAATCAGCTGAAGTGTCCGGGCGTTAGTCGCTGCAGCCTCTTCCGTGTTTACCAAGCACAGCGCTGTACAGATCGGTAGCGGCTGTGCCTGGGATTGTAGCTCAGTCCTATTCACTTGAATGGGACCGCAACTGCAATCCCACACAACGTCAAACAGCACTATGAGTTTGTGTGTGCGCGTGACGTAACTTTTTTAGACTAACCGTAAATGAGTAAAGTGCTTTATTACTGTTGAATAGCGGATTGAATGCTGGTTTGGTCATCGGACAACCCCCTCTAAATATTGTTAGTGTAAAAAAAATAATGAATAAATAAGTCTACTTGAATCCCCTATGATGTAATGGTACACAAAACAATCCAAGGGAGGTGAATAGTTTTGCCACAGAATGGATGTTAATGAGATCTGATCTACTACACAATAACAGCGCAATCTACCGCTGTGGAGTGTGAAACGCTCAGGATTCCCTCAGGGTATTCTGTAGTATCCCTTACAGAGCAGTCTGTGGAACGTGTTATACGGTCAGGGGAGATTCTCCGGGCATGCTGTAATGTCTTAGTGTTACATAAAGTGCACAGACTTCACATAAAACCCGTGTACAGGTCTGAAGAAAACCTGCCTATAGCTGCAACCTTTCAGGGTTTATGTCGTGTAACGAACTGATAAAGGGTTCACACGGGCTCACTTCAGCCGTTTTTCGGGCCGTAAACGTCCCTAAATATACGGAAACAGAACGCCTACAAACACCTGCCCATTGATTTCAATGTGAAATACAGCGTTCTGTTCGGACAGCGTGTTTTTTAGGCCATATTTTCATAAAACGGTGTGTAAAAAGAAGTGCATGTCACTTCTTGAGCCGTTTTTCATTGACTCAATAGAAAAACAGCTCCAAAAACGCAGTGAAAAATGCTAGTTTGATTTAAAAAACGGGTGAAAATCAGGAGCGGTTTTCGCTTGAAAACACCTCTGTATTTTCAGCCGTATTTTGTGAACCGTCTGAACATACCCTTAGATATAAGAGCCTACAGCTTGTAAAAGAGAGACAAAAGATACATATTTTAAAGGTTTAATTTGACAATGCTATTTTAGGCCCTGTTCACATCTGCGTTGGACGCTCTGTTGAAGATTTTGCCCCACAAAAAAAGCAGAGCAGGTTGCAGCGCTATTTTGTCCGGTACATGGACGGGTGCGTTAGTGTCAGTCATGCAACGGATCTTGCATTTCCATTATTTTTGTTTTCCAGTTCCTATGACTGAACAAAAAAACGCAAATGTGAACAAAGCCTTACTTGAACCAATAATACTGTAAAAAATCTTGACAAATTTTTTTTAAAACTCAAGTCAGAAGCACTATGACTTTTTAGCCCACACCAAAATAAACCCTGCAACTGACAGAGCTAAAGCCGTGGCCTTATTTATATAACAACCCCTCCCCCATCCATGGTTTCGACCAATTCTCTGTACATTAAAGGTATCTTTACATGCTTCAATAATGCATTGGATTCAGTGATATCTCATGTGATTCACTAATCGGCTTGAAAAACCATCGAACAACGTGTGCTTACAAAAGGCGATTCCTTGCCATTTTTTTTTTCTAGAATACATGAAGATCTGCGATTGTGATTCTGATTATCGGAAGTGGTTGCTTACAAGTATTTAGCTATATACTAGGAGAAGGAATAGGAGGGCTACCCAGAGTGGCCCAGTATTGTATAAGTGGGTTCAATAGTCCATTGGTTCTTATAATAACGTATATGGCATCAAACAGTGGCACATAAGTCAAATGATCCAATGTTATCTAATTCAATTCAGAAGTCCATTGATACTTATAGTAATAGGTATAGCATCAAGCAGTAGGACTGATCCACTGGCAAATTGTAGCAGATGTCACTGTGTTGCTCGATTGTGACAGAACGGTAGGCTGCTGCGGTGTCTCACGGGGCTGCTACACTACAGACCCGGTGAGGCGGCGGTGCAGAGAGTATTCACGTCAGTAATCAGAGCTGGCCATCCGTTCGTCGCCGATTCGCTCTGACAGAGCAATGAAGTTGTGGACTGTTGGAAAGTCTGTGGAGCCTAGGTTGAGCGTGCCCGGATGTGACACGGTATCGTGCTCCACTGTAGGCAGCAGGACTGAGCGTGGACTGAGCTGTATTCCCTGCCGAATTATTGTAAGGAGATTTAAACTAAACACCCTTTCACCAGCACCTCCTTCTAGGGGCGTGAGAATAAACCGTTATTTTATTCTTTATGATTAAAACATGCAGTAAAAAACAAAAAACAACAGTCCATTTTTCTTTGCACAGAAACGTGGGCTGCTTCGTGATGCTGCTGCAGAGGGCATTCCTGAATACAGGCAAAGTTTAGTGTTAGGGTATGTTCACACGAGGTCAATACGTCCGTAATGGACGGACGTATTTCGGCCGCAAGTCCCGGACCGAGCTCAGTGCAGGGAGCCGGGCTCCTAGCATCATACTTCTGTATGACGCTAGGAGTCCCTGCCTCTCTGCAGGACAACTGTCCCGTACTGTAATCATGTTTTCAGTACGAGACAGTTGTCCGGCAGCGAGGCAGGGACTCCTAGCGTCGTACATAACTACGATGCTAGGAGCCCGCCTCCCTGCACTGTGTTCGGTCCGGTACTTGCGGCCGAAACACGTCTGTCAATTACGGACGTAATGACCTCGTGTGAACATACCCTTACTGTCCTGTAGGTGGGTGTAGAGAAAATAAAACTGCAGCCGTCGCTTACACTACAGAGAGGAATCGTTCCACCAACGCACATGACTGATGTAACGCAGCCCTCCCTGCTGCCACACAAGCAAATCACCAAGACTGGAGAATAACATGGAAAGAATAAGAAAAAAAATTATGGGGGAGGGGAGAGCGCCAATGGCAAGACAACAGATTATATAGAAGGGACGTTACCAAAAGGAGAGCATAGAAAATGATACCAAATACGACTGTACAAGAGACCTGAAAGTTAAGGACATTGTAAAGGGGCACTAAAGTCCAAGGCTTGTAAAGGGAATATTTATAAAGCTTATGTACAAATCTTTATAGACTGCAATTTAAATACAATACGTACATCAAGATCAATGTTTAACCACGTACAACAACCTGTAAGGCCTCATGCACACGGCCATGTCTGTAATAGTGGCCCGCGATTGCGGGCACGACCGGCCACATTTTCGGTCTGTGCTCCATCCCATACAAAGTATGGGAGCACGGCCCGCAAAGTAGGACATGCTCCATAATTCACGGCAGTTCTGCAGCACGGACACCCTTCCATAGCGATATGGAAAGGTGTCCGCGGCCAATAAAATGGAACGGGTCCGTAATTGCAGACCGTATTGCAGTCCGCAAATACGGAGATGATTTACGGTCGTGTGCATGGGGCCTTAACCCCTTCCCGCACCTGGACGTAACTGTACGTCCAGGTGAGCAGTAACTTTGCGCACCTTGGCGTACAGTTACGTCCGCGCTTTAACAGTTAACCGCCGCGCGGCGCTACACCGCAGCGGCGGTTAACTGTGCAGGGTGTCAGCCCTGCTCTCCCCGTTGCCGATCAGCGGCCTGTCGCCGCTGAAATCGGCAATTAACCCCTTCGATGCGGTGGTCGATTGCGATCACCACATCGAAGAGGTTTACAGCGGATCGGCAGCCCCCCACATGTATTTGCGGGGGCTGGCGATCCTTATCATGGCAACCAGAGGCCAGACAATGACCTCCGGGTTGCCATGTACGGAAGCCTCGGAGGATCAGCCCCCGGCCGGTCCTCCGATGCTTCCTGTCAGTGTGACTGTCACGTCACAATGACAGTTAGAACACATTACACTACGTGTGTAGTGTAATGTGTTCCAGCAGCGATCAGAGCTGCCAGTCTAAGTGTCCCCTAGTGGGACAAGTAAAAAAAGTAAAAAAAAGATAATAAAAATGTTTTTAAAAAGTGTAAAAATAAAAGTTAGAAGTGACATAAACAAAGAATGCTTTTTTTCCTATAATAAGTCTTTTATTATAGGAAAAAAATTAACACGTTAAAAAAAGTACACATATTTGGTATCGCCGCGTTCGTAACGACCCCAACTATAAAACTGTAATATTATTTTTCCCGCACGGTGAACACCGCAAAAAAAATAAACAAAAAACAGTGCCCGAATCACAATTTTTTGGTTACCAACCCTCCCAAAATATACAATAAAAAGTGATCAAAAAGTCGCACGTACGCCAAAATGGTACCAATACAAACTACATCCCGTCCCGCAAAAAACAAGCCCTTACATCGCTTTTTTGACTGAAAAATAAAAACGTTATGGCTCTCAGAATAGGGTGACACAAAAATGTATTTATTTTATAAATAAGTGATTTTATTGCACAAACGCTGCAAAACATAACAAAATTATATACATCTGGTATCGCTGTAATCGTATCGACCCGCAGAATAAAGTATAATGGTCATTTATAGCCCAGGGTGAAGGCCATAAAAAAACGAATAAAAAACATTGTCAGAATTGATGGTTTTTGGTCACCTTGCTTGCCAAAAAATGGAATAAAACGTGATCAAAAAAATTTCTGGTACCCCAAAATGGTACCAATGAAAACTACAGATTGTCCCGCAAAGAATAAACCCTCACACAGCTCCGGTGGAGAAAAAATAAAACCGTTCTGGCTCTCAGAATATGGCGATGCAAAATGTGCGGAGTGTTCCAAAAGCAGATAAGATTGGGCGCCATTTACCAGTGCGACACCGGTCACATATCTGCGGATTATTATTTATTTACTGCATTATTATACCCTCTTATTATACCCTGATTTACCCCGCACAGATAACATGTACCCTGATGTACCCCGCACAGATAACATGTACCCTGATGTACCCCGCACAGATTACATATGCCCCCACATTACAAACTGAAACACCAGTAAAACCCCAAACAGAACAACTACCAAGCTACATCTGCGCCCCAAAAGCCAAATGACGCTCCCTCCCTTCTGAGCCCTGCAGCGTGCCCAAACACCAGTTTACGTCCACAGATATGGCATCGCCATACCCGGGAGAACCCGGTTAATATTTTATGAGGTATTTGTCTTCAGTGGCACAAACTGGGCATAACATATAGTGCACTAAAGTGGCATATGAGTGGAAAATTGTAATTTTCACTCCGCACCATGCGCTGCGCATTAACCCCTTCGCGCACCACAACATAGCATGTCTTAGTGTGGGGGGTGATGTATGGAGCGTCTCACGTGAAAAATAAAGAATTTAAAACGGCAAAATCGCTGTTTTTTTGGTCACCTTCGCTCTAGCTAAAAATGTAATAAAAAGTGCTCAAACAGTTGTATGTACCAAAAAATGGTACCAATAAAAACGACCGCTCGTCCCTCAATAAATAAGCCCTCATACCGCTCTATTGACTGAAAAATAAAAAAGTTGTGGCTCTTCGAACGCGGGGAGGAAAAAACTAAAAAGGAAAAGAAAAAAATGGATCAGTCCAGAAAGGGTTAATTACTTTCTAATGAAAAACCATTTATGACCACACGTGGGGTATTGCCGTACTCGGGAGAAATTGCTTTACAAATGTTGGGGGGCTTTTACCCCCTTTATCCTTTGTAAAATTGAAAAAAATGCAACATTTTAGTGGAAGAAATGTAGATATTCATTTTCATGGCCCAATTCTAATAAATCCTGCAAAAGACTTGTGGGGTCTAAATGCCCACTATACCCCTAGATAGATTCTTTAAGTGGTGTAATTTCCACTTTTGGTGGGTTTCCACTGTTTTGGCCTCTCAGGGGCTTTGCAAATGCGACATGGCACCCAAAAACCATTTCAGCTAAATTTGAGCTCCCAAAGCCAAATAGCGCTCCTTGCCTTCTAAGCCCCGCTGTGGGTCCAAACAGCACTTTATTACCACATATGGCGTATTTACGTAATCGGGAGAAATGGTTTTAGAAATGTTTGGGTGCTTTTTCGCCTTTATTCCTTGTAAAAATTAAAAATGGCTACCTTTTTTCAGAAAAAAAGTCGATTTTTACCTTTACAGAATAATTCCAATGAATTCAGCAAAACAACCGTGTGGTCAAAATGCTAACTTTACCCCTAGAAAAATTCCTTGATGAGTGTAGTTTCCAAAATGGGGTCACTTTCCGGGGGATTCCACTATTTTGTTCCCTCCAGTGCAATTCAAACGCGACATGGCACTGAAAACTATACCAGCAAAATCAGAATTTCAAAATCCAAATGGTGCTCCTTCCCTTCTGAGTCCTGCTGTGGGTCCAAACAGCAGTTTATTACCACATATGGGGTATTGCTATAATCAGGAGAAATTGCTTTACATATGTTGGGGTGTTTTTTCTCTTTTATTCCTTGAAAAAATTACAAATTTCTACGTTTTTTCAGAAAAAAAGTAGATTTTCACCTTCACAAACTAATTCAAATAAATTTAGCAAAAAAAACTGTGGGTTCAAAATGCTAATTATACCCCTAGATAAATTCCCTGAGGGGTGTAGTTTCCAAAATGAGGTCACTTTTGGGGGTCTTTATTGTTTTGGCCCCACAAGACCTCTTCAAACCTGACATGGTACCTAAAATATATGCTAAAAAAAAGGAGGCCCCAAAATCCACTAGGTGCTCCTTTGCTTCTGAGGCCGGTGTTTCAGTCCATGACCGCACTAGGGCCACATGTGGGGTATTTCTAAAAACTGCAGAATCTGGGCAATAAATAATAAGTTAAATTTCTCGGGTAAAACCTCCTGTGGTATAGAAAAAAATTTATTACAAATGAATTTTGTAAAAAAAAAATGAAATTTGTAGCTTTCACCTCTACTTTGCTTTAATTCCTGTGAAACGCCTAAAGGGTTAATACACTTTCTGAATGCTGTTTTGAATACTTTGAGGGGTCCAGTTTTCAAAATGGGGTGATTTATGGGGACTTTCTAATATATAAGGTCCTCAAAGCCACTTCAGAACTGAACTGGTCCTTGTAAAAATCACCTTTTGAAATTTTCTTGAAAATATGAGAAATCGCTGCTAAAGTTCTAAGTCTTGTAACCTCCTAGAAAAATAAAACAATGTTCAAAAAACGATGCAAACATAAAGTAGACATATGGGTGATGTTAACTAGTGACTATTTTGTGTGGTATTACTATCTGTTTCACAAGCAGATACATTTAAATTGAGAAAAATGCTAATTTTTGCAAATTTTCTCCAAATCTTGGTGTTTTTTACAAATAAATATTGAATTTATCAACCAAATTTTTTCACTAACATAAAGTACAATATGTCACGAGAAAACAATCTCAGAATCGCTTGGATAGGTAAAAGCATTCCGGAGTTATTACCACATAAAGTGACACATGTCAGATTTGAAAAATCGGCTTCGTCCTGAAGGCCAAAACAGGCTCAGTCCTGAAGGGGTTAAGAGGTGTAGTAAATAAACAACGTCCCAAAAGCCAAGGTTTATAGAAGATGCTGAAATAAAGCGATTATAAATCATATTATAACTAAAAGGGTCCCAAAACTGACAGAGAATTGGAGACTTCGGGTACGTTCACATGGCCTTTTTTCAGCCGGTTTTCGGGCTGTAAACTCCCCGAAAAATGGCTGACGATATGGGGGCTGAACACCTCCAAACATCTGCCCATTGATTTCAATGGGAAAAAAGCAGTTTTGTTCCCACGGGGCGGTTTTTACACAGCAGTTTGTAAAAACGGTGCATAAAAAAACGTCCCTTCTTGAGCAGTTTTTCATTGTCTCAATAGAAAAACAGATCCAAAAACGCATCATGCATAAAAAACGGCTGAAAATCAGAGGCCGTTTTCCCTTGAAAACAGCTCCGTATTTTACAGGTTTTTTGTTTAGCGTGTGAACATACCCTTACTTAAAATTAGGTTGTGATTTGTGCCTGCCAGTGAAAAGTTGAAAAGGCATATTCGCTATAGGGATGTTAAAGGGGTTCTCCGGACATTTTATATTGATTGCCTATCTTTAAGATAGGTCATCAATATCCAATTGGTGGGGGGTCCTACTCCCAGCACACCCACAGATCAGCTGACTGAAGGGGCCGTGTCGACACTCTTCTAGAGAGCGGGGGATGCATGTCAGAAGTTCTGGCTCCAAATGCTTTACGGTGAATAATGGGTATGGACAGCGTATTCATGCCTGTTGACCTGGGAGGACAGCAAGGAGCGTGGGGCTTCAGTAGTTCTTTCAAGTAAGAACGGTTTAGGTCTTTAAAGACCCGCAAGCAAATCTTACAAGTTATTCTCCATTTTGTGTACATGGTCTGAGCTCTGAAGGTTTGTATATCCCAGGGATAGAGGTGTTGGATGAACAAGTTGCCATTTTGCTATTAGGCACTGACATCCAAACAATAAAAAATAAAAAACACACTTTTTGCCCCCGTCGGAAGAATGGGGACATATCACATAACGTGATGTGAATATAGCCCAACTTCAAAGTGATCAATGAATGTACCACCCACACCCATGTTGGATTATAGTGTTATTTATAGGGGGTGTTGAGCACAGAGCTATAAAAGGGTATTCCAGCCTCCGCATTTATCACCTCTCCACTGGATAGGAGAAAAATGTTAGATCGGTGGGGGTCCGAGTGCTGAGCTCTGCTATTGGTCAGCCCCATAGACTTTGAATTGAGCTGCGCCACACATGCCCGGCCTCCACTCCATTCACATTCCTCCTTGCTGCCGCCTTGCAGCTAGAGTGCTGGGGGCCCCTTTTCTAGCAATCGGTGGGAGTCCCAGCGTTCGGGACCACCACCGATCTAGCATTAATCACCAATCCAGTGGATAGGTGAAAAATGCTAGAGGCTGAAATACCCCTTATAATTTTTTACGGTGAGTAAGCTTGACCCAAATTGAACACATTTCCTTATTACACTACACATGAGAGAAGTATGACCAAAAATAAAAATAAAAATGCGCAATAAGAAAAAAAAAACTTGTCTATGGTTGATGAGAAATCTTGAACAAAGTCCATCTGCTGCTCACATGGAGTCTTGTTTGTATAGGGAAACGTGAGCTCACTGACCTTGGTATTCTCCTGGCAATGTAAACACTGTAGGAAGCTGCGGAGTGAAGCCCTGGGATGTTTACCGATTATCATTTATACACACTGAAAGGTGCGCAAGATAACAATTGCCACCGCTAATTATTTCCTGGCAAAACGCCCTGAAGACAAATATGGTCTATTCCAGAGGTCTTTTTCCATTCTGTTCCTAGACATACTACCTAGGAAACAGGACAAGAAAGCGCTGAGTCGAGCCAACGAGTCATGTGGGAAAGCGATCACACATGGCGCTCAGAATAACTACAACTAGGAATGCGGCTCTAGATAGACCCTGGTCACTGCTCCAGGAGGTAGCAGTCTTTAGAAACGTCATTGTAAACTTAACGCAATGGGAGAGCGTCAACCACGCTAGAACAAAGGTAAAGTGGAGCAGTTGCCGATAGCAACCAGTCAAATTCCATTTTTAAGAGGCTCTGTTAAAAAGGAAAGAAAATCTGATTGGTTGCTGATAGATCTCCCAAGCCGTGTCATGGCCACAACAACCCAAAATAAGAGTTGGTCTTACAGATCAGAATGGTCTGTTATAAGACGAAATATATGCTCTATGTTCCCGTACAATGGCTATGCTATGAAGCAGATCTTTTCACCACACTGGCAGCACGTAAAGAAAGACTCCGCTGCAAAAGGTCTAAAACGTGGATTTCTGCCGCGGATTAGCCCTAGTGTAAATCAATAAAACTAATCAGCGGTATTTCTGTGCGGAATCTGCCAAAATAACCAACTGTGGATTTTAAATTCATTATTGCGCGCAGATTTCTTCCACTGCATGTGAATTGGGTTGCACATGCAATTGTGGAATCCCAGCAGATACGAGAAATTAGATGCGGACAGATAAATCCTCATCAGATCCTGAACGTGTGGACCTAAAGGGGTATTCGCAGATTCAAAAATTATCATATTTACAGGATAGGTGATAATTCTCTGATTGATGGGTGCTCCCACCAATAAGAACCCCCAGATCCTCCTCACTGCACCCCTCGCAGTAAAAATGAGCTTGAATGATGCGGCAGTTGAGCAATCTCCCGCCACGCCATTCAATGTCTATGTGAATGACAGAAATAGCTGAACGCCGTTTCCACCATTCCGGTAGACTTTGAATAAAGTGGCTGTGCGCACGCCACTCCACTCAATGTTCTCCTCACTGCGGTCCAGCAGCAAGGAGGAACACGAGGTTTCAGGATTTTTGATTCTGGTACATTCCTTGAAACTTGAATGACGTATCCCTATAGTTTACATTCAGTTAACACACCCAAAAAACTTCTTTATAGCATTACACTGAATATTATAAAGCTACATTTGTAAGGAGTTTTTAGAGAGTTAAAACCAGGAAAATAAATCTATCCAGGGCAGCTATAGCAGAGCATACATAATGTATACAGGGGCACAGACAGGCGAGTTACAGCCGGGCACAGACAGGCGAGTTACAGCCGGGCACAGACAGGCGAGTTACAGCCGGGCACAGACAGGCGAGTTACAGCCGGGCACAGACAGGCGAGTTACAGCCGGGCACAGACAGGCGAGTTACAGCCGGGCACAGACAGGCGAGTTACAGCCGGGCACAGACAGGCGAGTTACAGCCGGGCACAGACAGGCGAGTTACAGCCGGGCACAGACAGGCGAGTTACAGCCGGGCACAGACAGGCGAGTTACAGCCGGGCACAGACAGGCGAGTTACAGCCGGGCACAGACAGGCGAGTTACAGCCGGGCACAGACAGGCGAGTTACAGCCGGGCACAGACAGGCGAGTTACAGCCGGGCACAGACAGGCGAGTTACAGCCGGGCACAGACAGGCGAGTTACAGCCGGGCACAGACAGGCGAGTTACAGCCGGGCACAGACAGGCGAGTTACAGCCGGGCACAGACAGGCGAGTTACAGCCGGGCACAGACAGGCGAGTTACAGCAGGGCACAGACAGGCGAGTTACAGCAGGGCACAGACAGGCGAGTTACAGCAGGGCAAAAACATGTTTGTCTGCAAGCTCAAACAAGGCAGCAGAATGTACAATTATACAGTAAAGTGTTGAACCACCTATTATGGTAAGACATGACGTGCCCTAGAGGCCAGAACTCACAAAACCCTTCCAAATAACTCCATCATTATTACAGTTACTCTGTGTTTTTTGCTTTGGGAAATGCCTCGATGTTTAAAAACTGAAGGCCTGGCAGTGGTACACACCTTATTAAGAGGACAACTACCAGACCCTGTATAATGCCCCATTCCAGTGCTGGAAATAGGAAATATTGAAGTTACAGGCTTCATTTGTCCCTACGACAGCACTTTATGTTTGTATATTCTGGCAGCTAAGTGTTATCATAGGAGCATTGGGCCTCAAAGCAGCCAAAAAGTTTGTGATTTTCTTATTTATTGTATAAAAGCTGGTCTCTAATTGGCTGATATACAGGCCAGAAGCCCTATGGTAGCGCTGAGCTGCCAAAACAGGAAGTTCTATCATGTATATTCACGGGGGCTCAGTGGTTTGCGCAGTTGATTTGCAGCGCTGGGGTCCCGTGTTTGAATCCAACCAAGTTCTGACTTTGTCCCCATGTTTGTGTGGGAGTCCTCTGGTTTCCTCCCACTTTTCAAGAAAATACTTACAGGTTAATTGGCTCTTATAAGTTGGCCCTGGTGCATGTGCTAGGGAAACGAGATTTTTAGTACAGGGACTGATGACAATGTCTGTACTGAGCGGTCACATATGTTGGTGTTATACAATGGCAAATAACGAGAGAACCATTTAGCATTTTTAGCACATGGGCTTTGCAAAACATCTCCTGGTAGTCCTTTACTGCAGCGACCCCCTATCTGTACAAGGGACAGGGTTTAAGATGCTGAAATTCCTATTTAATAACATACTGTACCAGTACACTTATGTTATATCACAGTGGTGGCTATAATGCCACTGGGAAAACCACCAGTCCCGCAAAATATTCCGACTGTGTGAAAATGTAGACAAAAAAAAAAAAGTCTACGCTGCATGCCTAGGTAAGCAGGCCACATAGGTGGAAGCAGCACAATGAGCTCTGGACATTGACGTCAGGGGCTCCTCCTAGACCGGAATCCCCGGCCAGAGTCGGAAACGAGAATTCCGCTCAAGGAGCAGCCACTGACGTCACTGTTCATATATGGACAGTTACATCAAGGCTTCCCTCTAGGAGCAGAATCCTTAGCCTATGCTCTGGCTGGGGATTCCGCACCTAGATGGAGTCTCAATGGCGCCATCTACGGAGGGGGGGGGGGGGCAGCGAGCTATCTTCAAAGGGGTGTGGCATTATCTACATGGACACTGCGGCGCTATCTACAGGGGATACTGTGGCGCTATCTACATGGGCACTATCTACAAGGGGACAGGCTCTAGGGGCAGCTATGGGGGCATTAAGACGTGTGGGGCAGCTATTGGGGCATTAAGCCGTGTGGGGCAGCTATGGGGGCATTAAGCCGTGTGGGGCAGCTATGGGGGCAATAGCCTGTGTGGGCTGAATCGGGTGTGTATGGGCAGTGATTGGGTGGGATTAGATGCGTGGCTCGAAAGAATATTAAAAAAAACAAAAAACTTGCTGTGACGCGTTGCATCGGTTGTCCTCCTTTGTGATACTTGAAAGTTAGATAAATGTTCCCCCGCTGGCCTGTGTCTACCTTGCTGAAGTGATGACATACTCTACACGCACATGACCGCTCCAGCCAAACGCTAGCCGTAGCAGCCATCTCTGTATGTATGAAACGCGACTGCTGCGGCCGGTGACTGGCTGGAGAGGTCACTTTATTTAACTTGCTGATGCAAAGAAGCGAGACCAGCGGTGCAGGAGGAGCAAAGGATTTAAGAAGAGCGTATAAAACATTGTTCATTGTTTTATCTCATGCTGCTATTTTTTTTCTAAAGCCCAGAAAACCCCTTTAATAGGCCACGACAATACAGCTTCCTCTAGTTGTGTATATGATTTAGAGGAACATAAGATTTGCCTAGGTCATATTGGTTGCTCAGTAACCAGCAGCAGGAACGCTCCTTTTAAGATCACTTTACATAGGCTCCTGTCATTAGTTTACTCTCCCCAACAAATCACAGATCTACGCCATCACCAGCGCATCTATCTATCTAGTCTTTAGGGGAAATAAATAGGTGCTAGAATACACATTACTACACGTATAGTATGAATACATATAGGAACAAGTCATTATGCGGCCTGAACTGTACTTTACAGTCACATATACAGATGCAGTGTATTAACAGATATTACAATACACAAAGAGGAACTTGATCTTTAAATTTCCATAAAATGTCCAGAACAACGAATGAACGACGCGTAAATTAATAGGCAAATGCTTTATTGTTTTTTGTAACAATTGTACCCAATTTTTTCATTTTTAAAATTTGTTAGGCTCTGTTCACATCTGCGTTGGGGTCCCGTTCTGACGTTCCGTCGGAGCCTTCTGTCAGAACGGCACCCTGAACAGACACAAACTGACACGACCATCACGTTGACGGACACGTCAATTTCAATGGTGACAGATCCGGTGCATCTGGTTTCAGTTGGTCTCTTGTGCACCGGATCTGTCGTTTTGCCGGAAGCAATAGCATAGTCGACTACGCTATTGCTTCCGGCAAAACGACGGATCTGGTGCACAACAGAGACAAACGGAAACAAACGGAAACGTCACCATTGAAATCAACGGTGATTGAAACGGAAACCAGTTTGTCTCTCTTCAGGGTCCTGTTCTGATGGAAAGCTCCGACGGAACATCAGAACGGGATCCCAATGCAGATGTGAACAGAGCCTTACCTTGTTATAAGCATTACAGATAACGATTACTAAAATAAACGGTCTTCAAACGGTTTCTCTAAAACGCTGCAGTGCTTCACACGTTGTGGTTGAGGTGCGGTTAGAACCGCAGCGAAAAAAATTCATCTGAAAAACAAATGCGTTTTTTTACTGCGATTTGGTTCATGTGTCAACGTGGTTGTGCTAAAAAACCAGATTGAATTGAAAAACACACCGAATGCCCAAAAGGCATGCGTTTTCCAGATGCAATTTTTCAATGGGGTTCTAATCGCTTTTTCAAATATGTTTTTTCGATGCGGTTCTAACCGCACCATGTAAATGGACCCTTCGAGCAAAACAGTTTCATAGGATCGGGGCACCTGTAGCTAAATCGTGCTGCCCTGCGATTAGGGTAGCACAGCTCTAGTTAGAAGATTTCCTCGCACAATGAAACCCACAAATAAAATAGTTGCCTATTAATTTCACCGAGTGCCCTGCCAAATTCAGAGAGGGGGGGGGGGGGGGGGGAGATTATCCATCACAATCCACTTATGACCTGCAAATTGAGGAGGGGTTGACCAAGGTGGACATCCTCGCCACCTAGAATTCTGCTCTACCACTGAAGTACAAGTTGGTGCAGACACTACAGTGAGCTAAGTATTGATGTTGTCGAGGATGGGCACTGCCCTTGGAGTGTGTCTGGTGAAAAAGAATAGTGTGCTTACCCGACAGCGATCTTGCCCGACCTCCCCATAAACACGTACGCTCGGCCGAGCATGCTTGCTAACTTCAAAGGAAAAAGGGAGACAAGCTGCTGCCAGGCAGTTCTGGAAACCACTTATCTCGGGGCTGAACAAAAGGATCAATGCAAGAATCAAACTTGCCTGATCTTTATATCTAGTGCGTGAGGGCAGCCAACAGGACTCTAATGTATGCGGTAAGAGAAAACAAGGACTGGGCATGTTGGATGGAGATAAGTAGGGTCAAGTGACTGGCAGACCCTGAAGGCTTTCCCTATCGCAGTAAACAGGTATGCTCGGCTGATCCATACTGCACGTTTATGAGGGAGTCAGGATATCTTAAATGTATTGTCAGAATAAATCCGGCATTGCCTCACCTATATTTACATGCTGCAGGCTTTCAGGTCATCCGTCAGGAGGATATACACACTCAGCATGCCCCTACATACAATACTGACGCCGCTGATCTAAGAGCCCAATTCACCGGCTCGTAGGGTACCGAACCTTATGCAGAACTGTGACACCAAATAAAAATGAGAAAAAAACTCAACAAATCATCTTTTAAAGGGAGTATTTGCTTCTGACAACTCTTTCTCATGTGCTTTATTATGGTATGTATAACCAATCGCAAGGGTTCCCTGATCTTCACCCAGCAGGGCTCTTGGGCTTGGAGGATTGCTGACATCCACTGGACTTCAGAACCATTATAAGAATAGTCATGCCTGTCCTCTTGATGCACCACCCACACTGCATGAGTAACAAAGAGCACCCCAGAAGTCCAGTTCAGGGGTCGGTAGAGTCCGCTCTGTACATTTTATGGATACCCAAGGTTCCACTGTCTCATGCATATTACTAGGTTTCTTGCAGCCAGGCACTCATTTTATATGCCTACGGTTGGTGATACACATCAGATAGCTGACGGCCGAGCGTGCATGTATACTGAATGGGGAGAGGGGAGTAATCTACTGCCATACAGCTCTCCCCCTAGAGCAAGAAGTCAGGCATGCTGAAATCCAACTTCCCGATGCTTCTCTTCCCCAACATTTGCCATCAGGGGAGAGTTGGGAGCCCCCCATACACATTAGCTAGTCGGCTGATCGTACCAAAATTGGCAGATTCAGCTGACTATATATACGGCTTCCTTCACATCAACATCACTATTTTAGCAGAACAGGATGTGTGCAGTTTTATTTATTTTTTTTTTTTTTAGCTGCAGCGGTGGACATATGAATGATGCATGTAGTTGCTGGTGAAGAGTCAGTAATGCACGTCTAGGTACAACAGCTACGTGGTTTTAAAATCCATTTTACGTCCCGTTATTAGCCTGGTGACAGCAGAATTCCCTTTTATTCCCATTGTCAGACTATCGCCATCCACACAGAGCGTACACCACACAGTCTGGCGCAGGCAGCATGTAGAGACACCGCTCTAGTGCAGCCCAGACACATGAAGCTGCTCAGTTTCCCCACCCAAATAAGCATCAAGACTACAGCGAGCGGAGTAAAAACTGCTCTAGTGGTGGAGCATTGCCATCCCTATCAGCACACAATGTCCTGTATCACTGCACAGACCACAGCGGCACTGCTGTCAATCAGGGGTGACCATAATCAAAAGCCCCCTGATAATATGGGGGAGGGGGGGTACTAGATCAGCAAATAAGCCTCATTACAGCTTCTTCCGCCACGCTCGGTGCACAAATCCTGCACTGTGGCTGACGTTAACCCCTTCTTCCCCAGTAACAAATACAACGGTTTCCTATTTAGTGCGTCCCAGGAACGAAATGATTCAGTGTAAATATGCAAATGATTTGTAGTGGAAACCCACCACCTGATCAATGAATCCCCCCAGTGAGATATTGATTCGGACTCATCCTATTAGAACACGACCGATAAATGTTGCAATTCACAGGATCTGACTGTCAGCAGAATAGAAGCAATGCTCACGTTTTTTTTTATGGTTATGAGAAAGGACAGGAAAGCCCCCCCCCCCCCCTCGTGTAAGAGGGGGCAACCGGGGTCCACGTCAATCATGGAGTGAAGGGTTTCTATGTAGCCTGCTAAAGCAAATAACATCAACAGGGTGTAGATTACTGCAAAGCATCATTCACATGACCCGCCTGGGAGTGGGAGACATGGGCTGAGCCACCGTCTCCTCCATAAATACTGCACCACTATACTGGCAGCAATGGAGAGAGGTGTATAGATATAGAGACAGAGACAGACACACACACACACAATTGTATGCATGTATATTGCAGATATTCCCGGTGTATATCTACCTCACATGTACATAGAGACGAGGCTGCAGCAGTGACAGCCCCTGCAGCAGGATCAGCTGTGATTAGCCATAGCTGACAGTTATGTCGGCAATTAGCAGCAAGCGCTTCCATGGCTCGTCTGGGGCCCAGCAGCACACACAGCCCTAGCTCTCTCCTTATATCTCAGCTCTCTCTGCAATGCGGCCCTCACGGCGGTAAAGCCCCGTCCGTACTTACCATGTTGTCCGCTCGGTGCCGAGCTGTCCTTCCCTGGCTGGTGTGTGGGTGGGTGGCAGATGAAGCCGCGTTGCTATGTCAGCTGTGAAACGAGGCCCCGGCTTGATAATGAGGACGCTTCTTCTTCACTGAGCCGCAGCCTCGTACTAGGGGGAGAGCGGGCAGCGGTGCCTGGGAGGGAGCGGGAGGGTTGTCCTTGACGTCACGTAGAGCCTGGGCGGAGCTTCGTGCCGTTATGTCCGGGTACTTTGGTGAAACGTCGCCTCTCCCGCAGTGAACGTAATGACGTCATCACGGAGCCGTGGCTAAGGGAGTGGCAAGGCCTGCAGTGCGACGAGTACGAGCGTCTGAGCTCCATGTTGGATGAGGGAAGTAATGGGCAAATTTTAGGTTGTCAATTTCAGTTTAGGTACAAATTCCTGAAAGAAGCGAGGCATGATGGGATTGATAGGTCTTGTACCACCGCATTACGCGAAGGAGACCAGAGATTTTCAAGATGATCCCACCAATAGTCACATATTTTAAGAATGGCTTCAGGGAGCACGTAATCCGTACAGCCCGCCACCAAGCTCTAGGACCACACTCCCCAATGTAAAACAGCTACTGTATACCTACCCCCTTCCCCATATAAATAATCTCCAGTGTTAAATATATACCCCTTCTCCATATATACACAGTCAGTGTAAATTTATACCCTCCCAATATATATACTCTCCAGTGTAACATATACCCCTCCCCCATATATACACCCTGTAGTGTGAAATATATCCCCTCTCTTATATATACACCCTCCAGTGTAAAGTATATACACCATCGAGGGTACAATATGTCCCCTCTTATATATACACCCTCCAGTGTAATATATATACCCCTGTCCTTATATATCCACCCTCCAGTGTAAAGTATATACCCCGCCCCATATATATACACAGCCAGTGTAACGTACATACCCCCTCCTTTATCTATTCAACCTCCAGTGTAAAATATATACGTCCACTCCATATATACACAGCCAGTGTAAATTATATACCCCCTTCCGCATGTATACATTCTCTAGTATAAAGTATATACCCCTCCCCAATATATACACAGCCAGTGTAACGTATATACCCCCTCCCTTATCTATACAACCTCCAGTGTAAAATATATAGCCCCCCTCCATATATACACAGCCAGTTGAAAGTATATACCCCCTCCACGAAATATACACCCTCCAGTGTAAAGTGTATATACCCCCTCCCCATATATACAGTTAGGTCCAGAATTATTTGATCAGTGACAAGTTTTGGCATTTTAGCAGTTTAACAAAACATATTGTATATACAGTTATATAATGAATATGGGCTTAAAGTGCAGACTCTCCGCTTTAATTTGAGGGTATTCACATCCTAATTTGAGGAAGGGTTTAGGAATTACAGCTCTTTAATATGTAGCTGCCTCTTTTTCAAGAGATCCAAAGGTAATTGGACAATTATCTCAAAAGCTATTTAATGGGCTGCATGGGCTATTCCCTCGTTAATCCATCATCAATTGAGCAGGTAAAAGTTTGGTCTGGAGTTGATTCCAGTTTTGGCATTTGCATTTGGAAGCTGTTGCTGTGAACCCACAACATGAGGTTAAAAGAGCTCTCACTGCAAGTGAAACAGACCATCGTCAGGCTGAAAAAAATTAAGAAATCCATCAGAGAGATAGCACAAATGTTAGGAGTGGCCAAATCAACAGTTTGGTATATTCTTGAAAAAAAAGAGCGCACTGGTGATCTCGTGAACTCCAAAAGGCCTGGACGTCCATGGAAGACAACAGAGGTGGATGATCGCAGAATCCTTTTCATGGTGAAGAAAAATATCATCAATGTATCAATATCTAACTACCATAAAGAGAAGACTTCATGAGAGCAAATACAGAGGGTTCACCACAAGGTGCAAACTATTAATCAGCCTCAATAATAGAAAGGCCAGATTAGACTTTGCCAAACAACATGTAAAGAAGCCGCCCAGTTCTGGAACAGCATGAAAATAAGATCAACCTGTACCAGAATGATGGGAGGAAGAAAGTATGGAGAAGGCTTGGAACGGCTCATGATCCAAAGCACACCACATCCTCTGTAAAACATGGTGGAAGGCAGTGTGATGGCATGGTGGAGGCAGTGGGATGGCATGGTGGAGGCAGTGTGATGGCATGGTGGAGGCAATGTAATGGCATGGTGGGGGCAGTGTGATGGCATGGTGGGGGCAGTGTGATGGCATGGTGGGGGCAGTGTGATGGCATGGTGGGGGCAGTGTGATGGCATGGTGGGGGCAGTGTGATGGCATGGTGGAGGCAGTGTAATGGCATGGTGGGGGCAGTGTGATGGCATGGTGGAGGCAGTGTAATGGCATGGTGGAGGCAGTGTGATGGCATGGGCATGCATGGCTGCCAAAGTCACTGGGTCACTAGTGTTTATTGATGATGTGACAGAAGCAACCGGATGAATTCTGAAGTGTTCAGGGATTTACTTTCTGCTCAGATTCAACCAAATGCAGCAAGGTTGATTGGACGTCATTTCACAGTACAGATGGACAATGACCCAAAACATACTGCGAAAGCAACCCAGGAGTTTATAAGGCAAAGAAGTGGAATATTCTGCAATGGCCAAGTCAATCACCGGATCTCAACCCGATCAAGCTGCATTTCACTTGCTTAAAGGGAAGGTGTCACAAAAATTATTATTTTTATATAATATTGCTTTTAGTATGTCATTAAAATAAATTTTATTTATTTGTGTTTTTGTGTTGTACTTTTTACTTTTTTCTTTCTTTTACTTCTCTATGGGGGCTGCCATTTTTTTTTCATCTCTGTTTGTGTCGATTAACGACACATACAGAAATGGAATACGGCACATACATCCTCATAGAGAATGCGAACGGGAGCCGTTCCATTCACTATAGTGTACGCCGTCTGTGCGGGAACGGCGCATGCGCCGCTCCCACTCAGACCAATAGGAAGGTCTTTGGTAGAGCGACATCCGGCGCCATTTTCATGTGGACCGGAAGCCGCGGCCGGACAGTATGACGACGACTTCCGGTCGCAGCTTCCGGCCATATGTTCAAGGCAGCGCAGACGCAAGGACCAGGAGTGGCGGCAGGAGCAGGTAAGTTGTGTATGTGATGTGTGTGTATCTTAGGCCCTGTTCACACAGAGTTTTTTGATGCGGAAACCGCGCCAAAAATCTCAAAAACCGCCCGAAAATGCCTCCCATTGATTTCAATGGGAGTCGGACGAGTTTTTTTTACCGCGAGTAAAAAAACTGCGTCGCAGTAAAAAGAAGCGTCATGACCCATCTTGAGGCGGTTTCCGCCTCCAAAACCCCATTTCAATCAGAAAGAGGAAAAAAAAACCTCGACGAGTGTTTTGACGAGTTTTTGTCAAACCATTGTGCAAAAACCTACTGGAGCAGTTTTTGCAGGAGCAACAACCGAAGACAGCTGCAGTAAAGGCCGGGCAAAGCATCACAAAGAAGGAAACCCAGTGTTTGGTGATGTCCGTGGGTTCCAGACTTCAGGCAGTCATTGCCTGCAAAGGATTCTCTACAAAGTATTTTAAAAAAAACATTTTAGTTATGGTAATGTTAATTTATCCAATTTTGAGCCTCTGAAATGAGGAGGCTGTGTAGAAAAATAATTGCAATTCCTAAACTTTTCACAGGATATTTTTATTCAACCCCTTGAATTAAACCTGAAAGTCTTCACTTCAATCGCATCTCAGTTGTTTTATTTCAAATCCAATGTGGTGGCAGCAGAGCCCAAATCATGAAGATTGTGTCACTGTCCAAATAATTCTGGACCTAACTATACATACCTTCAGGCAGTGTAAAATATATACCCCTCCCCATATATACACTCTACAGTGTAATATGTATACTCCCTGCCCATATACTCCCGACCCCTATAGTTACGCCACTGGGATGGATTATATATATTACACTGGAGGGTGTATATATGGGGATGGGTATATATTTTACACTGGTTGCGGCTATATACAGTATATATATATATATATATATATATATATGTATATATATATATGTATATATATATATATATATATATATACTGTATATAGCCGCAACCAGTGTAAAATATATACCCATCCCCATATATACACCCTCCAGTGTAATATATATAATCCATCCCAGTGGCGTAACTATAGGGGTCGCAGCGGTCACACCACATCAATGAAAATTTACTATAGTAACTGGGGCCTATGTAATAAACTACACGGGCCCCCGTTACTATAGTAACTGACAGTACTTACATTCTTCCTTCCGGAGCGCATCGGTGGTCCCAACATCACAGCGTTGTGCGCAGCGCATGACGTCACAACTCTGTGCGCTGCGCACAGCATCCCGACCCTGGATGGAGTCAGGACCTCCGCTGCGGCCGAAGAGGAGGGTAAGATTAATATTACTGTCTGCAGGAACTGATAAGTCGGGTATAAGCCTGCAATATCCTGAGGATAGGCCATCAATGTTTAGGGACTGGACAACCCCTTTTAAGCCTACCATGTGGTAGGCTTAGATACAGGGCCCCAGCAGACAATAATCTTATACTGCATAAGATTACTGTCTGCTGGACCCTGTATCTAAGCCTACCTTATGCTTACATACAGGGTCGAACAAACAGTATCACACATGCACTAGGGCCCTGTATCTAAGCCTACCATATGTGTTAGGCTGTGTTCACATCAGCATTGCCCTTCTGTTGAGGGGTTCCGTCTGAGGTTTCTGTCAGGTAACACCTCAACGGAAAGGCAAACTGAAACCTCAGCTTCCATCTCCCTCTCCATTGATCTTCATGTAACGGAAACGTTGCTAAAGTTTTCCATTTGTCAACGTTGAGACGGTTCCGTTGTTCTTGACACAACCAATAGCGCTGTCGACTGCACTATTGATTCCGTCAAAACAACGGAACCCTGTGACAAACAGAAACCTTTAGCAACGTTTCTGTTACCATGGAGATCAATGGTGAGGGAAACGGAAGCTGAGGTTTCAGTCTTCCTTTCCGTTGAGGGGTTACCCGACGGAAACCTCTGATGGAAGGGCAGCAGTGATGTGAACAGGCCCTTACTAATGTTTTTTCTTTTTAAAGGTTCGATTGTTGGACTATCTTGGATTCGAGGACTACTTTGATGACGGCTTTTTTTTATTATCAATAAAATGGTTAATGAGGGTTGTGTGTGGAGGTTTTTTATTTCTATAAACCTGTTTTTTCTATGTCTGTATTTTTTTTAAACTTTACTGCCTTATTAATAGCTGCTGACTGATTGACAGCGTCTATTAATAAGACGGGGCATAGTGTTAGCCGATGCAGAGGATAACACTAACCCCCGTTACCCACCTCCACTAGAGGTGCCGAGAAGAGACGGGTACGATCCAGTACCCGACCATCTGTAGTGACGGTCTGGCACTGGGGCGGCTGCATGCTGGTATTAGTAGGCTGGGAAAGGCCAAACACAGTGGTCCTTTCCACTCTGGTAATGCTAGCCTGCTGCTGTGTTATATCTGGCTGGTTATGAAAAATGGGGGGGACCTCACGTCATTTAAAAAAAATAATAATAATTGGAAAGAACGATGTGGGGTTCCCCCATTTTTATAACCAGCCAGATAAAACATAGCAGCAGCAGCCTAGCATTACTAGGGTGGGAAGGGCCACTGTTTTTGGCCTTTACCAGCCTGCGGCCACGCCAGTGCCCAGCCATCACTACAGATGGTCGAGTACTGGATTGTACCCGGCTCCTACCTGTACTCCTGGTAGTGGTGGGTACCGGGGTAATAATGGGGGTTAGTGTTAGCCTCTTCGTGTCTAACATTAAGTCTCGCCTTAGTAATGGATGTTGTCAATCAGCCAGCGGCCATTACTATGGTGGTAGTAATAAAGTTTAGAAAAATACAAAGAATTTTTTCACTAACATAAAGTACAATATGTCACGAGAAAACAATCTCAGAATCGCTTGGATAAGTAAAAGCATTCTGGAGTTATTACCACATAAAGTGACACATGTCAGATTTGAAAAAATCATGTGTCCACAACGCCAAAACAGGCTGTGTCCTAAAGGGATTAATTCTGCAACAGAAAGCCAAGTGTTGCGACTTTTCTGGCATAATCACAGCAATTACGTTGCAAAAAACGCAACTCCGGAAAAAAAATCATACTTACCCAGAACGCCTTCCTTCTTTCTGCAGTCCGGCCTCCTTGGATGACGTTTCATCCCATGTGACCGCTGCAGCCAATCACTAAGCCTGCAACATCATCGTAGGAGGCCGGACTACGCGCAGAGGAGGCAGGGGGGTAAGTATGAGCGCTTTCTTACGCATCGGAAATTGACAGAAGGTGCTGTGGGTTCCAGGTCGGCTACGCTGCTTGATATTTACGGAACGTATTCGACCCGTGGGAACACGGCCTAAGGTCCTATGCACACGACCGTTGTTTTATGTCCGTGTGCTATCTGTTGTTCAATGGATAGCACACTGACCCATTAATTTCTAATGGCCCCATGGCGACCGTGGTTTCAACTGATCTGTGTTTGGATCGTGGGACAGAGCCGCAAAATTTGGAGCAGGTCCCATTCCTGTCCGTGTTTGTTGTTCATTCTCGCCAGCGATTTGAGCATATATAGAACGGATGCGGAGGACACACTGATGACACACGGACCACAAACAACGGACCACAGATCCATTGTTTACGGGCCTCAAAATACAAACGGTCATGCGCATGTATCCTAAGACAAATGCATTTTTCCCTTTATAAAGTTTAACCCCTTCAGGACCAAGCTCATTTTGGCCTTCAGGACCAGACCCATTTTTTAAAATCTGACATATTTCACTTTATGTGGTAATAACTCCGGAATGCTTTTACCTATCAAAGCGATTCTGAGATTGTTTTCTCGTGAGACATTGGACTTTATGATAGTGGAAAAATTTGGTCGATAAATTCAATATTTATCAGTGAAAAACACCAAAATGTTGTGAAAAATTGCAAAAATTAGCATTTTTCTAAATGTAAATGTATCTGCTTGTAAGACAGGCAGTTATACCACACAAAATTGTTGCTAATTAACATCCCCTATATGTCTACTTTATATTTGCATCGTTTTTTTGAACGTCCTTTTATTTTTCTAGGACGTTACAAGGCTTAGAACTTTAGCAGCAATTTCTCACATTTTCAAGAAAATTTCAAAAGGCTATTTTTACAGGGGCCAGTTCAGTTGTGAAGCGGCTTTTAGGGCCTTATATATTAGAAACCGCCAAAAAGTCACCCCATTTTAAAATCTTCACCCCTCAAAGTATTCAAAACAGCATTTAGAAAGTTTCTTAACCCTTTAAATGTTTCACAGGAATTTTCAAATTTCATTTTTTTTTTGCAGAAATTCATTTTTAATCTATTTTTTTTGTAACACAGAAGTTTTTACCAGAAAAACGCAACTCAATATCTATTGCCCAGATTCTGCAGTTTTTAGAAATACCCCACATGTGGCCCTAGTGTGGTAATGGACTGAATCACCGGCCTCCGAAGCAAAGGAGCACCTAGTGGATTTTGGGCCTCCTTTTTATTAGAAAATATTTTAGGCACCATGTCAGATTTGAAGGGCTCTTTCGGTGCTAAAACAGTGGAAATCCACCAAAAGTGACCCCATTTGGGAAACTACACCCCTTGAGGAAATTATCTAGGGGTCTAGTGAGCATTTTGACCCCGCAGATTTTTTGCAGAAATTATTGGAAGTAGGCCATGAAAATTAAAATCTACATTCTTTCTAAGAAAATGTAGGTTTAGCTAACTTTTTCTAATTTCCACAAGGACTGAAGGAGAAAAAGCACCGCAAAATTTGTAAAGCAATTTCTCCCGAGTAAAACAATACCCCACATGTGGTCATAAATGGCTGTTTGGACCCACGGCAAGGCTTAGAAGGGAAAGAGCGCCATTTGGCTTTTGGAGCTCAAATTTAGCAGGAATGGTTTGCGGAGGCCATGTCGCATTTGCAAAGCCCCTAAGGGACCAAAACAGTGAAAACGCCAAAAAAATGACTCCATTGAGAAAACTACACCCCTTAAGGAATCCATCTAGGGGTTAATGAGCATTTTGACCCCACAGGTGTTTCATAGATTTTATTAGAATTGGGCAGTGAAAATAAAAAAATAAAGGAAAAAAAGAACCCCAACATTTGTAAAGCAACTTCTCTGGAGTACGGCAATACCCCACGTGTGGTCATAAACTGCTGTTTAGACACATGGCAGGGCTCAGAAGGGAAGGAGCGCCATTTGCTTTTGGTGTACAGATTTTGCTGCATTTGGTTTCTGGTCGCTATGTTGCATTTGCAAAGTCCCTGTGGAACCAAAACAGTCCCCCCCAGAAGTGACCCCATTTTGGAAACAACACCCTCAAGGTATTCACCTAGGGGTGTAGTGAGCATGTTAACCCCACAGGTGTTTTGCAGAAATTCGTGTGCACACGATGTGGGAGAGTGAAAATGGGAATTTTTCCTTAGATACGCCAATATGTGGTGCCCGGCTTGTGCCACCATAACAAGACAGCTATCAATTTTTATGCAGTGTTTCCACGGTTTTAGAAGCACCCTACGTGTGGCCCTAATCTTTTGTCTGGACATTCGACAGGGCTCAGGAGTGAAAGAGTACCATGTAAAATTGAGGCCTAATTTGGCGACATATAAAGTATTGGTTCACAATTGCAGAGGCTCAGATGTGAAATAAAAGAAACCCCTGAGAAGTGACCCCATTTTGGAAACTACACCCCTCAAGGCATTTATTAAGGGGTGTAGTGAGCATTTTCACCCCACGTGTCTTTTCTATAAATGATTGCGCTGCCGAAGGTACAAATTAAAATTTTGCCCTAGATATGCCAATTCATTGTCAAATATGTCGTGCCCAGCTTGGGCCACTGGGGACACACACCTCAAAAATTGTTAAAAGGGTTCTCCCGGGTATGGCAATGCCATATATGTGGACATAAACAGCTGTTTGGGCATGCTGTAGGGCTCAGATGGGTGGGAGCGCCATTTGGCTTTTGGAGCGTGGAATTTGCTTGGTAATAGTTTTGTTTGGAGTATCACTGTTGTTTCCGTTTATAATGTGGGGCATATGTGAGCTGGGCAGAGTACATCAGGGGCATTGTCAGGTGGTATAATAATAAGGTAAAAAATATAATAAAATGATCCATAGACGAGTGTTACGCTGTGACACAATTCTTTCTGCACAGGCCGGTGTCGCACTGATAACTGGCGTCATTCCTTATTCCCCTTTGTTACACACTCTGCACCTTTGCAGTTTGGGGAATTTTGCTGGGAAGGGTTGTCCTGGTATAATACGGGCACCCTCGCTTCCAGCAGATATGTTTGGGCCCTCCCCTTCCTGGTTCCCTAATTTTAGTGCCTTGATACATCGCCTTTTGAAACAGAAGAAATGTTCCCCTCGGGCCGGCACAACTGGATATTTTTCTTTCCTGAATTATTGGAGCCTTAACTTATTTTATTTTTTCATAGACGTAGTGGTATGAGGGGTGTTTTTTACGGGACGAGCTGTAGCTTTTATTGGTACCATATTGGGGTACATGCGACTTTTTGATCACTTGTTATCCTTTTTTTTTGGGAGGCAAGGTGACAAAAAAACAGCAATTCTGCCATAGCTTGTTTTTTTTATATACAGCGTTCACCGTACGTTATAAACTACATGTTACCTTTATTCTGCGGGTCAGTACGATTCCGGCGATACCTAATTTATAGAACTTTTTTATAACTTTTTGCACAATAAAATTACTTTTGGAAAGAGAATGTATTTCTTCTGTCGCCATGTTGTGAGAGCCATAACTTTGAAATTTTTTCGTCGATGGAGCGGTGTGAGGGTTTGTTTTTTGCGAGACGAGGTATAGATTTTATAGGTACCGTTTTTGGATACATGCGACTTTTTGATCACTTTTTATTTCAATTTTTGGAAGACGGTGACCAAAAAAACAGTAATTATGGCAGTGTTTTTGAGGTTTTTTTTTACGGCGTTCACTGCGCTGGATAAATAACATAATATTTTTATAGTTCAGGTCAATACGGTCGCAGCGATACCAAATATGTATGGCTTTATTATTTTTTTCAAGAATAAATGACTTGATAAGGGAAAAAGGGCGATTGTGTTTTATTTTATTACTTGAAACTTTTATTGTATGTTTTACAACTTTTATTTTTCCTTTTTTTACACTTTTTTTTAGTCCCACTAGGGGACTTGAATGTCCAAATGTTTGTTTGATGTTCTAATACATTGCACTACCTATGTAGTGCAATGTATTGGAACTGTCAGTTGTTCACTGACAGCAAGCCATTCAGGCTCCGCCTCTGGGCGGGGCCTAATCAGCTTACGTAATGGCAGACAGGAGTCCATTGTTAGGGCTCCTGTTGCCATAGTAGCAGTCGCCAGCCTTGCCATCGCGTGGCAAGGCTGCCGATTTGCTACAAACCTCTAGGATGCAGCGATCACAATGGATCGCTGCATCGAAGGGGTTAATGCCAGGAATCGGAGCTAGCTCCGGTTCCTGGCGATAGATCGGGGTGTCCGCTGTAACATACAGCGGACACCCACTGCTGATGACGCCGGCTCAGCTTCTGAGCCGGAAGCTGAGCCGGCGCCATCTTGCCGATGGTACCGGAAGCCTCCTGGGCCCCGCCGACGACGGGACATAGGAGGATTCCGTTACAGGCTGATCGGGAGGTAAGTATTAGCCCTCCGATTGCCTTTGCAGCCACCGGCAACCCAGCGATCACGTTGCTGGGGTGCCGGTGGCTATAAACTCCTCACATGCTGCGATCTCTATTGAACGCAGCATGTGAGGGGTTAATCGGCCGGATCGGATGCTAGTTCCGGTCCTGGCCGATACCTCAGGGTGACAGCTGTATGTTACAGCTGTCACCCGGCAGTGATGTCGCTGGCTCAGCTCCTGAGCCAGCTTCATCTCCGTGACGTACAGTTACGTGAAAAGGCGGTAAGCCACCGGCTTTAATCACGTAAATGTACGTGATTGGGCGGTAAGGGGTTAATGTTTATCAACAGGCCACACAAATAGGAAACTGTTGGCCAGTGTCTATAATAAATAAATTAGTCTTTGATCATTTTGAAGGTGCTGGGCCAGCTTTTGTAATATAACATATATAGGCAATAAACAATCACTCTTTAATAATGAAATTTTTGTCCATTTACCCTTCTGTTTACACCTGATGAGCATTACAGTTCATTTTAATGCATGAGCGGGAGATTATTCATACATTATTTTTTGCATTTTACACATGAGAAGACTCTTGTCATATAGCATCTATACAAGAAGAGATTGTTTTGTTTGATTGAAAACTTCCGTAAAGTACAATAATCAGTATACAGCTTAAAGTGCACCCACACCTTCAAAAAACTCCCGACGTGCCATAGTTATATGTCAGAAGCCCTGATCGATGGAGGTCCGAGCATCGAGACCCCGATCGATTACCAAAATGTAGCGGCAGAAGCGCCAGGGCGAGCACCGCATGCTTCGCTTCTGATCGGCTCCTCTTGGCCTTCCTCGGAAAGCTGAGTGAGCAGTGCATGGACCCACAGACATTTTATTGAGTTTGCACACCACTCGCCGGCCCTCTGAGGAAAGTCGAGCAGAAACAAAGCGGCACCGTGCCCACCTGAGCGTCACTGCCGTGCTCGGGCTTCCACTGATTAAAACTTCTGACATGTCACCACGACATGTCAAAAATTCTCCGAAAGCTAAGATACACTGTAAAAAAGCTGATTCTGAGTCTGCAATCTCCATCCTTCTACTTGTGTGCACTCCCCCGCTGTAAGCCTGCAAACAGGACGCGCGCCCCATGCTGACGCATAGAGGGGACTCCTAAGCTCAGCAATATAATGGAGAGGACTCCCAGGACTTGTTTAAGACAAATGCTTAGATATTTCTTATTTTTAGCCATTAACAACTCACCTGCATGTAATTTCATATATTCTCTATTAAAATATTGTTCCAACCATTGTAAAAATTAAATTTCCAAATCAAGAATTTTTGGGCGACTGATGAAACGCTTCACTAGTAATAATTTCCAGAGACTGAGAAAAACTCTCATATATGTGATAAGCTTTTTATGTGAAATCCCTCTCCCACAGCCTGGAAATCTGTGGTGGTCTTAGATCAGAATTCATTAATGTTTTATCCCATGTATCTAGGACCTAAAATATGGTTTTCCTCTTTTAATTTCTCTTCATGTGCCTAGCTAAGTGGGACTGTAGACATGCCATGCCGCTTCATTGTGCTGTTTGGAGGGGGTCCCTGTGGTCAGAGGCCCACAGATCAAACATTGTTGGCCAACCCTAAGGGGAGGCCGTCAATGTTAAAGACATGGAAAACCTTTTACAAATTTGATAGACATGACCATAAAGTCTATGTAAACCTTTGAAATCATTTTATTTTTTAAAAATAAAAATGTGTATTCAGTGACAGCGTGTCGATCACATCTAAGTTATGAACATTTATCTGATCGATGGTAGCTCGATTCTGCATGTCAGAGACACGCAGGACACGCTGGAAGGGCCGCACCGTCCATGAGGCAAGACGAGCATCTTGCCTCAGGAGGCGGCCTGCTGCCTCTCTGATGGGGGGGCGCCACTGAAATCAGCAATCAGCCTACGCCACCCCCTTCTGCACTATAATTGTACCTGCGTCTATAGGACGCATATACAATTACATGCATAAGCGCTGAATGGCGGGGCACGCTATTCAGCGCCTTTCAATGACATAAGCGGCGCGATGTTGTCATTGTGCCGCTTGTGTCGTTGATTGACAGGGCAAGGCAGCCTGCCGATCAGCGACTTAACGGCACAACGTTGAAATGCGCTGATTGGCCGGGCAGAATGACTTGCCCTGCTACTTAGCGCCTTTTAACAATGCAAGAGTAGCGATGACGTCATCACACCGCTTGCGTCGTTGAATGACAGGGCAAGGCAGCCTGCCAATCAGTGCTTTTCAATGACGCAATGTTGAAAGGCGCTGATTGGCCAGGCAGAATGATTTGCCCTGCCACTCAGTGCCGCTTGCGTTGTTCAGCCCCAGCAGACCTGCTCAGAAGAGAGCAGGTCTGCATTGCAACAGGACGGAACGGGTTTAGGTGAGTATGTAAAGTTGTTTTTTTTCTGTTAAAAGTGTTAGGGGCTATATGTGGAGAACTACTTACAGCGGGGCTGTATGAGGGGGCTATATATGGAGCATTATCTAAAGGGGGGTGCATGGGGGTATATGGGGAGCACTATCTATAATGGGGCTGTATGTGGAGCATTATCTTTAAGGGGCTATATGTTGGGCACTATCTACAGGGGTGGCCCTATGGGGCACTATCTACAGGGGGATCTATGTAGGGTAGTATCTACGCGGTGCTCTATCTATGGGGGCACTATGTATGTGGGGCACTGTCTACAGGGGTCTCTATATGGGACACTACAGGGGGCTCTATGTGGGGCACTGTATACAGGGGGCTCTATTGGGGCACTGTACAGGGGGCCTCTATGGGGGCGTGTGTGTGTTTGTGTGTGTGTGTGTGTGTGTGTGTGTGTGTGTGTGTGTGACATAGTGTATGGTGCTATTATAATCAGGGACACAGTGTATGGTTCTATTAGAATTAGAGGTGCAGTGTATGGTGCTATTATATTTAGGGGCGTTGTGTGTAGCACCGTGACAATTTTATCTTCGTTTATAGGTGCATTAATGTTTGAAAAGTGAGAAGCTGAAGACATCTGAGCGGAAAACTGCTGAAATGGGCCATGGCCAGTAGAAGTCATCTTAGAGGTCTGGAACGGATGGAGACGTCACCTATGAGTCACTTAATGTAAATATTTATTTTTTTTCTAATCCGTTCTGTAGTCACTGTATGATCTGCAGCGAGATAATCGGTGGTATGATTGTTTGTTTTTTTTGTGAGGCTTCTAGTGATGTAGAGCAGCCAGGGGCACGTCAATCAGGATCTGGGGGCGCCATTTCAATTTTCGCCTCAGGAAGCAGAAAAGCTAGAATCGGCCCTGCCGCTGACACTGAACCCGTCAGTCCTGCTGACCTGACGGATACAGGTTTCAGCGCTACATACAGCTGCTCTGTATACAGTATACAAAACAGCTGTATCTCAAAAAGTAACCAAACACTCATATAGACATTTCATTAAAAAACACAATAAAAATGTAAAAATAAATAGCTTTTAACCTCTTAGTGCAGACTTTTTAGTTACATACCTTCTTTCTATGCCGATCCATTTCACAGACCCCAAGGACTGAGGAAAATATGAGCTCAGATAATGTAAAATGAAATTTTCACCTTGCAGTACTTCATAATGATATGTGACAAGCCCTGGTGGGAAAAAAATAAAATAGTAGTTTGATTACAAACTGGCACCAGCATTGTGTTCAACAAAGTCCATCTCTACGTATACCATTGGTATTGTAGCTATAAAAAAATGACCCTGCCCCTTCACACAACCATATATTTTGCTTATTATATATTATATCTTATCCAAAGTACTATGTTATTATGCGCTACAAACCTCTGATTTGTTTGTTTTTATCTGAATAAAAATAGCATCTGTCAGTTGGCCCAATTGTGGGGAGAAAGTCACAATTTAAAACCCTCAAAATGGGTAGAGCTTAGGTATTACTAGGTGACTTTAGGATGTGTCCAGGAAAAGTTATGGTGTTTCGAGGACCTGGCTTATTTTGCTTTAAAACTTCTAGTTTGTAATGATATTTGCATGAAAGTTATTTATTGTTTTATCATAACAACCCCTTTTTTAAATAAAGCCGGGCTGGTGATTATCTTATAAAACGATCAGTGGGTATCGCCGGGGAAGCCAAACATGTAATACACGAAGGGACCAGGTCCACCAGAGCGGGAGCAGATCCTCCACTCTGACTGATAGAGGGGTGTCCCAAGCAGACCGTTTTATACCCTAGAAGGGCACACAAAAAGGCATGGTCTTAGTGAGCCAACGCCTTTATTGGCATAATAACAATTTCCTGGTGAACAGGTAGTATAGTACGTACATAATCTATGATAGCTTACATGTGATCAATATTAGCTGGATCCTGTCTTTCAGAGGCACGCAGGACCCAGTCTAGGCCGAGTCGTCAGTTCATCTAAACTGACAGAATTGGTTGAGAGAGAACAATACAGCTTCTATGTATACAGGATACATAGAAGCTGTATCTGTAACGGCAGGAAGGAGGTGAAGGGAAAGTGAGCCCTAATCTACCCACCGCCCTGTCCCTGCCTACTTGCAACGACCCGCCCTAGGCGACGGGGTACAACTGGGCGGCGGTCCCTACGCTGTCTAAGTGTACGGGAGAACAAACAGGGAACACGCAAGGGAAGGGGCAGTAGCCCACGGAATGAATAGTCAGGACCAGGATGAAGTGGAGTATACCAACGTGAGCACGGAGAAGGAAGCAAGCCAGGGGCAAAGCGAAGCAGGTTAAGCGGAACTGCAGCAAGGCAGAAGCACGGCAGAAGCAGGCTGGAGCAAGCAGCAGCGGGGCCAGGAATCCAGAAGAATTGCAAGCACTGAGGAAGAGAACACGGCAGGTAATAAAGGACAGGGGCGGAGCTAACTCCGACTGACCAGGCCGCGATAGGCTCTCCCACTCCTGAGCCTGCCACCCTGGTTGGTGGGAGACGGTGTCAGTCTAACAGGTCTGGCCTCAGGTGTGGATTGATTAATCCCAGGAGTATACCTAGACGTAGTACCTGGCAGATCCCTAACAGTACTCCCCCTTTTATGAGGGGCCACCGGACCCTTACTAAGAGGACCCGGTTTAGTAGGGAAGA
Source organism: Rhinoderma darwinii (assembly GCF_050947455.1). Lineage (NCBI taxonomy): Eukaryota > Metazoa > Chordata > Amphibia > Anura > Rhinodermatidae > Rhinoderma > Rhinoderma darwinii. The sequence continues at coordinate 370,450,455 of NC_134690.1, read as the reverse complement.
GAAGGTGGAACCTCCTGATCAATACCCCAGAGTGAACATCACGGGCAGGTACCCAAGTCCTCTCCTCCGGCCCGTATCCTCTCCAATGGACCAGGTACTGGAGGGAGCCCTGGACCATCCTACTGTCCATAATCTTGGCCACCTCGAATTCCACCCCCTCAGGGGTGAGAACGGGAACAGGAGGTTTCCTCGAGGGGGACCAGGACGGGGAGCAGCGTTTGAGGAGGGAGGCATGGAAGACGTCATGTATGCGAAAGGATGGGGGCAGCTCCAGACGGAAGGATACAGGGTTGAGGACTTCAATGATCTTATAAGGTCCAATAAATCGGGGAGCAAACTTCCTGGACGGGACCTTAAGGCGCAAGTTCCTGGACGACAACCAGACCAAATCCCTGACGACAAACCGGGGGTTAGCAGAACGTCTACTATCAGCCTGAATCTTTTGTGCGCTCTGGGACGCCTCTAGGTTCTTCTGAACCTGGGCCCAGACTGTGCACAGTTCCCGATGAACATCCTCTACCTCAGGATTATTGGAACAACCAGGGGAAACGGAGGAGAACCTTGGGTTAAACCCGAAATTACAGAAAAACGGGGAGACCCCTGACGAGTTACTGACCCGGTTATTCAGGGAAAATTCAGCAAGGGGAAGGAATGAGACCCAATCGAATTGACAGTCAGAGATGAAACACCTTAAATATTGTTCCAGGGATTGGTTAGTCCTTTCCGTTTGGCCATTAGTTTCGGGATGGAAGGCGGAGGAGAAGGACAGATCAATCTCCAACTTTTTACAAAAAGCTCTCCAAAATAAGGAAACAAATTGTACCCCTCTGTCAGAAACGATATTGACTGGGGCCCCATGGAGACGCAGGATGTGTTTCACAAACAAAGAAGCTAACGTCTTGGCGTTAGGTAGCTTCTTAAGGGGCACAAAGTGGCACATCTTGCTGAAGCGGTCTACTACCACCCACACCACCGACTTGCCCTGAGATGGGGGCAAATCGGTGATAAAATCCATGGAGATATGGGTCCAAGGTCTCTGGGGAATGGGCAAGGAACGTAGTAGGCCCGCAGGTCGGGACCTAGGGGTTTTGGACCTAGCGCAAACCTCACAAGCGGCGACGTAAGCCCTAACGTCTTTAGGCAACCCAGGCCACCAATAGTTTCTGGTAATGAGGTGTTTGGTGCCCAAGATGCCAGGATGACCAGATAGAGCGGAGTCATGGTTTTCCCTGAGTACCCTTAGCCGGTATTGCAGGGGAACAAACAGTTTGTCCCCAGGGACGTTCCCGGGAGCTGAACCCTGATCAGCCGCAATATCAGAAGCTAAATCAGAATCCGTGGCAGAAACGATTATACCAGGGGGTAAAATACAAGCAGGATCCTTCTCGGAAGGAGGATTGGCCATGAAACTACGTGACAGAGCATCAGCCTTAATATTCTTGGACCCAGCCCTATAGGTAACCAAGAAATTAAATCTGGTAAAGAATAGTGCCCACCGAGCTTGTCTAGGATTAAGCCGATTCTAGGAAAACCAGATTCTTGTGATCCGTAAGGACCGTTACCTGGTGTCTGGCCCCCTCCAGGAAGTGCCGCCACTCTTCAAAAGCCCATTTAATGGCTAGAAGTTCGCAGTTGCCAATATCATAGTTACTCTCCGTGGGCGAAAACTTCCTAGAGAAGTAAGCACAGGGGCGGAGATGGGTGAGGGAGCTGGTAGCGGCTTGTAATTATGTAACGGCAGGAAGGAGGTGAAGGGAAAGTGAGCCCTAATCTACCCACCGCCCTGTCCCTGCCTACTTGCAACGACCCGCCCTAGGCGACGGGGTACAACTGGGCGGCGGTCCCTACGCTGTCTAAGTGCATGGGAGAACAAACAGGGAACACGCAAGGGAAGGGGCAGTAGCCCACGGAACGCCGCGAGGAAACGGAGCGGTGAATGAATAGTCAGGACCAGGATGAAGTGGAGTATACCAACGTGAGCACGGAGAAGGAAGCAAGCCAGGGGCAAAGCGAAGCAGGTTAAGCGGAACTGCAGCAAGGCAGAAGCACGGCAGAAGCAGGCTGGAGCAAGCAGCAGTGGGGCCAGGAATCCAGAAGAATTACAAGCACTGAGGAAGAGAACACGGCAGGTAATAAAGGACAGGGGGCGGAGCTAACTCCGACTGACCAGGCCGCGATAGGCTCTCCCACTCCTGAGCCTGCCACCCTGGTTGGTGGGAGACGGTGTCAGTCTAACAGGACTGGCCTCAGGTGTGGATTGATTAATCCCAGGAGTATACCTAGACGTAGTACCTGGCAGATCCCTAACAGTATCGTAAAAAGTAAAAAAAAAATTATAAGAGGCAATTTGAAAATTGCTTAAAAACACATAAGACATTCATTTAATAATATAAAAAAATGTCCTTCCAAAGGTGTACATAGCCTTTCAAGGCTATGTACACCTTTGAAATAGGTTTTTCTATTCTTTTTAATAAAAATGTCTATCTGCGTGATTACTTTCAAAATACTTTATTAAAAAATATTTTTACTTTTTGAGATACAGTTGCTTTGTATCCTGTATACAGAGCAGCTGTATCGTGTGCTATGACCTGTATCCGTCAGGTTTGTGCAAGATATATCTCAAAAAGTAAAAATCATTTTTAATAAAAAGTATTTTGAAAGTGGCGCCAATCACACTAATAGACGTTTTTATAAAAACAAAATAATTTCAAAGGTGTATTTAGCCTTTATCTACAGCAACACAGTTTTAAATGATTTTGCATTCACTGTAAGACTCATTAACACTATGCCACAACCCCACGTACATGTATGCGGGGGAAGCAGTTTATCACCTCACCCTTCACGTACATAATAGTGGTATGCCAGGCACAGGAGCTGTGCCTGCGGGCTCAGCCACAGGAGAGTAAATGTAATTGACAGCCACTCTGCAGTGGCAACAGCCACGATTGTAGATAACTCCGATCTCGGACATTTAATCCCTTCAGCACTACGATCAGTACGTGGGGGGGGGGGCTCCCTTTGAACCGCGATCGACACCCTGATATTTCATTTGCTAGTGCCAGCAATTGTACTCTGTCACACCAGGGCCCATCAAAGATTTGCCTAGTGCTCATGCCTGCTAGAGTATGCCCAGGTGTAGTGTAGACTAGCAGGCTGCCTGTCCATTCTGACTAGAGATCTGAATCAATCCCTATGAAGTTAAAATACCGTATTCAATATATCATCTGTGGGAAAAATACAGCTGTGCAATCTGAATGGATTTCTTATTTGGAGTCATATAGATGACATTGTAGCCCACTATTGCTTATACATGAATATTAACGCTCAACATTTGACCCCTGGCAGTGGTGATAAAACCTGAATCTAGCGATTGTCTCTCAAGGGAACCATAAATGAATAATGTTGCTAAGCAACAGTAAATGTTCATTCCCAAATATTTCCTTATGTGATGGTAATGATCAAGTAATATTTTAAGAAAGGTGTTTGCAATGAACACATAGCTAGAAGGTAGAATGACTTGGTTGGTATTACCATTATTCTGCTATTCAACTGAGACAATGGGGCTATGATGATGATGGTTAATATCCTTTATTTATAGAATGGCAGAATTATCTCTAGGATTGTCCTCCTGGGCAATGTTTTAGAGGGGTGTCCCAACAATTGGACCCCCAGTGATCATTAGAACAGGGTTCCCGAACACCCGTTCCTCATTACTTCATGACCGCAGTGAAGAGGCGCTTGAATAGAGCACAGGGACTCTAAGGGACTCACGGACATATCTGATCGCTGTACTCAGCTATCTCTATGAGTCTTTAGAGAAGTAATGGAGTGACAGGGCGCATGCTCGTTCAGTGCTCCATTTAAAGGCGTTTTCCCATCATGGATATTTATGGAATATCCAAAAGTCCCACCTCGGGGACCCGCTCCTATCTCTAGAACGGGGCGCCGCTAAACCCCATTCTACCTCCCGGCCACTTCCTGATTAGGTGGTCGGGAGTTATATAAACAGTCGGGCTTGCTGAGCTACGCTGTTTCCGTAACTCCCATATAATTGAATGGGAGTTATGGAAATAGCATAGCACGGCGAAATGCGCTGTTTCCATAACTCCCCAATTCCGGAAACAGCATTGTTTGCTGTGTTACGCTGTTTCTGTGACACCTATTCACTTCTATGGGAGTTAAGGAAACAGCGTTGCTCAGTGAGCCCGACTGTTTACAACATAACTCCCGACCACCTAACCAGGAAGTAGCCAGGAGGCCATTGGAGCCGAACAAGGCAGAATGGGGTTTAGGGGGCCCCGTACTAGAGATAGGTTCGGGTCCCATAGGTGGGACTTACATCTATTGGACATTTATTAAATATCCTAGGGATATGTCATAAATGTCCAAGATGAGAAAACCCCTTTAAGCTCCTCCTCATTGCGGTCGTGCATGTAAACTAGCAGATTTTGACACAGATTTTGGTTCAGATTTCACTTTATGCATTGCAAAGGGTGTAATCCGTGGGGAGAATCTGCGACAGAATTGACATCATGCGGATTAGAAAACCTGCAGCATGCCCTCAATTCCGCTACATAGGGATGGTTTTTTTTGTGTGTTTTTTTTTAAATCTCAACATGTATTGTGCTTTAAAGTGCTGTGGATTTTCAGTGCAGGAATCCACACTGAAAATCTGCAGTAATTCCGTAGTGTGTGAATTCACCCTAATGGTTATGGACAAACATTTTCACTTGACTATGTTGTGGACGCACTTCTCTACACTCTTCTTTCTGCAGTCACATCACATGTATTATATATATATTGTCTCTCCTCACTACATTTTATAATCAATGGGACCAAACAGCATTCTATTGCTAGATGAGTGTTGTAAACGCTTCTTCACCTTCAGTATGCCGTTTAACCTGATCGAAATACACAACTACATGTACTATCAGAAAGAAGGGAACGATATAATTCAACTCACACATGCCGCTAGTGAGATCAGATGGTTTGCTCCACCATTGGGCATTTTAGGGAATATGAATGAAGCCATATTATATATGAATATGAATTCAGAGAAAGAAAAATTAATTTGTCAGCTAAAATTCACTTTACAAGAACTAATACAAGCTATTAATGTAACAAACATATTAATTTGATACATAGATTTGTTAATCCTAAAGTGACTGATTGACATAGCAAATTTCAGAATATAATTCATACATCACACTGTCATGCCTGCTCTCTCTTTATTCTTACATCTCATTGATTTCTCATGTATACTCTTCATTCATTAGATTGATTTATTGACAATTCTGGTAGCGCTGTAATGTAGAAAAAGCCAGCGTATCATTATATGGAGACAAGATAAGCAAATCAGTGTAACCGACACAGAAATATAGCTACCGATCATGTTAAAGGCTATGTACACGTTTGCAATAGTTTTTTTTCTTTTATTAAAAATAATTTTTACTTTTTGAGATACAGCTGCTTTGTATTCTGTATACAGAGCAGCTGTATCGTGCGCTGAGACCTGAATCCGTCTGATCAGTGGCACTGACCGGTTTAGTGTCAGCGGTTCCTTTGTGTGCAGGATCCACCTGTTATCGATCACATCTAAGTTATGAATTTAGATGTGATTGGTAACAGCTCGACCGTGTGTTGACTCGCTGTCACTGAACCCGTCAGTGCGGTAACCTGATAGATACAGGTTTCAGAGCTAGATACAGCTGCTCTGTATACAGAATACAAAGCAGCCGTATCTCAAAAAGTTTAAATAATTTTTTATAAAAACACACTGATCATTTTTTATTATTAAAAAAAAAACAAAAAACGATTTCAAAGATGTACATAGCCATTAAATAGCACTACTACCCAGATTTATGTATGCATGAATGCAAGCAGTTATATAAAATTAGGCACAATGTTTTAAAAATTACGCTTAGCTGCAAAACCAACCCAGGAATTGGAATGTGGCTATTTATATAAATATATATATATATATATATATATATATATATATATATATATATATATATATATATATACTGTATATATATATTATTTGTTTTATATATATATATATATATATATATATTTATATCTATATATATATGCATATATATATATACACTACCGTTCAAAAGTTTGGGGTCACCCAGACAATTTTGTCTCCTCCTGTACGGTGTGTGCAGCAAACAAAGTTGCCCACTCCAGCCTAGGCGGTCTGCTCCAACCACTGCCTGTGCCCGATGGCCCCTGGCAGCATATTGCTATGGACTTTGTCACAGATCTGCCTCTCTCTGCGGGATGCAGTGTGATCTGGGTGGTGGTGGATCGTTTTTCTAAAATGGCTCATTTTGTTCCCCTGACTGGCCTCCCTTCTGCTGCTCGACTAGCTGACCTCTTCATACAACACATCTTCCGTCTGCACAGCTTGCCTCTGCATATTGTCTTGGATCGAGGGGTCCAGTTCACCTCAAAGTTTTGGCGAGCACTCTGTGGCCTGCTCGGTGTAAAGTTGGACTTCTCCTCAGCTTATCATCCTCAGTCCAATGGACAAGTCGAAAGGGTTAACCAAATTATGGGGAACTATCTGCGGCACTTTGTCTCCAGACGACATGATGATTGGGTGCAGCTGCTCCCGTGGGCGGAGTTCTCCTATAATAACCATACCAGTGAGTCCACCACCTCCAGTACATTCTTCATAGTCTACGGCCAACATCCTCGAATACCCTGCCTGGCTCTACTATGTCCCAGGTGCCTGCAGCCGACTCTACCTTCAGGGACTTTCTGCAGATATGGCAGCAGACACGATCTTCTATTCTGCTGGCGGTGGACCGCATGAAGAGAAAGGCAGACACTAGAAGACGAGAGCCTCCTCAGTTTCTTCCAGGTACAAAGGTTTGGCTGTCTTCCAGGAATATCCGGCTGAGGGTGCCGTCTTGCAAGTTTGCTCCCAGGTTCCTTGGACCCTTCGAGATTCTACTACAGATCAATCCTGTGTCATACAAGCTTCGACTTCCTCCTACCCTCAAGATCCCTAACTCCTTCCATGTCTCCTTGCTGAAACCCGTGGTCCTGAACCGTTACTCCAGGACCCCTAGTTCTGCAGTGGCTCCTGGCGGTTCATCTTTCAAAGTGAGGGAGATCCTGGCCACCAAGAACGTTTTATTTGGTGGATTGGAGGGGATTTGGTCCAGAGGAGAGGTCTTGGGAGCCGGAGGAGAACATCGATGCTCCTGTCCTCGTGAAGAAATTTCTCTCCCGCTCTGGCCCCAAGAGGAGGGGACATAAGAGGGGGGATACTGTAACATCTATGGCCGAGGCCATCGTTTAGACTTACCCTTTGATGGCCCCGGCCATAGACATCTGTCTTCTCGGCGTTAGCTCCCTCCAGGGAGACGCCGGCACTCACTTCCGGGTCCTTGGACTGTTTCCCGCAGGGCACGTGCGCTAGCGCATGCACAGCCTTGAAGGGCCAGTACGCGTCCAGCTGTCACCAACCAATAATTATCCCAAATGGCTGCTGGACTATAAAAAGGGGCTCTGCCCACTTGTTCCTCGCCTGAGCATTGTTGTATACCTAAGTTTGTCTTGCAAATGGTCTCCCAGTGTTTCCTAGTTCCCAGTGTTACCCGTTCCTGCTGCCTGTACCCTGTATCCCGTGCTATCGTATCTACTGAGAAAGTCAAGTCGTGTCTTCCGCTGCATCCACGGTGCCACCTGCTGAGAAAGTCAAGTCGTGTCTTCTTCTGCATCCACGGTGCCACCTGCTGTGAAAGTCAAGTCATGTCTTCCGCTGCATCCATGGTGCCACCTGCTGTGAATGTCAATTCGTGCTTCCGCTACTGTCTACATTGCCTCAGCTACCCGTTCTGAACTATAGACATTGTTTTGTACCTTGTTGGCCAGCTGCTACCCCGCTACGCGGTACGGCCCAGTGGGTCCACACCCCGCGCCATGACAGCAAATAGTATACAAATATGGAAAAACACAAAATACTTACCTGTTGCCTTGTAAAACTGCAACTGTTGTTGACTATCTAAAAATATACACATATACACTGGCTCATGGTCCTGATTTATTGTACGTTTGCTTTTTTTCCCTCTTTTTATTTTTTAAAGAAAATAGTCGCAGGCACCGTGAAAAAGAAAAGTGAGAGACTGTCCCGACTCCTCAAAGAAAAAGTGGTTGAGGTCTGCAAGGATCCCCTTATGAAGGCTCCCTTCTTCCTTTACCATTTTGTAGCAGAGAGTCAGTTTGACCTCACACTAGGGCTGGATGATTATGACCTAAATCAAAATCACGATTAATTGAACATGTTACCTTGATTACAATGAATTAACGATTATTTAGGCCGCACCCCTTTTTGCATACCACGCTATTGAATTAATATTTATCCCCTGAGCCTGCTGTATACTACTGTATATAATATACCCCCTGACACTGCCCCCACACAGTATATTGCCCCATAGTGCTCCCCACACAGTATAACACCCCAAAGCTGCCACCACACAGTTTAATGCCCCTATTGCTGCCTCCACACAGTATAATGCCCACTATTGCTGCCCTCCACACAGTATAATGCTCCCCATAGCTGCCCCCACACAGTATAATACCCCCACAAGTGCCCCATAGCTGCCCTCCACACAGTATAATGCCCCACAGCTGCCCCTACACAGTATAATGCCCCCATAGCTGCCCCACACAGTCCCAATAGTGCCTAATAAAATAAATACTCACCTAATTCCATTCCAACGACGAGTGGAGGAAATCCCTCTGCTCCTCCAGTCTGTGGGGCTCGGCACAGACATGCGCAATAACATCACTGCCTCGCACCTGTCTGCGCCGAGCCGTGAGTGTCCGGCGATACATAGTGAATGGTAGAATCAACACAAATCTCACAGGACAGGTTAATGGCTTGGTGATACCAACGTAATGTTAAACACCTCCAAAAGTTCAAAAGCGTACAGAAATAAAGACTCCAAAATATTATGTATTAACACTGAAAAAAAGGAGTCAGACACTACTAAGGCTATGTTCACACGGCGTCTTTTGCCGAGTTTTTTGACGCGGAAAACGCGTCGCAAAACTCGGCAGAAACGGCCCGAGAACGCCTCCCATTGATTTCAATGGGAGGCGTCGGCGTCTTTTTCCCGCGAGCAGTAAAACTGCCTCGCGGGAAAAAGAAGCGACATGCCCTATCTTCGGGCGCTTCCGCCTCCGACCTCCCATTGACTTCAATGGGAGGCAGGAGAAAGCGTATATCTCGCTGTTTTATGCCCGCGGCGCTCAATGGCCGCGGGCGAAAAACGGCGCGATAATTGCCGCGAAAATCGGCGTGCAGGGAGAGGAATATCTGCCTCAAAGTTCCAAACGGAATTTTGAGGAGATATTCCTCCCCCAAAATACCCCGTGTGAACATAGCCTAATACTGAAAAATAGAAAATGACAATTTTATTATAATAGTTAAAAGATGAGGAAATATAAAACACTACAGTGGATCTAAAACAAGATGTGTATAAGGACCATATATGTAATAGTGTTAACAGCACAGAAAATAATGATAAATACATACATGCACAGTGCAAACTGCATATTATTCATGTCACTTTGGGTACGTGGACCCACTGGGCTGTACCACCTAGATGGTATGGCAGCTGGCCAACAGGACACAGTCTATAGTTCGTATAGTGTACCTGTGGTAGCTCAGAGAGTAGTAAGGCAGGCTCAGCTGGGACTAGGCAGCATGCAGGCGCCAGGCGTTGTGTAGCAGGATAGGCATGGTATACAGTACAGCACGACATCAGCTGAACACGGTACTTGACCAGGATAGCGCGGAATACAGGTTACAGTTAGCAGGAACGGGAAACACTGGGAACTAGAAAACACTAGGAGACCATTTGCTTAGACAGACTAGGGTAACGACAACGAGGCTCAGGCAAGGCAGGAAGGGGCTGGGCCCCTCTTATAGTCCAGGGTGCTCATGGGCTAGTTTTGTACATTAATTCTGGTGCGTGCGCTGGCCCTTTAAGAGGGGGCACGATCATGCGCGTGCACCCTACGGGACCCGCCTGGAAGAAGTGGGAGTGAGCGCAGGCGTCTGCTGAGGAGGAGACGGGGACCAGCGCTCACAGTTCCATGGCTGCGGGCGTCAGGAGTTGAGTGAGCCTGACGGCCCACGGCCATGGGCATGATAGTATCCCCTCTCTTACGCCCCCTCCTCTTGGGGCCAGAACGATAGAGAAACTTCTTCAGGAGTGTAGGGGCACTGAGGTTCTCTTCTGGCTCCCAGGAACTCTCTTCAGGACCAAACCCCTTCCAATCCACCAAATAAAAGGTTCTTCCACCCACTCTCTTGGTGTCCAGGATCTCCTTGACCTCAAAAGTCTCTGATGAACCGCTGGCAGCCACTACAGGAGTTGAAGTCTAGGAGTAGCGGTTCAAGATCACCGGCTTCAGCAGGGGGACATGGAAGGAGTTGGAGATCTTGAGTGTAGGAGGCAGCCAAAGCTTGTAGGAAACAGGGTTGACTTGTTGCAATACCTCGAAGGGTCCAAGGAACCTGGGAGCAAACTTGTACGATGGCACCCTCATCCGGATATTCCTAGAGGACAGCCAGACCTTAGTGCCTGGAAGGAACTGTGGAGGCTCTCATCTTCTTGTGTCTGCCTTTCTCTTCATGCGGTCAACCGCCAGCAGAATAAAAGATCGAGTCTGCTGCCAAATCTGTAGAAAGTCCCTGAGTGCAGAGTCAGCTGCAGGTACCTGGGACGTAGTGGAAACAGGAAGATGTATTCGAGGGTGCTGGCCATAAACAATGAAGAATGGACTCTTAGCGGTGGACTCACTAGTGTGGTTGTTGTTGGAGAACTCAGCCCATGAAAGCAGCTGCACCCAGTCATCATACTGCCTGGAGATGGTATCATAGATAGTTCTCCATAATCTGGTTTATTTTCTCGACTTGACCATTGCACTGGGGATGGTAGGCAGAGGAAAAGTCCAACTTCACACCGAGGAGTACGCAGAGAGCTCTCCAGAACTTTGAGGTGAACTGAACCCCCCCGATCCGACATAATATGTAGGGGCAAGCCGTGCAGATGGAAGATATGTTGGACGAAGAGACTAGCCAGTCGGGAAGCATACCAGTCAGTGGAACGAAATGAGCCATTTTGGAGAATCGGTCCACCACCACCCAGACCGTATTGCAACCAGCAGAGAGAGGCAGGTCCGTGACATAGTCCATAGCAATATGTTGCCAGGGGGCCTCGGGCACACGCAGCGGCTGGAGCAGACCCGCCGCTTTGGAGTGGGCAACCTTTTTTGCTGCACACACCGTGCAGGAGGAGACAAAGTCTGTGATGTCTTTGGGCAGCGTGGGCCGCCAGAATTGACGAGCAATCAGGTCTCGGGTCTTACGGACACCCGCGTGACCTGCCAAAATGGAACTGTGCCCCCAGCGGAGGATTCTTCTCCTGTCAGCCAAACGCACAAAAGTCCTCCCCGTGGGAATGTCTCTAACTTGCAGAGGGTTGACAGGGATGATGCAGGACGGGTTAATGATACTCTCTGGAGACTCCATAGTGGCCTCTGTATCGAATGACCTGAACCAGTCATCGGCCCTCACATTCTTGTTGGCCGGACAGTAGTGGAGCTCAAACTTGAACCGGGAAAAGAACAGCGACCACCTGGCCTGATGGGGATTCAGTCGTTGGGCCGTCTGGAGATAAGTGAGGTTCTTGTGCTCCGTAAATATCAAGATGGGATGAACTGCGCCCTCTAATAGATGTCTCCACTCCTCCAGAGCCAATTTGATGGAGCCAGAATTCCGATCCCCTATCGAGTAGTTGCGTTCTGCGGAAGAGAAGAGCTTGGAGTAATAGCCACATACCATTGACTTGCCCTTGGAACCTCTCTGGAACAGGAGTGCACCAGCACCGACAGAGGAGGCATCCACCACCAACGAGAAGTATCGAGAAACATCTGGATGATGGAGGATAGAGGCTGGCGTTAAGGCACTCTTCAGGGTATTGAATGCAGCCTCTGCCTCTGGAGTCCAAACCTTGGCGTTCTTGGTGAGGTTGGAGATAGGAGATGTCAGTGAGGAAAAGTTTGGAATGAACTGTCTGTAGAAATTGGAAAATCCCAGGAAGCGCTGTATGGCCCTCAAGCCTTGAGGGCGTGGCCATTCCGGACTTTACCTTTTCAGTATCCATCTCGAGGCCTTGATTCGAGATGATGTAGCCCAGGAAGGGTAGAGCATCTTTTTCGAACACGCACTTCTCCAACTTGGCGTACAGGCAATTCTCCCTTAACCACAGCAAAACTTGGCAGACATGTATCTGATGAGTCATTGGATCTGGAGAAAAAATCAAGATGTCATCATGATAAACCACAACACAAACATTGAGGAGGTCACGGAAGATGTCAATAACGAACTCCTGAAAGATCGCGGGAGCATTACACAGGCCGAAGGGCATTACTAGACACTCATAGTGTCCATCACGATTGTTAAATGCAATCTTCCATTCGTCTCCCCGGTGAATCCGGAATAGGTTGTAAGCCCCATGCAGGTCTAGTTTAGAAAAAATCTTGGCACCACGTATGCGATCAAATAGTTCAGAGATCAATGGCAATGGATACCTATTTTTTACCGTGATCTGGTTGAGACCCCGGTAATCGATGCAAGGACGCAGAGAACCATCCTAATTCTTGACGAAGAAGAACCCGGCTCCTGCCAGGGAGGAAGACTTCCGTATGAAGCCCCTCTCCAAGTTCTCCTTAACATAGGCGGACATGTCACAGCTACAACTAGGTCTGGCAGAGGTAGTCCGTTCACAGATGCAACCGTCAACGGCTTTTCCAGAGGGGTAGTGGGCAATTGGAGAAGATCCACCAGGTATCTATGAAAAAAAATTAGCAGCGGATCCAGACTCCAGATACGTAGAGACCCTATGGTCATGGGAATGGATAATTTAGACGAAAGTCCTTCTTTACCCAAGGTTGTCTCTCCTACCAACCCTAGGCTCTGGGGCTTTTGAGGACACAGACACACAAGATGGCCTCCGAGGCTGCAATATAGACAGAGTCCCGAGGTGCGTCTGCATTGTCTCTCCTGGGTAGACAGCTTAAACTGGTCCGTCCTCACAGACTCCTTAGGAGGATCAGCATCTGAGGACAGCAGGGGTTGCTGCAAAGTAGGAATCGGGCTAGGGAGTACTCCCTCCCGACGAGACTCTTGGAGCCGTTCTCGGATCCTTATATCAATCCGGGCAGCCAGAAGGATGAGGTCATCCAGGGTAGACGGTAGATCCCGGGCGGCAAGCTCGTCCTTAATCCTAGGAGACAGTCCCTGCCAGAATGTAGCCACCATGGCCTCATTGTTCCACAACAGTTCTCCCGCCAGGGTGCGGAAGGGGGTGACGTACTCGCCCAAGGAGTTCTCTCCCTGGCGTAGGTTCAGCAAGGAAGTGGCTGCAGACGAGACTTGTCCAGGCTCCTCAAACACCTTGCAAAATGTTTATAGAAACCCCTGGAAGTCACGGGTCTCTGGTCCTTGTCTTTTCCAGATAGGGTTCGCCCATGCAAGGGCCCTGCCAGTGAGCAAAGATACGATGAAAGCGACCCTTGCGCCATCAGATGAAAATGCCCTTGCATACAGGCTAAAGTGGATCTGGCACTGGTTCAAAAATCCACAGCAGGTCCTTGTGTCTCCATCATAGCGGTCAGGAAGTGGCATTGAAAATCGGGGATCAGCACTGCCCGGAGGTGTAGTCAGAGGAGCCGTACTGCCAGGAGGTGTAGTAGGAGGAACTACAGCTTGCACCTCCAGCCGACGTGTAATAGTGTTCAAGGTCTGGAGGAGTTAGTCCTGTTGAGACCAGAGGTCTAGCATCTCCTCCCGCATCTCTTGTGACGTCATCATGGTCTTGGATTGACTAGCGGGGTCCATGGCCGGAGCCTACTGTCACGTTCGGTACATGGACCCACTGTGCCTTACCACCTACATGGTATGGCAGCTGGCCAACAGGACACAGTCTATAGTTCGTATAGTGTACCTGTGGTAGCTCAGACAGTAGTAAGGCAGGCTCGGCTAGGACTAGGCAGCAGGCAGGCACCAGGCGTGGTGTAGCACAATAGGCGTGGTATACAGTACAGCACGACGTCAGCTCAACACGGTACTTGAAGCGCGGAATACAGGTTACAGGTAGCAGGAATGGGAAGGACTGTGAACTGGAAAGCACTAGGAGACCATTTGCTTAGACAGACTAGGGTAATGACAACAAGGCTCAGGCAAGGCAGGAGGGGGCTGGGCCCCTCTTATAGCCCAGAGTGCTAATGGGCTAATTTTGTAAACGAATTCAGGTGCACGCGCTGGCCCTTTAAAAGCGGATACGAGCATGCATGCGCACCCGACATGAAGAAGAAGCGGAAGTGAGCGCTGGCGTCTCCTGAGGAGGAGACGGGGACCAGCACTCACAGTTCCATGGCTGCGGGCGTCAGGAGGTGAGTGATCCTGACGGCCCGCGGCCATGGGCATGACAATTCATAAGAATAGAGCAAGGCATTAACATGACTCAATGTGCAAGCAATTGTCAAATAGGTACATACTGCATAGTTGTATTAGAAGGAAAAAATTGACTGTGTAGATTCACAGAAAGCTAGATCATCAGTAGAGATGAGCGAATCGGGACATCCGAACCCGGTTTCGGTCCGAACATCGCGAAAAGTTCGGTTCGCAGCGAATCCGAACTTCACCGGGTTCGGCCGAACACGTTTTGACCGAACCTGGGCAGGCAGAAAAAACATTACAAAAATATTATACTAATCGGCAGCCACTTGTCTCTATCAATCACTGATAGAGAAAAGAGGCTGCTGATTAAAAATAAAATAAAAAGCATTTCATACGTACCCGGTCGTTGTCTTGGTGACGAGTCCCTCTTCTTCCTCCAGTCCGACCTTCTTTCCTGATGCGGCAGCCTGTGATTGGCTGCAGAGGCGGTCACGTGAGATGAAGCGTCATCCCTGGAGGCCAACCTTCTGACGTCATCCTGACGTGCGTGACCGCCACTACAGCCTGTGATTGGCTGCAGAGGCTGCTGCAGCCTGTGATTGGCTGCAGAGGCCGCTGCAGCCTGTGATTGGCTGCAGAGGCGGTCACGTGGGATGAAGCGTCATCCCTGGAGGCCGGCCTTCTGACGTCATCCTGACGTGCATGACCGCCACTACAGCCTGTGATTGGCTGCAGCGGCGACATGGATGAAACGTCATCGCTGGAGGCCGGACAGGAGGAATGTAAGTATGAACTTATTTTTTATTTTTTTTTATTACATTAAAATTGTATTTTCCGCGCGCCGAGCATGGTACTGTTAAGGTTGCTGAAAGAGTTAGTGCAGCCCATTAACTCTTTCAGCACCCTGGACAGTACCATGCTCGGCGCACGGAAATTACAGGTTCGGTCAGAACTAGTTCGGTCCGAATCAAACTTTTTCGTGAAATTCAGCGAACCAGCCGAACCGAACTTTTCATAAGTTCGCTCATCTCTAATCATCAGCATATAACGAAAGTGTGGTCACAGACAAAAAGGACCTGAAATCGTAATCAAAAGCAGCTAGCCTAATTGGACAACATTGTATCAAACGTCCAGAAGAGTTAGAAAACATTAAATTACAAAACACAAAGCATTCCTTACCCATAGATACAGTGAAGGAAATAAGTATTTGATCCCTTGCTGATTTTGTAAGTTTTCCTACTGTCAAAGACATGAACATTCTAGAATTTTTAGGCTAGGTTAAATTTACCAGTGAGAGATAGATTATATTAAAAAAAAACAGAAAATCACATAGTCAAAATTATATATATTTATTTGCATTGTGCACAGAGAAATAAGTATTTGATCCCCTACCAACCATTAAGAGTTCAGCCTCCTCCAGACCAGTTACATGCTCCAAATCAACTTGGTGCCTCCATTAAGGATAGCTGTCTTAAATGGTCACCTGTATAAAAGACTCCTGTCCACAGACTCCATTAATCAGTCTGACTCTAACCTCTACAACATGGGCAAGACCAAAGAGCTTTCTAAGGATGTCAGGGACAATGTAATGGCAGGAAGGAGGTGAAGGGAACAAGTGAGCCCTAATCTACCCACCGCCCTGTCCCTGCCTACTTGCAACGACCCGCCCTAGGCGACGGGGTACAACTTGGCGGCGGTCCCTACGCTGTCTAAGTGCAAGGGAGTACAAACAGGGAACACGCAAGGGAATACAGTAGCCCACGGAACGCCGCGAGGAAACGGAGCGGTGAATGAGCCAGTCAGGATCAGGAAGTAGTGGAGTATACAAACGGGAGCACGGAGCAGAAGCAAGCCAGGGGCAGAGCAAGGCAGAAGCACGGCAGAAGCAGGCTGGAGCAAGGCAGCAGTGGGGCCAGGAATCCAAGAAGAATAACAAGCAAGGAGGAAGAGAAAACGGCAGGTATAAATGGACAGGGGGCGGAGCTAACTCTGACTGACCAGGCCGCGATAGGCTCTCCCACTCCTGAGCCTGCCACCCTGATTGGTGGGAGCAGGTGTCAGTCTCAGAGGTCTGGCCTCAGGTGTCGACTGATTAATCCTGGGAGTATACCCAGACGTAGTGCCTGGCAGATCCTTTACAGACAAGATCATAGACCTGCACAAGGCTGGAATGGGCTACAAAACCATAAGTAAGACGCTGGGTGAGAAGGAGACAACTGTTGGTGCAATAGTAAGAAAATGGAAGACATACAAAATGTGTAATGGCAGGGGGTAGGGAGACGGACAAGTGAGCCCTAATCTACCCGCCACTCTGACCCTGCCTACTTGCAACGACCCGCCCTAGGCGACGGGGTACAACTGGGCGGCGGTCCCTGCGCTCAGTAAGTGCACGACAAACACGACAAACATACAAAGGAACACAAGCAAGGAAAAGGGGCCGTTGCCCACGGCAACACCGTGAGCAACCAGAGTGGTGAACGAGCCGAGTCAAGCCAGGAGTGTGCGAGGTACAAAACGAAAAGCAGAAGAGTAGTCGGTAAGCCAGGGTCTGTATGGAGCAGGATCAAAAATAGCAGGAGCTGTAGCTGGGCCAGGAAACCACAAGGAGGGAAACACAAGCAATAACAAGCACCGAGGGACAGGAAGTGCAGGCTTAAATAGACCGAGGGCGGGAGCTAGCTGAGTCTGGCCAGGTTACGATAGGCTCTCCCACTCCTAAGCCTGCCAGCCTGAATGGTGGAAGCAGGAGTCAGTCTCAGGGATGTATTCTCAGGTGCTGACTGATTAGTTCTGGGAGTTAACCCCGAAGCTGTGCCTGGCAGATCCTTTACAGTACCCCCCCTTTTATGAGGGGCCACCGGACCCTTTCTAAGTGGACCTGGCTTACTGGGGAAACGCAGGTGGAACCTCCTGACCAATACCCCAGCGTGAACATCCCCGGCGGGTACCCAAGTCCTCTCCTCGGGCCCGTATCCTCTCCAATGGACCAGGTACTGGAGGGAGCCTTGGACCATCTTGCTGTCCACAATCCTGGCCACCTCGAATTCCACCCCCTCCGGGGTGAGAACGGGAACAGGAGGTCTCCTCGAGGGAGCCAAGGACGGGGAGCAGCGTTTGAGGAGGGAGGCATGAAACACGTCGTGTATCCGAAAAGACGGGGGTAACTCCAGCCGGAAGGAGACAGGATTGAGGACCTCAATGACCTTATATGGCCCAATAAACCGGGGAGCAAACTTCTTGGACGGAACCTTGAGACGCAAGTTCCTAGATGACAACCACACCAGATCCCCGACCATAAACAGGGGGTTAGCAGAACGTTTTTTATCAGCCTGAGTTTTTTGTACGCTCTGGGACACCTCTAGGTTTTTCTGAACCTGGGCCCAGACTGTGCACAGTTCCCGATGAACGACCTCTACCTCGGGATTGTTGGAACTACCAGGTGAAACGGAGGAGAACCGTGGATTAAACCCAAAATTACAAAAAAAAGGAGAGACCCCTGACGAGTTACTGACCCGGTTATTAAGGGAAAATTCGGCGAGGGGAATGAAAGAGACCCAATCAAATTGACAGTCAGAGACAAAACACCTTAAGTATTGTTCTAGAGATTGATTAGTCCTCTCCGTTTGGCCATTGGTTTCAGGATGGAAGGCAGAGGAGAAGGACAGATCAATCCCCAACTTCATACAGAAGGCTCTCCAAAACAATGAAACAAATTGTACCCCTCTGTCCGAAACAATATTGACAGGGACCCCATGGAGACGCAGGATGTGTTTGACAAACAAGGTAGCCAACGTTTTGGCGTTGGGTAGTTTCTTGAGGGGCACAAAGTGGCACATCTTACTGAAGCGGTCCACCACCACCCACACCACCGACTTGCCTTGGGATGGAGGCAAATCGGTGATAAAATCCATGGAGATATGTGTCCAAGGTCTCTGGGGAATGGGCAACGAACGCAGTAGGCCCGCTGGTCGGGACCTGGTGGTCTTGGACCTAGCACAAACCTCACAAGCGGCGACGTAGGCCTTAACGTCTTTAGGCAACCCAGGCCACCAATAATTTCTGGTAATGAGGTGTTTGGTACCCAGGGTGCCTGGATGACCAGATAGTGCGGAGTCATAATTTTCCCTAAGTGCCCTTAGCCGGAATTGCAGGGGAACAAACAGCTTGTTCTCAGGAAGGTTCCCGGGAGCTGCACCTTGATCAGCAGCAATATCAGAGACTAAATCAGAATCGATCGAGGAAATGATTATACCTGGAGGCAAAATACAAGCAGGATCTTCCTCCGAAGGAGGGCTGGCCATGAAGCTACGCGACAGTGCATCAGCCTTAATATTTTTAGACCCAGCCCTATAGGTAACCAAAAAATTGAATCTGGTAAAAAATAACGGCCATCGAGCTTGTCTCGGGTTTAGCCTCCGGGCAGATTCTAGGAAAACCAGATTCTTGTGGTCGGTAAGGACCGTTACCTGGTGCCTAGCCCCCTCCAGGAAGTGGCGCCACTCTTCAAATGCCCCTTTAATGGCTAAGAGTTCGCGGTTGCCAATATCATAGTTACTTTCAGTTGGCGAAAACTTCCTGGAGAAGTAGGCACAGGGGCGGAGATGGGTGAGGGACCTGGTACCCTGGGACAAGACAGCCCCCACTCCCACCTCAGATGCGTCAACTTCCACGATAAATGGCTCCATTTGGTTGGGCTGAACCAGCACCGGGGCCGAGACAAAGCACTTCTTAAGGACCTCAAAAGCCTGGACAGCCTCAGGAGGCCAGTGGAGGAAATCAGCACCGTTGCGAGTGAGGTCCGTAAGGGGCTTAGCGATGACCGAGAAGTTAGCAATAAATCTCCTGTAATAATTAGCGAACCCCAAAAAACACTGTAACGCCTTCAGGGAGGCAGGTTGGACCAATTCCGCCACAGCCTGAACCTTGGCGGGGTCCATGCGAAATTCATGAGGAGTGAGGATTTGACCCAAAAATGGAATCTCCTGTACCCCAAACACACATTTTTCGGTTTTGGCAAACAGTTTATTTTCCCGAAGGACCTGGAGCACCTTCCTGACATGCTCAATGTGGGAGGACCAGTCCTTGGAAAACACCAGTATGTCATCAAGGTACACTACCAGAAAAATCCCCAGGTAATTTCTCAAAATCTCATTTATGAAATTCTGGAAGACCGCAGGGGCATTACACAACCCAAAGGGCATGACGAGGTATTCGAAATGGCCTTCGGGCGTGTTAAACGCAGTCTTCCACTCATCCCCCTCTTTGATGCGAATAAGGTTATACGCCCCCCGTAGATCCAATTTAGAAAACCATTGGGCCCCCTGAACCTGATTAAAGAGATCAGGAATCAAAGGAAGGGGATACTGGTTCCTTACCGTGACCTTATTCAGTCTACGGTAGTCAATGCATGGCCTAAGACCACCATCCTTCTTCCCCACGAAGAAGAAGCCAGCACCTACCGGAGAAGAAGAGGGACGAATGTAACCCTTGGCCAGGGATTCCTGGATATACACTCTCATAGCTTCACGTTCGGGACAAGAAAGATTAAATATCCTACCCTTAGGAAGCTTAGCTCCTGGTACCAATTCGATAGCGCAATCGTATTCTCTATGAGGAGGTAACACTTCGGAGGCCTCCCTAGAGAAAACATCAGCGAAGTCCTGAACAAACTCTGGTAGCGTATTCGCCTCCTTAGGGGGAGAAATAGAATTAACAGAAAAACATGACGTACAACATTCATTACCCCATTTGGTTAGCTCCCCAGTATTCCAGTCAAACGTAGGATTATGCAACTGCAACCAGGGAAGACCTAGAACCAAATCGTACGATAATCCCTGCATCAACGGTACAGAGCATTGCTCCAAATGCATGGAGCCAACAAGGAGTTCAAAAACAGGGGTATGCTGTGTAAAATAACCATTAGCAAGAGGAGTGGAGTCAATACCCACTACCGGGACAGGTTTAGGCAAATCAATCAGAGGCATAGCAAGGGACATAGCAAATTCCACAGACATGATATTAGTAGAGGACCCTGAATCCACGAAGGCACTGCCGGTAGCAGACCTACCACCAAAAGAGACCTGAAAGGGAAGCAAGATCTTAGTACGTTTCATATTTACGGGAAATACCTGTGCGCCCAAGTGACCTCCCCGATGATCACTTAGACGCGGAAGTTCTCTGGCTGCAATCTTACGCTTAGGACAGTTGTTCACTTGATGCTTGTCGTCCCCACAGTAGAAGCAGAGACCATTCTTCCTGCGGAATTCTCTACGTTGTTGGGGGGACACGGAGGCCCCGAGTTGCATAGGTATCTCTGAATCTTTCGGGGAGGAACGAAGCAACGGAGCTTCGGGAGGCATCATGGGGGAGTCGGAGGAGAAAACACATAAATGTTCACGTTGTCGTTCCCTGAGACGTCGGTCAAGTCGTATCGCTAAAGCCATAACCTGGTCTAGGGAGTCAGAAGAGGGATAGCTAACTAGCAGGTCTTTCAGGGCATTCGACAGACCCAACCTAAACTGGCACCTTAAGGCAGGGTCATTCCACCGAGAAGCTACGCACCATTTCCGAAAGTCAGAGCAATACTCCTCAACAGGTCTCTTACCCTGACTTAAGGTCACCAGCTGACTCTCGGCAAAGGCAGTCCTGTCAGTCTCGTCGTAAATAAGTCCGAGAGCAGAAAAGAAACAATCAACGGAGGAAAGTTCAGGGGCGTCAGGAGCCAAGGAGAAGGCCCACACTTGGGGCCCTTCCTGGAGCCGGGACATAATTATACCCACCCGCTGGCTCTCAGAACCTGAGGAATGAGGCTTTAAACGAAAGTAAAGCCTACAACTCTCCCAAAAGGAGAGAAAAGCCCTCCGGTCCCCTGAGAATCGGTCGGGCAACTTGAGGTGGGGTTCAAGAGGTGCGGTGAGGGGAACTACCAGGGTAGCATCAGGCTGGTTGCCCCTCTGAGCCAGGGCCTGGACCTGTAGGGAGAGACCCTGCATTTGCTGAGCCAGGGTCTCACGGGGATCCATAGTGGTGTCAGGGACCAGGGGTAGACTAGGTATGGGCTTGTTATTATGTAATGGCAGGGGGTAGGGAGACGGACAAGTGAGCCCTAATCTACCCGCCACTCTGACCCTGCCTACTTGCAACGACCCGCCCTAGGCGACGGGGTACAACTGGGCGGCGGTCCCTGCGCTCAGTAAGTGCACGACAAACACGACAAACATACAAAGGAACACAAGCAAGGAAAAGGGGCCGTTGCCCACGGCAACACCGTGAGCAACCAGAGTGGTGAACGAGCCGAGTCAAGCCAGGAGTGTGCGAGGTACAAAACGAAAAGCAGAAGAGTAGTCGGTAAGCCAGGGTCTGTATGGAGCAGGATCAAAAATAGCAGGAGCTGTAGCTGGGCCAGGAAACCACAAGGAGGGAAACACAAGCAATAACAAGCACCGAGGGACAGGAAGTGCAGGCTTAAATAGACCGAGGGCGGGAGCTAGCTGAGTCTGGCCAGGTTACGATAGGCTCTCCCACTCCTAAGCCTGCCAGCCTGAATGGTGGAAGCAGGAGTCAGTCTCAGGGATGTATTCTCAGGTGCTGACTGATTAGTTCTGGGAGTTAACCCCGAAGCTGTGCCTGGCAGATCCTTTACAAAATGACTGTCAATCGACATCGATCTGTGTCTCCATGCAAAATCTCACCTCATGGGGTATCCTTGATCCTGAGGAAGGTGAAAGCTCAGCCGAAAACTACACGGGGGGAACTTGTTAATGATCTCAAGGCAGCTGGGACCACAGTCACCAAGAAAAACATTGGTAACACATTACGCCGTAATGGATTAAAATCCTGCAGTGCCCGCAAGGTCCCCCTGCTCAAGAAATCACATGTACAGGCCCGTCTGAAGTTTTCAAATGAACATCTCGATGATTCTGAGAGTGATTGGGAGAAGGTGCTGTGGTCAGATGAGACTAAAATTGAGCTCTTTAGCATTAACTCAACTCGCCGTGTTTGGAGGAAGATAAATGCTGCCTATGACCCAAAGAACACCATCCCCACTGTCAAGCATGGAGGTGGAAACATTATGTTTTGGGGGTGTTTCTCTGCTAAGGGCACAGGACTACTTCACCGCATCAATGGGAGAATGGATGGAGCCATGTACCGTCAAATCCTGAGTGACAACCTCTTTCCCTCCACCAGGACATTAAAAATGGCTCGTGGCTGGGTCTTCCAGCACGACAATGACCCGAAACATACAGCCAAGGCAAGAAAGGAGTGGCTCAAAAAGAAGCACATTAAGGTCATGGAGCGGCCTCGAAAACTTATGGAGGGAGCTGAAGATCCGAGTTGCCAAGCGACAGCCTCGAAATCTTAATGATTTACAGATGATCTGCAAAGAGGAGTGGGCCAAAATTCCATCTAACATGTGTGCAAACCTCATCATCAACTACAAAAAATGTCTGATTGCTGTGCTTGCCAACAAAGGTTTTGCCACCAATTATTAAGTCTTGTTTGCCAAAGGGATCAAATACTTATTTCTCTGTGCACAATGCAAATAAATATATATAATTTTGACTATGTGATTTTCTTTTTTTTTTTAAATTAACCTAGCCTAAACATTCTAGACTGTTCACGTCTTTGACAGTGGGCAAACTTACAAAATCAGCAAGGGATCAAATACTTATTTCCTTCACTGTGTGTATATATATATATATATATATATATATATATATATGTGTACTTTTGTTATATGCTGATGATCTAGATTTTTGTGAATCTACACAGTAAATGTTTACCTGCTAATACAACTGTGCAGTATGTACCCATTTGATAATTGCTTGCACATTGAGTCATGTTAATGCTCTATTCTTATGAATAATATGCAGTTTGCACTGTGCATGTATGTATTCATCATTATTTTCTGTGGTGTTAACACTATTACATACTGTGAAGGAAATAAGTATTTGATCCCTTGCTGATTTTGTAAGTTTGCCCACTGTCAAAGACATGAACAGTCTAGAATTTTTAGGCTAGGTTCATTTTACCAGTGAGAGATGGATTATATATATATATTTAAAAAAAAGAAAATCACATAGTCAAAATTATATATATTTATTTGCATTGTGCACAGAGAAACAGCCTTGTGCAGGTCTATGATCTTGTCCCTGACATCCTTAGAAAGCTCTTTGGTCTTGCCCATGTTGTAGAGTTTAGAGTCAGACTGATTAATTGAGTCTGTGGACAGGAGTCTTTTATACAGGTGACCATTTAAGACAGCTGTCTTTAATGCAGGCACCAAGTTGATTTGGAGCGTGTAAGGGTATGTTCACACGGCCTATTTACGGACGTAATTCGGGCGTTTTTGCCCCGAATTACGTCTGAAAATAGCGCCTCAATAGCGCTGACAAACATCTGCCCATTGAAAGCAATGGGCAGACGTTTGTCTGTTCACACGAGGCGTATATTTACGCGCCGCTGTCAAAAGACGGCGCGTAAATAGACGCCCGCGTCAAAGAAGTGACCTGTCACTTCTTTGGCCGTATTTGGAGCCGTTATTCATTGACTCCAATGAATAGCAGCGCCAATTACGTCCGTAATTGACGCGGCGTTCAAGCGCCTGCACATGCCGGTACGGCTGAAATTACGGGGATGTTTTCAGGCTGAAACATCCCCGTAATTTCAGCCGTAACGGACGCCCTCGTGTGAACATACCCTAACTGGTCTGGAGGAGGCTGAACTCTTAAAGGTTGGTAGGGGATCAAATACTTATTTCTCTGTGCACAATGCAAATAAATATATATAATTTTGACAATGTGATTTTCAGTTTTTTTTTTTTTATATAATCTATCTCTCACTGGTAAAATTAACCTAGTCTAAAAATTCTAGACTGTTCATGTCTTTGACAGTGGGCAAACTTACAAAATCAGCAAGGGATCAAATACTTATTTCCTTCACTGTATATGGTCCTTGTACACATCGTGTTTTAGATCCTCTGTAGTGTTTTATATTTCCTCATCTTTTAACTATTATAATAAAATTTATATTTTCTATTTTTTAATATTAGTAGTGTCTGACTCCTCTTAAATAGTGAATGGTAGAGCAGGGACCTTACAGCTCCCTGCTCGTCCATTGAATCACTGTATCTGCGTCCTGAACTTTGTTAGTTATGTCTAGGCGCGGAATCCCTGTCCAGAGTGATCTGACTGGGGATTCCGCTCCTAAGGGGAGCCCCTGATGTCTCTGTCCATATATGGACAGAGACGTCAGGCACTATGTCTAGGAGGGGAATCCCCGGCCAGAGCGATCTGACCGCGGATTCCGCTCTTATAGGGAGTTTAGGTGGCGCTATCTACAGGGGGGGGGGGGGGATGCTATCTACAGGGGGCGTGTTATCTACAGGGGGTGCTATCAACAGTGGGGGTGGTGCTATCTACAGGGGGGTGGCGCTATCTGCAGGGGGGTGGTGCTATCTATAGGATGGGTGACGCTATATGCAGGGGGGTGGTGCTATCTACAGGGGGGAAGGAGAGACGTCAGGGGCTCTGTCTAGGAGGGGAAGCCCCGGCCAGAGCACTGTGGCATGGGATTCCGCTCTTCGTGGGTGCTTAGGTGGTGCTATCTACAGGGGGGTTGTGTGTGCCACTGTCTACACAGGGGAGTGTATTCTGGGTCTCTCAAAGCCCTGGCAGACATGATAGTGCAGCGCTGCTTACCATGAAGCAGCACTGCACTTATTAAACCCGTTCCAGGCTGCCAACGTTTATATACGTGACAACTGCACGGGATATCGACAGTTGGAACGTATATAGCCGTATGGCAGTCGTGAAGGGGTTAAAGATGCTATATGGCTGCCCAGGAATCGCTTTATCTTGAGAAGGGAGAGCATGTACGTCCTGGACTGCCGCAGGTTAATCCGCAGTCTACTTAGGGACTATTCCAACTTGATACAGTCTGGATGTTGATGAAGAAGAGGATTAACACCACTCACCTTCCCTCTCTCCCATTACATGTCTGTCTCATAATAAAGCGTCAGGCATGTGATTTCCTTTTTCTATTCCCTTCTTCTCACTCCCCAAGCCACATCACTGTCTAATGATTTTTTGTTTGACTTGTAGTTAAGTATACAAGAAGGTTAGTGCATCATGTGGTGTGATGTACAGCACAGGGAAACCCATGCTGTATGTTATACTGCCGTGCTGCGTATGATTCATGTATTTATCTATTGTGTATTGCTTCATAACTTACATTGCCTCACAGTACACTGTATGTATGACTATCGATTGTTAATACAGTATTTTAATCAAAATTTACTTAGAAAGTTACCAAAATGTACTTACATGGTTTCTGCTCTTTGTATGTGGTATTTATTTTCCTTATTTACACCCTTCAAGTTCACAGGCTCACCCAACAACTTATTTTACCCTTCTCTATCCAACCCTTTACTTTTCCTATGATCCTCTCCTCCTCCTTTGAACTTTGGAACAAAACCTTGTGTTTGTAACTTCTTCCTTACTTACAATCTACACATATTCTATTTGCACTGGCAGAATCTCGTAAACATGACTCAAAAACTGTAAAATGGACCCCCCCCAGTTGCTGAGACCCCAATCTCAGCTGAAACACAAGAATGTGATAGTGATAAATGTCAGCGCTGTGGTACACAGCATGGTTATATATTACCACTTCATATCATATCACTATTGTGTGATTGCTGGCAGGGCCGGCGTCAGCACCCGGCAAACCCAGGCAAGTGCCGGGGCCCACTACCCTTTGGGGGGCCCACTCGGCCGCCGGGTGCTGACACTGCATGGCTCCTCCAGGAGTGGAGTCCCTGGCTAGAGTATTTCTGACGGGATTCTGCTTCTGGAGGGAGCCCCCTTTGCTATGGCAGTGCAGGGAGGTAGCTCCCTACTCCTACTGCCATTTACTAGGCTACAGACTCCCAAGCAGATTGCTAGAAGTGGCTCTGCTCTGGGACTCCGCCTCTGGGCAAGCCCCTGACAGTATATGGACAGTGATGTCAGGGGCTTCCCTAGAGTTCCAGGGCAGAGCCTATACTAGCGCTCTGCTCTGGGACTCCGACTCTGGGATTTCTCCTGACATCACTCTCCATATATCGAGAGTGATGTCAAGAGCAGAGCTGGAGTCCCAGGCAGAGCGCTAATAGCCCGGGACTTTGTCTCTGGGATTGCCCCCTTACATCACTATCCATATATGGACAGTAATGACAGAGGCTTCCAAAGAGCCGGAGTACCGGAGCAGAGCCTTTACTAGCGCTCTGCCCAGAACTCTGGATCTGGGGTTGCCCCTGACATCATTGTCCATATATGGACAGTGATGCCAGGAGGAGAGAAGGAGTCCCAGGCAGAGCGCTAGAAGCGGCTCTGCCCAGGACCCCATCTCTGGGGAAGCCCTTGACATCACTGTCCATATATGGACAGTGATGTCAGGAGCAGAGAAGGAGTCCCAGGCAGATGTTGCCCCCGACATCACTGTCCATATATGGACAGTGACGTCGGGCTCCTCCTGAAGCGGAATCCGCGGTCAGAGAGTTAACAATGCTCTGGTTTGGGATTCCACTCCTAGAGGGAGCCCCAATGTGGATTTGACACATTTTTATACATGTTTCGGTTTATGATTATTGTAGTGTGCAACAGGAGCATTTCAGAAATTATTCCAATAATAATATTACCTTAGTGATTTTTTTCCCATGGTATTCCCTAACATATTAGTATAGGATCACAAAAGATGAACCATTTATAAAAGTATTTTTGTGAGTAATGTATTTGTTAACCAGAATATATCTTTAAACCTTAAAGGGCACCAGCTAATGAATTTTTTTTTATTGGCTAATCCTACACAGATGAAAGTAAAACATGAATTCTCCAGAAGACAGTGCTGGTGATGACTTCATGACTAATATTCATGAGGTATTGCTAATAGCTATGATGCAATAATAAATTGCCTGGATGTATTACATTCATATATCATTAGCTGGTCGAATTGTTACCTCCACAGAGTTAGGGGTCTCTGTTTGTATTTTATTAAAAATATAAGTCAAAGACTGACCATTGAAGTGTCGGAGGGTATACGACACGTCACTGATGAGATCACGTTTCTGCGGCGGCTTGTTCTTTAGTGCCCACGCAGCCTATCTAGTTGTTCACTGTGATTTTGCCTGTGCGTTTTCACTGTGATTTTAGACAGCGCATTCGCATTACAAACCTGGTCAAATAGGTATAATGTCTTCAATGTCGGCACCAGCACATTTACTTTTTTAATCCTAAATACAAGAATACAGGCTTAGATAAGGGGTATCAAATACGCGGCATACGGGCCGCATGCAGCCTTTGAGGCTGTCATCTGCAGCCCGCA
The DNA here is from genome assembly GCF_050947455.1 of Rhinoderma darwinii. NCBI lineage: Eukaryota > Metazoa > Chordata > Amphibia > Anura > Rhinodermatidae > Rhinoderma > Rhinoderma darwinii. The sequence goes on along the minus strand of NC_134690.1, from coordinate 370,422,599 downwards.
GTACACCGTAGCTCCTTAGGGAGAGGAGAGAGCAGACCTAAGGAGGGTGCTAGATGTTTTGCAATAGCGGAGGGGACGAGAGTGGAGAAAGACAGGAGATAGAAGATGATTGACGAGGGTTAGGGTAGACAGGAACAGGTTTATAAACTTGAAAAGGGAAAGATTAAACAAGTGTAATATGTGTGTAAACGTAATGGGGGGATAACATTTTGTTACCATGCTTGAAGAATGTTACTGTCATGTCCATGGCCGCGGGCCGTCAGGCTCACTCACCTCCTGACAGCTGCAGCCATGGGTCTGCGAGCGCTGGCCCCAGTCTCCTCCTCAGGAGACGCCAGGGCTCACTTCCGCTCACCTCGGACGGGTCCCGTAGGTTGCGCGCGCATGCTCGTGCCCGCTCTTAAAGGGGCAGCATGCGCACCAGACTTTAATGTAAAATTAGCCCATGAGTACCCTGGACTATAAGAAGGGCCCAGCCCCTCGCACCCATGCCTGAGCGCTATTGTCGTACCCAAAGTTTGTCTATGCAAATAGTCTCCTAGTGTTTTCCAGTTCCCAGTATTTCCCGTACCTGTATCCTGCATCCTGTATCCCGTGCTATCCTGGTCAAGTGCCGTGCTGAGCTGTAGTCGTGCTGTGCTGCATACCACCCCTGTCCTGCTACACCACGCCTGACATCTGCCTGCTGCCTAGTCCCAGCCGAGCCTGCCTTGCTACTGTCCGAGCTGCCACAGGTACCCTAAACAAACTATAGACTGTTAACTGCGCCCTGTTGGCCAGCTGCCATACCGTCAAGTCGGTATCGCCCAGTGTGTCCACGAACCCAACGTGACAGTACGCTCAGGCCATGGACCCCGCTGGTCCATCCAAGACCAAGATGATGTCACAAGCTGTCGTTCCTCCTACTACACCTCCTGGCAGTGTTGATCCTCAGACTACACCTCCTGGCAATGTTGATCCCCGTTTTTCTTTGCCACTTCCTGTCCGCTATGATGGAGACGCAGGTACCTTTCGTGGATTTTTGAACCAGTGCCAGATCCACTTCAGTATGCATGCATTAGTGCATTTTCATCTGACGGCGCAAGGGTCGCTTTCATCATCTATCTCCTCACTTGCAAGGCCCCTGCATGGGCGAATCCTATCTGGGAGAGTCACGGACCAGAGACCCGTGACTTCCAGGGCTTTCTCTGGACTTTTCGCATGGTGTTTGAGGATCTGGGACGAGTGTCTTCTGCAGTGGCTTCCTTGCTAAACCTACGCCAAGGAGACACCTCCGTGGGCGAGTATGCCATCCACTTCCGCACCCTGGCGGGAGAACTGTCGTGGAACAATGAGGCCCTGGTGGCTACATTCTGGCAGGGACTGTCTCCTAAGTTTAAGGACGAACTTGCCACCCGAGATCTACCGTCTACCATGGATGACCTCATCCTTCTGTCCGCCCGGATTGATATGAGGATCCGAGAACGGCTCCAAGAAGCTCGTCAGGAGGGAGGCCTACCTAGTCCAGTCCCACCCTTGCAGCAACCTCTGCTGTCCTCAGATGCCGATCCTCCTAAGGAGTCTGCGAGGATGGACGAGTGTAAGCTATCTACCCAGGAGAAACAACGCAGACGCACTTCAGGAATCTGTCTATATTGCGGTCTCGGAGGCCATCTTGTGCGTCTGTGTCCCCAAAAGCCCCAAAGCCTAGGATTGGTATAAGAGACAATATTGGGTAAAAAAGGACTTTCGTCTAAATTGTCCGTACCCGTGACCATAGTGTCCGGTGAGAGAACGCATCGGGTCTCTGCGTATCTGGACTCTGGATCCGCTGCTAATTTCATTTGTAGAGACCTGGTGGATTTTCTTCAATTACCCACTACACCTTTGGAGAGGCCATTGATGGTTGCATCGGTAAATGGACTACCTCTGCCAGACCCAGTTATAGCTGTGACTCCAAGTGGGAACTCTCCACTCGGAGCTGCTATCAGTCTTTGTCTTATCCAAGGCCATTAACCCCGTCCTGCTGGGTCTGCCTTGGCTCTGACTACATGCCCCAGTCCTGGACTGGTACTCTGGAGGGGTTCTCCAGTGGGGCCCCGAGTGTCCGAAGCGGTGCTTGGGACAGATTATTTCGGCTCAGCCTCCTCTGCCTCAGTCATTGGCAGGATTGCCTGGTCATTATGCAGCATTTTTGGACGTCTTCAGCAAGAGGGAGGCGGATACGCTGCCCCCACACCGGGCTTTAGAATGTCCTATTGAGCTGATTCCTAGTGCATTCCTTCCCCGTGGTAGGGTAAATCCTCTCTCTTTACCAGAGACTCTGTCCATGTCCACCTATGTTAAAGAGAACATAGTGCGGGGCTTCATACAGAAGTCTCCCTCTCCGGCAGGAGCCAAGTTCTTCTTCGTCAAGAAAAAGGATGGTTCTCTGCGTCCCTGTATCGACTACCGGGGTCTCAACCAGATCACGGTGAAAAATAAGTATCCATTGCCATTGATCTCAGAACTATTTGATCGTATACGTGGTGCCAAGATTTTTTCCAAACGAGACCTGCGTGGGGTTTACAACCTAATCTGGATTCGCCAGGGTGACGAATGGAAGACTGCATTTAACACCCATGATGGACACTATGAATATCTAGTAATGCCCTTCGGCCTGTGTAATGCTCCCGCGGTCTTCGAGGAGTTCATTAATGACATCTTCCATGACCTCCTCTATGTTTGTGTAGTAGTCTATCTTGATGACAACTTGATTTTTCCTCCAGATCCTATGACTCATCAGAGACATGTATGTCAAGTTTTGCTGCGGTTAAGCGAGAATCGTCTGTACGCTAAGTTGGAGAAGTATGTATTTGAGAGAGATGCTCTACCCTTCCTGGGCTACATCATCTCGAATAGAGGTCTCAAGATGGATCCTGAAAAGGTAAAGTCCGTCCTGCATTGGCCAATGCTTGAGGCCCATACAGCACTTTCTGGGATTCGCGAATTTTTATAGACAGTTCATCCCAAACTTCTCCTCACTGACATCTCCTATCTTTAACCTCACCAAGAAGGGCATGAACGCCAAGGTGTGGACTCCTGAGGCAGAGTCCGCATTCAATAGTCTGAAGAGTGCCTTCATGTCAGCCTCTATCCTCCATCATCCAGATGTTTCTCTACAGTTCTCGTTGGAGGTGGACGCCTCCTCTGTCGGTGCTGGTGCACTCCTGTTCCAGAGAGGTTCTAAGGGCAAGTCAATGGTATGTGGATATTTCTCTAAGCTCTTCTCTTCCGCAGAACACAACTACTCGATTGGGGATCGGGAGTTACTGGCCATCAAATTGGCTCTAGAGGAGTGGAGACATCTACTAGAGGGTGCAGCTCATTCCATCCTAATTTTTACGGACCACAATAATCTCACCTACCTCCAGACGGCCCAACGACTGAATCCTCGTCAGACCAGGTGGTCGCTGTTCTTTACCAGGTTCCAGTTTGAGCTCCATTATCGCCCAGCTGACAAAAATGTGAGGGCCGATGCCTTGTCCAGGTCTTTAGAGACGGAAGACACCATGGCGATTCCACAGAACATTATTGATCCATCTTGCAGTCTCTGTCAACCCCCTGCAAGTTGGGGACATTCAACCAGGGAGGACTTTTGTGCGCCTGGCTGACAGAGGGAGAATCCTCCACTGGGGACACTCCTCTAGACAGGCTGGTCACGCTGGGACCCGTAAAACCCGAGATCTGATTGGCCGTCATTTCTGGTGGCCCACGCTGCCCAAAGACATTATGGACTTTGTTTATTCCTGCTCAGTGTGTGCAGCTAACAGGGCCGCTCACTCCAGACCTGCTGGCCTGCTCCAGCTATTTCCTGTGCCGATGCTCCCTGGCAGCATATAGCTATGGACTTTATCACTGACCTGCCTCTCTCTGCTGGATGCAGTAATGTCTGGGTGGTGGTGGATCGATTTTCGAAGATGGCCCACTTTGTTGCTCTGACCGGTCTTCCTTATACTCTTCAACTGGCCAAGCTTTTCATCCTTCACATCTTCCGCCTGCATGGCTTGCCGCAGCACATTGTGTCTGATCGGGGGTTTCAGTTCGCCTCGAAGTTCTGGAGAGCCCTCTGCGGACTCCTAGGTGTAAAGTTGGACTTTCCTTGGCCTACCATCCTCAGTCCAATGGTCAGGTCGAGAGGATCAATCAGATCTTGGAGAACTACCTATGCCACTTCATCTCCAAGCAGCATGATGACTGGGTGCAGTTGCTCCCGTGGGCTGAATTCTCATACAATAATCACACCAGCGAGTCCAAAAGGAATACACCGTTCTTTATTGTCTATGTCCAACACGCACGAATCCCTCTCCCGGTGCCAGGTCCGTCCGAGGTACCAGCTGCTGACACTGCTTTTAGGGACTTTCTGCAGATCTGGCAGCAGACTCGATATTCCATCCTGCTGGCCTCCTCAGTTTCTTCCTGGCACGAAGGTCTGTCTGTCCCCCAGGAATATTCGACTGAGGGTTCCATCATACAAATTTGCTCCCAGGTTCCTCTGACCCTTCGAGATCCTACAGCAGATTAACCCTGTCGCCTACAAGCTTTGGCTGCCTCCTACCCTCAAGATCTCCAACTCCTTCCATGTCTCCCTCCTGAAACCGGTGGTTCTGAACCGCTTTACCAAGACTCCTAGCCCTGCGGTTGCCTCCAGCAGCCCTTCAGACACTTTTGAGGTTAAGGAGATCTTGGACACCAAGAATGTAAGAGGAAATACTTTTTATTTGGTGGATTAAAGGGGGTTTGGTCCTGAAGAGAGGTCCTGGGAGCCAGAGGAGAACCTCAATGCTCCTACCGTTCTGTAGAAGTTTCTCTCTCACTCTGTCCCCAAGAAGAGGGGGAGTAAGAGGGGGGATACTGTCATGGCCCCTCCTCAGGAGACGCCAGCGCTCACTTCCACTCACCTCGGCCGGGTCCCGCGGGGTGCACCGGCCTTTAATGTAAAATTAGCCAATGAGTACGCCGGACTATAAGAAGGGCCCAGCCCCTTCCTCCCATGCCTGAGCGTTGTTGTCATACACAAAGTTAGTCTATGCAAATGGTCTCCTAGTGTTTTCCAGTTCCCAGTGTTTCCCGTACCTGTATCCTGTATCCCTTGCTATCCTAGTCAAGTGCCGTGCTGAGCTGCATACCACGCCTGTCCTGCTACACCACGCCTGACGTCTGCCTGCTGCCTAGTCCCAGCCGAGCCTGCCTTGCTACTGTCCGAGCTGCCACAGGTACCCTATACGAACTATAGACTGTTACCTGCGCCCTGTTGGCCAGCTGCCATACCATCAAGGCGGTACAGCCCAGTGGGTCCACGAACCCAACGTGACAGTTAACAAGGAAACTGCAGTACAGGGAAGGATGTCAGCGGGGACGAGCAAGGACAGCACACATGAACTCTTGGTAGGATCTATATGCACGCTCATTACAGCCTGCAATTCACGCAGGGAAAATAAGTATTTTCAGAATGAAACATCAACAAAACGGACCTGGAGTGCATGTAAACAAACGGCGCGAAATTCAACGAAAATATGGGATAAGTGGATTTTTTTTTACATATACTGGTTTATTGATGTTGTCTGTATAACGAGAAATGTATGAAACATTTTTTTTATATATGATGGTAACTCGGAAAATCCCTTTAACCTGGCCATCCCAATTGCATGTTGGTGCTGTGGATCTAATGGAGGCTCACTCTAATTTGTATCCTGGGATTTTCCAATATCCCCTACTGGGAAGAGATTCATACATTGTTCTGTTCCAGAGGACCTTTTATAGGCCCAATGACACCTCTTAAATGTGCCCTCTAAAAACTTTGGTAAACCTAATACCGCATTTGATAATTAAAACCACATTTTAACTGCTGCGAAGTGTCTCATAACCTTATTTTGGTAGCGACTTGTAACACCCTCCAGAGTGGACTTATACAGCCACATCAGTGACCTACACTCCATGGAATACCTAACTGTCCTCATTTGTAACACCATAGATAAGTTCCAGACTACCTGCGCTCTCTGGTACTCATAGCATTTGGCATGGTTTTTCATATATCTGTAGCTCGTGTACCTACCTTTGCCTCTTTTCTCCTACGATTACTGTGCGAGGCACCTTTTCCCTTTTTTGTTCACTCAAAAGGATGTACCATCTCGAACTCCTTGCAAATATTGCAAAGTTTAGTAGTATTCCTAATTTTTCACTTGTGCGCACAATGCACATGCTTTCTTTGGTAAACACTCTCCCATTTTTTCTTTCTGTATCCCCCTAAGTTTGTTTGTTTTTTCTTTACTTAAAAGAAAAAAAACTATAGTAAAAATACAGTTAGGGCTCATTCAGACGAACATGAATAACATCCGTGTGCTGCGCATGGATATCACACACGCAGCACACGGACCCATTGGTTTCAATGGGGCCGTTCACACATGCAGGAGTTTTCACGCATCGAGATTCCGTTGCATGAAACTCACTGCATGTCCTATATTGGTGCATTTTCACGCACCTACGCGCCCATTGAAGTCAATGGGTGCATGAATACCACGCACCGCACATGGATGCACATCTGTGTGCGGTACGTAATTTGCGCATCAATTCAATTGAAAATAATAAAACAATAAAATATGTGATTTGCGAGTGCGTGAATAACGCATGCCACTAGCAAAGCACACTGATGCATGACGCAACGCACACGGACCAGATTCACACGCGTTTTTCACGCGCGTGAATCTGATACGCTCGTATGACTGTAGCCTTAAAAATAAGTTCATATTGAAAAAATATATAACTCACTCAATTTTCGGATGCTTATAAACCTTCCTGACAAGGTCAAAGCTTTTCTTGGCAGATTACCTTGATTTATTGTACCAGGAGTTCTGCCGTACCCGAGACCTCTCCAGAATATCAGTACTCTGAACATAAAACACAGGAAAAATAAGCCAAACATGGGATTTTGCATAGTCTTATTGTTCTTATTTTGGAAAAACAAAATGCCTAATAATTAAAAAAAATTGCTGCATGTAAACTGTCCTAGCATCTCTTGAATTTGATATCTTCAGCTTTTTTTAATGTTCTTTTCTGCTGCATTTTATTTTTTACTTTAAAGGGGTTGTCTGATGACAAAAACCGGCATTCAATCAGCTATCCAACAGTAATAAAACACTTTACTAATCTACTGTTCATCTAAAAAATGTACAGTTATCCCGTTTTGTCCGCTGGTCACGTGATGCAGCTTTCTAAAAATGTTGTTCCGCTTACATCACACACACATCCCCCATATTGCTGTTTAACGGTGTGTGGGAATTCAGTTCTGGTCCCATTCAAGTGAATGTGACTGAGCTGCTGCAATCCCAGGAACAGCCGCTACCAATGTGTATGGCGCTGTGCCTGGTAAACACTAAACAGGCCGCAGTCAGCTGATCGGTAGGGTTGCCAGGAGTCGGATCCCCATCAATAAAAAACGTCCGGACAACCCCTTTAACACGAAGTGATTGGAATTTATAAAAAGTTAAGGACTGCATTTGATTTGGCATTTTTCCTCCACTGTAAAACATACAATCATGAAAACAGTTGCGTGTTCATTTTGTTAATGGGGCAGTGGTGAGGGACTCGTGAATACACTTTTATGGGTTTGGAACAAAAGTTGTGCTTCATGGGTTAATAATGTGCAGTCTTCTCTACTATTGCACAATAATAATAGGTTCATAGACTTGACTGTATCTTTGATCTTTAGATCTTCTCACTGATACCGTCAAGCACAAGATAAGGTTAAACCAGTTTTACAATCTTTTAGCAAAATAGACAAACATTATTACCCAGGGTCACATTTACACCTTGGACTCCTCCAACCAAGTACATTTCTTCCCTGTCTCTTACCACACTATTGTGTTGCAGCATTTCCGGTCAATGACAGTATGTGCATAAGGCCTCTTTCACGTGAGCTTCTTCATAAACGTCTGTAATACGGATCTGCAATACGGACGTATTATGGATAATACTGCATCAGTATGTCATCAGTATTTCATCAGCATTGCTTCAGTATTACAGATCCGGCACTAGTTTGATCAGTATTTTGCTTCAGTATTTGTGAGTCAAAGTCAGGAGTTTGAACCTACACTGAGAAAAAGTATCATGGAAAGATTTGCACCTCTTCCGTGTTTTGGAACCACTCCTAGTTTTGACTTACAAAGACTGTGAAAGTCGCATAAGTCTACTTTCACGCGTTAGTATTTTGGTCAGTATTGGTGCAGTTTTTAGCCCATAGAAGTCAATAGGTTGATTTACATCCATAATTTCAACTACATTACAAAAACAGAAAAAAAATAGTTGAAGGGGTTGGCCTAACCTTAGGATAGGTTATTAATATCAGGTGGGGTCCGACTCCTGACACCCCTGACGATCAGCTGTTTGAAGGGGCCTCGGCTTTCATCACAGCCTCTTATCTTGCCAGACACAGTGCTGTACATATCCGTAGCCGCTTGATTGCAGTTCCTGCCTCATTCAAGTGAATAAGACTGAGATCCCAGGCACAGCCGCTACAGATGTGTATGGCGCTGTGCCTGGTAAACATTGAAGTCTTCTGATCCCAGGGGGTGCCGGGAGTCAGACCCCTACCGATCTCACATTGATGACCTATCCTAAGAAATGGCCGTCTTTATAAAATGCCCGGAGAACTACTTTGATCCTTTAAACAAAAAATGGACCAAATACAGATGAAAGACACACAACTTATAACAAAATAGAGAAGAAAAACGGATACAATATGGAAACGAAAACGGAATTGTAAATACACAAGTGTGAGGGAGCCCTAAATGTGATATTATTATGCAAATATTACAGATGTTTCCTAGATAACAAGTTTGCAGTGATGATATTCAGCATGTGTTATATTAAACAAGTGTCCATAAAATAATTCCAATCATATAGCAGTGCCCACCGGGTAGTTTATATTACAATAGTCCTCGTACAAATGTGCCAACTAGAGAAGTGCTTGTACAAATGTCAGTTACAATCCCCCTATAATACAGCACTTGCTTTTCCCATGGTCCTGCAGTAGTCTCTATGGTGTAATGCACACAGCAATGTGGAAGCAATTTTTCTGTGTGAATATATCCATAATAAACCATTTGATGGAGCATGCATGCTACTATTATTTTTTTAGCATAGATTAAAGGGTTTGTCCAGTCCCTAAAAATTGATGGCCTATCCTTAAGATAGGCCATCAATATCTGATCGGTCGGGGTTCGACTCCTGGGATCAGCTGATTTGAAGGAGCTGCAATGCTCGTACGAGCGCTGCTTCCCCTTCATTCCTTATCTGCATGTACTGTGAATTGCCGTTACGCTTGTAGCGGTGGTTTACAGTATTACAGCCTTCTCCCGTTCATTTCAATGGGAGAAGGCTGTAATACTGTGAACTGCTGCTACAAGTGTGTCGGAATACCTGGTTACGAGCAGATAAGAAATGAAGGGAAAGCAGCGCTCGTACGAGCATTGTGGCTCCTTCAAATCAGCTGGTCCCGGGAGTCGGACTCCAACCAATCAGATATTGATGGCCTATACTGAGGATAAGCCATCAATTTTTAGGGACTGGACAACCCTTTTAATCTAGAAAAAGCCTCCATGATCAACAGTATGAAATTGGAGACATACAGAGGTACATTATGACATCGCAAACTTACATGGATGCTTGTACAGAGCCATAATAGAGGTGCATGAGCCCTAACATTTACATACAAGCAGTCAAGTTAATGTAGCTAAATATTCCCATGTCTATTTCTGTAGTCAGAAATCTGCATTCGAAAAGACAATGCAGGCTGAAAGAGTTGCAGATCTGTTCCATTTGAGTAGCCAGGAGCCTCATAAAAGAGACCCATGAGACACATTTATGAACTTTCCCTGGTAATATGTAATTTTATTCAATATTAGACCTTTATGATGGACATTTGCATTTAACACAACTTCTCCAGGTAGTAAAGACTGTTTCTTTGATAGTTATAACGCTATAATAGGCAAATCTAAGTGACTAACCCAACAGATAGAGATGCCATTTACATTGCTAGGTCATTATAGAGTACAGTTGGTATATTTGTACAATTATTATATATATTCATCAGTCATATTGATGGCCATAAAGTTATTTATGAAGCCTTTCTCCATTCAAAACTTTGAAATGAAGCACGATCTTTCTTTCACCACATTTTGTTTGTCTTTTGCAGTTAATGAAAACCCAAAATTTAGTGTCTCAGAAAATTAGAATATTATATAAGCCCAATTTAAAAAATGATTTTTAATACCGAAATGTTGGCCTACTGAAAAGTATGTACAGTATATGCCCTAAATACTTGGTCGGGGCTCCTTTTGCATAAATTACTGCATCAATGCGGCGTGGCACGGAGGCGATCAAGCCTGTGGCACTGCTGAGGTGGTATGGAAGCCCAGGTTGCTTTGATAGTGGCCTTCAGCTCGTCTGCGTTGTTGGGTCTTGTGTCTCCCACCTTCCTCTTGACAATACCCCATAGATTCTCTATGGAGTTTAGGTCAGGTGAGTTTGCTGGGCAATCAAGCGCAGTGATACTGTGGTTATTAAACCAGGTATTGGTACTTTTGGCAGTGTGGGCAGGTGCCAAGTCCTACTGGAAAATGAAATCAGCATCTCCATAAAGCTTGTCAGCAGAGGGAAGCATGAAGTGCTCGAAAATTTCCTGGTGGACGGCTGCGCTGACTCTGGACTTGATATAACACAGTGGACCAACACCAGCAGATGACATGGCCCCCAAACCATCACTGACTGTGGAAACTTCACACTGGACCGCAAGCAACATGGATTGATGCCTCTCCACTCTTCCTCCAGACTCTGGGACCTTGATTTCCAAATTAAATGCAAAATTTGCTTTCATCTGAAAACCGCACTTTAGACCACTGAGCAGCAGTGTTGGTCCACTGTGTTATATCCAGTCCAGAGTCAGCACGGCCGTCTACCAGGAAATTTTCGAGCACTTCATGCTCTCTCTGCTGACAACCTTTATGGAGATGATGATTTCATTTTCCAGCAGGACTTGGCACCTGCCCACACAGGAAACATCCTTCTTCGTGATTGGCAAGCGCTTCTGCCCCTAACATTGAAGGGTCAAGCAGAAGTTAGGGTTCGCTGCACTATAGTAATTCAATTTAACAAGTCCAGTATCCCTGAGAATGTAAACATTGGTGGTAAATGTAGAAGAGGTCCAATAAAACAAACATAATAAATGAAAGCACTAAAAGTCCTCAATAGGATACATCTGCCCACCTGACACCAATGTGGAGTCTACAATAAAATAGAGAAATGGAGAGCAAAAGTTACCTTGTGGGAGCAGTCCATAAGAAAGTGTTCTTCTGATTTTCTGATTTGAAGTGGCATCATAGACGTCATACATTTCATTTACTTCCCATAAGCTGGTGGGATACCACATTCTATAGACAAGGTATTTTCATCAATTAAAAGTTATGATTACCTTGTGGGACTATAGACAAGTATAAGATAATTTTATGGCATGGGGATGACTTCTATGGGCCTTTGTGATAGACCATTTTCTAGCCATGCTGTTAAACTATAGAGAAGGGATTTGGCAACTCAAAATTACCTTTTGTTTAAATCAAGTTTTTATGGTAAAAATTATTGGTGGTGTTTGGTTTAATTTTCCTGAAATTTTTATTAAAATTTTGCAGTTTTCACACTAAGCCCTCACAATTTCTGTTTTATAGAGATCACTTTACATCAGTCATGTTATTATCACAGGCAGGATTACAATGAAAGGTAACACCTCTATTATACAGCTGGAGCCAAATAAAACATCATACCATTGACAATAGATGATAGGGACACCTTAGCTCCTCCGTGTATGTCCCAGAGCATGCCCCTAACACTTTTGCCATAGAGGCCAATATGTTGTTTTCTGACTTAGGCCTCATGCAGACGAGCGTGAATCATGTCTGTGTGATGGCCGTTAAAACAACGGCCATCACACGGACTCATGCATTTCAATGGGGCCGTTCACACGACACGCATGTGAACGCTCCGTTGAAAACTAGGACATGTCCTATTTTACTGCGTGTCACGCATCCCTCCATAGACTGTAGTCTGTGGGGGATCCGTGACAACGCATCCCGCATGGGTCCTCCTCGGTTGTGGAAAATGGCAGTTTTTAATAATAATCAGATGCAAAGTTAGGTCAAACATCTGACATCTAGTTAACTATAATTTGTCTATCTACAATAAGGGCTATCCACGAGACTCAGTAATCTCTAAATGATATCTGATAAATCTGTTGATAACTACAACATTGCCTCCGCATGCTCGAAATAGTCCTCACTTATGTGTGTCCCGAGCAGCTACTCACACAGCAATTTATGAGCTATAAAATAAAATGTTTTCAAAATCCTTCCCAGTTATTGGATGAAACAGATGACAGATGCACATTGTGCAGTTGGTCTGGTTAATGTAATATATACACATTGCTACTTTATTTACGGAACCTGTGATGTCTCTTTACAATGAAATATACACTCATTAATGAACATCAGACGTGGTGAACATGCACCGCTCGTGTAGTGTGTTTTCTGGAAATCTTCTCTGGCACTTTACCAGAATAAGTCTTACCTTACCAACGAGCCGGCTGGCAATTTGCTCTGCCTTTGGTCTAGAGAACACACAGCTGAAATTAAGTGGATATAGTAGGTGATAGATGAAGTCCATCTGCTTGGGATATTTTTTATGTTTACGTACAAGTAAGCCCCATATTCCTTGTCAACCGATGTGTAAGGTTTTTCTTTTACCTCCTACTGCCAAGTAACTGACTCACTGTTTCCCTTTGAGCCCTTATCAAAACTTTAAACATGTCCAAGAGCAGCAAAACTCAGTATTCAGTAGGAGGCTAAATCCACAACAAAACATTAATGATTATTTCACGGTAAAAAATGGGCCATCTTGCTTAACTTTTTCAAGACTAGGTCATTTCCCCCATGAGAAATAGTTTATATTTATTAGTTTAATTGTTTTTGATGTTATCAGGGGAAAATGTAAAAAAAAAGAAAAGAAAAGAAAGCAAAAAAAAAGTGTCTGATTTTCAAATTTGTTGTATTTGGCCTCTAATTTTTGTTTTTTAAATTGTGTACCCCTTACCGTTACAGTTATTTAAATAAAGCGGATGTATAGTTTTACCAGGGAGCAGGGCTAGTGGTAGTGTTCTTTGTTGTTTTGTTTTTTTAACTTTTTTTATGTATTGTCTTTATTCATTTATTTATTTATTCTTTACCATGTTCCCCTAATAAGATCATAAGAGACCTTTGGGAGACATTTAAAAAAAAAAAATACATTTCTGATTTCACCTGTACCTGGGGCTGACATCACGGTCGGCCTTAGGGGTGTGCGACCTGTGCCTTCGCACAGGGCGTATCACGCCAGCAGGTGGAAAGGGGAGCTGCGCTGACTCCCTTCCCCTGCTTGTTTCAGAACCGCCCGGGCCCAGCGACTCAGCAGTCGCCTTTCCACCCGGGTGCTTCTTCACTCATTGGCCGTTGCTACCGCTGTAGCAACAATAGCGGCTGCTAGCGGCGACACCGGGCATGAGGGTGGTGGCACCGCTAGCAGCTGCTACAGCAGTAGCGAAGGCACTATAGCAGAGCAGGGATGTATCTCCCTGTTCTGCTATCTACTAGCGCCACTGTAGCTCCCGCAAGGAGTAGAATCCCTGTGTGGCCGGGGATTCCGCTCCTGGAGCGCTCCTTGATGTCACTGTCCATATATGGACAGTGACAACAGGGGAAACTCCTGAAGCGGAATCCCAGTCCACAGCGTTGCAGACGCTGTGACCAGGTATTCCACTCCACGAGAAGCAAATGACGTCACTGTCCATAAAGCCTCTCCTGGAGTGGAATCCGTAGTCACAGCGTTGGCAACGCTGTGGACAGGGATCCCGCTTCAGGAGTTTCCCCTGATGTCACTGTCCATATATGGACAGAGACATCAAGGAGCGCTCCAGGAGCGGAATCCCCGCCCACATGGGGATTCCACTCCTTCGGGGAGCTACAGTGGCGCTATCTACAGGAAGGGGGGGTTGCTATCTACAAGGGGGCTGTGGGCTGTGTGGCACTACCTACAAGGGGGCTGTGGGCTGTGTGCTACTACCTACAAGGGGGCTGCGTGGCACTACCAACAAGGGGGCTGTGTGGCACTACCTACCTGGGGTCTGTGTTGCTCTCCATACCAGGGGGCTGTGTGCCACTACCTACAAGGGTGCTGTGGGGTGTGCGGCACTACCAACAAGGGGGCTGTGTGCCACTACCTACCAGGGGGCTAGGTGGCACTCCCTACCAGGGGGCTGTGTGGCACTCCCTACCAGGGGGCTGTGAGGCATTCCCTACCAGGGGGCTGTGTGGCACTCCCTGCCAGGGAACTGTGTGGCACTCCCTACCAGGGGGCTGTGTGGCACTCCCTACCAGGGGGCTGTGAGGCACTTCCTACCAGGGGGCTGTGTGGCACTCCCTACCAGGGGGCTGTGTGGCACTCTCTACAGGGGTCTGTGTGGCACTCTCTACTGGGGACTGTGTGGCACTCTCTCAGGGGGCTGTGTGGCACTCTCTACAAGGGGACTGTGTGGCACTCTATAAGGGGGCTGTGTGACGCTATCTACAGGGGGGCTGTGTGGCGCTACCTACAAGGGGGCTGTGTGGCGCTACCTACAAGGGGGCTGTGTGGCGCTATCTACAAGGGGGCTGTGTGGCGCTACCTACAAGAGGCTGTGTGGTGCTACCTACATTTGTGTGTGTGTTGTTTTCAATGTGAGTGTGAGTGGTATGTGTGGTATAGGTCTGGTGTGTTAGTGTTATGTGAGGTACATGTTTAGCATTTGTGTGGTGTGTGCGGCATGTTTCTAGTGTAAGTAGTGTGTGCAGTATGTGTCTAGTTTGTGCTACGTGCCTAGTGTGTGAGTGGTATGTGTATAGTATGTGAGTGGTGTGTGCAGCATCTGTTCCAGGTGTTCAACATGTGTCCTTGATGTGGGTAGACAACGTGTGGCATGTTTTAGGTGTGGGTGGCGAGAGTGGAAGATATATCCTAGGTGTGAGTGGTGTGTGCAGCATCTGAACCCGGTGTGAGTAGTGTGTGTTCAACATGTGCCCTTCCTGTCGGTAGCAAACGTGCGGCATATGTCTTAGGTGTGAGGGGCGAGAGTGGAAGATATATCCTAGGTGTGAGTGGTGTGCGTGCGAATGAGTCATAGGTGTGAGTGGTGTGCGTGTGCGTGTGCATGTGTCCTAGGTGTGAGTGGTGTGCGTGTGCATGTGTCCTAGGTGTGAGTGGTGTGCATGTGTGTGCATGTGTCCTAGGTGTGAGTGGTGTGCGTGTGCATGTGTCCTAGGTGTGAGTGGTGTGCGTGCGCATATGTCCTAGGTGTGAGTGGCACGTATGCAGCATGTGGGTTACATCTGTGCGTCATGTGTCCAGCATGTGAGTGTGTGTGTATATGGCTGAATATAAAATATAAATCATACTATTTAGTTACAGTAAGGTGATATTTTAGCATTGTATAATGGTATAATTTGCAATCTTTATACCTCAGTATTAGGCCATGATCATGCAATCAGGATTTGATTAGGACTAAGCCCCTGTTTCCACACCTAAATCCCTTTCAAATCCACTAACATTCTGCATCCATTACAAGTGAATGGGCTATTTTATACCCCATTCACATGCAGCGGAAATAAGTCTGCTTGAATTTTTTTCCGCTCCGCAAAAAAAATCCTCTAGAATAATGAGCATGTTCATTATACTCGTAGAAAAGCAGTGGATTCGTTGGAGCTGGATCTATCAGGACTATTCCTCTTTTCATTTACACCTGTTTTAATAATTCTCCCCATGTCTTGTATGGCTGAAGTCCCATGTACTCCAGCCCAATACTAGCGGCTGCATATGGCCTGCGGTGGGCCTGTGTGCTTAAAAATGCCAGGGCTGATTTTAAGTCCCAGTCCGGCTCTGAAGGTGGCAATGGGCCCCATTACCTACTGGGCCCGTGTGGCTGCACAAGTTGCACCAATAGTATGACCTCCCCACTCAGTAGATCCAGTGGCGTACATAGGCAAGAGGAGGCGCCATAGATCAAAATGGGTCCCCATTATGGTGTCAGGTATTGCCACCCAGGGCAGAAGGTGCTGGTGTTCGTTTACCCCTCCACATTTTCCCCCTTGTTTGCTAACAATGCAGTACTTCAGAGACGAGCACCGTACATGTTCTCTCCACAAGTAACAAAAGGGATGGGACCAAACAAGCTTGGCCCCCTCTCTACAGGGCCCCATAAGAGCCACATAGCAACCATTGAGAAGAACATTAAAAAAATGCAAACTGCTTTTATATATATAGAAATATAGTAATCTTTAACCCCCTTAAATCTAAAAATAAGTATGGATTATTTACTGTTATATGTTTACTAAAAAAAAAAACTTTTTTATGTGTAGCTGTATGATCTTTTTAGAGGAGAGGTAATTTTTGAGGGATACATCAAAATATGAATATTCATATTGTGGGCAAAAATGTGTGAAAGTACAGATGTATCAATAGTGTCATAAGATGCATGAATATAGAAGGCAGTGAAATGGTGCAAATTTGTCAAAAGGGTTCACGTAATAAATATGGCACAAAGGCCTGTCAGACGCTTTTCTCTTCCTTACGCTACCTCCTGGCCGCTGTACTCTTATCTATTTCTCCTTGTCTTGACACTTTTCAAGGTAGATATAAAAAGTGTTAAACACACCTAATAAACTACTGAATTTGGCTTAGTAGTTTTTTTTAATTTTTACTCATGAAGATTCTTCAAAAGCCTGGAATACTTCTAAAATACGGAAAAACGTAGCCACTACAGTACATGTATTGGTGAGGACATATGTAGCGATGTCTGCATACTGCCAAAACCCTCCCGCAAAAATAGCAAAAAATGTATCCTACTGGGGGGGCGTGGCCAACTGCTGATGTGAGAGGACGTGTGCGGCGTTAGCTCCGGGCCAGCATCCTGATTATTATCCTCCTGACACTGATAAACCTGCCAAAACCTGCCAAAATTTCCTACCACCTGTGAAGGAAGGGAAGGACCTCTTCCAAGAAAAAGATGGGTCCGACTAAAGCCACAGATGCGGCTGAAAAGCTGAAATCTCATGCCCGCGTGGTGATCCAAGATGGCGCCGGCGGGAGCTCCTCTGCGTCGGCGTCTGCAGAGCTAATGGCTGAGGCCTTGGATCCTGTCCCCCCAGTCTCTGCTACTGGGATCACGCTGTAAGAGGCGTCAGAGAAGCTGTTGACAGCCGTCCTGGAAACCCGTACATCGCTCACCGCGAAGATTGATGAGGTGAGGGTGGATGTGGATCTGCTGAGACAGGACCTCCAAAACTTGCGGGAACGGGTGACTGAGGCAGAGAGCCGGGTTTCCTCCTTGGAGGACCGTACTGAGAGTATGCCGGCTGCTATTCAAGACTTACATCGCAAGGTGGATTTATGGAGACAGAAGGCAGATGACCTGGAG
This sequence comes from Rhinoderma darwinii, assembly GCF_050947455.1. Classification (NCBI taxonomy): domain Eukaryota; kingdom Metazoa; phylum Chordata; class Amphibia; order Anura; family Rhinodermatidae; genus Rhinoderma; species Rhinoderma darwinii. The sequence continues at coordinate 370,405,057 of NC_134690.1, read as the reverse complement.
AACCGGTCACGTCGAAATAATCTCCGGATTGTGGGATTGCCGGAGAGAGCAGGGGGGCAACGACCAGGGGAATTTGTGGAGAAATGACTCCAGGATACCTTCCCTGATGCCTCATTTTCGATGGCCTTTGTGGTGGAGAAGGCACATCGTGTCCCAGTGAGACCTCCCATACCGGTAGCCCCCCCCCCCGAGACCTCTGCTAGCTAATCTGCTGAATTGTAAGGACCGGGATACAGCTCTCTTGGGGGCTCGCAAGGCTGGAGGGATACGGTTTGATAATGCTTCGGTGTCCATTTATCCTGATTTCTCGCCTGATTTACAGCGACAAAGGGCGTCCTATGCTCAGATCAAGCGCCGACTTCGGGATTTGCAGATTCCGTATTCGATAGCTTACCCAGCTAGACTTCGGATTGTGGACGACGATCGTGCATTATTTTTAACCGATCCGGTTGATGCGGATGAATGGCTCACTAAAAAGAACAGACGTTCTCCTCGTCGCTGATTGGTCTGGCTATCCAGGTTGGGTGAATATAGCTGACATATGGAACTTATAGATATCCCATATTGTTTGACCTGATTGTACCGCCTGCTGGGTGCACACTTATGCGCTATTGCTACTGCCCTGTATATTGTTATTTGATGCAGGTGGTCGCGTGGCATACCTGGTATTGGTTGCTTTCTTAAGATATCTATGTTCTTCATATTATTACTATGGTGAAATGTCACTAACATATGCGGGTTGCTAATTGAGGGTCAGGTTTCAATATATGTCTGCCTTTTTCTATGTAAAAGGTGCTGGCCGGGAGGGGAGCTGCAGTACTTGGATACTTTTGAGTCTTTACGGCAGAATTACGCTAGCTGTAGAGACTACCCCCTAGATTCTCGGCTGCAAAAGGTTCGCTCCTGTTGAGCAATGTGTTTTCATAGCTACGTTATGCGAGTTTATGAGTCAATTCAAATCACTGCAGATCTATATGTATACATCATACATGTATGGAAAATCCGTAGTCACTTATGCTGGATTAGAAATCTTTGCACTCAGGGGTTCATTGGTGGGGCTCTGGGCTGTGACTATCTAATATGTAACAATACTGGGAAATGGCGGGGTTACGGTTAATGTCCTGGAATGTGCGTGGTATTGGTTCAACTGAAAAGAGACATATGATATTTGCTGCTTTGAGGCGACATCGGCCTAATTTGACTTGTCTGCAAGAAACGCACCTGACAGCTGATACGGTGCAGACTCTGAGTAGGCCCTGGGTACAGTGGGTGGGTCATGCTTCCCACACATCTTATTCTAGGGGAGTGGCTATTTTGGTGCATTCTGAGCTCCGATGGAAACTGCTACAGTCTAACATTGATCCTAATGGGAGATAAATTTTTTTACATGCAGTTATTGATGATTGTCCCCATGTGATAATGGGTATATACAACCCTCCGCCGGCCACATTGGAGATTATTCAGGTTGTCATGAGATTTGCATCCGCATATCCGGGTTCCCGTATTATATTGATGGGGGATTTTAACTTGCTTATGGATCCCGGTATAGACCGTCTCCATGGACCTGTGGGGCAATGCTTCATTGGCCCGTCTCACCTGTGCCTACTTATGTTAGAAATGGGGTGGATAGATTTATGGAGAGCTACCCATATTGGTATCAGAGAGTTTACGTGTCATACCCCACAACATAATGCGTTATCTAGAATAGATTATATTTTTGGTTCTCCTGCTGTTCTCCGTGCGTGGACTCTATAATACATTTGTCGAGGGGATCTCAGACCATTGTCCGGTATTGCTGACTTTGAAAAGGCCACAGGTTGGTAGAAGGGGGGTGTGTAAGATTCATCCCTTCTGGCTTCAACTGATCCAGTAGAATGACCGAATACCTGATCAATTGTCGGTTTTTATAGAGGCCAATTCTCGAATGGAGAATCGCATACTTGTGTGGGATACACTTAAGGCCTATTTGAGGGGGTGTCTCCGGTCTTCCATATCATATGTTAAACGCTCTTCGGCCCTTCAGGAGGAGGACTTAACGTACAGGTGTTCGCAGGCGGAGGGGAAATTTGTGCAAGATTCATCCCCGTCTAATAGACATGAATGGTTAGGTCTGGGTAGGCAGTACCTTCAGGACCTGAAAGATAAAGCCTCACGTAGTTTGTTTTTTAGCAAGCAATCACACTTAAAGCTAGGTAATCAGTCAGGTAAGATTCTTGCTCATATAGTGATAAATAGCTCCAGATCTCCTCCTGTACTTGGCATTGTGGGGCCAGATGATAGGTTATGTACCTCCCCGGAGGATATTCTTACTTAATTTGCCTCATTTTATGATCAATTGTATTCCTCTCGGGTTGACTATGAGCTGGATGAGTTGGAGTCGTATTTGTCCTATTTAAGTAGCCGATCGACGGGATACAAATCAAATATATTAAAAATATTTGTAAAACTAATCACTTATTGCGGTCTGGATGGGGGGGGGGGGGACAAGTCCCAGGTTACTTTTTGTTAACCATTGCCGTTCTTTCTTTAGTAGTAAAATAAACTGTACTGACCTGGAGATGGCTGTAGTATACAGTTAAAAAAGCAATGATATGCTTCTAAATATCTTTTCTAAATGTTTGTAGGATACTAAGGAAAGGGAAGATGGTAGATAGTAAATAGTAAAGCTGAAGAACTGAGAAGGGAAAGACTCGCTATATAAAAAAGTAAAACAAATAATCTATATATCTATGTGACTGTAATCAAGAAAAAGTTGACTAATAGGAAAAAAATATTTTGGAAATAAAAGAATTTGTAGTAGACACTTATGTTTGAATAATATTTAGAATGAAATAACAAAACTGACACGTTACTAACACATTAGTTAGGTATCCTGCATAAATGACTCTATGTAGAAATGTAAAGAGATATATAAGCATGGCTCCACACATTATCTCTACAGCTTCATGTCTTATATAGTATTATAAGAAACATACAGTAAAAGAGATTCATGTCCCTTTAAATATGTTTGTGTCTGTCACCATGGTAACTGCACTAAACAAAAGCCAATAGGATTGCTGGATTTGAATTTGTAACAGAAAAAATAATTCAGTTGTCTTCAGTCTGTTATATCTCAGTTGAGAGTGAAGACGGACGACTGCGACTACTGCGATTTCTCAGGTAAGATCCCGGAATATAATATAAATGATGGCTGATTTATCTCATCACACGTAATCATACATGTTATTAACATTTCATAATGACAGATTTTCCAAAATATTCATTATTTTCCTAAAACTTGACATGATAAGATAAAATGTTTGTGGGTGAAGCTGCGGCTGTTACTCAATGACTCCTTCACTTGTCACATCTTGTATTTGGATAGATGTTGTGTTAGAAGTTTTGTGTAGTTGCAGTATTGCTGCCGTTCTCCACCTCACCTCCATCACTGGGCGAGAATCAGGGGTGTAGCTATGGTGGGTGTGGAGGGGGCAGTTACACCCGGGGCTGGAGGACTTCCAATGTTCCCTCTGAGGGCCTCGTATGGAGACACCAGTGTTATAATGGCACATGGCAGGTGAGGGGCCATTACAGATTTTGCACTGGGGCCCAGGCGCTCATTCATTGGGACACTTTGGAGCTGAAGAACATTGGCGGCTTGGGTAGCACATTGTATTCAGTGAAGTGTGCAGCATACAGGTTACCTTTTAATTTAATGGTTTCTTATATGTTGACTGTTTTATAGGATTTGGAGGACATTTTATTGGAGTGACGACTGCATCGGAGACCATGTGGACCTGCCATTCAGCCAGCGCTGGATCAGGTATAATTCTTTACACTGGGATGACTGACCATTCTCTGTACTGTATGTTGTCAGATGGGTCTCTACTGCTTTGCTGGTAACAGGTGACCCCAAGCTCAGATCCATATTAACCCCTTAATGACCTGCCTATTTTAAACCTTAATGACCAAGGTACTTTTTACATTTTTCTATCATCGCATTCCAAGAGCTATAACTTTTTTATTTTTGCGTCGACATAGCTGTATAAGGTCCTGTTTTTTGTGGGACAAGTTGTATTTTTTAATAGCACCATATTGGGGTACATATTATTTATTGATTAACTTTTATTAACTTTCTTGAGGGGGATAGAAAAAAACCTGAAATTTCGCCACACTTTTTTGCATCCTAAATCTACGCCGTTTACCGTGTGGTATAAATAACACAATACCTTTATTCAGCGGGTTGTTACGATTGCAACAATACCAAATTTGTATAGATTTTGTATGTTTTACAACTTTTACACAGTAAAAACACTTTTTTTTTCAAAATTATTTGTTTTTGCGTCTCCATATTTGAAGAGCCATAACTTTTTTATTGTCCTGCCGATGCAGTTCAATTTTTTTTGTGGGACGACTTGTAGTTTTTATTGGTACCATTTTGGAGTAGATGTGACTTTTTGATCACTTTTTATCACATTTCTCTAAATGCAGGATTCCCAGAAAACAGCAATTTTTCCATTGTAAGGGGAAAAAGTGGGTTTTTCATTTTTTTTATTAACTTTATTGAACTTTTTTACTTTTTACTGGTCCTACTAGGGAACTTTAAAATGCGATCATCCGATCGCTTTTATAATACACTGCAATACTTTTGTTTAAAACGGACAGGCATCTGCTAGGCCATGCCTCTGGCATGACCTAGCAGGCATTTACTACAGGCAGACCTGGGGGCCTTTATTAGGTCCGGCTGCCATCGGTGACACAGACACTCGGTGATCTTATCGCCGGGTGTCGATGGGAGAGAGAGGGAGCTCCCTCCCTCTCTCCAAAACCACTCAGATGTGGCGCTCGCTATTGAGCGCCGCATCTGAGGGGTTAAACGGGTGAGATCGATACTTATATCCATCTCATCCGTTTGAGCAGGGATGCTCCCAGCCCTCAGCTACCTCTGGTAGCTGAGAGCAGGGAGATTTAACGGCTCCCTGCTCTGTTTACTTATTCCGATGCAGCGCAGTGAAAAGGCTTATGCATCAGAATAAAACCCATTAGTGGCCGCCGTGAAAAGGGGTATTGGCGGTCACTAATGGGTTAAGGGGCATTTATGGATTGAGGAAATAAAGGTCATTCATGTATAATGAAAAGTTATACAAGTTTCCAATAAACTTTTTTTAACAATTCCTGTGAGGATGCGGGCACAACTTCAGGGGCTGCTGTGATTATAATTAAAAGGAATAATCCAAAGTATAACTCCCCAAGTGGTCCAAAATAATCAAATAAAGTTTAATAAAGTAAATGTTAAATTAAAAAAAATTGTCTGAAGTCCCGGCATTGCTTTCCTCCATCTATTGATGTCTGTGAATTTATAACACTGGTTTTGTGACGGTGTCTGTACATTTTTGATTGATCCCATTATTTGGTTGTATTCTTTTCAGCTTATATGAACATCACCCCAGAGGAAAAGCTAAGAAGACTGGCCTACTGTATAAAGCTTCTCCCTTCACCCCTCTTCAAGATGGAAGTTAGTGAGAATATTGGCTATTTTGCTGCCTTTATGAAAGATTTGCTGAAGTTACATCCGTATAGAAGGGTTTCTGAGAATGTCTCAATACACAAGTAACTTAATCTATTGTCTTATTAGCGTCTCATGCCGACCAACCCAGAAGCCCAGAAACGATTTCTAATACAAGAGGAAGAACAGCCTAGACCATCGTTGGAGAAAACAGAGCGGCAAGAAAGATCCCTAATGATGAGAGAACTGTGCAAATACCTGGAAGAAGAAAAGGAAAGCACTGAAGAAAAGACCAAGATAAGAAGAGGGAAGATACAGAGAGTGAAGACCATCAAAGTCAAGAAATTCACAAGAAGAAACAGGATAAGGCAGAATACCATCCGCCAGTACGTGGACCACCACATGAGAGGAAAGAGGAACATCATATGGACGATCCTGCTGAAACCTCTCTGCCACTGAAATAAAATTAATAATAAAAGTATAAAATAGTATAATACTAATAATTAGTTGCAATAGTATATATGATATAGTGTAATAGTAATATTAGTCATAAAAAGGATAACACTCTAGTAATAAAATTATAATATTAATGAAATACTAGCAGTAATTAGATAAATATAATTATATAAATAATAATTAATTAGACAGATGTTAATAAAAGTAGGGTGTTTGAGCCAGGGTCATAGGACTGATCGCCTTTTCTCGGGGTCAAGAAGGAATTTTCCCCTTGTGACACAAATTGGCTGAAAGTTTGTCCAGGGTTTTTCGCCTTCTTCTGGATCAACAGTATAGGCATAGGGACATCATAATATAGTATAATAGTAAAAATATTATAATAGTGGTATTAATACTAGTTGCAATGGTAGAATAGTTATAGTCTAATAATATCAGCAACCAAAGGCTACAAAAAAATAGTAATTAAATTATTAATAATTGTAGTACTAATTAAATTAGTGCTGTAATATTAGTTAGATAACTGTTAATAAGATAAATAGGTTTGATCCAGGGTTTGACTGATCGCCTTTTCCCAGGATCAAGAAGGAATTTTCCCCTGTGTCACAAATTGGCTGAACGTGTCCAGGGTTTTTGCCTTCTTCTGGATCAACAACTTTAGGTATAGGGATCTTAACCCCTTAAGGACGCAGCCTAGTTTTGGCCTTAAGGCTCAGAGCCCATTTTTCAAATCTGACATATTTCACTTTATGTGGTAATAACGTCGGAATGCTTAAACCTACCCAAGCGATTCTGAGATTGTTTTCTCGTGACACATTGGGCTTCATGTTCGTGGTAAAATTTGGTCGATATATTCAGTGTTTATTGGTGAAAAATTGCAAAATTTAGAGAAAATTTTGAAAAAATTGCATTTTTCAGAATTTAAATGCATCTGCTTGTAAAACAGACGGTTATACCACCCAAAATAGTTACTAGTTCACATTTCCCATATGTCTACTTTAGATTGGCATCGTTTTTTGAACATTCTTTTATTTTTCTTGGACGTTACAAGGCTTAGAACATAAACAGCAATTTCTCATATTTTTAAGAAAATTTCAAAAGCCTTTTTTTTAAGGTACCTCTTGAGTTCTGAAGTGGCTTTGTGGGGCCTATGTATTAGAAAGCCTGATAAAACACCCCATTTTAAAAACTAGACCCCTCAAAGTATTCAAAACAGCAGTTAGAAAGTTTTTTAACCCTTCAGGCATTTCACAGGAATTAAAGCAAAGTGGAGGTGAAATTTGCAAATTTCATTTTTCTTGCTGAATTTCAATTTTATTCATTTTTTTTTCTGTAACAAAGAAGGTTTTACCAGAGAAACACTACTATATATGTATTGTCCAGATTCTGCCGTTTTTAGAAATGTCCCACATGTGGCCCTACTGCGCTCGTGGACTAAAAGACAAGCCCTAGAAGCAAAGAAGCACCTAGTGCATTTTGAGTCCTCTTTTTTATTAGAATATATTTTAGGCAGCATGCCAGGTTTGAAGAGGTGTTGAGGTGTCAAAACAGTAGGAATCCCCCAATAGTGACCCCATTTTGTAAACTACACCCCTCAAGGAATTCATTTAGGGTTGTTGTTACCATTTTGACGGCACATTTTTTTCACAGCACGTATTTGAATTGGGCTCTGAAATGAAAAAAATGTCATTTTTTCCAATAAAATGTAATTTGTGATCAAAATTTCTTATTTTCACAGGGAACAAAATACCCTATTTTGTTGCCCAATTTGTCCTTAGTGTGGCAGTACCCCATTTGTGGTGATAAACTGCCGTTTGGGCCCATGGGAGGGCTCAGAAGGAAAGGAGCGCTATATGTTTGTTGGAGTCCAGATTTTGTTGGATTGGTTTTCGGGTGCCATGTCGCATTTGCAGAGCCTCAGAGGTATCAAAGCAATGGAAACCCACCAAAAGTGACCCCATTTTGGAAACTACACCCCTCAAGGAATTCATTTATGGTTGTTGTTAGCATTTTGACCGCACAGTTTTTTCACAGCACCTATTTCAATTGGGCTGTGACATTAAAAAAATGTCATTTTTTCCAATAAGATGTAATTTTTTACCTAAATTTCTTATTTTCACAGGGAACAAAATACTCAATTTTGTTGCCCAATTTCTCCTGAGTGCATCAATACCCCATTTGTGGCAATAAACTGCCGTTTGGGCCCATGGGAGGCCTCAGAAGGGAAGGAGCGCTGTGTGTTCTTTGGAGTACAGATTTTGCTGGTTTGGTTTTCGTGTGCCATGTCGCATTTGCAGAGCCCCAGAGGTATCAAAGCAATGGAAACCCACCAGAAGTGACCCCATTTTGGAAACTACACCCCTCAAGGAATTCATTTATGGGTAATGTGACCATTTAGACCCCATAGTTTCTTCACAGAACTTATTTGAATTGGGCTGGGAATGAAAACAAAATTATTTTTGTCAAATAATATGTAGTTTTGGCTGAAAATTTCTTATTTTCACAAGAAACAAAATACCCCATTCTGTTGCACAATTTGTTCTGAGGGCCGCAATACCCCATTTGTTGTGATAAACTGCCGTTTGGGCCCATGGGAGGGCTCAGAAGGAAAGGACCACCATTTGGCCTACTCGGGATTTTCTAGTGCGAAGTCATGTATGCAGAAGCCCCTGAGGTACCAGTACAGTTGAAACCCGCAAGAAGTGACCCCGTTTTAAAAACTACACCCTTAAGGCATTCATCTAGAGGTGTAGTGACCATTTTGACCGGAGACCTACACCCCATAAACTGTAATGTGGGTTCTCCCGGGTATGGCAATACCCTACATGTGGCTGTTATCAGCTGCCTGGACACACAGCAGGGCCCAGAGGGGAAAGACGAGGGGGGATAAGCTGTGCGGAGTGCATCAGGGTAAGTAAAATTGGGGTAAATTATAAACCAAGGGATGTATGATAAATTTTAAAACACTTTCATACAGAGCTCTGGTTATTCGGGACACGTGTCACATTGATATATTGTGTCCTCCCTTATCCCCCTCTTATAGCAGACTTTGCACCTCTTTTGACTTTTTCCCTTCTTGCCAGTTTGGGGAACTTCCCCTGGAAAGTGTTGCCCTGGTACGATGCGTGTGGGCTCGCTTCCAGAAGTACTGGGTGCCCCCCCTTCTTGGTCCCTAAAGATTAGGTTCTTGATAATCACCTCTTGAAATTCCAGGAAAGTTCCCGTCTGGCCTGCACATCGACGTAGCACGTACGCATTGTACAAAGCCATCTGTATGATGTGCCCGGCCAGCTTCTTATACCACACCGCATGGCGCTGTAGGGCTTCAGGGCTTGATCTTACAAGTCCATCACTCCCATGTACCTATTGTAGTCCAGGATGCAGTCTGGTTTGGGGGTGGCCTTTCCTTCATATATCCTAAACCTGTAGGTATACCCTGATGCACTCTCACAGCTTATACATCTTCACGCCATACCTTGCCCTCTTACCCGGCAGGTACTCGCGGAATTGAACCCTCCCTTTAAAATGTACCAGGGACTCATCAATAGAAATACACTTCTCGGGGGTGTATGCTTGGGAAAACCGGGCACTGGAACGGTCTAATAGGGGTCTCCGTTTAGACAAACGGTCAAAACTGGGGTAATCTCGGGGTGGGCACGGCTCATTATCAGTATAATGTAAGAAGCGAAGTATTGCCTCATTTATTAATTTTTTTAGGTTCCAGTTCAGTTCTGAAGTTGCTTTGAGGGGCCCATATATTAGAAACCCCTATCAAATACCCCATTTTAGAAACTAGACCCCTCAAAGTATTCACAACAGCATGTAGAAAGTTTATGAACCCTTTAGGTGTTTCACAAAAATTTAGAGCAAAGTAGAGGTGAAATTTACATTTTTTTTTTTGTCAGAAAATCCTCTTTATACCATTTTTTTTATAACACAAAAGGATTTATCAGTGAAACGCAACTTAATACGTATTGCCCAGATTCTGCAGTTTAGAGAAATATCCCACATGTGGCCCTTGGGCGGTAATGGACTGAAGCACCGGCCTCCGAAGCAAAGGAGCACCCAGTGGATTTTGAGGCCTCTTTTTTATTAGGCGCCATGTCCGGTTTGAAGAGGTCTTGTGGTGCCAAAACATTGGGAACCCCCCAAAAGTGACCCCAATTTGGAAACTAGACCCCTTGAGGAATCCATTGTAGTTTTCTTGGGGTGCATGCGGCTTTTTGATCAGTTTTTATTCTATTTTTAGGTGGCGTGGTGACTAAAAAACAGCAATTCTACTATTGTTTTTGTATACTTTTTTTTTTACAGCGTTCACCGTGCGCTATAAATGACATATTCACTTTATTCTGCGGGGCGATACAATTACGGCGATACCAGATGTTTATAGGTTTTTTTTATGTCTTATGGCGTTTGCACAATAAAATACGTTTTGTAAACAATCATTCACTTTTTGTGTTACCTTATTCTAAGAGCCATAACGTTTTTATTTTTCAATCAATAAAGCCGTGCGAGGACTTATTTTTTGCGTAACGAACTGTAGTTTTGATCAGTACCATTTTTAGGTACATGCGACTTTTTGATCTCTTTTTATTCCATTTTTTGGGAGGTGAAGTGACCAAAGAATTGTGATTGTGGTTCGGTTTATTATTATTTTATTTTACGGCGTTCACCGTGCGGGATAAATAATGAAATAATTTTGTAGTTCAGGCCGTTACGGACGCGGCGATACCAATTATGTATAGTTTATTTGTTTGTTTATATATTTTTATTAATAATAAAGGACTGATAAGGGAAAAGGGGGGATTTTTACTTTTATTACTTTTAAATCTTTTATTTTCTAATTTTTACACATCTTTTTTTAACTTTTTTTTCACTTTATTACTTTGTCCCACTAGGGGACATGAGGGCAGGAGGCTCTGATCGCTATTCTAATACACTGCACTACATGCGTAGTGCAGTGTATTAGAACTGTCAGCTACTCACTGACAGCAAGCATAGTGGGTCCTGACGTTGTCAGGACCCACTAGGCTTCCGTCTATGGCATAGCCGGACGCCATTGTTTGGTGTCCGGTTGCCATAGTCACCATCGCCGGCCGCTATCGCGTAGCAGGCCGGCGATGGCAGCTTAACCCCTAAAAAGCCGCGATCTCTATAGAACGCGGCTTTTAAGGAGTTAATCAGCGGGGACACAGCGATCGGTCCCCGCTGTAGGAGCTGTGACAGCTGCTGAACAAGACAGCAGCGTCACAGCTCCTGTATGTGTCGGGAGGACGGCCGAAACGGCCGTTACTCCCGAGACGTACTATTACGGCATGGAGCGCGAACGATACAGCTGCCATGACGTAATAGTACGTCAAGGAGCGGGAAGGGGTTCATCATATTAATAGTAGGATAATAATAAGAATAAGAATAGGTATGACAGTGATAATAATAGTAATAATGTTAAGAAGTAAAATTAGTACTAGTAAAAATAAAAGTAGGAAAGACAATAGTAATAATAACAGTAGCAGTAGTAATAATAAGGATAATAGTAAAAATAGCATTAGTAGTAATAATAATAATAATGATGATAATAAGGATAAGAGTAATAATAGTATTAGTAGTAGGGTTTGATCCAGGGTTTGACTGATCGCCTTTTCTGGGGGTCAAGAAGGAATTTCCCCCCTGTGACATAGATTGGCTGAAAATGTCCAGGGGTTTTCGCCTTCTTCTGGATCAACATCTTTAGGGATAGGGACCTCATAAATAGTAATAGTAATATTATAAATAGGACTATAGGGTAAAACTAGTGATAATTGTAGGTATTAATAATAAATTATAATTTGTAACTAGAACTTTTGTGTCATCTGATTTTTTGGAAGAAAAACATTTACATTTGCAAACATTCATATAGTGTATGTGTTCCCAATGGCTCCATGACTGCAGGACTTATCCTCTCCCCACAAAGAAAATATTGTTTGAGATCTTTTTTGAATCGTGACAAGGGATATGCCTTTCAAATCCTCTTATCAGCATATAATAGGATGAAAAACCTTACTCAATAGCCTCAGGCGGCGCCAACTCGGGGGGCGGCATATTGTGGCAGGGCCAGGTGGGATGCGTGGGGAGGGCAGAGGAGAGTACTTTACCTAGCAGACGTGCAGCACGATAGGCGCACGTCTGCTAGTATACTCTTCCTCTCTGACGCTGCACGCGCTGCGAGAAAGGAGCATAGAGAACCTGGAGGTCTGCGGGAGGAATGGCCGAATGCTCTCTCCTGAAGAAAAGAAGAGAGCGGCTGGTAAGTAATGAGGTGAGGGCAGGAGACTGAGTCGTTGTCGTTAAAGACTAGAGCGGCAAAGTGCAGCTTACTGCGCTCAGCCTCCAGCCCTCACTAATTTAAAAGTGATGGGCCGCTACCATACTGAAAAGGGGGGCATCTGACTGACTGCATTGGGCATTATGGGGGCACCCGCCCAGGTCCAGCCTTAGAGGTGTGCGACATAGCGCTGCAGCCTCCCACCATGTAGGGGGCGCAACTGTGCAGGCCGTACTTTGGACTCTATATTCTCTGCTCCTCGTTACACACCCATAGGAAGCAGAGGAAGCAAGTGCAGAGCCGAGGAGGAAGCTCCGCCCACAGCCCGACCTGCAAGAAACCTGTGCAGCTGGAGAGATGGTAAGTTCCTTTCTGTGTACATGTGTGTGTATGTGTATATATGTGTCTGTATATGTATAAATTCCTTGTGTCTGTGTATATGTGTCTGTATATGTATACATGCTTTGTGTCTGTGTGTGTGTGTATATATGTGTCTGTATATGTATAAATGCTTTATGTCTGTGTGTGTGTGTGTGTGTGTGTGTGTGTATATATGTGTGTCTGTATATGTATACATGCCTTGTGTGTGTGTATATATGTGTCTGTATATGTATACATGCTTTGTGTCTGTGTATGTGTATATATGTGTCTGTATATGTATACATGCCTTGTGTCTGTGTGTGTGTGTGTGTGTGTGTGTGTATGTGTGTATATATATATATATATATATATATATATATATATATATATATGTGTAAAAATCCAGAGATAGGAGCAGCACTGTGTCAATAGCCAGAAACGGTTGATGCTAGCTTCAAATATCAAGGAGTGACGTGCTCCTCATACATACATCCAAGAAAAGAGACTGGAAGCAGCACTCAGCAAAAGAATGTAAATTTATTCACCTAACACAGCAACGTTTCACTTCCTCCATGGAAGGCTTGAAAATGCTTCCATGGAGAAAGTGAAACGTTGCTGTGTTGGGTGAATAAATTCACATTCTTTTGCTGAGTACTGCTTCCAGTCTCTTTTCTTGGATGTATATATATATGTGTGTGTCTGTATATGTATACATGCCGTGTGGGTGTGTGTATATATTTGTATACATGCCATGTGTCTGTATATGTATACATGCTTTGTGTCTGTCTGTGTGTGTGTGTGTGTGTGTGTGTGTATATATGTGTCTGTATATGTATACATGCTTTATGTCTGTGTGTGTGTGTATATGTGTGTCTGTATATGTATACATGCCTTGTGTCTGTGTGTATGTATATATGTGTCTATATATGTATGCATGCTTTATGTGTGTGTATATGTGTCTGTATATGTATACATGCTTTGTGTGTGTGTGTGTGTATGTGTGTGTGTGTGTGTGTGTGTATATATGTGTCTGTATATGTATACATGCCTTGTGTCTGTGTGTGTATACATGTGTCTGTATATGTATACATGCCATGTGTGTGTATATGTATACATGCCATGCGTGTGTGTATATATATATATATATCCTTGTGTGTGTGTCCATATATGTATACATGCCATATGTGTGTGTGTGTGTGTGTGTGTATATATATATATGTATACATGCCATTTGTGTGTATATATAAAAAATAGACAAAGATAGGAGCAGCACTGTGGCAATAAACAAATATGTTAGGTGCTCTGCTTCAAAATAAGTAGCGGCCTCTCCTTATATGATGAACATCCAAAAATAAAGAGCAAGGAAGCAGCACTCAAAAAGAAAGAGGAATTTATTCACCAAACAAATGCAACGTTCCACCTCCTCAATGGAGGCATTTTTGCTTGAAAATGCCTCCATTGAGGAGGTGAAACGTTGCAATTGTTTGGTGAATAAATTCCTCCTTTTTTTTAAGTGCTGCTTCCTTGCTCTTTATTTTTGTGTGTATATATATGTACACGTGTGTGTGTGTGTGTGTGTGTGTGTGTGTGTGTGTGTGTGTGTGTGTGTGTGCATATATGTGTATATTTGCCTGTATTTGTAGAGGGCAGCAATAGAGTCCCCCGCACAGGGCGCCATCCAACCGAAGGCCGGCCCTGGCTGACATATTAGACCCAGTTGCAGGGGAAATACAGCCTCCTGATATGCACTGTCAGGATCTAGGTCAGCTGAGACCCTGCAAGCTCGTACAGCTACCCAGCACCCGCCAATCATGTTATTATCGAAACCGGATCAGTAAGCGACATTGCCTCTTCCTAAACTATGTATACTCATGGATGGCGCGTATCCAGCGATCAGGAAGGCAGATGCTAGTAAGCGTCTCTCCACTCCAGCAGACTCTTCAGATACGTACAGATGGTCTTTTAACATACCAGGGCTGTTAATTCTTTCACTGTGGTCCATCAAATGAAATTTTCCAAGATGCTCTGTATTCTATAAGTCCTAACTACTACAGGAAATAACAGAATGGCTACATGTTACCGGGATCTGCAGAAGTTACAAAATGATGTCCCCCCTCCCTCTGACATCGCTTAGTGCTCTGCCAGTATTAGCTGAAGCTTTACCTCACAGACTTCCTGCTCTGCCCAATTCTGCATTCATTCTGCACATAATACTTGTAATACTGCAAGCTTTTTTTTCTCCATTCTTTCTCCTATATTTGGACCAGAAAGCAGAAGGAATTATCTGAAAGGAAGCAGAGAGTTCTCAGTTTAAATAGTATTATGTGCAGAGTGAATGCAGGGGATGGGCTTCTGTGTGGTGAAGCTTCTACCAATAGCTGTAGAGTAGGAAGTGATGTCAGAGAAGAGGGCATTGTTTTGGCAACTTTTCCTGTATAGCCCAATAACATGCAGCCAATTTGCTACCGAGGAGAGATGAGGTCTCCTCCTCTCTGTACCTTTACTCAAAAGTAGCATATTAGGCACCAAGCGGAGCAGGGGTCGTTGCGGGACAACGTGAGGGCTAAAAAATTCAAATTACAGCTCTGGAATCGAGAGTACACCAGGAATAAGGGGAGGTATGTGGTTTAAAAAAATAAAAATAAATAAATAACAGGTCCTCTTTAAAGGGGTTTTTCAGTCCCATAAACTTGATGACCTATCCTCAGGATAGGCCATCAATATGTGATCGGTCGGGGTCTGACTCCCTGCACTTCACCGATCAGCTGTTTTAAGGATTTGTTCTGATGATAGGCCATCAATTGTATGGGAAACTGGAAAACCCCTTTAGGTTTTTTTTTTTTTACAAAAGTCAATGATCGGGCAAATGAGTGTTAGGGTATGTTCACACGGCCTATTTACGGACGTAATTCGGGCGTTTTTTCCCCGAATTACGTCTGAAAATAGCGCCTCAATAGCGCTGACAAACATCTGCCCATTGAAAGCAATGGGCAGACGTTTGTCTGTTCACACGAGGCGTATATTTACGCGCCGCTGTCAAATGACGGCGCGTAAATAGACGCCCGCGTAGAAGAAGTGACCTGTCACTTCTTTGGCCGTAATTGGAGCCGTTATTCATTGACTCCAATGAATAGCAGCGCTAAATACGGCCGTAATTGACGCGGCGTTCAAGCGCCTGCACATGCCGGTACGGCTGAAATTACGGGGATGTTTTCAGGCTGAAACATCCCCGTAATTTCAGCCGTTACGGACCCCCGCCGTGTGAACATACCCTTATATGAAATATGTTTACACA
This sequence comes from Rhinoderma darwinii, assembly GCF_050947455.1. Taxonomy (NCBI): domain Eukaryota; kingdom Metazoa; phylum Chordata; class Amphibia; order Anura; family Rhinodermatidae; genus Rhinoderma; species Rhinoderma darwinii. The sequence goes on along the minus strand of NC_134690.1, from coordinate 370,389,163 downwards.
AGCACACACACGTTCATCGACTGATCGCATCTTTTATGTGGCTAATAAAATGGTTGCTAGTCTGCAGCACATCTTCCTGTGTAAACAGGGAGATGTGCTGCTGGAATGATGGAAATGTATGGTAACAAACGATCGTAGTAACAATCCCTCTTGTCCATGCGTAACCAATCATTGCTTGCCGATGTTCGACGAGCTGTCTCGTTGATCGGCGTTTGTTTTGACGGCCCAAATCTGGCAGTGTAAAAGGGGTCCTTAAAGGAACAGTGTCATCACAAATTATTTTTTTATATGTTAAAGATGTTAGTGCTTTATTAAAAACGTTTATATTCATTTGTGTGTTTGTGTTTTACTTTTTCTTATTTTTACACTTTTTCTTCCCTATGGGGGCTGCCATTTTTTGTTCCATTTCTGTATGTGTCGATTAACGTGTATGTGCTCTTTTTTAACCCCTTGCGTACCTTCGCCGTAATAGTACGTCGCTGGCCGCTTATTCCAGCATACCTTCGCCGTACTATTACGGCGCAGGAATAAACTGTCACTATGTGAAATCACATAGTGACATAACAGCGGCGGCAGCTGTCATTGACAGCTAACCGTCTCTGCTACCGGCCTGGGGACCAATTAGCAGTCCCCAATGCCGGCGATTGCTGTGATTGGTCAGTCTCTGAAGACTGACCAATCACAGCCGTCTGTGACGTCGTCTGCAGGAGAAAGCTCCTGTCACTTTCTCTGATCTCCTCACTTCTGTGAGATACGTGAGGAGATCAGAGAAAGCGGTGTAAAAAAACAAAACACTATTTTTATTAACCCCTTCCCGAAAATGGGCGTATAGTAACGCCCTGAGGATGAAGCGGGCACAGGAGCTGTGCTCGCTCCATCTTCATCGGATGTCGGCTGTAATATACAGCCGACATCCCACTGCAACTACAGCGATCACTGTCCTCTCCGATCGCTGTAGTTTAACCCCTTAAATGCCGCTGTCAATAGCGACAGCGGCATTTAAGTGATTGATACAGAGGGAGGGGGCTCCCTCTGCACCCCATTGCCCCCCCCCGCGAAAAATCGCGGGGTTCTGATGGTTGCAATGGCAACCAGGAAGCCTAGCAACGGCTTCCTGGTTGCCAGGTATGGGAGCCTATTAGGTCCTGCCCAAGGCAGGACGTAATAGGCTCAACTGTCAGTTGTAAAGTGACAGTTACAATACACTGCACTACATCAGTACATACAGAAGTAGTGCAGTGTATTGTACAGGGGATCAGAAGATCAGATCTTCCAGTCCCCTAGTATGTGTAAAATAAAAAGTTAAAAAAAAGTTAAAAAAAAGTTTTAGATAAATAAATAAATACAAGTTTTACGTAATAAAAACAATAATCGCCTTGTTTCCCTGATCAAGCCCTTTATAATTAGAAAAAAAAAGACAAAAACTAGACATAATAGGCATCGGCGCGTTCGTATTGGCCTGACCTAAAAAAATATCATATTATTTATCCCGCACGGTGAACACCGTAAAAAAAATACCATAAAAAACAATGGCAGAATTTCCTTTTTTGGTCACGTTGTTTCCAAAAAAATGGAATAAAAAGTGATCAAAAAGTCGCGTGTAGCCAAACATGGTACCAATAAAAACGACAGTGTGTCACGCAAAAAACAAGCCCTCACAAAGCTCCGTCGACAAAAAAATAAAAAAGTTATGGCTCTCAGAACATGGTGACACTAAAACATTTTATTTAGAAAAAAGTGTTTGTTTTTTTGTAAAAGTAGTAAAACATATAAAAACTATATAAATTTGGTATTGCCATAATCGTATCGAACCGCAGAATAAAGTAAACATGTTGTTTATACTGCACAAAGAACGCCGGTAAAAAATTATAAAAAAAATAGTGAAAGAATTTCTGGTATTTGGTCTCCTCACCTCAGAAAAAATTGAATAAAAACGGATCAAATTATCGCATGTACCCTAAAATGATACTAATAAAAACGACAGCTCGTCCCATGAAAATCAAGCACTCACACAGCTCGTCAACGGAAAAATAAAAAGTTCTGACTCTTGGAACGCAATAATGCAAAACGACGGCCCAGACTAATTTATATGTGCAGCAGTTCTTCACCTAAAACCCCACGTCATCATTTGCAGCCCCCATTGGTAGACCCTGTAAATGCAGCGAAAACGATGACATTTTGGGGTCTGTGCTACATATGGGGCTAGTGAAGAAGTCAAAGATTAGGCAATACTGGAGTGCGGATATTTTGTACAACACCACAGACACCCTTTAGAAGTGCGACTCCTGCACCCAATAATCCTGTGCATGAAGGATTGGTTCAAAGCGTACGTCACTATCCAGGGATAATTAATTTTATTATTCATTCTCCCCATTATTACATCATCCTATTATGACCTATTGCACTCCGCCCAGCTTACATATACCCTGATGTACTCCACATAGCTTACATATACCCTGATGTACTCCGCACAGTTTACATATACCCTGATGAACTCCGCCCAGCTTACATATACCCTGATGTACTCCGCCCAGCTTACATATACCCTGATGTACTCCGCCCAGCTTACATATGCCCTGATGTACTCCGCCCAGCTTACATATGCCCTGATGTACTCCGCCCAGCTTACATATGCCCTGATGTACTCCGCACAGCTTACATATACCCTGATGTACTCTGCACAGATTACATATACCCTGATGTACTCCGCACATCTTACATATACCCTGATGTACTCCGCACATCTTACATATACCCTGATGTACTCCGCCCAGCTTACATATACCCTGATGTACTCCGCACAGCTTACATATACCCTGATACACTCCGCCCAGCTTACATATGCCCTGATGTACTCCGCCCAGCTTACATATGCCCTGATGTACTCCGCACAGCTTACATATACCCTGATGTACTCTGCACAGATTACATATACCCTGATGTACTCCGCACATCTTACATATACCCTGATGTACTCCGCACATCTTACATATACCCTGATGTACTCCGCCCAGCTTACATATACCCTGATGTACTCCGCACAGCTTACATATACCCTGATACACTCCGCCCAGCTTACATATACCCTGATGTACTCCGCCCAGCTTACATATATCCTGATGTACTCCGCACAGCTTACATATACCCTGATACACTCCGCCCAGCTTACATATGCCCCCACATTATAAACTGAAACACCAGTAAAACACTAAACAAAACTACTACCAAGCAAAATCAGCGCTCCAAAAGCCAAATGGCGCTCCTTCTGGGCCTGGCAGTGTTCCCAAACAGCAGTTTATGACCACATATGGGGTATTACCGTACTCTGGAGAACCGCTTAACAATTTATGGGGCGTATGTCTCCAGTGGTACAAGCTGGGCCCAACGCATTGGGCACTGAAATAGAATATATGTGGAAAATGTCAATTTTCAATCAGCAACATCCACTGTGCACTAATTTCTGCAAAACCTTTGGGTGTCAAAATGCTCACTACACTTCTAGATGAATTCCTTGAGGGGTGTAGTTTCCTAAATGGGGTCACTTCTCGGGAGTTTTCACTATACTGGTACCTCAGCGCAATGCAACATGGCATCAAAAACAAATTTTGTAAAATCTCCACTCCAAAAACGAAATTGCCCTTTTTCCGTTTAGACCCTTGCCGTATGTCCAAATAGCTGTTTACAACCACATATGGGGTATTTCCGTAATCAGGAGAAATTGTGTAACACATTTTGGGGTGTCTTTTCTCCTGTATTCCTTGTGGAAATGAAAAATTCTGAGCTAAAGCTACAGGTTATTGGAAAAAAAAAATGTTTTCATTTTCACGGACCAATTCTAATAAAATCTATAAAACACCTGAGGGCTCAAAATGCTCACTACACCTCTAATTTAATTCTTTCAGGGGTATAGTCTTCAAATTGGGATCACATCTGGGGAATTTCTACTCTACTGGTACTTCAGGGACTCTGCAAATGCGACATGGCCCCCAGAAACCAATTCAGCAAAATCTTAGCTGCAAAATCCAAATGGTGCTCCGTCCCTTCTGAGCCCTGCCGTGGGTCCAAACAGCAGTTTATTACCACATATGGGGTATTACCATAATCAGGAGAAATTGCTTTACAAATGTTGAGGTGCTTTTTCTCCTTTATTCCTTATAAAAATTAGAAAATTCTGTGTTTTTTCCAAAAAAAAAGTCTCTTTTCATCTTCACAGACTAATTCCAATAAATTCAGCAAAAAACCTGTGGGGTCAAAATGCTAACTATACCACTAGAAAAATTCCTTGAGGGGTATAGTTTCCAAAATGGGGTCACTTTTGGGGGTTTCCACTGTTTAGGTCCCTCCAGGGTGTTGCAAACGTGACACGGCACTGAAAACCATTCCAGTAAAATCAGAGCTCCAAAATCCAAATGGGGGTCCTTCCCTTCTGAGCCCTGCTGTGGGTCCAAACAGCTGTTTATTACCACATATGGGGTATTTCCGTAATCGCGAGAAATTGCTTTACAAATGTTGGGGTGCTTTCTCTCCTTTATTTCTTGCAAAATTTAGAAATTTTTAAGTTTTTCCAGAAAAAAAGTAGATTTTCATTTTCACAGACTAACTCCAGAAAATATAGCAAAATACCTGTGGGGTCAAAATGCTAACTATACCCCTAGATAAATTCCCTGAGGGGTGTAGTTTAAAAAATGGGGGTCACTTTTGGGGGTTTCCACTGTTTTGGCACCACAAGACCTCTTCAAACCGGACCTGGTGCCTAAAATATATTCTGAAAAAAGGAGGCCCCAAAATCCAAGAGGTGCTCCTTTGCTTCTGAGGCCTGTGTTTCAGTCCATTAGCGCACTAGGGCCACATGTGGGATATTTCTAAAAACTGCAGAATCTGGGCAATAAATATTGAGTTGCGTTTCTCAGGTAAAACCTTCTGTGGTACAGAAGAAAATGTATTACATATGAATTTTGTAAAAAAAAATGAAATTTGAAAATTTCAGCTCTACTTTCCTTCAATTCCTGTAAAACGCCTAAAGGGTTGAAACACTTTCTGAATGCTGTTTTGGATACTTTGAGGGGTGCAGTTTTCAAAATCGGGTGTTTTATGGGGGTTTCTAATATATAGGGCACTCAAAACCACTTCAGAACTGAACTCGTCCCTGAAAAAATAGCTTTTTGAAATTTTCTTAAAAATATGAGAAATTGCTGCTAAAGTTCTAAGCCTTGTGAGGTCATAGAAAAATAAAAGGATGTTCAAAAAATGATGCAAACATAAAGTAGACATATGGGAGATGTTAATTGGTAACTATTTTGTGTGGTATTACTATCTGTTTTACAAGCAGATACATTTAAAATTGGAAAAATTATAATTTCTTCATATTTTCGCTAAATGTTGGTGTTTTTCACAAATAAGCAATGAATTTATCGACCAAATTTTTGCACTAAAGTAAAGTACAATATGTCACGAGAAAACAATCTCAGAATCGCTTGGATAGGTAAAAGCATTCCGGAGTTATTACCACATAAAGTGATACATGTCAGATTTGAAAAAATGCAAATAACTGTTGTCATCCAGAAATACAGAGAACAATTGTCACCTCCTTTCCTACGCTCCTAAATCATATTAACGTAGAATTCACATACTCTGGATTTCTAACATTGAATGTTTACTTATACCCTCAGGAAAAAAAATGTATTGCCGTATTTTGGGTTTACTACCCATTTGAGACAGCTCCGTGACACAGACAGTAAATGTCACTTGGTCTGTATTAGGAGACAATCTGTAGAAATGTTTGTCACTATTTAAAATGAAAGGATTGTGAGTTTCTTCTAAGGGGGAGTTCACACAGAGATTTTTTACGCGGAAACCGCGTTGGAAAACGCGCCAAAAAACGAACGAAAATGCCTCCCATTGATTTCAAAAGAAGGGACATGCCCTATCTTCGGACATTTATGCCTCTGACCTCCCATTGACATCAATGGGAGGCAGAGAAAGCGTACTTCATTGCATTTTTTGACCGCAACGCTTAATTGCCGCGGGCAAAAAATGCTGCAAAAAACGCCACAAAAATCAGCGTGCAGGCAGAGCAAAATCTGCCTCAAAATTCCAAATAGAATTTTGAGGCAGATTTTCCTCCTGCAAAAAACTCTGTGTGAACCCAGCCTTAAGGCTATGTTCACACGGGGTATTTTGCCGAGTTTTTTGACGCGGAAACCGCGTCGCAAAACTCGGCAAAAACGGCCCGAGAACGCCTCCCATTGATTTCAATGGGAGGCGTCGGCGTCTTTTTCCCGCGAGCAGTAAAACTGCCTCGCGGGAAAAAGAAGCGACATGCCCTATCTTCGGGCGCTTCCGCCTCTGACCTCCCATTGACTTCAATGGGAGGCAGGAGAAAGCGTATTTCTCGCTGTTTTATGCCCGCGGCGCTCAATGGGCGCGGGCGAAAAACGGTGCGATAATCGCCGCGAAAATCGGCGTGCAGGGAGAGGAATATCTGCCTCAAAGTTCCAAACGGAATTTTGAGGCAGATATTCCTCCCCCAAAATACTCCGTGTGAACATAGCCTTGCAGTGTTGCTAACATCACAATTCTGTTATGTAAACAAACACCAGGAACTGCAATGTTCTCAAAGTTCATCTATTCACTCACCAGACCAGATCATTCCCCACTGGAACCCATTATACGTGTAACAATCATTGTTGTCCCCTGGGCCTGTGCGCTCCCTAAATCTCAGGTGCAGAGGGAGCACATTGTGGTTTACAGTCTGTCACAAATGTCTGAAAGGAACTGTAGGGTGAACTCCTTAGGAAAAAAAATCACAATGCCAGAATTGCTGTTTTTTTGTTCAACTCGCTTCTCAAAACAAATGGAATAAAAAGTGATCAAAAAGTCGTAGATACCACAAAAGGTAATGTGTCATGTGTTTTTAGTTTCATTATTAAAATGTAAGTATATAGATGATAAATAATGTTTTTGGGTCTTTTTTTAACACTTTACGAACCAGCCTATTTTGGCCCTTAATAATCAAGTAATTTTTTCAGTTTTTTCATTGTCACATTCAAAGAGCCATACATTTACATTTTTCCGTCGGCTGTTTTACGCGGGTTGAGTTTTATTTTTATATAGCACCATTTTGGGGTACATCATTTATTGATTAACTTTAATCACATTTTTATGTGGGAGGGAAAAAAAAGCAATTTTTGCGCTTTAAATTTACGCTGTTCACCGCGCAACATGAATACCGTGTTACCTTAATTATATGGGTCAGTACAATTACAGCTTTAAAAAGATATGTATAGTTTTTGTTATGTTTAACTACTTTTGTATAATAAAAACACTTTTTATTTTTCTGTCGATGTTGCTTGTTTTTCTGCTGGATGTGATGTAGTTTTTATTGGTGCCGTTTTTGGGTACATGGGACTTACTGATTAACTTTTAATTAATGTTTTTTGGTAGGGATGGAAAAAACGTAATTCTGTAACTTTTTGCAGGTTTTTTTTTACAATGTCACTATGCAATCTGCTGATCACTTCTATAATGCTTTGAAAAACTTAGTATAGCGTCTGGTATGGCCTAATAGGCTCGCAGGTGATTGAAAGAGGGAGCCCCCGCTGTAAAACACCTAAATACCACGATTGCTATTGACCACGGCATCTAAAGGGTTAAACAACCGAATACGCACACCTCCCGGGTATGGAGCTTATTCCAATGGGTAGTGAAAAGGTGTATTCATCGGAATAAAGACCCTAAGTGACCGAGGTAAAAAGGAGTTTTGGCGGTCACTAAGGGGCTAAATGCTGTAGCTGTTAATTCACTCCAGGACGTGATGGCGTACAATCCTCCCCCTGAAGCCTCATGCACACGAACGTATTTTTTTCCTTCTGTAAATACTGGCGGAAATACAGGTCCTTGGTCACACGTATTCGACCCGTAATGCACCAGTATTTACGGACCCGTGCCCGTAAATACGGGTCCGGTGTCACCCGTATTCCACTTGTATTTACGGGCACGTTTTCGCTGCAAAATTGCACTGCACTAATCGGCAGCCCTTCTCTCTATCAGTGCAGGATAGAGAGAAGGGACAGCCATTTCCGCAGTAAAAGTAAAAGAAATTCATACTTACCCGGCTGTTGTCTTGGTGACGCGTCCCTCTTTCGACATCCAGCCCGACCTCCCTGGATGGCGCACAGTCCATGTGACCGCTGCAGCCTGTGATTGGCCTGTGATTGGCTGCAGCGGTCACATGGGCTGAAACGTCATCCCAGGAGGTCGGACTGGAGGAAGAAGCAGGGAGCTTTGGGTAAGTATGAACATCTTTTTTTTTTTTTACAGGTTGATCTATATTGTGATCGGTAGTCACTGTCCCGGGTGCTAAAAGAGTTACTGCCGATCGTTTAACTCTTTCAGCACCCTGGACAGTGACTATCCCCTGACATTGCCTAGCAACGCTCCCGTAATTACGGGTGCACACACGTAGCCACCCGTAATTACGGGAGTCCCATAGACTTCTATGGGCCTGCCCGTGCCGTTATTTCGGCCTGAAATAGAACATGTTCTATATTTTTCAACCGCACGGGCACCTTCCCTATAGACCACTATTGCCTTGATCACCTGCTGTCGACACAGGACATGTTTGGGTGTATTTGCGAGCACCTACAGCATTTGGATTTACTCCATACCAACTTGCATCAACTAAACGCAGTGGAAACGCAACAGAAGCGTGGTGGACATGTGGTGAGCGAACTTATGGTAACACTTCCTCTATTTTTTGTATTTTGCTGTACCTTGTGGCCTGTTAGGCCTCGTTCACATCTGCGTTGGAGGCTCCGTTATGGGACTCCGTCACAGATCCGGCCGAGATTACCAGAAACAATAGTGCATCATGCTGCGCTATTGTTTCTAATAAAACCAAGGACACCTGAGTGTACCCATAAAAATCAATGGGTTACGTCGGCCGCCGGTGGTATCCGTCGTGCAATGGTAACCCATGCTTCCAGTTTTCCGCTTGCTCTGCTCCTCTGACAGAACAGAACAACGGAATGATGAACACTGGTGTGAACATAGCCTTATTCTGTAAAAGCCTGAGCCCATGGGAAGATCCTCTAGTACTCTGGTGGACCAGTCCATTGCTCCATGATTGTTTTACGAGTAATTATTTTCTGTGATGTGTTAAAAGTAATGAAAAAAAATTATTAATTTCTTCATTTTTCTACATAATAGTAAAGATTCACGATAAATCCCATATACTCAGTGAAGAAAATGTATCCGATTCCCCTGTCTCTATATAGTTAGGGGCTAGATAGGGGTTAGTGATCGCATGCCAGATAACATAATGGCATACTTGCACTTTTCCAGCCATGAATGTACTAGTTAATTAATATTCCAGTACATTTGAAGCAAACTTTTGTACTTCTTAAAGGGGTTGTCCATAGCCTACTTGTCTCCTGAGCACCTTCTATCCTGGGTTCAAGTATATCTGTATCTGTATATCTGTGCTTCTAATCTTTCACGTGTAGTGCATGTTTCTTCTGTTTTGTAATTGAATAGTTCAAGAGTTTGAGTTGGAAATAACCCATACATTACAGAATACCCATCCATATGTTGTTATCTGTTTTAATATCCTTAAAGGAACAGTGTCATCACAATTTTTTTTTTAATATGTTAAAGATGTTAGTGCTTTATTAAAAACGTTTATATTTATTTGTGTGTTTGTGTTTTACTTTTTCTTATTTTTACACTTTTTCTTCCCTATGGGGGCTGCCATTTTTTTTCCATTTCTGTATGTGTCGATTAACGACACATACAGACATGGAATACGGCAGCCACAGTCCCATAGGGACTGCGAACGGAGCCCGTTCCATCCACTAACATGTACGCCGTCTGTGTGGGAACTGCGCATGCGCCGCTCCCACACAGTCCAATTTGAAATGCACGCCGTCCGGCGCCATTTTCCTGTGGACCGGAAGTCGCGGCCGGACAGTAAGATTACTACTTCCGGTCGCGGCTTCCGGACTTGTGCACTTGGACCAGCGGCAGCAGACGGAGCGGACGGGCCGGAGGGAGCCGCGGCGGCAGGAGCAGGTAAGAGATTTCTATGTATGTTCATGTTTGTGTACGTTTACTACTGTATGTAAACCTACTACACTGTGTGTTAGCTCAAAAAATGGCGACACACAGTGTAGGAGGTTAGACCGTTCAAACAACTTGTTTATCCCGGCACTAGCCAGGATAAAGGAGGGGGGGGGATGCTGAGAGCTCACTAGAGCGAGGGCTTTTTACCCAATTTTGCAATGCTGCAATTTTGGGAATAGCTCCATCTAGTGACCAGCAATGGGAAATATTATAAATTAGAATTAATTTATAATATTTCCTGACTCGTGAAAAAAATAAAAAAAATTTGAACAATGTTTAATCACCTACACACTAAATGTTTAATTTAAAAAAAAACAACATCTTTTTCTGGCAACACATTCCCTTTAATGGGGTGTGGAATACAACGCAATTCCAGTCTCTGCAAAGTGTTCTAGAAATATTATTTCCACTTCAGAGTGTCTTAGAAACGCCACATTATACAAAACATCTTTATCCTCTAGGGCGTTCTGGAACATTATAATTTATCATGCAATTATCCAAATCGAGATTGTTTATTGTACGTCTATCACGGTTGTTTTTGTGTACAGAGGCAAGTAGCTACTAGTTAGCTGCACAGATATCATATGGTAGCTACAAACAGACGTGTGGAATTTTTGGCTGTTGGTTGGATCTTACCACCACTGATGAAATATGCCATGTGCACTTCTACAGAGAAATGTGTTCCCTACAGCAGCACAGATAGGACATGCCCTGCAGCAATGAAGGACAACATAGTATTCCTTTATAGGACTCCCAATTTTTGTTTTCTGATTGGTTGTCAGGATCGGGCAATTCTGTCGGATTGTGGGCATTCTGCCAAAAGTTAATTGCAGAGATCAAGTTTAGCTTATATAGAAGGAAGGGTATAACTGATATAAGCTAAAGATTCCCTATTAGAGCATATTAGTTATCTGACAATATACAATTCCTTCAAGAGTATTTTTTGCTTTATGTGTTATAGTAAAGATGTGTTTCTATTGTACTCCATCTGATAAACGGCTCATTAAAAGTTCAGCTCTGTTAGCCCAGACACAAAACGAGGTAGTAAAATCTAGTTTTGGCTGGTTCATAAAGGTGCGGGCATAGGAGCATCTATTTGTCCATTTTAAGAGACACATCTGGGTATATCATACTAGTAATGTATGCATACTTTGCTTATCTTTTAAGTGGTTATTGTATTACGATTGGTGATCGACTCCCGACTGATGTCAAATGATAGGTGTGGTGTTAAATGATGCTCTAAAATGTACTCCCATTTTGCTATAGAATAAATGACAGGGGCTGAGGGAATGTCCTTAGAGACTCCACATCAGACCAACCACTTTGTCTGTGTCTTGCTCTCCGACAGCTGTCATCCATTATAATTAGGAACACAGGGTGAACTGGCGAACTAATTTGGTAGCATTTGTCTATCACCTAACCTTTGGATTACTTTAACATATGTGACAGCCTGTCAACTGAGTTTTATATGACACATTAGGTAGTGCACATAAGGGTGCAAACTGTGTCTGCATCCAACTCAAAATAGAAAGTGGGAGGAGCATTCTGCAGGAAGCCCTATGAGTCAGCTCCTATCAGCCAATGAGCAGTGGTTGGAACGCTCTCAGTAATGCTGACTGGCTGAGAGCAGTTGAATGACAGGGCTCTCCATACAATGCTCCTCCCTCTTGTCCTTTCCAGTTGGATTCTGGCGCATTATGCAGTCTTTCTTGACACTGGCAGTTTTCAAGAATTGCCCAATAGCATGAAAGAAATGATGTTCAATACAATGTTTCTTTAAACCTTCACGCCCTCCGCCATAATAGTATGTTGCGCTTAGCAGGTCATAAACATGAACCACCATACTATTACAGCACAGTGATGGAGTGTGCACAGGAGAAGTGCCTATATCGGAGATAAATCTTAGATGCCACAGTCAATAGCAACTGTGCAAACCGAGGAGTTTAAGGCTGTGTTCACACGGGGCAGATATGCTGCGTAATAGCACGCAGCACATCCGTCCTGTGCACCGCAGGGAATTCCAGGCGAAAAAGCGCACCTGACTGTGGTGCAGTTTTTCGCCCGGAATGTCCGCTTTTGAAAACTGCAGAACATACGTTTCATCCCAGGAGACCGCTGCAGCCTGTGATTGGCAGCAGTGGCAGTCACATGGGATGAAGCGTGATCCCAGGAGGCCGGCCCTCTAACATCATCCAGGCCGGCGTCCAGGAGGGAGGAACACAGACTTCTGGGTAAGTATGAGGTTTTCTTTTCTGTGTTATGTTTTTTGCAGGAGGGATCACTGCGAACCTGCTGCAAAAACCGCAACAACTGCTATTTGTTGCGGGTTTTACTTCCCCATTGAATTCAAAGGGGAAAACCCGCAACAAATAGGCAGCTTTTACGCAAATACAATTGAGATGCTGCGGAATCAAATTTCGCACCACAGGTACATTTCTGAACGTTTTTTTCCGCTCAGTATTTATGCAGCGTGTGGATGAGATTTGTTTTTATCTCATCCACTTTGCTGCTTTTGTATTTGCTGCAGATTTTCTGCAACTAATTCCGTTGCGGAAAAACCGCAGTGTTTACGCAACGTGTGAACTGACTAACAGATGGAGGGTGCTTCCTCTCTCTGCCTATTGGCACGTCCACAATAAAACGTGCATGTTTGGTATTGCCGCGATTGCAACGACACGTAGAATAAATTTTCAATATTTTGTAAAAAAGAATCCCAAAAACAATGGCAAATTTGCTTTTTTTTCCCCATTCCACCCAAAATACTTTAAGAAAAAGTAATTCAATAAGTTTTATGTACCCCAAAAATAGTGTTAATAATATTACAATTCGTTATGCCAAAAACAAGCCTCATACATCTATTTTGATGGAAAAATAACAAAGTTATGGTTCTTGTCATGTGGCAACACACATTTTTCTTTTCCATAAAACATGCTTTATTAAAACCTAAAAAACACTTTACATATTTGCTTTCACCACAATTGCAATAACCCATAGAAGTTAATGTGTTATTTATACATTTAAACATCATAAAAATTTCCCAAAACACGATTACAGATTTGATGTACCCCACAAAAAACATTATTAAACGTTTATTAGTAGATTTTATGCGCCCCAAAATGGTACTATTAATAAATACAATTCATCGTGCAAACAAAAAAGCTCTTAAAGGCTCCAAAATTTACCCTAATCCAACCCAATGCAGGTTTGACCCCAGAAGCACTCCGAGTCTTTTCTTTTAAATCCTGTTTTCAAATGTAATGTAGTGTATTGTAGACATATGTATTGGCCTACCTGGAGCTGTATTTCCTGGGACGCCGCTCAGTTCCGGGCAGCCATGGGGGTCAAGTGATCTTCATTCTGACTCCCTTTATCCCATGGCGTCTGCTGTAGGGACTAGAAGTCAGGCTCTCAATGTAAGTCTATGAGAAGCTTGATGTGAGTCTAGTAGACTTGCATGGAGAGACTGATTTCCGGGTTTCTATCATAGATGCTGTAGGATTTACATTACATTTGCAAATGGGGGGGAATCATGGGACTATTTTTCCTGGATTAATGGCATTTCCGGACTAATAGGTTTAGTGTAACTGTAGTCTAATTGTAAGTAAAGTACAGATAGAAGCATTTCTCAATTTATCCAGAATTATTTTAACCTTTTATAGGACTGAGGAAAATATTTACTGTCCTAGGTTTGCCTTTCCTGGTAGCAGAATACAGGCTGCTGCTTTATGGCACAGAAAACACAGACTACAATAATCTGCTAATGGGTCTTGCAGGTTCGTACTTGTAAAAGAAGTCCTCCTGATGAATTGTAATAATATCAAACAATAAAATCATTCCAGACTGGAGCTTCATATAAACGGTTTATTAGTGTAAAATAATTTGTCTGATGAGAAAGTAAAGAGTAATGTTTACAAAGATTAAGCTGAACGCCAACAAATTAGTCTTCGCTACATTAGCGCCACCTACTGTGAAAAATTATTCTTTTGTGTGCAAAGGAATATGGTCACGTATAATGTCTACACAGATACACAGGACACATTTTTACTTTTTATATTAACCCTTTATGGACCGGCCCTTATTGGGCCTTCAGGACCAAGTGACTTTCTCATTGTTGCATTCCAAGAGACATCGCTTTTTTATTTTCCAGTTGACGTAGCTGTTTTAAGGACTTTTTTTTTTTTGTTGGACGAGTTGTAGTTTTATTGCCACCAGTTAGTTTGGGATACATATAATTTATTGATTTAAAGAGGCTCTGTCACCAGATTTTGCAACCCCTATCTGCTATTGCAGCAGATAGGCGCTGCAATGTAGATTACAGTAACGTTTTTATTTTTAAAAAACGAGCATTTTTGGCCAAGTTATGACCATTTTTGTAGTTATGCAAATGAGGCTTGCAAAAGTCCAAGTGGGTGTGTTTAAAAGTAAAAGTCCAAGTGGGCGTGTATTATGTGCGTACATCGGGGCGTTTTTAATACTTTCACTAGCTGGGCGCTCTGATGAGAAGTAACATCCTCTTCTCTTCAGAACGCCCAGCTTCTGGCAGTGCAGATCTGTGACGTCACTCACAGGTCCTGCATCGTGACGGCCACATCGGCACCAGAGGCTACAGTTGATTCTGCAGCAGCATCAGCGTTTGCAGGTAAGATCGACTTACCTGCAAACGCTGATGCTGCTGCAGAATCAACTGTAGCCTCTGGTGCCGATGTGGCCGTCACGATGCAGGACCTGTGAGTGACGTCATAGATCTGCACTGCCAGAAGCTGGGCGTTCTGAAGAGAAGAGGATGTTACTTCTCATCAGAGCGCCCAGCTAGTGAAAGTATTAAAAACGCCCCGATGTACGCACATAATACACACCCACTTGGACTTTTACTTTTAAACACACCCACTTGGACTTTTGCAAGCCTCATTTGCATAACTACAAAAATGGTCATAACTTGGCCAAAAATGCTCGTTTTTTAAAAATAAAAACGTTACTGTAATCTACATTGCAGCGCCGATCTGCTGCAATAGCAGATAGGGGTTGCAAAATCTGGTGACAGAGCCTCTTTAACTTATATATTTTTTGGGGGAAGGGAGAGAATGGAAAATAAACAGCAACCCCGCCATTGTTTTTTTTTTGCAGGTTTTTCGTACACTGTTTACCATGCGGTATAAATAATGCAAAATTTTTTTTATGTTTTAGTATTTTTTGCACAACAAAATCATGTTTTGTGGAAAAAAAGAATTTTGTGTGCCTGTATTTATTTATTTGTGGGCCGAGTTGTAGTTTTTATTGGTTCCATTTTGGGTACATATAATTTATTAATGAACTTTTATGGCTTTTTATTTGGGATGGGGGTGTTTGGAAAAAAACAGCAAATATGCCATTTTATTTGGGGGATGCTTTTTTATGCCGTGTGCTGTGCAGTATAAATAATATGTCATCTTTTTTCTATGGGTCGTTACGATTGCGGCGATACTAAATATATATTTTATAATGGTTTATATTTTTTACACAATAAAATAATTTTTAATAAAGAAAGATATTTTTACACTACGACTCACTTGGATTTTGTACTGTCTATTTTTATAGCTGTCAGTGGGGGATGTCCTGCTAGTCATATGTATATTTCAATGTACGTGATACCTTTGTTGTTCTCAATAAAAACTTTATGTTTTAAAAAAAAAAAAAAGAAAGATTTTTTTTTTGGGGGGTGACTGTTGTTTTTATTAAACTTATTTTTACAGTATTTTATTTTTCTTCCACTAGGGGACCTTAAACTTCGATCTCATTTGATCGCTTATATAATGCTCTGGAATTCTTATCATTCCAAAGCATTATTGCCTGTCAGTGTATCACAAGTTGTCAGGCTGTGCCTCTGGCATGACCTAATAGGCAGATACCTATGGCAGACCTGAGAGCCTCTGTTAGGCCTCATGCTGCCATGGTAACCCATCATCATTTCATTGAAGCCACTTTCCTCTGTCAGGCTCCTTAGATGCCGCCGCCACCATTGAGCCACATGCATAACCGTAAAAATAGATTTCCCTCTTCTTACCATCATAGGCGCCGAGAGAGACAATGTTTTAAAAGATTTATTAATAGTGTCTCTAAGTTATACTAGAGAATAACACTAGACAAGAATAAATCTATACTAGACAAATGTAAACTGCGCCAAATTTATCACATTTGCGTATGTTGAATGATGGATTTGGCGCAAAACACTAATCATGGTGAAACAATTTTTAGTTTTACAACGCTCATCTGAAAGGGCCCCTAGTAGACAGAAATTTTCTGCTGGTTGTCTCTTGGAATCAATATTCAGTTTAACAGCTCAGCTTGAACTGTGTACTGCTGCCCATACATCAAAATCGACTGGGTTTTAACCCCTTAACCCCTTCCCTCTTTGGCCACTTTCGACCTTCCTGACAGAGCCTCATTTTTCAAATCTGACGTTTGACTTTATGTGGTAATAACTTCGGAATGGTTTTACCTATCCAAGCGATTCTGAGATTGTTTTCTCGTGACGCATTGGACTTTATGTTACTGGCAAAATTTGCATTAGCATTTTTCTAAATTTAAATGTATCTGCTTGTAAGACAGGCAGTTACACCACACAAAATTGTTGCTAATTAATATCCCCCCTATGTTTATTTTAGATTGGCATCGTCTTTTGAACATCCTTTTATTTTTCTAGGACGTTACAAGGCTTAGAACTTTAGCAGCAATTTCTCACATTTTCAAGAAAATTTCAAAAGGCTATTTTTTCAGGGACCAGTTCACTTGTGAAGTGTCTTTGAGGGCCTTATATATTAGAAAACCCCAATAAGTCACCCCATTTTAAAAACTTCACCCCTCAAAGTATTCAAAACAGCATTTAGAAAGTTTCTTAACCCTTTAGACGTTTCACAGGAATTAAAGCAAACTAGAGGTGAAATTTACAAATGTAATTTTTTTTTGCAGAAATGCATTTTTAATCCATTTTTTTGTAACACAGAAAGTTTTACATGAGAAATGCAAGTCAATATTTATTGCCCAGGTTCTGCAGATTTAGGAAATATCCCTCATGTGGCCCTAGTGTGCTAATGGACTGAAGCACCGGCCTCAGAAACAAAGGAGCACCTGCTGGATTTTGGGGCTTTCTTTTTATTAGAATATATTTTAGGCACCATGTCAGGTTTGAAGGGCTCTTGCGCTGCCAAAATAGTGGAAATCCCCCAAAAGTGACCTAATTTGGGAAACTACACACCTCAAGGAAATTATCCAGGGGGTATAGTGAGCATTTTCATCCCACAGGTTTATTGCAGAAGTTATTGGAAGTAGGCGTGAAAATTAAAATCTACATTTTTTTCAAAGAAAATGTAGGTTTAGCAAATTTTTGCTAATTTCCACAAGGACTAAAGGAGAAAAATCACCACAAAATTTGTAAAGCAATTTCTCCAGAGTAAAACAGTACCCCACATGTGGTCATAAACGGCTGTTTGGACACACGGCAGGGCTTAGAAGGGAAAGAGCGCCATTTGACTTTTGGAGATCACATTTAGCAGGGATGGTTTGCGGAGGCCATGTCGCATTTACAAAGCCCCTGAGTGGACAAAACAATGAAAACGCCCAAAAAGTGACTCTATTTAGGAAACTACACCCGTTGCGGAATCTAGGAATCAGCGTACCACTTTCATCGGAGAAGACTGAGGGGTCCACTACGGTCTTGTCTTTCCTGGGAATTGAAATTGATTAGCTTCAGATGGTTTTTGGATTACCAGAGGTAAAGTCCTTAAATTGTGTTCCCATTTAGCGGCTGCTATGTCGGTAAAAAAGCTGCAGCTCCGACAGGTCCAATCGCTTTTGGGCCTGTTGGTGTTTGCCAGCAGGGTCATGCCCATGGGCAGAATCTTTTCCCGCCGTTTGTTCTTGGCCACCGCCGGTGTTCGTCCCCGTTGCATTATGTGCGCATCACTTCAGGGTGTGATTTTCAGGTGTGGCTCACATTCCTGGCAGATTACAATGGGCGTACTTGCTGGAGGTCACCCCCGGCCACCAACAAGGTGATACAGCTGTTCACTGATGCTGCTGGTAGCACTGGTTTCAGGAGCACATGGCCCCATTTGTGGCGCTTGCGTGGGTGGTGTAGCAATTTAACGCTCCTCGAGCTGTTCCCCATTATAGTGGCTATTGAACTATGGGGGGAGGCCATGTCTAATTCTTCTGTTGTGTTTTGGTCTGATAACGCTAGTGTGGTTCATGGTGTTAACCATTTATCTTCTTCCTCACGGCCGGTGGTTGTGTCGATTAGACGCTTGGTGCTGAGGTGTCTTCAGCACAATATACAGTTCAGGGCTCGCCACATTCCAGGTGTTCAAACTAAAATAGCTGATGCTTTGTCACGTTTCAATTGGCAGATTTTTCTCTCGCTTTGCCCTTAGGCGGATGTGGAAGGGACCAGCTGCCCGGATGCGTTGTGGAGAATGCTGGATCTCAGCTGGTCCCCCTCGTGAGGTCATCTCTTGCCCCATCTACCTGGGCGGCAGATGGTAAAGCGTGGAATGAATGGCTGGATGTGGTGGGGGTGCGCAAATTAGGTCTGGCCGCATATCTGTCTCTTTTGTTAGCCCGTGGCGTGTCCGGCATATGCGCCCAGCACGTCTCGTCGGCTTGACCTTTTTCTTTAAGTTGCGCTCCTCGCCAGACGTCACAAAATCCTTTTTCATAACTCAGGCTTTAAAGGGGTGGAAGAAGTCTGCAGTAAGGCGGGAAGCCAGGTGACCAGTTTCTTATCCCATACTCCTTAAGTTGTTAGCGGTCCCCCGGACACATGTTCTTCTCCGTTCGAGGTTTCCCTGTATACTGCAGCCTTCATCTTAGCCTTTTTTGGTGCATTGCGCATTTCTGAACTAATAGCTATTAGCTCTTCACGCCCTGGGGGTTTGCTATTTGAAGATGTAGCGTTGTCCAACTCGGGGGTCCGTTATTGCATACGCAAATCTAATACGGATATATTTGGCAGAGGTTGTTGGATTTCCCTGCGGCCTGTACTCGGTCCCGCATGCCCAGTGGAGGCCGTGTCCTATTAACTGTGCTCCTAGTTGTCGGGTTCGCAATTCCTGTCACACGTCGATGGGATGCCCCTTACTAGGTTTCAATTTTTGTCAGTGTTTAGATCGGCATTAGCGGGTTCGGGCCTCCCGCCCAAAGAATTTGGGACACATTCATTCCGCATAGGTGCAGCTACCACTGGTAGCGGCCTGGGCTTGCCCGACGACAAAGTCCGCCGTATTGGTCATTGGCGGTCTGATTGCTTTGCCGGATATAACCGCCCTGATTCGGTTTTGCATTAATTTTTGTTTCTTGTTTCAGGTTCACGCCCCACAATATGGATCCTCGGGCACTCGTATGTTTTCAGGGGAGAGCGGAGAGCGGTCTTATGACCACGAGGTCTCTCGCTGGGTTTGATGGGGTCCGATGTTCGCTGGAGGGGTCTCAGAGGCCTGAGATGGTTGGATGTTTTGCCCGAGGTGGTTGCTATCAGCAGGAATCGTTCCATTTGTACGGTGTTGGTGATCCAAGTTGGGGGTAACGATTTATGTTTTCTGTCCATTTGGGGGAGCTGATCGCTCTCATCCAGTCTGACCTGGAAAGGTTCACGTCGTTTTTCCAGGGCTTGGTTTTGGTCTGGTCAGAGGTAATACCTAGAGCAGTATGGCAAGGGGCCAGAGACGTGCATGCCATTGAGCGGGGCAGGCGCCTCTTGAATACCAGGGTCTCGAGGTTTGTTAGAGCTGGTGGCAGCCTGGTGATCAGGCACAGGCAGCTTGATGGAGACAACAGGTGTCTGCTACTGCAGGACGGGGTGCACCTGACCGATATCGGTTTGGACATATTTTTGTCCGGGCTCCAGGATGGTATGGAGGAGGCCAATTTGAGGTTGACCGGGGGTCGTGGGGAGTAGGTGTGTGCAGTGGTGAGTGCACACCCTCCTCCTGGCAGTGTTGGGTGGAGATCTGACCTACATGCCCTGCCTTAGGCGAGCTGGCATTCGGGTAATAAGTTATGGTATACATTGTTGCAATCAGTTAGTGTTATAAATAACAGCGAAGAAAATAAACGAATATAAATATAAAAGCTGTGGCCGACCCTCGTGTCAACCCACGTTATAAAAAAAAGAAAGCCTCGTTTGAGTTATTGTTATAGGGTTACGTATTTCTCCCTAGCCAAATGGGGGGTATCAGCAGTATGCACACAGTCTGTGGTGCAGAGCTTTTGCCACCATAACAAGACAACTCTTTAATTATTATGCTGCGTTTCCCGGTTTTACAGGCCCTCAGGCTTATTGGCCGTAGGGACTATGACCGTGGGCAAGGTAGGGGTTAACATGGGTACAGCAGGGCTAGGGGAAGTTAGTTCCTCCCCTTCACTTTACTATGGTGACAGGGTAGCCTATAGGGATTTAATGTCCCCTCCTATAGGGCGGCATTAGGGGGATTAGGGGCTGGTTTTTACCTCCTCCTCCTTGCCTGGGTATAAAATATTTATAAATATATAAAAAAAAACAAAAAAACAAAACAATCAAACTGTAAAAAAAAAAATAATAAGAAAATGATGATGATGATGATAACAAAGGAGTAGACGGTTTTGATTTCGCTCTGTGAGGCGTTTTGTTATCTTGTGGATATGTACTTTCTCGTCGATTGTCAGTATGCAGGGACGTTTTTGTCCTGTTATTTCATGTTTCTGTCTGTTTTTCAATGTTGTATGGCAAATACTGGTGTCACAGCAGGCAGTGTTGGGTAGAGATCTGACCTACATGCCCTGCCTTAGGCGGGCTGGCATTCGGGTAATAAGTTATGGTATACATTGTTGCAATCAGTTATTGTTATAAATAAAAGCGAAGAAAATAAACAAATATAAATATAATAAAGCTGTGACCGACCCTCGTGTCAACCCACGTTATAAAATAAAGAAAGCCTCGTTTGAGTTACTGTTATAGGGCTACGTATTTCTCCCTAGCCAAATCGGGGGTATCAGCGGTATGCACACAGTCTGTGGTGCCCAGCTTTTGCCAACATAACAAGACAACTCTCTAATTATTATGCTGCGTTTCTCGGTTTTAGAAACACCCTACATGTGGCCCTAATCTTTTGCCTGGACATTTGACAGGGCTCAGGAGTGAAAGTACCATGTAAAATTGAGGCCTAATTTGGTGATTTACAAAGTATTGGTTCACAATTGCAGAGGTTCTGAGGTGAAGTAATAAAAGAAAACCCCTGAGAAGTGACCCCATTTTGGAAACTGCACCCCTTAAGGCATTTATTAAGGGGTGTAGTGAGCATTTTCACCCTACAGGACTTTTCCATAAATGACTGCGCTGCGGATGGTGCAAAGAAAATAAAAAAATTTCCCTAGATATGCCATTTCAGTGGCAAATATGATGTGCCCAGCTTATGCCACTGGAGACACACACAAAATTGTTAAAATGGTTCTCCCGGGTATGGCGATGCCATATATGTGGAAGTAAACAGCTGTTTGGGCACGCTGTAGGGATCAGAGGGAAGGGAGCACCATTTGGCTTTTGGAGCGTGGATTTGCTTGGTAATAATTTAGTTTGAGTATTGCTGGTGTTTCCGTTTATAATGTGGGGGTACATGTAAGCTGTGCAGAGTACATCAGGGGCATAGTCAGGTGGTATAATAATTGCGTTAAAAAAAATAATAATAATCCATAGATGTGTGTTACGCTGTGACACAATCCTTTCTGCACAGGCCAGTGTCGAAATGATAAATGTCCTTCCTTATCCCCCTTTTGGTCCACACTCCGCACATTTGCAATTTTTTTCAGATCTGTGAGTCATTAACTGACAGCAGGCCGATTAGGATTCGCCTACCGGTAATTTTCATTAAACTTTTTTAAACTCAAAGTGTCTATTTAATTTATTTAGTGTTCCAAAGCACTATTGCCTGTCTGTGTATTATTGACAGGCAACGTATTACTCCATGCCTCCAGCATGCCCTAATAGGCAGTTACAGATGGCAGACCTGGGGGCCTTTGTTTAGCCTTCAGCTGCCATGGTAACCCATCGCCACCCCGCAATTGTGTTTCTGGGTGCCAATGGAATGACAAAGGGAGCCCCCTCTCTCTGTCAAACACATTAGATGACGTGGTTGCTATTGACGGTGGCATTTATAGGGTTAAACTGCCGTGATTGGAGTTATCTCCAATTCTGGCAGTTGTGGCATAACCCTGACTGTGTATAACATCCGGGCTCATACCACTGATCTCTCGGGTACAGTGGCAGTACCCACGATATCCAAGTGACTGATATATTTGTTACGATGCGGGAACTATCACCCGCTCACGACGGATTTATCCGTCGCTCGTCGTTAGGGGGTTTACTACAATATGTATAAATTGGTGTCCATCTTCCTGAAGTGGAAAGTGTGGAAGTCCTGGTGGCTCGGCACTAATCTGCACCACCACCAGGAACAACACTAGTTTCTTCAGGGGAATGGAGATCCATAGTTGGCATCCATTACCGGATTTACTTGTCTGTACCTTAGGCCACGTTCCTCATTAAAAAGCAAAAAAAACATTATTCTTTACATGGAGTAGCACATCAGTGGTTTTCAGTAGTTAACAGTTTTATAAACATCTCCTAGAACTGTTTCCTAAGGCTAAGTTCACAATGGGATTTTTAATGGATCCATTTTTATCTTTATTCTGAGCTAAAAACGGATCAGAGTAATGGATTCCTGCGATGCCCCCTCTGCTGGCAAGAAGCGACATGTGACCAACCTAACTCCTGGCTGCTGCATTAAATTTCCTGCTCCCCCATCATTCTCTTCCAACAGAGATCAATGAAGGACGATCACCCAGGCGCTACCATTATATGACAGTTGCTCTCTGTCCAGTGGGACTATCCTTATGGAGATTCAAGCCCTGTTGTCAATTTGTAGACGGTGGGTTAGCCCGGAGCGGGGGCAGATGGAACGGAATAACATGACTACAAGAACATACTACACATTATAGGGTAGCCTGTAAAACATACAGTACTGTGCAAAAGTTTTAGGCAGTTGTGGAAAAATGCTGCAATGTGAGAATGCTTTAAAAAAACAACAACAAGTGTTAATCGTTTTTTTTTATCAATTAACAAAATGCAAAGTGAATGAACAGAAGAAAAATCTAAATCTAATCAATATTTAATGTGACCACCCTTTTCCTTCAAAACAGCAATAATTATTTTAGATACACCTGCACACAGTTTTTGCAGGAACTCGGCAGGGAGGTTGTTCCAAACATCTTGGAGAACTAACCACAGATCTTCTGTAGCTGTTGCTTCCTCAAATCCTTCTGACTCTTCATGTCATCCCAGACAGGCTCGATGATGCTGAGATCAAGGCTCTGTGGGGGCCATATTATCACTTTCAGGGCTCCTTGTTCTTCTTTAGGGTATGTGCACACACAAAATAAAAAAACATCTGAAAATACGAAGCTGTTTTCAAGGGAAAACAGCTCCTGAGTTTTAGATGTTTTTTAATCAAAGTCGTGTTTTTTTGCGGCCGTTTTTGGAGCTGTCTATGAAAAACGGCTCCAAAAACGGCTGTAGTAGTGACATGCACTTCTTTTTCGCGGCCGTTTTTCCCATTGAAATCAATGGGCAGTTGTTGGAGGCATTCTGCTTCTGATTTTTCAGCCGTTTTTCGGGACGTTTACGGTTTGAAAAACAGCTGAAAACACACCGTGTGAACATACCCTTACGCTGCTGAAAGTTCTTAATGACATTGGCTGTATGTTTGGGGTTGTTGTCCTGCTGCAGAATAAAATTGGAGCCAATGAGACGCCTCCCTGATGGTATTGCATGATGGATAAGTATCTGCCTGTATTTCTCAGCATTGAGGACACCATTAATCCTGACCAAATCCACAACTTCATTTGCTGAAATGCAGCCCTAAACTTGCAAGAAGCCTCCACCATGCTTCACTGTTGCCTGCAGACACTTATTATTGTATCGCTCTCCAACCCTTCGGCGAACAAACTGCATCCCGTTACAGCCAAATATTTCAAATTTTGACTCATCAGTCCAGAGCACCTGCTGCCATTTTTCTGAACCCCAGTTCCTATGTTTTCGTGCATAGTTGAGTTGCTTGGCCTTGTTTCCACGTCAAAGGTTTTTGGCTGCAATTCCTCCATGAAGACCACTTCTGGCCAGACTTCTATGAGCAGTAGATCGGTGTACCTGGGTCCCACTGGTTCCTGCCAGTACCGAGCTGATGGCACTGCTGACAACCTTCCGATTTCGAAGTGAAGCATGATGTGTTCTTGATCTGCTGCACTAAGTTTCCTTGGCCGACCACTCCATGTACGGTCCTTAACATTGCCCGTTTCTTTGTGTTTCTTCAAAAGAGCTTAAACAGCACATCTTGAAACCCCAGTCTGCTTTAAAATCTTTGCCTGGGAGAGACCTTGCTGATGCAGTATAACTACTTCGTGTCTTGTTGCTGTGCTCAGTCTTGCCATGGTGGACCTGTGACATGAAACTGTCTTCCACAACCTCACCTTTGTAGCAGAATTTGGCTGTTCCTCACCCAGGTTTAAGCCTCCTAGACAGCTGTTTCTGTTACAGTTAATGACTGTGTTTCCACCTATATATGAAAATGATGATCATTATCACCTGTTTCGTATAATTGGTTAATCATACACCTGACTTTAATCCTACAAAATCCATGATGTTGTGCAAGTGTACTTAGAAAAATTGAAGCTGTTTCGAAGGCAAAGGGTGGTCACAACAAATATTCATTTGATTTCGATTTCTCTTCTGTTCATTCACTTTGTATTTTGTTAATTGACAAAAAAAACTATTAACATTTCTATTTTTGAAAGAATTCTTACTTTGCAACATTTTTCCATAACTGCCTAAAACTTTTGCACTGTATTGTAGGTCAGCATTGGAGCTTTATATATAAGACAGTAAGATATTTGTAAGTAAGAATGTTTGCAAAATCATATTTTTATTTTAGGTGCACTGGAGCAATGAAGAAAAAAAATGGTTGCAAAAGTGCTCATAGCCCTTTATTAGAAAATGGAATGTGGTTCTGGTAAAGTTACACAAGGTGGTGCTATGGGATATATACAGCAAAACCTCGGAAGACCCCCTGAATAACCCCATATCCGTAACTATATCCAAAAACAAAAGCAATTCACAGAATAAACATCACTAACACAAAAACATAGTTCACAATAGACTAAATAAAAATTAACAAAACACTAAATGTTTAAATAATAGCCAAATAAAAACTTTTTACTAAATGAATGGTTTTTTTGTTGGCTGTTTATACATTTTTATGCATAAGCATTACTTATACACATTCAGGTAAATATATAGACGTACAGACACATATATACACACACACACACACACACACACACACACACACACACACACCGGCAGATAAATACCCAGACAGGAACATATACAAATACATAAAAGGCACATATATACACTCACAAAGACACATTCACAAGCAGATCCATATATACCCAGTACAGATAATGTCGTAAATTTCACGTGCAGCCCTATATTACACCACAGATAACACACAGTGATAACTTTCTGAGTACAGATAATGTAGTAAATGTTACCTGCAGTTCTATGTAACACCACAGATAACACAGTGATAACTCTCTGAGTACAGATAATGTAGTAGATGTCACCTGCAGTCCTATGTAACACCACAGATAACACACAGGGATAACTCTCTGAGTACAGATAATGTCGTAGTTGATAACTATACCCACAGACACATATAAACACACAGAGGTATATATTTAAGGGAAGCACAGTATATAAGAGGTAGGAGGGTATATAGCGGTCAGCAGGGTATATAGGGGCAGCAGATTATATAGGGGGCAGCAAGGTATATAAGGGCAGCAAGGTATATAAGGGGCAGCAAATTATATAAGGGGCAGCAGGGTATATAGGGGCAGCAGGATATATAAGGGGCAGCAGGGTATATAAGAGGCAGCAAGGTATATAAGGGGCAGCAAGGTATATAGGGGCCAGCAGGGTATATAGGGACAGCAGGGTATATAGGGGCAGCAGGGTATATAGGGGCAACAGGGTATATAAGGGGCAGTAGGGTATATAAGGGGCAGCAAGGTATATAAGGGGCAGCAAGGTATATAGGGGCAGCAGGGTGTATAAGTGGATATATAGGGGACAGCAGGGTATATAGGTGCCAGCAGGGTACATAGGGGGCAGCACAGATATCTTCATTATATCTGTTCTACTTTAATATTGAACACACACTTTTACAAAGAGACAAACACATGCAGAGACAGAGAGACACACACATACACACACACACACACACACACACACACTGTAACATATACACATACAAACACAGAGACACATACTGTATACACACACATATACACACAGACACACATAGATACTCACTATCTCTCCTTGCTGACAGGAACACAGGCTTCTTGCAGGATGGGCTGTGGGCGGAGCTTCCTCCTCTGCTTCTTATTTACTCCATGTGTGTAACTAAGAGCACAGAGTAGAGGCAGAGCCCAGTGGCTCTACATGCTGGGAGGGTGCGCTCGCACACCCCTAAAGCCGGCCCTGCCTGTAGCCTATAGTATACATTTGCATGTGCGTCCTGAGGACGCACATACAAGTTAATGTGGCTGTCGCTAGCACCGGAGCCCCCTCCGGTGCTAGCGACGCCACTACATCCGCCCGCCGCCCGTGACAGTGCGCAGGCTTTAAAGTTTAGTGAGCGGGCGGATCGTGGAAGGTGCCACACACCTTATAGGGAACACTGGCTGCAAGTAGTCTGAATTGTATAATTATGCGGCTATGTGGGGGATTTTCAGCTCTGTATAAGAAAAAAAGAGGCTCTAACTGCTATAAATATAAGAAATTAATCAGCAAAGAATGTTGGACCTAAAAATGACATTTGAATACTTTTTTTTCCCCATAAAAGTAGAAAAAAAATCTCAACTAGGGGGGAAGAATAAAGTATTCCTTTATCCCTGATCCTCCCCATGTGTACTTGAAAGAAAATAAAAATGTTGACATTTTCTCAATTTCTTTATTCTTTGCCTGGTTCTCTATTCTTATAGGTCAAATAGGAACATAAACCACAGGTTGATCTCATAAACCTCAGCAAGTCACCAGTCCAAATAGCACAGCTGTCGTGGTAGGAGGACGGCTGTTTCCATGGCAACCTTGCTGCGTACAGAGACATTTTTTGGTTTACATTGTTGATATATAGGGTAGAAAGCGGCTTTTATTCTGGTCTAATGATGTTTTATACACAATACTTCACATTTTGACATTTTATCTCTAATGCAACAATAAAAGATCTTTTTCATGTCAAACTGAATGTAGTCATATTAAACACATACTGTAGATTGTCTCTACGATATTTACTATGCATTCATGTAATTCTTTGTAATGTCACTCTAAATTTAGGGTGTAGCCTTTGATTAATAAAGTTTTATTTTTCAATAGCATCATTTTGGGGTATTTATATATAATTGATGAACTTTTATTTTTTGGGGGTAGGCGATATAAAACAAACAGCAATTCCGGCATTGTTTTTGTTTAGATCTAGTTTTAGTGTGCGATATAAATGACATGATGCCAGTGTGCGATATAAATGATAAGATGATACCAAATATGCATATTTTAATGCAGAATTATTTTAAATAAAAAGCACTTTTTATTTCCACATTCCGAGAGGCATTTATGTCTCTGTCGACGTAGCAGTTTGACGGCTTGTTTTTTTGCAGGACGAGTTATAGTTTTCAATAGCATCCTTTTGAGGTACATAGAACTTATTGACTTTTATTAATTTTTTGAGGGGGGTGAAATAAAACCAATTCTGCCATTATTTTCCAGGATTTTTTTCAACATCGTTCACATTATCATATAAATAATGTGGGCTCGGATTGGTTGCTGTGGGCAACAAAGCCAGTTTTCTCTACGATTCTCTTTTGCAGGGCTTGGTTTAAAATAAAAGAAGTGATTTGATTGGTTACTATAGAAAACACTGACACTGCTAGGCTTGATTCACACATGCAGTTTTTTGTGCATGTTTGGTGCAGTTCTTTTTTGTTAACCAAACACAAATGGATCTGAAAAGAAGCAAATGTATAAAGGAAAGCCTCATACTTCTCTGTTTTTAATCCACTCTTCGGGCATGACCACACGTGGCGGATTTCCTCCGCAACTGTCCGCATCAATGCCGCACCTAATCCGGGTTGCGGATTACGGCTGCGGATCTGCACAAAATGTGCAGAAAATTGATGCGGACTAGCTGCTGCGGACTGCGGGAAAAGTGCTTCCCTTCTCCCTATCAGTGCAGGATAGAGAGAAGGGACAGCACTTTCCCTAGTGAAAGTAAACGAATTTCATACTTACCGGCCGTTGTCTTGGTGACGCGTCCCTCTTTCGGCATCCAGCCCGACCTCCCTGGATGACGCGCCAGTCCATGTGACCGCTGCAGCCTGTGCTTGGCCTGTGATTGGCTGCAGCCGTCACTTAGACTGAAACGTCATCCTGGGAGGCCGGACTGGAGACAGAAGCAGGGAGTTCTCGGTAAGTATGAACTTATATTTTTTTACAGGTTGCTGTATATTGGGATCGGTAGTCACTGTCCCGGGTGCAGAAACAGTTACTGCCGATCGCTTAACTCTTTCAGCACCCTGGACAGTGACTATTTACAGACGTCTCCTAGCAACGCTCCCGTCATTACGGGAGCCCCATTGACTTCCTCAGTCTGGCTGTAGACCTAGAAATACATAGGTCCAGCCAGAATGAAGAAATGTCATGGCAAAAAAGCAAGACGCATCCGCAGCACACATAACATGTGCATGACAGCTGCGGACTTCATTGCGGAACTTAGAATCTCCATTGAAGTCAATGGAGAAATTCCGCCATGAGTCCGCCACTGCTCCGCAACAGACAGAGCATGCTGCGGACACCAAATTCCGCTCCGCAGCCTATGCTCCGCAGCGGAATGTTACGCATCGTCTAAACGAACACTTCTAAATAGAAGTGGAAGTCAATGCAGAAACGGCTCCGCTGCGGATTAACGCTGCGGAGTGTCCGCAGCGGAAATTAAGTGAAATTCCGCCACGTGTGAACCCAGCCTTAGGGTATGTGCACACGCTAGCTGTCATTTACGTGTGAAAAGACAGACTGTTTTGAAGAGAAAACAGCTGCCTCGTTTCACACGTAAATGTTCGTCCTCGCATTATGCGAGCCGTCTGAGACGCTCGTAAATCTTGAGCTGTGCTTCATTGAGTTCAATGAAAAACAGCTCAAATTACGTGGCAAAGAAGTGCCCTGCACTTCTTTGCCGAGGCAGTCCATTTACGCGTCGTCGTTTGACAGCTGTCAAACGACGACGCGTAAATTACAGGTCGTCTGCACAATACGTCGGCAAACCCATTCAAATGAATAATGAATGGGCAGATGTTTGCCGACGTATTGGAGCATAATACGCCTCGTGTACGTCTGAAAATAGGTCGTGTGAACCCAGCCTAATATTTGGCTCAAAAAACTGTACCAAAAACTGCATGTGTGATTCCAGCCTTAGAACAGTTTTCGTATATGAAGCCCAATGCTACACAGTATTGCATTCCATGGAATACATATATAGATTGTCTTATTGGAGTAAATAATTGGACCGTGTACCTCCGACTTTTAAATAGATCCTCCTATCACACTTTACTATCAGGAAATTCTTAGTTAATAGAGGGATTCCCCCATAATGCACCTAATTTATTAGCTAGAGTGGGTAGAAGCTACGTTGGAGAACCCAATGGAAATGAAACACTTGCATACGGGTTCCTCCACAGAATATAGATGATCCCTGGATGTTCCAAAAAAGAACCTCCTAAGAGCCCAGATTTTTTTTTTTTTTGTACCCTGACTTACACCTCTGCATGTCATAGCATAGATTTTGTTTATGGGGAATTCCAGTATTATCGTTGACTACGGTATTGATTCCATCAAAACTACAGAATCCTTGCACAACGGACACAAACGGAAACCATTTGCACCGGATCCTTCACCATTGAACTCGGTGGTGATCCAAACGGAAACCTATGGTTCCATTTGCTTCAGTCAGGGTTCCGCTGACGGAAAGCCCTGGCAGAACCCCTGAATGGAGCCTTGATGCAGATGTGAACGAAGCCTAACAAAGACATGTCAGGAGAGGTGAAAAGAACAAAGGAAGAATAAGGCATTGGTAAGGCTCTCTTGGGAGATTTCAGAAAGCGATCATCTGTAAGGATTAGATTACATTTTAGTTAATCTTATTGAAATCCAAACTAAGATACATTTATTTCAATATTTATAATTATCTTGTATTTGGTTAATTTTTGCTTAAAGTAGGTTCTCTCTTCTAAAATAGCAACTACTCTAGTAATCCTCATCAACTTCATCAAGAGCAGGTTCACACAGGCAGTCTGAGACCAGTGAATTACATGATGTCCATTAAATATGAATGGACATCTATTTATTTAAATTCTTTCCGATGGTCCCTCACAGTGGAGGACATTCTTGACCGCAGTACAACCCCTTAGCTCTAGATTAAGCCTGACATGTTTATTCATGGACCCATAACTTGTCATAATGCATGTTGGCATGTTTGTTGGCATATACAGTTGATTAGGTTGAACATTGGATGTTATTGTGTTATTGCTTGTTTTGCAATCACTGGAGAAGTGTAACCATTGCCCAAGAGCCAGAAGACGACTGTGCCACCAACTTGCAGGAACATGTCAGCTATAAAGGGAGAGAAAAAGATTTGTGCCTTTATATAAAAATATTACAGAGCTTCTTGGGTGTCCCTACTCCCCCCCCCCCCATCTATATATATTCATTTTAAGTTTTGTACTGGCTCCCCAAGACTCACAGTATCCATTTGTCTCTACCCTATCCTGGATCTAAACCCAAACCATTAGGGGGAGTTCACACTGAGTTTTTTGATGCGGAAACCGTGTCGGAAACCGTGCCAAAAAACGGCCGAAAATGCCTCCCATTGATTTCATTGGGAGGAAGAGGCGTTTTTTTTTCCTGCGAGCGGAAAAACCGTCTCTGGGAGAAAAAGAAGGGACATGCCCTATTTTTGGGCGGTTACGCCTCTGACCTCCCATTGACATCAATGGGATGCAGAGAAAGCGTATTTTGTGGCGTTTTTTGCCCTTGGCGCTCAATGGCCGTGGGCAAAAAATGCAGCGAAAATCAGCGTGCAGGCAGAGCAAAATCTGCCTTAAAATTCTAAATGGAATTTTGAGGCAGATTTTCCGCCTGCAAAAAACTCAGGGTGATCCCTATTGGCTAAGTTCACACTGAGTATTTTGATGAGTTTTTTGACGCGGAAACCGCACCAAAAAGTTTCTTCAAAAACGGCCCGAAAATGCCTCCCGTCGATTTCAATGGGGCGGTTTTCTCCCGCGAGCAGTAAAACCGGCTCGCGGGAGAAAGAAGCGACATGCCCTATCTTCGGGCGTTTCCGCTTCTGACCTCCCATTGACTTCAATGGGAGGTAGAGAAAGCGTATTTCGCTGCGTTTTATGCCCGCAGCGCCCAATGGCCGCGGGCGAAAAACTCAGCGAAAAACGGCGCGAAAATCGGCATGCAGGGAGAGGAAAATCTGCCTCAAACTTTCAAACGGAATTTTGAGGCTGAAATTCTGCCTGCAAAATACTCCGTGTGAACATAGCCTTATTTGGTAGTTTATTTATACATCCACTTACACCTACATGTAAATATTTGTATATATTGTATACTGATTTATTATGTTTATTTGTGTTGAGAATGCTAGATTCATAATAGGAACTATAATCTGCATCAGTGGCCTCCAACCTGTAGCTACAAGTCCCAGCATGCCAAACGTTGAAAGATCTCAGGGTATGCAGGGAGTTGTAGTTTCCCAACAGCCAGAGATTCCCAGGTTGGAGATTACTGTGTCGTATAGCACGTTGCAATGATGTCATGTGGATTCAAGGAGACAATGGAGAACTCTTCGTAATACAGAGGAGACAGGGGTAGGAGTTTTTTAGCTGATCTGTCGGAGACTCAATCCAGTGCAATGCCATACCTTCACACTAAAAAAAATGAAAATCCCAAGGTTTATAGGGAAAAATGAAAATGAAAATCCACCCAAAATGTATGTATTGACATACCATAGAGGTAGATTACAACATGGAGCCGGTAAGCCTGTACCTCTATTGATTTCCGAACACCTTAGGCACCACTCCATCTCCACACCATTAGCACTTATAGCAGAGATTTCCAGTGACCGAGTGGGGCTTAGGGTTTGAAGGGCTCTAAGGACCGCCACAGCCCCTTTGTTTTGGAAATCAGTAGGGATCCAAGGTCATGCACTATCTTCTGACACATATCTAGTACATGTAAGGATACCTGCATGCCCATGGTGTCGCTACGTGATCATGAGGCATCGTATTAGAGAATACTTGCGTAATACAGTATCTGATGCTGTATGCCACAATATTTTTCTCATGGATTCATAAGGAAACTGTGAAAAAAAATAGCTCCATATGTAGCTCCATATCAAAACAGAGGTACATAGAGATACAGTATGGGAGCATAGCATGTCCCTAGGTTATAGACGCCATATTACGGATCTGTACAATACGTATCTGCGCGTGTACATATGTGTGCGCGTGTACACACACACACACACACACACACACACACACACACACACACACAAACATATATATATATATATAAAATCAGACACCAGATTCATGTGCAATATTTCTGGAAATCTGCACTATTATCTTCGACAATATTCTGATGATCAAAAGATAATTTTTGTGCAGAAGCCATTTATCTGTAACCTTCCTAGTCATGTGATCTCCAGAATGCATGCATGTAACAAGAACACAGATAGATAGAGAGACAGACAGACAGATAGATAGATAGATAGATAGATAGATAGATAGATAGATAGATAGATAGATAGATAGATAGATAGATAGATAGATAGATAGATAGATAGATAGATAGAATGAAGAGCTGTCAGCGTTCTCCTTATCTCTGCTGCTGCTGTCTTTGCAGGGAGGAGATCCAGCCTTCCCTCCCCCTTCCCTGAGATTGGATTATAATGCAGCAATCGCAGAGGATTAAAGTGCACAGCATGTCAGTGTATTGTGCCTGCTGCTGTCAGTGAATGGCTCAGCCCTGCTGCCTTTTCCATCCGTCTGTGCTGGTCCCATAGGGAACGTGTGATCCCTCCTCCTCCTCCACCCAGAGCTGTCAGTGTCCTCGGCACAATATGGGGGAGATACCTAATCTGGTCAAAATCGCGGTCTCCCTTAAAATCCAGCCTAATGACGGCCCGGTGTATTTTAAGGTGGACGGACAGAGATTCGGACAGAACCGAACGATCAAATTATTAACTGGAGCCAAATACAAAATCGAGGTCGTCCTTAAACCTGGAGCGGTGAGAGCGAAGTAAGTGCTATATAGATGTCTGCAGTGCCTGTGCCCAGCTGTTAGCAGCTGAAGGGTTAATCCTCATCCCTGTTCTTGTTATTGCTGTTGTGGGTCAAGGTTTCTTCTTCCTTCCTCCTGCACTGAGCTGTCATCAGTAAAAACTACAGGAATACACAAACACCAAATTCCTGTAAACCAGGCTGCCAGGAATGACTACAGAGCACTCTGTATATTTATTTACTATTTGTTAATAACATCCTTATTTCCATGCATTGAGGCCTATGGTAATGTCTTGTCACATTGCCTCAAGGCAGAGAGATTTCCCATGAGATAATGCTGTTGATAAGACAAACATTGAGATATTGTTCAGTTTGCAGGTACAGACCAGTAATGATTGCTTTAGGGGCCATTATAAGTAATATCCGCCATGGATCAGAAGAGTCATGCCATGTCAATGGGCCTTGAGATGATTCTATTCGTTTACATGGGACGATTATCGTTGTGAAGATCATAATCGATCAGATTTGAAGAACAATCGAAGATGATCAAGGTGCCAGAACTGACATAATTATGGTTGTGAATGTTCATTTCCATGGAGTGATTATTGTTATGAGTCCTTGTCTCTGGACCTTTACATAGATCTGTAGAAAGGATGAAGGACATGAACACATTAGGTGTAGGGAGATATGAAAACAGCAAATTCCTCGCCATACTATTATTATACCTTTAGATCCAGAGTCCAAGTTAGACTTTCTATCCCCTGGGGCAAGGCTTGCATACACCCCCTAGCCCTGTGTGTAAATCCCCTGACTAGGGCAGAGAGGCTGGTTGATGCCCCTTCCAGAACTCAACATTCTTGGGGTCATTTAACTCAATCGGGAAACATTTTGCACAGATTTTTTGGGATTTTCAGATTTGCAGCTAGAAAATGTTAGATAATCATGGCAGAGGGTATGGGATTGTATGTAGTACAGCAGGAATGAATGCAACCTGGTCATCCAGCATGTCATATATTATAGTGACAGGATGATATAGCAATTTGTATTGGCTATTAATTTCATCACTTTTAATGATTTAATGTAATATTCATTCCAATAGACTATAGTTGTTACTTTATAACAGATGCAATAATTATTGTATCTCTTCATTTCTTTCATTATTCCTAGTACTTTTTTTAATAATTTTTTGTAAGTTCAGTAAAGTGGTAATGATAGTAGTGCTATTTCCAGATCAATGATCATTCCTTGAGGATGTTGCTCTTTCGCTGCTCTTTCTAGGAAAATATAAATTCATTTTGTTTGTTGTTCTTTCCTAGAAACAAGTCAACTCCAGATATTAATTATGGATCTTTCAAGGGATTGTGGACAAGTATATCTTTGTCAGCTCTAAACGCCACAATTCATGTAGTATTTTGTTACTAGGAAACACACACACACACACACACACACACACACACACACACACACACACACGTGTATATATATATATATATATATATATATATATATATATATATATATATATATAAATGGTCCCTAATCTAAATGACAAAGTTCAGCTATAACATTAAAGGGCTTATGTGGGGACCAAGAATGATTAGCAGTATACTCACTACAGTATGTGAGTACTCTCGCTAATATACATTCCGGTCCCCCATCACGTTGATTGTATATTAGCGAGTGTACTCACATACTTTAGTGAGTATACTGCTAATCATTTTTGGTCCCCGCATAAGCCCTTTAAAATCACTGACAGTTGAAGTGAAGAACATTGATTATCTGGTTACAGTGGCGCCTGTCAAAGGGTGGGATATATCATGCAGCAGTTGTGGGGTGTTCCCGGTCTGCTGTGGTTAGTATCTGCCAGGACGCCCAAGGCACATTGAAGCGAAGGCTAGTCCGTTTGGTCTCATACTACAGAAGAATTACTGTTGTACAAGTTGCTGAGAAAGTTACTGCTGGCTATGATAGAAAGGTTTTAGAACATGCAGAGCTTATGGGGCTGTGTAGCCGCAGACAGGATAGATGCCTATGCTATCCCCTGCCTGATGCCAACAGCGCCTACAATGGGCACGTGATCATCAGAACTGGACCGTGGAGCAATGAAGAAGGTGACATGGTGTTCAATCACTTTATATTTAGGT
Organism: Rhinoderma darwinii; assembly: GCF_050947455.1. NCBI lineage: Eukaryota > Metazoa > Chordata > Amphibia > Anura > Rhinodermatidae > Rhinoderma > Rhinoderma darwinii. Next base: position 370,353,437 of record NC_134690.1, on the reverse strand, counting down.
CTTACGCTATGCTCACACTTCGATTTGTTGCAGATTTTGGAGCCAAAGCCAGAAGTGGCTTCAAAAGGAATGGGAACTATGAAGGAAGAATTTATACGTCTCCTTCCCCCTGGATCCACTTCTGGCTTCAGCTCAAAAATCTGCAAAAAAATCTGCAACAAATTGCGATGCTTGAACATAGCCTCTAAAAGTAGTTACCTATTTTGTCGTTTACTAGCCCAGTCCCTTTAGATAAGCCAGTGATATCATCTCACCATTAGTGAACAGGGTTGCTATGACCAGGCCCCACAATCGTGTCTCCTGCAGCTTTGCCCCATGCATATGCACAATGATCATCAGACCTATATTGTGCTACTGCCCTAATTCATACATATATAAGTCAAAATTTTATCTGATGAACTAAATCTACCACAACCCACGCTAACAGACACTATAGAAAGGGTCAGTGTGGTCCCACCTGTCTCCAGGCTAAGGATCTAATGGCTTGTGAAATCTGCCATTGATTGTGTGCAGTTGCTGGGAACCTTATGATGATAATGATCCAGGATTATTATGAAGCAGTTCATTCATGTTGTGCAGTTTGCACCAGAGCAGAGTATTCACTTGACATACCAGGTCATTATCATAGGCCAAACCCAAGAGAAGGAAGGGATAGCCAAACCAGCGCCAGCCCCTTCTGACACTGAGAATTATGCAATATCCCTCGATAATCTGAATTTATTCAATGTAGAAATGTTTGTCTGTTTACACCTGTATACATACCTCCAAACAGTCCCGATTCCGGCGGGACAGTCCCGGTTTCTCACCGCTGTCCCGCTGTGCCGGCCGGTCTTCAAAATGTCCCGTTGGGCGCTGCATCAAAGCAGCTGATCGCTGCTGACTGCAGTAGCGTTCAGAAGAAGGCAGGAGTCTTGCGGCGGTGTTCTCACTGGAATCGATGCCGGCCCTGGAGTGGACCAGTCCAGTCACCTGACCTGTCGTCTGACCTGTCATCTGACCTCACCGGTCAGGTGACTGGACTGGTCCACTTCCGGGCCGGCATCGACACCAGTGAGAACGCCGCTGCAAGACCCCTTCCCTTATCTGACGGTGAGTGAAAGCAGAGCGGAGAGTGGCAGCAGTAGGGCCGGCCACCTCTACCGCTCTCCGCACAAAGTATAAGGGGCTGTGTGTTGCGCTACCTACAGGGGGCTGTATCTGGCGCTATGTACAGGGGGCTGTGTCTGGAGCTATCTACAGGGGGACTGTATCTGGCGCTATCTACAGGGGGGCTGGATCAGGTGCTATCTACAGGGGGGCTGGATCTGGCGCTATCTACAGGGGGGCTGTATCAGGAGCTATCTACAGGGGGGCTGTATCTGGCACTATGTACGGGGGCTGTGTGTGGTGCTATCTACAGGGGGGCTGTGTGTGGAGCTATCTACAGGGGGGCTGTATCTGGAGCTATCTACAGGGGGACTGTGTGTGGAGCTATCTACAGGGGGCTGTATCTGGCGCTATGTACAGGGGAGCTGTGTCTGGAGCCATCTACAGGGAGGCTGTATCTGGAGCCATCTACAGGGGGCTGTATCTGGCGCTATGTACAGGGGGGCTGTATCTGGAGCTATCTACAGGGGGACTGTGTGTGGAGCTATCTACAGGGGGCTGTATCTGGCGCTATGTACAGGGGGGGCTGTGTCTGGAGCTATCTACAGGGGGGCTGTATCTGGAGCTATCTACAGGGGGGCTGTGTGTGGCACTATGTACAGGGGTACTGTGTGTGGAGCTATCTACAGGGGGGCTGTGTGTGGAGCTATCTACAGGGGGCTGTGTGTGGAGCTATCTACAGGGGGCTGTGTGTGGAGCTATCTACAGGGGGGCTGTGTGTGGAGCTATCTACAGGGGCTGTATCTGGAGCTATCTACAGGGTGGCTGTGTGTAGCACTATCTACAGGGGGGCTGTGTGTAGCACGATCTACAGGGGGGCTGTGTGTGGAGCTATCTACAGGGTGGCTGTATCTGGAGCTATCTACAGGGGGGCTGTGTGTGGCGCTATCTACAGGGGGCAGTGTGTGGCGCTATCTACAGGGGGCTGTGTGTGGCGCTATCTACAGGGGGCTGTGTGTGGCGCTATCTACAGGGGGCTGTGTGTGGCGCTATCTACAGGGGGGCTGTGTCTGGCGCTATGTACAGGGGGCTGTGTATGGAGCGATCTACAGGGGGGCTCTGGTGGATGATTTTTCCATTGACTGGTAGCAGAGTTACACAACTGGAAAAAAAAAATCCCCATCATGTAACTCTGCTACCTGTCAATTGAAAAGTCATCCACCACAGGGTCTCCCTCTTGACTTTCATTGTTCTGAGCCTTTTGGTTTGTCCTGCAGCTGCTGCCGTGATGAGCAAATGTTATACCCAAGATAGGAAAAGTAACACAAAGACTACATAACCGGATCCATAATATCTGTGATATCCAGACAGTCTAGAGATCCGCAGTGAAAATGCCCGCATGTTATTTGCAGAAGGATCTGGCCGTGATTTGATGTATTTATGCCGGATATTGGGCGTGGTTAGGGGCGTGGCTTAAAATGTCCCTCTTTTCCGAATTCAAAAGTTGGGAGGTATGCTTTATATACAGATATTTTTTGTCTGATTAGAACAGTTTTCATTGACCAGTTTTATGATTTCTCTTTCAGGACTATGAATTTAGGAGGTTTGATCATCCCCCTAGAGGAGAAGTCCAGAGACCCTCAGATAGCTTGTTACACTGCCTTCTATGATACGGAGGGAGTGACCCACACTAAAAGTGGGGAGAGACAACCACTCCAAGTGATTATCCAGGTAATATACCAGTAGACTTTTTCTGAGTTCAAATACAAAATTATTTTATACAGATATTTTACTTTACAACAGTCGTTCCTTGGCCAACCTCTAGATCCCCCACCTTTATCATTGATTTTCATTAATTTCTATGAACAGTGACAGTGCCAACTCCCTGTCTGGAGAACGGGAACTTGGGAACCCTTGTTTTTGATAATTGGCTAATCATAAAAAGGATGGTAGCTGAACAACCGCTTTAATGAACAGCCAATCAGAGATGAGCTTGTTGGTGTTATTCAGCACTACAGCTGTGTATCATTTATACAAAGACATTGATTAGCGTCCTCTCATTAGAGGATCCTTGTTGGAGGTGTTGCTTTTATTGATATTTTACAGTTTATTTAGTTATCATCAGTTTTAATATTGTATAGTAAGTATAACATTTTTACATGTTGCTGTGCACTGTACACTGTACACTGGTGGGGTCAATAGTGTATGGTGCATCATTTTCCATGTGTCTGGTGTCCTAGATATTGCATTCTATTGTTCTGTATTAACTTGCTTTGTTTGTAATATTTCTTCTTTATTCTACATTTTTATTTTTATTGATTTTGGGAATACTTGCCATAGGGTTATAATTTCCCACATTTGTATATTCGCTTTACATACCTGTTTGTTTACATTCACATCCATACAGCAAAGTCTATGGATGAGCTACATACATTGTAGTCTATGTATACAGTGCATCCATATAATTTACTGATTTACTTGACTTCTAAAACAAAACATTGGTACCCCTATGTCACAGTGCAGGAATTTAGGTGTGAGAAAGTGAAAACACTTCAAGTGCTAAAGATATGTGCTGAAAATTGCTCTGGTATACTAATTTATGCTAAATGTAAACATAAAAGTATTTAAAGGGAAAATACAGGTGAAATTATCTGTCTCATAAAAGTCTGTGATGCCAACTGCTGCTGATTTCCATCACGAAAAGTGCTTTGTATAACTTTGTCATTTTGTAAATCAGTTGTGGTCTGAGACTTCACCAATATGATTTTCTCACTAGTTTCTATGAGATTTCAGAGGAACGTTTTTACTTGATTTCCCCTTTAAGAATTTGACTCTTCTGTCGGGGGAAGGGTAACATCTGCTGTTGGAGGAAATAGGCATCATGCATGTTGGATTTCCGGGTGATCTGGCTACCACTTATTTCCCTCTATCCATTGAAATAAACATGCACTTTCGGCCTAGCATGAATGTATATGGTGGAGTCAGGAGAAATAGCTATGATCATTTTTAGTTTTATGCTAATTTGTTCTAAATGCCCAACTGGGCGTTTTTTAACTTTTCACCAAGTGGGCGTTGTAAAGAAAAGTGTATGACACTGACCAATCAGCGTCATATAATTCTCTTCATTCATGCCCAGCTTGTTTCACTGCACAGCATGATCTCACGTGAGATCACGCTGTGACAGGACTTCCTCCCACAGGTCCTTCACCGGAGCAATGGAAGACTGAACAGACATCGCCAGCTGCTGTAGATTCGGATAAACATCTTGGCATGACTGGAGGCGAGGTCTGTTCAGTCTTCCATGGCTCCGGTGTAGGACCAGTGAGAGGAAGTCCTGTCCCAGCGTGATCTCGTGAGATCACGCTGTGCAGTGAAACAAGCTGGGCATGAATGAAAAGAAGTGTTTGACAACTGTTGCTATCTTCATTAAAGCGCCTATTAGGTTAGGTAGGAAATAGGGCAGTTATAAACTGGTGACAGAGCCCCTTTAGAATACGTCACCAATATCAGATCAGTTGGGGTCCACCACCCGACACCCCCATCGATAAGCTCAGTGAAGGGGCACTCCGGTCTGTGCCACGTCATGTTCATTGTTTACCAGGCAGAGCATCGTACATTTTGTAGCGGCTGAGCCTGGTACTGCAGCTCTCTGTAGCACAGTCGCATTTAAGTGAATGGGACTGAGCTGCAATACCTGGTGTGGCCACTACTTAATGTACAGTGCTGTGTCTAGTAAATAATGATGGGCACGTGCCACTTGTTTGGTCACAGGATCGGTGGTAGTGCCAAGAGTTTGACCAATAGGATAGGCCATTAATATCAAAGTTCCAGAAAACTCCTTGAAAGGTTAAATGTAAAATTCCCATATAAGATCAGTTCAGATGAAGTGAATAGACTTTGGAAGAAATTAGTCCTACATTGTCTAATAACTGTTAGCAAGTTATAAAAAGCAGGAATTCAGCTGAGGAAGCAAAATTCAAAGACTTGTACATGATGTGTCTTAAAAATTTCATGTAACCATAATAGTTGGCTGAATAAGTCTTAAAAAATGCTGAGGGATTTTCAGACAGCATTTCTTATTAGAGAAGTAAGATATTCCCTGTTACTACCAGGGTATAGCCCAGACATGGGCAAACTACGGCCCGCGGGCCACATACGGCCCGTTAGGCTTTTTAATCCGGCCCGCCGAACTTGTCCAAATAATAGTAAAAACCTCCTTTTTTTTCCCCTTTCCCTGCAATGCCCACGTTTTCCCAATAGATGGCGCACTCAAAACACATTGACCGTTGTTAACCCCTTAACGCCGAAGAACGGATATATCCGTCCTCAGCAGCTGCTAGTTCGCGCAGGAGGACGGATATATCCGTCCTGTGATCGCGCGGGTACTGACAGTTTACCCACGCGATCAGCGGCAGGAGCACGGCTGTTATACACAGCCTGGCTCCTGCTGCAACTGCCGGAATCGAAGCACGCGCCGATTCCGGCAGTTTAACCCATTAAATGCCGCTGTCAACAGTGACAGCAGCATTTAATGTGTTTGACAGAGGGGGGAACTCCCTCTGTCTCCCGATCGGCGCCCCCGCAAACAAATCGCGGGTCGCCGTCGGGTTTCCATGACAGCCGGGGGTCTAACAAAGACCCCCAGGTCTGTCTTCAGCATCTGCCTGTTAGGCGATGCCAGAGGCATGACCTAATAGGTTGCCTGTCAGTTTTACACTGACAGGCAATAATGCTTTGGTATACGAAGTATACCAAAGCATTATATATGCGATCGGCATATCGCATAGTGAAGTCCCCTGGTGGGACTAAAAAAAAAAAAGTAAAACCGTTAAATAAAGTTTGTGAAAAAAAAAATAAAAAAAATTACAGTCAAAGTCAAATAAAACTACTTTTTTGCCCCAAAAAGTGGTTTTATTCAATAAAACGGTCAAAACAAATCACACATACACATATATGGTATCCCCGCGATCGTAACAACTTGACCAATAAAATGAACACATTAATTAAACCGCCGGATGAACGGCGTCCAAAGAAAACGCAAAAAACAACGGCAAAATTCTCTCTTTTCTCCCATTCCCCCCATAAAAAATAAAATAAAAGTTCATCTATAAGTCCTATGTACCCCAAAATAGTACTAATGAAAACTACACATTGTCCCGCAAAAATCAATCCCACGTACGGCCACATCGACGGAAAAATAAAAAAATTACGCCTCTTGGAACGCGGCGATGCAAAAACAAGTAATTTTTTTCTAAAAGGGTTTTTATTGTGCAAACGTAGAAAAAACATATAAAACCTTTACACATTTGGTATCCCTGTAATCGTGCCGACCCATAGAATAAAGTTAACATGTTATTTACGCTGCATAGTAAACGGCGTAAATTTATAACGTGAAAATTAATGCTGGAATAGCTGCTTATTTTCAATTCTCTCCTAAAATAAAGTTAATAAAAGTTAATCAATATATTATAAGCATCTAAAAATGGTACAATTACAAAATACAACTCGTCCCGCAAAAAACAAGCCCTTATACGGCTATGTCGACGGAATAAAAAAAGAGTTACGACTCTTGGAATGCGACCGTGAAAAAACAAAAAATAATCCTTGGTCATTAACGTGCAAAATGGCCCGGTCATTAAGGGGTTAATGTGGCGCGTATTTCTCTTTATTTCACTTTAATTTTCACTTCGTTTCACGTCACCATTAAGCCCTTCGGTTTTCAAAGAGTACAATATCAGCCGTCACTTTGCCACGAAGCATGCAAACTATGCTAGCAAGCAGTCAACACAAGAACGGGCGGCTACTGCTCAGAGGTTGGCAGCTAATTTACAGAGTCAACAGAACTTTTTTCTTGATAAATCACAGTGCGTATGTTATTTTAATCTATTTACATTTCCTCCTCCCAGTATCTGCGAAATAGTATGTAAATGCCATATCTTGCATATTCCTTGAGACAAATTTATTAACTGATAAGGGCTATTTTTCACATTTGAAAGACAGTTAATAAATTGGGTTGTAGTGTTCTTACTGTGCTATGAGGTTTGCACACACTACATTTAATGCTTTAGTATATCCGGCCCAAACACTCCCTCCAAATGCTCCTGGCCCGGCCCCTCTGTCAAATTTTAGAACCCATTGTGGCCCGCGAGTCAAAAAGTTTGCCCACCCCTGGTATAGCCAGACGTAGCAGCTGCTCAAGGACCCACCTTATAAGAAAGTCTTGGACTACTAAGGGTTGTGATCTGGGGGAGGGAGACCAGGAGAGATGTTTGTTGTGAAGGGTTAAGTAATGCAACATGAAAAGTACCAGGAAAGTAGAGACAAGGGGAGAAAAGAAAGTAGAAAATGTCACAAATAAACGAATGTTAATACACATTGTAAATCATCTCTCTTAATAGTAGTGGCCTATCATTCTGCAAATCCCTTTGGGACCCTATTCTTAGTTTTGCAATATGGCCAAAAGAATGAAAATCTCCTTAATATTTATTAGACGAACCCTTTCATGTTCACTTCACTGTTGGAGAATGGAAATGACAACCCCTGGGGGCTTCATAAATAGTTGCTAGGACAAATTTCACTTCCTAACAAACAAAAAGTTTACTTATTGTGCAGACCAAGTAAAGTCAAAAGCTAATTTTGGTGGCGTTTCTCATTAGTAAATTGACTAATAAAATGTAGTGACAAAGAACTGTATGTGTCAAGTATATTTCATTAAGGCCATGTCCACACTAGTATTAAAGAACAATAATTTGTTACTACTAGTGACCACTACCTTTTGAGCACACTATAGCTGGTGCACTCACGTTCTCCTCCCAAGCTCACAAAAAAGAAATAATCTCAAAAAATGTTAATGCTCTTGATATTCATCATTCCTTGAAGCTCAGCCACATTCTTAAATGAGTTCTCCTAGTAAACATATAGCAGAGCACTAGACGTACTTTGTAATATACTATGACATTTTCTAAACTGCATTGTTCAGGCACTGACTAAAGGGGGGCAAGACTCCAGTATTGGGCTATGTTTGTTTCCTTAGGCTCTAGTTTAGGGCTCTAGATTAGACATATATCCGTTTTCAAGATACTTTCTTTTAGTTTGGTCCTACATGTAGATTTCTCAGACAAAATCTCATGAAAGTTGCATGTACATGCGACTCACACACTCCTCCATGTATTCCCATAGACTGGAATTGATGCTGCGTTGTGTGATAGTGGCTAATACAACTCACACACTACAAAAAGCCAGCGAACAGCCCCAAGCCCTTAGTTACCAATGAAGCCAGGGCTACATGCAGACTTTCTGTAGCGTGATAGTAATAATAGCAACAGACTTGCAACAGTGACCTTCCATAAGAATACATTGAGTTTTGTGATTCAAAGTTTTTGAGACTTTCATGCAACTCTCACGCAACATATCCATAACAGACATGTCAACTCTCCCAGTTTTAACCTGGAGTCACCCAATTATTAGCCTCCCTCACCCGGTGATATATAGTTTTCACACGTTGTAAAGGATCAGCCAGACACAGCTTCTGTGTCGATGCCCGTGGGTAATCAGTCTTCACCTGCTCCTAAGTCTTGAGAGAGTGACACGATCTTCTACCAGTCAGGCTGGGAGACTGAGGAGTGGGAGAGCCTATCACAGCCTGGCCAGACGGAGCTAGCTCCCGCCCTCTGTCTATTTATACCTGCATTTCCTGCTCCTCCTTTGCCTGTGATTCTTTTCTGTTTCCTGGCTCTGCTGCTCCTGCTATGATTATTGACCTTGCTTCATTTTTGACCCTGGCTTACTGACTACACTCCTGCTCTGCGATTTGTACCTAGTGCACTCCTGGTTTGACTCGGCTCGTTCACTACTCTTGTTGCTCACTGTGTTGCCGTGGGCAACTGCCCCATTTGCCTGAGCTTCTGTGTACCCTTGTCTGTTTGTCCGTCGCCCAGTTGTACGCCGTCGTCTAGGACGGGCCGTTGCAGGTAGGCGGGGACTGAGTGGCGGGTAGATTGGGGCTCACCTGTCTGTCTCCCTACCCCGTCATTACACACGGTTTCCAGGAAGGGAGGCTAAAAATAGGTAACGGGAGAAGCAAAAAAAAAATAAAAATCAGCATGTATGCGTCCTCTTCTCAATCCAAGCTCTTGCTAAGCTCCAGGCGCTACCGTCCAATGTCAGGACCCGCTGCTGCGGTGCCCAGAGCTGAGCAAGAGCAAGGAGGGTAAGTGTGAATTTTTTTTCTTTTGTCTTATCTAGGGTTTGAATTAAGTTAAGGTGTCTGGTCTGGAGTCTGAATATATTATAGGGGTCATGTCTGGGGTAGGACTATTTTTAGGTTGTCTGGCCTGGGGTCTGAATTTATTTAGTAGGTCTAGGATCTGAATATATTTAGGGGTCTGGTCTGGGATCTGATATTAACATAGGAGTCTGGAGTCTGATATTAATATATGGGGTCTGGTATGGGGTGTAATATTAATAGGGGGGGTCTGAATATATTTGGGAGGTCTGTTGTGGGGTGTGATATTAATATGGGGATCTGGCATATGGTCTGATATTAATATAGGTGTTCTGAATATATTTAGGTGTTCGGGTCTGGGTTCTGAAATGAATATAAGGGGGTCTAAATATATATAGCCACACCCCTATATATATTTATATATGTCACACCCCTTGAAATGGCCACTCCTATTTTTGTCACAACTGGCTGCTCAAGTATCACTCTGTGATGGACTCTCTCAGATTGACATCTCTGCAAAAAAAAGACATGGCGGGAAAAAAACTTGTGTGCACAAGCAATTTGCACTTGAAGAAGTCTCTTACAAGTGGCATGACAGTTGATATTGAAGCTGTACCCGACACCCCTAAAGAGTCTACGTGTAGACCCGGCTAACCAGGTGGAAAATTCAATTCATTTTGTTCTGATGTCCAAAGTTATAATTCTACTGCACTTCCTTAGAATGAATTCCAGCAGATGCAGGATGACTAGTAGTAGGGGATTAAGGGATATGTTTTAGTAAATAGAAGTCTTGGCAAGAGCCTGAAGGTTTTGTGATTTGGAAACACCCCAACATACTGAGACACCTCCATGCTTATAGTAACATGAATGAGGCCATGTGCATCTGAAATGCTTCATTAATATCTTTGACACTGATAGATTTCAGAATTGTTCATAATTATATAATAATAAAAGTTGCTTCCTCGTTATGTGAACAATTGCTGTGTTTATGGCTTGTCATTTGTCAGCTCTTTAAACTAAAAACATCCCTATTGTACAATTTGTTGACGAAAACAGTCTGGAAATTGACTTCAAACGTCACTTGCCTTTCCTTTTTCTCAAAATATATCTGCCATTCCGGCAATGGTATAAAATAAAGAAAGCATGAATCTGGATTATAACACAGATGCCATAGATAACAAGGAGGAGGAGGTAAGGTTGAGATTAGTGCCCCTCTCCTCCTTCCAAGCTAAGGAAACAAGGATGTGATAGTCTGTATTCTACCAACATGTCTGCAAGCAAAGTACAAGGAACCTGTATTTCCCAGCAGCTAGAGGCATTACTTGACGCTCCTTGGTCAGATGCAAAATCTGTAACAGGGCCCCCAAGTGTAATTTATAGTAATGGTGTCCTCTTATGTGGCGGATAGGTTGTTGGGACCCTAACAATACCAGGGCCTGGGTGGAACTTCAACTTCAGCACCCCTATAGTTATACTCTTTTCTTGCAACATGTTATGTTAAGGGGTTTTTCCGGGACTTTGATATTGATGACATATTGTTAGGATAGGTCATCAATATCAGATAGGTGCGGGTCCAACTTCCAATACTTCCACCGATCAACTGACTAAAGGGGCCGTGGCGCTCCATTGCTTACCAGTCACAGCTCCATACATTTGATAGTGGGTGTGCCTGTTACTGAAGCACTGTACCATTCATTTGAATGGGACTAAGCTGCAAAGAACTGCAGTACCAGGCACAGCCACTACCAAATGTATGGAGCTGTGACTGGTAAGCAATGAAGAGGCCGCAGCTGATTTTTGTTAAAATTTAAATATAGAGAATTATAGTAGCATTTCCACGTATACTCCACGTCACACTACAAGAATATCCCAACTGTATATCTGTAAATCAGAATATGTGAAGCTTCTGGAAATTGTCATTTTCTGTACATGTTCACAGCCTACTGTAAAGGTTTTCACCATCTGGGATTTTTTTCTAAGCTTAATTAGCAATGAGAGATTTGTTAGTCTCCATATGCCATGTGTGAAAATCTTGGATGAAAATGTTGTGCTAATAAGATGTACACAACTTCGTATCATTCTTTCTACAGCCTATATTTTTATGATTTTCTCTAGTTAAGAGCTAGTCTAAGTAGGAGATGTTCTGTGGCCTGCACGTTACATCTTGTGAGGAGGCACTGGTCCACAGGTGACATATAAATAACGGCCGTAGCCGAGCCGCAAGGCATAGGGGGAGGCCATATGACGAGGCGAAGAGGAAGGGGAGGAGCCGAGGGACGTGAGGCTGGGTTAGACGGCGCCCTGGTTTGAGCGCCAGTCTAACCGGAAGCAGCAGGCGGAGCTCCTGCTCTCACACTTCTCACTCCTCTTCCTTCGTCACTAAGGATTTTCTGTGATGGCGGACGTTCCCAGGCTGCTGGAGCAGCTCCGGGACATGGCGGACAAGCAGGGCTTGGAGTGGCTAAGGGCCCTGCTTGCTGGTCAGGTGGGAGGACCGGCGGTGGTTAGTGCAGCCGCACCCTCGGCAGAGGGAGCACAGGACACGCAGGCCAGGGAGGGGGAGAAGGCTGGGGATCGCAGGACCGCGATCCCCAGTTGGTGAATCCGCGGCGGTCCAGGAGGGCCAGGCCGCCAGCTAGATTAAGCCCTGACGCTACTCCCAGGGTCCGGCGCAGGGTTGGGAGCCCCTCCAGGGACCCTGGAGGCTGGGGCCTTGTGTCCTCTCATCCTGGGCGTAGGCCCCGGTGTGGCAGGAATCCCGTTTCCCAGACGGATACAGCGGGTCAGGGGGTCCAGTCGCCATGAGGCGGGGGACGTCCTCAGGCCCCAGTACAACATTTTTACCCGGACCTGCGGCAGGTCGACCTGGCGATGCTCCAGTCGGGCGGTCTGCCTGTTCCAGTGAGGAAAGCGGCAGAATCCCACGAGGGCCACAGTCGGTGGTCGTGCGGGGCAATGGCAGTGGGCGGCGCCCTGCTGGCTCAGTGGCGGAAGGTCGACGGCCCGCGAGAGCTTCGACAACGGGCATTTTTCCAGCTTGGGAGGAGGGTGGCGGGAGCGGCCCTCCAGGTTCGGTGTAATGTCAGGGTAGGGAGACAGACAGATGAGCCCTAATCTACCCGCCACTCAGTCCCTGCCTACTTGCACGGCCCATCCTAGGCGACACCGTACAACTGGGCGACGGTCCTTACGCTCAATATGTCCACGACAGACAAACAGACAAGGGTACACAGAAGCTAAGGGAAATGGGGCAGTTGCCCACGGCAACACCGTGAGCAACAAGAATAGTGAACGAGCCGAGTCAAACCAGGAGTGTACGAGGTACCAAACGCAGAGCAGGAGCGTAGTCAGTAAAGCCAGGGTCGATATGAAGCAGAGGTCAGTAGTATTAGCAGGAACAGCAGAGCCAGGAAACAAGAGAGAATCACAGGCACACACAAGAAGCAAATGAAGGTATACATAGACCGAGGGCGGGAGCTAGAGCCGTCTGGCCAGGCTGTGATAAGTTCTCCCACTCCTCAGCTTACCAGCCTGAGTGGTAGCAGCTCGAGTCACTCTATCAGACCTAGGAGCAGATGCAGACTGATTAACCACGGGCGTCGACACAGAAGCTGTGTCTGGCAGATCCTTTACATTCGGCTTCTGGATGCGGGACACAGGTGGAGGAAGATCCTGGTGATGATGATGTGCTTTGTGGAGGTCGACTGGATGATCCTGTTCCTCCGGCTGGTGGAATCACAGCTCCTGTGCAGCCTGGTGAGTCTTATTCATTGCCTTACTCTATTCCCGCTATCTTTAGGTCCCTGGGGTGGGGTGGTGTGTCCCTGTGGGGGGTAGTTAGGGAATCTGTTGTTGGTAGGGTGGGTCAGGGTGAGGACAATAGTTTCCGTGATTTGTTGGGTAGTGTGCGGGAATTGTATCGGTGCGAGAATGTCGGGTTGATGGTGAGTTAGTCGCCGATTTCTGCGTGGGCAGGTGCCACGGGAACGTCGCTAGGGTCTGTGGGGGACGACTCTGGGGGACAAGGGGCTATAGTTCAGGAGTGTGGGGGGGCGGTATCGGTTCAGATGGATAAGGATGGAGAGGTCGATCGGGTGCGGTTGGACGATAAGGCAAAGGTGGAGGTTTACGTTTGTTTCGAGGTCCCCCTGGGAGCACATTTAAAAACCGAGGTTAAGGAAAAAATGTGGAAAGACTGGTACGTCAAAATTTTTTCACTCTTGCCCTTAGAGAAGTTTAATTTAGACAAGCCAAAAAGGGTGGAGAGTAGGAAGGAGAAGGAGGAAAAAACGTAGGTACAGATTGATACCCCAAACCTTTCCTAACTGGTTACAAGCGTTTGCCATATTGGCAAGTCTTATCGGGGAGAAGGCGCTGGATAATTGCTCTGGGCTTTTCTGCTAATTAGATGCCATAGCGGAGGCTTAAAGGGTTTATGAAGGGATGACTTGGCTCAGATACGATGAGCAATTTAGACAGCGTAAGGCAGTCCGCCCGAGTATACGGTGGGATCAGAAGGATATTGGCCTATGGCAAAGAATCATGGCATCGGTAAGGCGGGGCCGGGGGTTCTGGCCAGTATGGACAACAGGGAGGGGGAGGACAGTCGAGCGGGGCTGCAAGCAGCAAATCGGGTTTATGCTGGCAGTTTAATGACAGTCAATATAAATTTGGGGAAGGTTGCAAGTTCAAGAACTCCTGCTCAGTTTGCGGAGGAGCGTCCCACGGGGCGTCCCGTTGCTTTAAGAAGGGAAAAGGAAGAGGGGGCATTTCAGGTGGGCATGGGGGAGACGCCGGTGAAGCTGGCAGAGATGTTGCCTTATCTAGATAGGTACCCGGATACGGAAAAGGTCAAGTTACTGGAGTTAGGGTTTAAGGTCGGTTTTTGTATCCCGCCCCCTCTGCATGAGGTCCCCTTTTCATTGCGTAACCTACAGTCTGCTCGTGAGTTCCCGTTAATAGAGAAGTTGAGCAAAGAGGTGGGGCTGGGTAGAATGGTGGGTCCGTTTGTTTCACTCCCCCCTTCTCTGACTTGGGGACCACTCTGAGAGGGGAAACCACCAAGAAGGAACCTAACAAGTTCAGGCTTATCAACCACCTGCCGCATCCAAAGGGGGCTTCGGTTAATGATGGCATTGATCTCCCTCTCTGTTCTGTGGTTTACACCTCCTTTGACGCGGCAGTTGATTGGGTTAGGCGGTATGTAAAGGGTGCGCTTATGGCGAAGACGGATATCGAATTGCTTTCCGTTTACTTCCCGTTCATCCCGAGAGCATTCGGCTGTTGGGTTGCTATTAGAAGGGGTGTTCTTTTGTTGAGATGTCTATCGATGGGCTGCTCGATTTCCTGCGCCTATTTCAAAGCCTTTAGTTCTTTCCTGGAATGGGTTATTTGTGAGGTGGCAGGGGTGGCCTCAATCATTCATTACTATGGTGATTTCCTTTGTGTTGGGCCGGCGGGTTCCCCGGTGTGTAGTAATTTGTTGTCGACAGTAGAGTGGGTGTCTAGGCGGTTCGGGGTTCCGCTTGTTCCTGCAAAAACCGAGGGCCCGAGGTCGGTGATGGTGTTTCTGGGTATCACCGTTGACTTGGAATGCATGGAGTGCCGCCTTGCCCCGGAGAAATTGCAAGATTTTAAATTGCTGGTGGGCAGAATGCTGCACTTGCGGAAAATCACGTTACGCAATTTGCAATCTCTCCTGGGGAAACTTAATTTCGCATGTCGAATTATGCCCATGGGTCAGATTTTCTGTAGACGGTGGGCGCGGGCAACGGCAGGCGTGAAGGCCCCTCATCATTTTGTTCACTTGGTCTGAGAACATCGTGACGACGTAGAGGTGTGGTTAGAATTCCTGGAACAGTACAATGGCCGATCAATTATCATGGTGCCGGTTGTTGATAATTTTGACTGGAACTTATTCACCAATGCGTCTGGTAGTGTGGGTTTTGGGGCCTATTGCGGAGGTCAGTGGTGTGTGCGTCAGTGGCCTGATACCTGGGTTGAAGAGGGTTGGATTTGTAACCTGGCTTTCCTGGAATTTTTCCCCATAGTCGTGGCGGTTACAATATGGGGTGAGCGTTTCAGGAACAGGAAGGTGCGTTTCCACTGTGACAACAAGGGGGTGGTGATGGCAATTAATAAAGTTTTGGCGTCTCCTCCCCCTATTGTCTGTTTGTTGCGGCATTTAGTCTTCTTGTGTTTGTCTTTGAATGCTTTGGTTACTGCTGTGCAACAACTCAATTGCTGATTTTCTTTCTCGATTCGCAATGGGATCAGTTCCGGCTTTTGGCCCCAGAAGCGGAGGCGTAGGGTCTCGCTTGTCCTCCTCACTTGTGGGATCTGGTCTGCAAGGAGCGAATTGGCTGATCCGTTCTTCTTTGGCTCCAGGGACATGGATTGCTTACGAGGTAGCGTGGCGGGATTGGGAAGAGTGGTTGAGTGAAATGGACGGGGTGGTTACTGATGATGTTTGGATGGTTGCCTTGCTTGCTTTCCTGGGCTATGTGTCGGCTGCGGGTTGGTCGGTCGCTAAGGTTAATTGCTTTGTGGCGGCCTTGGCCTTCGGTTGCAGATGGCGGGGACGGCGGGACGTCACTAAGGATTTTCTGGTCGGCCAGGCCCTGAGGGGGTTTAGAAGAGGGCGGGTGGTGCCTGATAGATGTCGCCCGGTGTAGTTTGCTTTGTTGGAACGATTGGGGTCTGCAGTGGATGTGATGTGTACCTCCATGTATGAGTCGAATTTGTTTAGGTTGGCTTTTTCATGGGCTTTTTTCAGGGCGCTTCGTGTGGGGGAATTGGTGTCTCCCAGCGGGTCGCGACCGTGTGGTTTGCTGGTTGAGGATGTTACGCAGCTTAAAGGGCGGGTGGAGTTCTGGATTCGCCGTTTTAAAATGTATCTGTAATGTCGGTGTAGGGAAACAGACAAGTGAGCCCTAATCTACCCACCACTCAGTCCCTGCCTACTTGCAACGACCCGCCCTAGGCGACGGGGTACAACTGGGCGACGGTCCCTACACTCAATAGGTGCACGACAGACAAACAGACAAGGGTACAAAGAAGCCAGGGAAATGGGGAAGTTGCCCACGGGAACACCGTGAGCAACAAGCGAGGTGAACGAGCCGAGTCAAACCAGGAGATGAGCGAGGTACAAAAACGCAGAGCAGAAGAATGGTCAGTAAAGCCAAGGTCAATCACAAGCAGAGGATCAGTAGTTCAAGAAGCTGCAGCAGGGCCAGGAAACCAACAGAGAAGAATCACAAGCAAAGGAGGAACAGGAAAGGCAGGTATAAATAGACAGAGGGCGGGAGCTAGCTCCTTCTGGCCAGGCTGTGATAGGCTCTCCCACTCCTAAGCCTGCCATCCTGGGTGGTGGAAGATGGAGTCAGTCTCACAGACATAGAAGCAGGTGCAAACTGATTACCTATGGGCGTCGACACAGAAGTTGTGTCTGGCAGATCCTATACAGTACCCCCCCTTTTATGAGGGGCCACCGGACCCTTTCTAGGTGGACCTGGTTTATTGGGGAAACGAAAGTGGAACCTCCTGAGCAATACCCCAGCGTGAACATCCCGGGCGGGTACCCAAGTCCTCTCCTCAGGCCCGTATCCCCTCCAATGGACCAGGTACTGGAGGGAGCCTTGGACCATCCTGCTGTCCACAATCTTGGCCACCTCAAATTCTACCCCCTCAGGGGTGAGAACAGGGACCGGAGGTTTCCTCGAGGGAGCCAAGGATGGGGAGCAGCGTTTAAGGAGGGAGGCATGAAACACGTCGTGTACTCGAAAAGACGGGGGCAACACCAGTCGGAAAGAGACAAGGTTAAGGACTTCAATGACCTTGTATGGCCCTATAAACCGGGGAGCAAACTTCTTGGACGGGACTTTAAGGCGCAAATTTTTTGACGATAGCCACACCAGATCCCCGACCACAAACAAGGGGTTAGCAGAACGTCTTCTATCTGCCTGAGTCTTTTGTATGCTCTGGGACAACTCTAGGTTCTTCTGAACCTGGGCCCAGACTGTGCACAGTTCCCGATGAACGAAATCTACCTCGGGATTGTTGGAACTACCAGGTGAAATGGAGGAGAACCGTGGATTAAACCCTAAATTACAGAAAAAGGGGGAGACCCCTGACGAGTTACTGACCCGGTTGTTAAGGGAAAATTCGGCGAGGGGAATGAATGAGACCCAATCATATTGACAGTCAGAGATAAAACACCTTAAATATTGTTCTAGAGACTGATTAGTCCTCTCAGTTTGGCCATTAGTTTCAGGATGGAAGGCAGAGGAGAAGGACAGATCAATCTCCAACTTTTTACAGAAGGCTCTCCAAAACAATGAAACTAATTGTACCCCTCTGTCAGAAACAATATTGACAGGAACCCCATGGAGACGCAGGATGTGTTTGACAAACAAGGTAGCTAACGTCTTAGCATTGGGTAATTTCTTGAGGGGTACTACCAGGGTAGCATCAGGCTGGTTGTCCCTCTGAGCCAGGGCCTGGACCTGTAGGGAGAGGCCCTGCATTTGCTGAGCCAGGGACTCAAGGGGGTCCATAGTAGTGTCAGGGACCAGGGTAGACTAGGTATATGGGCTTGTGATTATGTAATGTCGGGGTAGGGAAACAGACAAGTGAGCCCTAATCTACCCGCCACTCAGTCCCTGCCTACTTGCAACGACCCGCCCTAGGCGACGGGCTACAACTGGGAGACGGTCCCTACACTCAATAGGTGCACGACAGACAAACAGACAAGGGTACAAAGAAGCCAGGGAAATTGGGAAGTTGCCCACGGGAACACCGTGAGCAACAAGCGAGGTGAACGAGCCGAGTCAAACCAGGAGATGAGTGAAGTACAAAATCACAGAGCAGAAGAATGGTCAGTAAAGCCAAGGTCAATCACAAGCAGAGGATCAGTAGTTCAAGAAGCTGCAGCAGGGCCAGGAAACCAACAGAGAAGAATCACAAGCAAAGGAGGAAGAGGAAAGGCAGGTATAAATAGACAGAGGGCGGGAGCTAGCTCCGTCTGGCCAGGCTGTGATAGGCTCTCCCACTCCTAAGCCTGCCATCCTGGGTGGTGGAAGATGGAGTCAGTCTCACAGAAATAGAAGCAGGTGCAGACTGATTACCTAGGGGCGTCGACACAGAAGTTGTGTCTGGCAGATCCTTTACAGGATCAGTCTGGAAGGGGCAAACAGGTGTTGTTGGAAACAGTGCATTGCGCGATCATGTGTCCTGTTCGCTCCTTGATGATTTACTTACGGGGTACTGATGTAGTGTCCGGTCCATTGCTGCGTCATGTAGACGTGGGTTTTCGGACTCGTTTTCAGTTCACGGCTGTTTTCTGTAGGTGTTTAATGTCCATTGGCCTGGTCTTTTGCACCGCATTCTTTTCAAATCGGAGCGGCTACAGAGGCGGCCAGCTTGGGGTTGGGGCCTGATGTGGTGCACCGTATCGGGAGGTGGGAATCCTAGCGTTTTCAGTCATACATTCGCCCCCATTTGCTTGTATAGGGGCGGGTGGTTGGTGGAATTATTTTTTGCTGGGAAAGATGGTTTGTGCTGCTAGCTCGTGTTCTTGTTTAACGGTTTTTTTATTTTCTTTCAGTTCATTCCCCCGTGCCTGGTGTGGATCTCTGGGTACTCGTATGTTCATTGGGGGGAGGTTCGGGCTGAGGTTCGGCCAGACGGGCACCAGCTGGGTTTTGCTAGATCGGTGGCTATGTTGCGGTGGCTCGGATTCCGGGGCATGTCGTGGGCAAGGGTTTTACCGGAGTTCCATCATTCTGCGGGGCTGGATAGGGCGCCGGATGTCCTGGTGCTTCACGTTGGGGGGAATGACCTGTGTGTCCGTCCATTTTGGGAACTGATTCGTGACATACACTTTGATCTGCTGCGTCTATGGTCTGTTTTTCCCAGAGTGGTTGTGGTATGGTCAGAGATTGTACCTCGTAGATCGTGGAGGGCCGTCAGGTCCGTGTCAGCGATTAATAGGGCATAGATGAAGGTGAATCGGGCTGTGTCTGCATTTGTGGTGAGAAATGGCGGGGTGTTTGTGCGCCACTATCATTTTGAGGATCGTGTGGGTAACTTTTGGTTGGTGGATGGGGTGCGTCTGAATGCGGTGGGTGTGGATCTGTGGGCATTGAGGATTCAGGAAGAATTCGAGCGAGCTATGTTGTTGTGGGGGAACCCGCATATTTGAGGTGTTCAAGATATGCTTGCTGTGGCGGGTCTGGGGGTCCTTGGAGTTGGTCAAATTTGGTGGGGGAGGGATTTATAGTAGGGATGGTCCCTCCGAAATTATGTTATGGGGGATCTGGTTTATTTGAGCTTCTGCTGGGTGGGGTCCCGAGGAGTAAATACATGTGAAGTTTTAGCCATTTGCAGTTGGTCACGGTGCCCCTGAGCCTGTGTTTTGGACGGCTGGGGGTAAAATTGCAGTTTTTTTGGGGTAGAATGGCACCAGATCCTCCTTTCTGAGCTTCAAGGGCCTCCTGTCCCAATTTTTCTGTAGGGGTGAATGGTTTTCATGTGAATGAGATTATAATTGGGTTTGCATGAAAAGGTTAAAAATTTGTGGTTATTTATTTTTTGTATATTTATTTGGTATGTTATTTATTGAATTGTTTTTGTTGTTTGTTAATAAAATGGCTGCTGTGGCCAATTCATTCCAAGAAAAAGTTTCTGTGTTTTATTGGTCTAATTAGAGTTTATGGTAAGTCAGAGACATAAAGGGGGTGTGAATTGGTACAGTAGCAGGATATAAGGTAAGACAGGACCGAACTCTATTATCCCTTGTCATGGGACTGGAATGTGAAGAGCTCACAAGGGTTGTGGTTGATACAATCTTTCACAGTCATCTTCAGTGTCAGGAGATATTGATGGCAGCTACATGATTCACTACGATGATTGTTTTTGCGTTTTGTGAAAAGGCAGGGATCAGAAGAAAACGTAGGGTGAAATTTGAGTGATTTGAATCACCAATGTGTAACATGATTGTAGTTATATAATAATCTATGATTGAATATTATGTTACTATTGTCACGCAGCCTTCAAGGGGTTGTCCCTTCTGGACCACCCCTTTTTTAAAATTGAGAATCGGCTGTTGGCTGCAACCCCTAGCGATTGGCTATTATCACCAAGGAAAGCTGTGGGCAGCTGCACAATTCTCCTGCAGTGGCTGCTGCAGGAGAAATGTGGTATTACATGGAGCTTTTTTAGATTAATTCAAATGAGTCCTCCAGAGCAGGAGCCACTCTTTCCAATGGCTCTCTACTCTGGCTCATAGAGAGGGGTTCCAATAGCTTCATTACAAAGCTATGGCTAGAGGTAGATTTTTGTTTCTAGACATTTTTATAATAAAGGTATGACCTGTTTGCAAATTATTTTTAGATTACTCTACTACTTTTTAATTAAAATGTTTTAGAAAACCAATAAATCCGCAAAACCAAGATCTCTGTTTGCTGCCAATGAATGCAAACATGAATTAATTACATCTAGAAGCTGAAACCCCATACAGGTTCTAATACTTATTACAGCTGAGGTTTTGCTACAGTATATATCAGCATAGGCAGTCTGGACTCCCGGCTGATAGCTCTACTATTACCACTATTTACCTGCTATTATATTTTGTAGCAAATATCCAGGATAAAAGATTTGTGCTGCTTCCATATTTAGCAAATGCACTGAAATAAACCCTCAGCTGTGAAAAGGAATAGGTCAGGATAAGGTTTTGAGACTTTGGATATAAGTAAGAATGTTTCCATTCACCAACAGCAAGCAGAGATCTTGATCACAGTGGTTTCTGGCTCTTGGAACCCCCATGATCAACTGTTATCCCCAGAGGAAACCGACATGACGTGCAGTAGAGCTGTATTATAATCTTGTAAGTTTCATGTATTCATCAGTTCAACACTAATATGCAGTATATACTTTCCCTACTGCAGGAGGCATTTTAACTAAAAACCTAATCGTCTTCCAAAAGCATTCATGTGATACTTAATTACGTCTTCGTAGAACATTGTCCTTATTAATATATTACTGAATTGTTGGAATGATATGTATTAGTACATGGAAAGTTCAAGTTAAGGAGAATACCATTTCTATTCATAGCAATGTCCAAATGAATGGACAGAAAACCAAAAGACTGGAAAACTCTTCAATTACAGTTATTTTCTTAGATGTAATTAATGGGATATTGAGTTTCCATGATAGTACGGTAGGACTGTATTATTACCCGATACCACTTAAAGTCACCATGGTCCTGACCACGCTAACAGAACTAGTCAAGAGCCGCTGCAATGTGTGACACAGAAGACTTCTAGAATTATGGTCTATAAGAGAATGACAAATATAGTTATGCTTCTAGTGTTGGTGGTGTTGCCTTCATGATCTGTAGTGATCCATTAATAGGGCAGTCTGTATTCTGAAGGTTTTACAGGGCATTGGTTGCCCATTAGTAAAATTTAGACAGATAATAGAAGTCTATGCAATGCATGTTTGGGCCAGGTCCCGAGGCTCCCTTTTCTGGCCGGGCTCTATGCTGTCCATTCCTTAAATGGAGAATTGAATGGGAGGAGGCTGAAATACTGTGAACTGCTGCTGCAAGCATTTTGGCGTTTTATACTATTGAGCAGTAAAGTGAATGAATTGGAAGCGGCGCTCGCAGGGCCCCTTTAAAACAGCTGATGGGTGGGGGTGCCAAGAGTCAGCCCCCACCGATTAAATATTGATACTAGGCCATCAATTTTCTCACTCTGGAAAACCCCTTTAATAAACCCCATGGACAGGCGTTGTCTTTATGAGACAACCCCTTTGAAAGTCTGTGCCTGTGACAGGCTGCAAAGGCTGACCCGGCTCCAAACTTATATACGCAGCTATTCTTATACTTAAAGTATATTATGAATTTACTGTTTATTCAATTCCCTAATTTAAATGTGAAGGGTAACCAAGGTAAATGTGAACTGTAAAATAAATGTGGTTCAGTTTGCTGAATATGCTATATTTTATTGTACTTTTCTACTGTCCTTAGCTTATAATTGACAGTGAGAACTGATGCATGACACTATGTTTGAAGAGCTCCGTGCTCCAGTTAAACAATTGTGTATAAAATGCCCTTCATGTTGATGTCTTAAAGTCCATCTACACCTTTTATTATCATGCCATTTTTTAGGTACAAAAATTCTGTGCTAAATAATGTTCTATTATATCCGTATAGGGTCAGAGCTTCATTTTTTCTGATACGGAGCTCCAAATCCCCTGTATAGACAGACTTACATTTACAGGATTCTATGCTTGCTACCTGCAGCCACCACTAGAGGGGGCATGGGAACTTACTGGATACTGTCTTATTATTGAGTTCAATGTATGAGCAGTACACAGTAAGCTCCCGTGCTCCCTCCAGTGCCGGCTGCAGGCAGCCAGAATGTTATGTTTTAAATCCTTGTCTATTAAGGGAATTTGGAACTCTGTATGAGAAAAACAAAGCTCTGAAAACGATCAAGATATATTAAGAAATTTTTCAGCACAGAATTTTGTATCTATTTAGATGGTATACAAGAGTGAACGTTTACTGCAAAGAAAAAAAAATTGCTAGTTTACGTGTTGGAATCTGCATGCAGTTTATTGCGTTCTGCAGACATTTATTTGACCTAACAGCTTAGCTCCGAGGGCTTATGTGGCCTATTTGTCTAACCAGTAATCATAATGTGAGACACAATACTTGTGGGTAACTGAGTTCCAATAAACATGATAAGTCCAAAATGAATGCATAAAGCTAAAATTCTAACAAAAAAAGTTTGGATATTACAGCAAAGATTTTTGCCTTTTATCATCTAATGTATAACACAATGAGGCTGTGAAATATATCTTACTCTGGAAATCATAATAAAAGCAGTTTTTTTCAAATCTTTTGCTGTATTCACAGTTTGAAGACATTGGGAGCTTTGAGACAGTATGGCAAGTGAAGTTTTACAACTACCATAAAAGAGATCATTGCCAATGGGGCAACAGCTTCAGCAGTATTGAATATGAGTGTAAGCCCAATGAAACTCGCAGCCTGATGTGGATCAACAAAGAAATGTTCCACTGAAGCCACCAAAGCTGGACAATCTTCTGATGAGGGACGCAACTCGACCAGCACAACGAGCCTATTAAAGCCACAAAGCAGTATAAATAACATATTATGAGCCTAAAAAAAGAAAAAAATCCTTAAAGACCCTGCTAATGTTTGCTTGAGATAAACCAAACTCCTACACCAGTGGTGGTGACCATTTGTATGAGCTGGGCTACACAGCAACGTGACATTACCTGCGAGTCCTATTTTCCCCAATAGGATAAATTATTTCAATGTTACTAAAATAAATTGTGAGCTACCAAAAAATCTGACCTCAAAGCATGGGTGACCTCATGTTGCCATGTATCTCGGGCCTACTTCAGAGGGAACTAATAAGCTAAAGTCTCATAGATATCAACCTGGCCACAAAATGGCTACCTGTATATAATACGTACACTTTAATGGGGTTTTTAGAATTGATAGCATATCACTAGGGTGTATCTTCACTTCTTTATCAGTAAGGGTCTTACTGCTGGGATCCCCACCTGTCCTCAGCATAAAGGGGCTGCAGCACTAGTTAAAAGCTGTGGCTCATTCACATTTTTTCCTAGCCGAGCCTTCCCATCCATCCACTGTACAGGAAATTGCAATACAGCTCCATTCATTTCAACTGTGCAGGGAAGAAGCTGAAGGGACAAGATCTGCTAGGAATCCAGAGGTCGGACCTCCACATGACATATCCTAGCAATATGCCATAACATTATAAAGTAGAAATACTCCTTTAACTTGAAGGGCATATGTCCTAAAATAATAAAAACCTAAATAACCAGTCAAATAGCTCTCCCACTAAAGTCATTTGTTTGTCCCCTTTGAGCTAGACCACATTTAAGAACAGGGTTGGATCACATCAGGAAAGGAAAGGTTCCCCTACTTTCTCCTGATAGAGGCCAATTCTGTGTACCAATATACATCGCCCATATGGAGCCGCATTATGGATTTTTGACTGGCATAAATTTGTTCTGCAAAGCTTGATGGCAACCGATATTGCCACCACCACAGCTCCCACATGGGTGGCACTTAACCTTTTCAGGACCCTAAATGACAAATGTCCCTACAAATCACCCTATTCTGCTTTTACAACAATTTCGGAGGGGGAGGGGGGGGTATCAATGCCTAACTAGACTGATTTGCTATTTAGGAGTCTGGAAAAAGTTTGTGACCACAACTATTGGTTCGAGCAAATAGGATATTTGACTGAAGAGAACAACTGAAGACATACAGTATATTCACAAGTGATTTTTTTAATTTCAGAGGCAAATTCTCTTTAAGGAGAAACACAGGAGCACTTAGTTTTTCTGCAGTGGTTAAGGTCAAAGTCTGGAGAGTTAACCCTTAAAACTTTTCCTGCACCATATACAAATAGCGGACATAACCAAGATTTTGTATGATGTTCTTTATTTTCTTCACCGCATTTGTGTGCAGGAGGAGTAAAGCGAATTACTGACACCTTACAAGATTGATGTAAGAACTGAATCGTTATTTGTCACAGAAGGAACAATATGAAGTGTTTATCTGTGACAGTTTAATGATTCTAATGTATGATTGTTTGTATCCTATTTATGTTTACAGTAGTGTTAGTGGATATGTATTATTTTTGTATATACTATTGTGTCTATAATGTAATTGTTTCTTGGCTTTAGAATATTAGTATTTAAAAAAGGAGTTCCTGATAGTTGAGCGTTGAAGACTGTGAGAATAGCCATCATTGCTTTTAAATGCTCTGCCTTTATTTATCAACCGTTTAAAGGGAAACTATCATTATTATGTTTTACTTTTTGCCTTTATATATTTTGTTAGTGTTACATATTTTTTGTTATAGAATTTCTATATCATTGTTTTTGTTTCTTCAATTGCTTCTATTCTATGTTGTGTCTGCACCTTAGCAAATTTTACTGTTCTGCTTCGGTGCTAGAAATATAAAGATAATTTTTCGATTTCAATACATATCACGGTGCTGAGAACCAGTGAAGAATTCAACACTTTACTGCTAAGAAATAAGTGAATCATGTACCCATATGAAATGATATACTGTCGTAATCAGAGATTGAAGGTTAATAAATAGAAAACAGATAATGATAGTTTCCTTTTGTGTATGTGATTTTTTTCTGCTTTGGTAAAGTAACAATGATAAGTTTTGCAATATGTGTCGGTGTGTTTATTCCATTCAGTGGTTACTCTGTTCTGACAAGCAGTTCTTAAAAATCTGCAGAACTTGCTGATGTACCTTTGCTTATCCTTGTCCCATTAACTTCCAAAACTGGGTGATTGAGATGGAGGATTTGGTGGTATAAGCCAAATTTAAGCTGATAGGACAGTACAGAAATGTATCTATTATATTGGCTAGTGAAAGCAGAAGAATAGTCTCATTGAGACTCAAACTAGAGTTTATGGACGTCAAAGACAGGGGGGTACCCCGCTCAGGACCCTCCTCAATTAGCCAGAGTGGAGAACTGCTAACAAAATACGTCTCTCGCTCTGGCAGACCAGGCCCACCCATGTATTACATGTCCACCATTTATTTATAAGTGCATGGCCAGCCGTAGCGTTTCCTGGCAATAACAGCTGACCGCCGGTGTTTATGAAGTGGGGCCTACAGTGATCACCTGATCGCTGGGCAGGCTTTAATTTATAAAGGCATTTTTAGGATGAGACTACCGCTTTAAGTAATCGTGAACTCTGTAAACAATAAAGTGCTGGTTTCTACAAACGTGTGTATCACAGATTGGCTGTGGTGGAGGTACAACACTTCAAGCTCCATCCCTGCTAGCTAGAAATATTGACACAACCACTACTAGAGATGCTGCTATTCATACTTAGGTGGGGTTCCTTGGGAAAGCTATGCCTGGATGGAGGAAGGTGCACATTAGGACTGATGAAACATAAAAGTCAATATAAGGGTCTGTCACAGGTCTTCCCCCATGTGTCTCATTGGTACTGCTAAAAATGTTGACACTGTAGTAATACTAAAAGAAATAGGTATAAAACAGAGTGAAAGGGTAAAGCTATGCTCCGCAATGACATACGGTAGCCCAGGGGATGCTGCTACATGGCAGGGCAAATAGTCTGACATTGTCCCTGCTTTGATATTACAGACAAATTCCAGGTCATGGACAGTGTCAAAGTGAACCTCTGGGGAAAAAGCTGAGATGTGCCCGGGGGTAAGGCGGGCAGCTCATGAGTACTGCTGCTCGGGACCCTAACTCATTGAGAAGCCTCACTTATGAAGACTTCAATGGATCAGCAGATATACCTCCCTCAGTACTTGATTTACATATCAGGAGCCTGCGGGCACAGAAATTTCTGATACCGTAGACTCCGCTCATCATTTAGGCCACACATTAAGTCATATATGGCTTTAAAATGTTTGCTCTTATAAAATAAAGTATAACATTGCGGTGAACTTCTCATATCATCTAAGCCCCATCTGCAGGCTTGTCCCTCACTGGGTGTCCTCCTCTTTGCGTTTCAAAGACTGGCCTGGGAACACAGGGCTGGGCAGTGTGAAGTATGCATGGACAATCATCATAAGGGGTACCTCTGGTGAAAGTCTCAATTGGAGACAAAAATAAACTAAGAACATGTATTAGAGGTTGGTGACTAGATATCTGGAGAAAGAGGATTTTTTCTAATAGTGAATGTAAATGATGAAATGCAGAACATCAGTTGGGGAATAAATAGAATTAGAATAGTGTTGAGATGTGCAAAATATGCAAAACTTAGTCCTGACTTATGGAAAGTTAACACTAGACAAATAGTCATCACTGACCACATTACTACATTGGTTTGTGTTATATAAGAATAGCATAATAAAACTAATCAGGGGAAATAAATCATGCAAAATGCTTTATGCGGGGAAAAACGAATCCGATACATATACAACTGAGAGCAACACTGAGGTATAACTAAAGAGATCCATTTATTTCATGTTATGCCATAAAAAGTTAAATACATTGATAGATTTATGGATCTTTGCAACATTTGTCGCAATCTGTCACAAAGTAAGTTCTTGTGCCTCTTGACCAAAACCAACCACTATTGGTTCACACTTCTTTATCAAAGGCCCATCTGCCACATAACAAGGCACCAGTATTATAAATGCCACATGGTAGGTTGGGGGAACTGTTTTAGATTTTGCATTGAAGCTAAGGAGTAGTTGCACTTCTGTTTATCACAGCACACATCATGTTAAAAATTCGAAGCCAGAGCACAAGTAGGATGTAAAGTGCCTGAAGCATTTTACAGTTTATATATAGAAATAATCTAAAGAAGAAGTTAAATACCTTTGTAAATACATCACATTAGTGCCATAAAGTCTCCACAGGAATAGCACCAAATTGCCTACTGCCTGTATAGTTTGTGGCCTGGTGTACACCGGAATGATAACGTCATTGCATTGTACTGGGCTACTTCGGAAGGCAGGAATTTAGGGCTGCTAAAGCTATAGACCAACACACTTGAAATTCCATGATCCTTTAGGAACTGGGTGGAACATGGGCAATAACCCATTCTATAATCCAATTGTTGTTACCAGACCCAACCAGCTGGATTCAACATGAGACTAAGGGCATGACCACACGTGGCGGATTTCCTCCGCAACTGTCCGCATCAATGCCGCACAGAATCTGCGTTGCAGATTCTGCTGCGGATCTGCACAAAATGTGCAGTAAATTGATGCGGACTAGCTGCTGCGGACTGCGGGAAAAGTGCTTCCCTTCTCCCTATCAGTGCAGGATAGAGAGAAGGGACAGCACTTTCCCTAGTGAAAGTAAACGAATTTCATACTTACCGGCCGTTGTCTTGGTGACGCGTCCCTCTTTCGGCATCCAGCCCGACCTCCCTGGATGACGCGCCAGTCCATGTGACCGCTGCAGCCTGTGCTTGGCCTGTGATTGGCTGCAGCCGTCACTTAGACTGAAACGTCATCCTGGGAGGCCGGACTGGAGACAGAAGCAGGGAGTTCTCGGTAAGTATGAACTTATATTTTTTTACAGGTAGCTGTATATTGGGATCGGTAGTCACTGTCCCGGGTGCAGAAACAGTTACTGCCGATCGCTTAACTCTTTCAGCACCCTGGACAGTGACTATTTACAGACGTCTCCTAGCAACGCTCCCGTCATTACGGGAGCCCCATTGACTTCCTCAGTCTGGCTGTAGACCTAGAAATACATAGGTCCAGCCAGAATGAAGAAATGTCATGGCAAAAAAGCAAGACGCATCCGCAGCACACATAACATGTGCATGACAGCTGCGGACTTCATTGCGGAACTTAGAATCTCCATTGAAGTCAATGGAGAAATTCCGCCATGAGTCCGCCACTGCTCCGCAACAGAGCATGCTGCGGACACCAAATTCCGCTCCGCAGCATATGCTCCGCAGCGGAATGTTACGCATCGTCTAAACGAACACTTCTAAATAGAAGTGGAAGTCAATGCAGAAACGGCTCCGCTGCGGATTAACGCTGCGGAGTGTCCGCAGCGGAATTTAAGTGAAATTCCGCCACGTGTGAACCCAGCCTAAGACTCTGTATAGGTAATGCAGCTGTAATGTCTCAAAGACTCCATGGACCTTTACAGCAGGAAAACGCAAACAATACAAGATCAAAGGAAGACATTTCCAACTTTAAATATGCCAATAAGACTACATTCCTAGTTCAGCTCTCCATA